>NW_028095541.1:15987004-16587004 GCF_014824575.4 Sturnira hondurensis | reverse complement strand
TAATATTTCTTTCTTTGCTTCAATTGTATTCCAACTAACTCACAAGTCTTGGTCTTTTATTTCTTATTCTTTTTATTCAGATTATATATTTTGTCATATTATTTATATTTTAAATCCTACACAGTACCCTTCTCTGGTCATACTCCATTCTGCCTTATTTCTGACCTTTCTTATTGTTGTTGTCAACTTAATTTTTCCCATGCTATTCCATGTTCCTATTCCTTACTCTTACTACTTCTCCTCCATCTATCCTTGCAAAAGCATTCTTCCTTCCTTATGTCAGATCACATTCTTTCCCCCCCTCTTATAATAGTCTTATTTCCTTTCCACTTTTATAAATTGTGGCTAGTTGGGTGAGGACATGGTTATTGCTGTTCTTCTTCAATAGTATTACTATTTGTTCACTATTTGGTTGTACTTCAGATCCCACAGAATACTCCCCCAATTTAATTCCATTTTCACTTCCCTCTGCCCTTGATCACTTGAGTCAGGAATTTAAATTTAATTTTTTCCTTTTCTTAGCCTAGGTTCTATTCCTTACTCTTATTAGTTTTCCTTTATCATCCTCTCAAGTTATTTTTCTTTACTGTAGGCATTTCATATTCACTATTCTCTTGTGTATACTATTGTTATTCCCTTTCCACCTTTTTAAATTTTCACTGGACTGTCATTATTGTCCCTGCTGTAGTTTTTTGGCAATTTTGTTCCTGTTGGTTTAATACCTTTTCAATTTTACTTTAAACCTCATAGTATACTCTCCTTTTATTACTCCATTTTTGCCATAAGTCTTCCCTGTTTTACTTACATTTTAGTTTTTATTCTCTCCCTTTCTTTGCCTCATTTCTATTTTCTACTCTTATTATTTCTACTTCTTCTTCCCACTCAAAATCACTTTTCCCTCTTTTAGTCATCTTATATCCCCTTTTTCCTATCTTATAATATTATTAGTCTCTCTCAACCTTTATTAGTCTTTGCTCAATTGCTGTTGATTTTGCTGATGTAGTAGGGTTTTTTTTTTTTTTTTTTTGCTGTCCTAAATTTGGCTTTCTGGTAATCTTGCTTTGTTGTACAAACATCTGTACAACAGCATACAAGACGTGGTGGGAATTGTGACTACCAGTCAGCCAGCTGCTGGGGAGAAAGAATGCACCAACAAATGACCAACCAACAAACAAAGCCCAAGTACAACAAGAGAACCCACATTAAATAAATAAAAGACAACTGTAGAGCATCCATATTAGGACATCAAAGAGACTGTACCACTGAGAACCACAGAACCCTTACCCTTAAAAGTCCACCCCATAAAGACAGACAGGCAAACCAGAGCATCCTGAGATGCAGAAACAAACAAAAAAGAGTCACCTAAAATAGGGACACAAAGAAAGAACCCCCAATTGAAAGGACTGGAGGAATCATAAGAAAAAGAGCTAAATAAAATTGAGGCAAGAGTTCTATCAGATATAAAATTTAAAAAAATTATAAGAATGCTAAAAGAACTGAGTGGGAACTCAGCAGCATGAAAAGGGAAATAGAAACTATAAACAAGGATAAGAAAAGAAGCAAGGGAGTTTTCTTCTCATTTTTCCTGTTTGGAAAAATAATGACAGAAAACTTCTGTAACTTGGTGAGGGGTAAAGTCATGCAAGTTAAGGAAGCACAGAGGGTCCCAATCAAGATAAACCCATAGAGGCCTGCTCCAACACACATAATTAAAAATCCAAATATTAAAGACAAAGAGAGAAACAGCAAGTGACACAGAAAGGGAGCTCAAGACTACCAGCAGCTTTCACAATAGAAACACTACAAGACAGAAGAGATTGGCATGAAATATTCCAGATAATGAAAAACAGGCACCTACTACCAAGACTACTCTATCCATCAAGGCTTTTATTTAAAATAGTTGGTAAAATAAAGAGCTCCTCAGACAAAGAAGGCTAAAAAAGTATGTCTCCACAAAGCCACCACTGCAAGAGAGGCTATAGGGACTATAACTTATAAAAAGAAGAAGAAAGAGGGGTGGGGGGAAGCGAGAGAGACAGAGAAACACAGGTATGGAAAAAATGGCAATGAATCAGTACCTATCAATAATAACCTTAAATGTAAATGGATTAAATGCTCAAATCAAAAAATATAAGGTAGCTGAACTGATAAGAAAATATGACCCTTATATATACTGTCTACAAGAGACTTACCTGAGAAAAAAAGAACTACACAGAATGAAAGTGAAGGGATGAAAAAATATTCCAAGAAAATAGCAAAACTTATTTAAAACAAAATAGATTTCAAAACAAAGGTCATAAAAAAAGACAGAGAGGGGCACTTCATAATAATTAAGGGACCATCCATCAAGAAGCTATAACCATTGTAAACTTACATGCAGCCAGCATAGGAGCACCAAAATATATAAGAAAATTTTTGGAGAACTTCAAGAAAGATTTCAACAGCAACACACTCATAGTAGGGGACTTTAACACCCCACTGTCAACAGTGAATATATTTTCCAAAGAAAGAATCAACAAGGATGTTGTGGCTCTGAACAACACTCTAGATCAAATGTACTTGACTGATATATACAGAAGGTTTCACCCCAAAGAAGCAAAATATACATTATTTTCAAATGTACACAGGACATTTTCAAAGATAGATCATATGGTGGGACACAAAACAAGCCCCTGAAATACAAGAAAATTGAAATTATATCAAGAGTTTTCTTGGATCACAATAGCTTGAAACTAGAATCCAACCTCAAGGAAAAAAACTAAAAAATATTCTAATATGTGGAGACTGAATAGCATGCTATTAAACAATGAATGGGCTAAGAATAATATCAAGAAAGAAATAAAAAAAATTCTGGAAACAAATGAAAATGAAGATACAACAACCCCAAACCTATGGGACATGGTGAAGGTAGTCCTGAGAGGGAAGTTCACAGCAATCTCGGCCTACTTAAAAAAATAGAAACATTTCAAATAAACAGCCTAAACTCAAACCTACAGGAACTAGAGGAACAACAACAAACAAAGCCCAGAGTGTGGGGGAAAAGGAAATAATCAAGATCTGAGCAAAATTAAATGGCATACAGGCTAAAGAACAATTCAGAGGACTGATAAATCCAGGAGCTAGTTCTTTCAAAAGGTAAATAAAATTGACAAGCCTTTAACCAGACTGATCAAGAAAAGAAGAAAGAGGATCCAAATAAATAAATTCAGGGAAAAAAAGAAATTACAATGGATATCAATGAAATACAAAAGATATTCAGAAATTTGAGAACCTGAGCAAAATGGACAAATTTCTGGAAACATATAATCTTCCAAAACTAAAAAAGAAGCAGAAAACCTGAACAAACTGATATCAGCTAGTGAAATTGAAGCAGTAATCAAAAAACTCTCAGCACATAAATGCCCTGGACCAGACAGCTTCACAGGAGAACTTTACCAAACAGTTAGGGAAGAGCTAACTCCTATCCTACTCAAACTATTCCAAAAAGTTTAAGAAGAGGGAAGAATCCCAAAGTCTTTTTATGAGACCAGTATTATCCTAATTCCAAAACTGGGTAAAGAAATATTTGCAAACCAAAAAATGTAATATATCGCATAAACAAAAAAGATGAAAATCCCATGATTATATTAACAGATGCTGAAACAGGATTTGATAAGTTATAGCACCCATTTATGATAAACACTCAGCAAAGTGGAAGTACAGGGAGCAAACCTCAACATGATAAAGGCCATATATAAGAGATCTACAGCTGACATCATACCCAATGGAAAAAATCTAAAACCTCCTTAAGATCAGGAACAAGACGAGGGTGTCTGATTTCACCACTTCTATTCAACAAAGTAACACTGAAGAAAGATATTAAGGAAGACACAAATAAATAGAAACATACTGTATTCATGGATTGAAAGAATTAACCTCATTAAAATGTCCATACTACCCAAAGCAATCTATAGATTCAACAGAATCCCTATCAACTACTAATTGCATATTTCACAGATTTAGAAGAAATATTTCAAAAAATGGAATTATAAATGACCCCAAAGAGCCTCAGTAATTTGGAGAAAGAACAAAGTAGGACAGATCACAATACCTGGTATCAAGTTATATTACAGGGCCACTGAAACCAAAACAGTCTGGTACTGGCAAAGAACAGACACACACATCAACGGAACAGAGTAGAGAGCCCAGAAATAAAGCCATGTCTCTATGGCCAATTAATACTTGACAAAAAGGGTAGGAGCATAAAATGGAGTAAAAATAGCCCCTTCAATAAATGGTGCTAGGAGATCTGGACAGGTACATGCAAGAGAAAAAAAAAGAAGAAAAGAAAAAAGAAAGAAAGACTAGACCACCAATTTATACCATACACCAAAGTAAACTCAAGATGGATAAAAGACTTAAATATTAGTTGTGACATCATAAAAGTCCAAAAGGTAAACATAGGCAGCAAAATGTTAGATATCCCATGCACCATCTTCACTGATATATCTTCTAGTCAAGGAATAAAAAGGAAAGAATAAAGAAATGGGACTACATCAAGTTAAAAAGCTTCTGCACAGCTAAAGATACCATCAGCAAAATGAAAAGGGAACCAACCACATATTTGCCAATGATATACTTTCAACAAGAATTTTATCTCCAAAATATGTAAAGAACTCATATGATTCAACATCAGGAAGGCAAATAATCCAATTAAAAATGGGCAAATGACCTGAATAGATACTTCTTTAAGGTGGGCCCACAGGCATATAAAAGAATGCTCAACATCACTAGCCATCAAAGAGAAATTAAAACCACAATGAGATACCACTTCATACAGGTCAGACTGACCATCATTAGTGAGTCAGCAAACAACAAGTGCTGGTGAGGATGTGGGTAAAGGGGAACTCGTGTGCACTGTTGGTGGGAATGCAGTCTTGTGCAGCCACTGTGGAATACAGTATGGAATTTCCCCAAAAAGCTAAAGATGGAACTGCCTTCTGATCCAGTGATTCCACTGCTGGGATTATACCCTAAGAATCCCAAAACACCAATTCAAAAGAACCTATGCACCCTTATATTCGTAGAAGCATTATTTATAACAGCCAAGTGTTGGAAATAGTTTAATTGCCCATCAGTTATGAGTGGATCAAAAAACTGTGGCATGTTGGCATAAAGGAATACTACACAGCAGAAAGAAAGAAGGAGCTCCTACCTTTCTTGACAGTGTGGATAGAACTGGGGAATATTATGCTAAGTGAAATAAGACAGGCAGTGAAAGACAAATACCATATGATCTCAGTTATACATATAACTTAATGAATAAAACAAATAACCAAGCAAAATAGAACCAGAAACATGGAAATAAGGAATAAACCCACAATGATCAGAGGGGATTGGGGAGAGGGATAATGGGGAGAAGAAGAGGAAGGTTCTAGTCAAGGAACATGCACAAAGGGCCCATGGTAACAGAGAACAGGGTAGGGACTGACTGAGGAAGCAGGGATGTGGGCCAGGCAGAGGACAACAACGGGGGGAAATTTGGGATAACTGTAGTTGAAGAAGAGTAAATAATAATAATAATAATAATAATAATAAATAATAATAATACATTAATGTTAAATAGACTAAATATAGAAATTAAAAGAGAAACTCACGGAGTAGATTTAAAAAAACATGACCTAAATATATGTTGTTTAGGGGAAACTTAATTGAAAAATAATGATATAGGTAGTAAAGGAATGAAAAAAGATGCCATACAAACATTGAAGGAGAGCAAGCTGGTTCTGCAGCTTTGGAGAAGTTTGGCAGTTCCACAAAAGGTTAAACATAATTACCATATGAGCCAACAATTCAACTTCTAGGTCCCAAGAAAAGTGAAAACATGTGTCCACACATAAAACTGTGCAAGAATGTGCACAGCGACATTATTCATAATAGCCAAAAAGGAAAAACAACCCAAATGTACATCAACTGGTAAATGAGTAAGCAAAATGTAGTATAGCCATACACTGGAATATTATTTGGCCATAAAAAGAATGAATTACTGATATATGCTACAACATTGTTGGACAGTTAAAATATTATGTTAAGTGAAAGAAGCCTATCACAAGAGGCCCTTGTATGATTTCATTTATATGAAATATTCAGATATAGAAAGCAGAGTAGTAGCTTCCAGGAGATGGAGGGAGGGAGAAATGAGGAGTTACTACTAAGGGATATAGAGTTATTTGGGGGGGGGGGTAATGAAAATATTCTAAAATTTAGTAGAAGTGATGGTTCAACAACTCTGTGAATAGATGAAAACCACAAAATTGTATATTTTAAAAGTGTGAATTTTATGCTATGTGAATTAAATTTTAATAAAGCTATTATTAAATAAAAAATGGAAATAAAAAAATCAAGGTATCTTTTGATTCTTTCTTGATTTTATTTTTATCCATTTCACTTTTTAGTAATATGTTATTTAGCAATGTGTATTTTTCAGGGTTGTTTTGTTTCTTTAGTTGATTTCTAGTTTTAGGACATTGTGGTCAGAAAAGATGCCTGACATGATTTTAATTTTCTTAAATTTATTGAGACTTATTTTGTGTTCCAACATGTGGTCTATCCTAGAAAATGCTCCATGTATGCTTGAAAAGAGTGCATATTTTGCTGCTTTGGGGTGAAAAGCTCTGAAGATATCAATTAAATCCATCTCATCTAGTGTGTCATTCAAGGCCACTGTTCCTTTGTTGATTTTCTGTCTGGAAGATCTATCCATTGATGTGAATGAGGTGTTAAAATTCACTACTATGACTATATTATTGTCAATCTCTCCATTTATGTCCCTCAAAATTTACTTTATGTATTTATCTGCTCCTTTGTTGGCTGCATAAATGTTCACAAATGTTACATCCTCTTTCTGGATTGCTCCTTCTATCATTATGTAGTGTCCTTTTTGGCTCTTACTATAACCTTACTATTTTAAAGTCTATTTTATCATATATAAGTCTTGCTACCCCATCTTTTTAAATATTGCATGAAATATTTATTCCATTTTGCATGAAATATCTTTTTCCATCCCTTCACTTTTAGTCTGCATGTATATTTCATTTTCAGGTGTGTCTCTCGTAGACAGCATATATATGGGCCTTATTTTCTTATATATTTGGCTACCTTATTTCTTTTGTTTGAAGCATTTAACCCATGCACATTCAAAGCATGTAGTCCATGTATATTTAAAGTAATTGTTGATGTGCGTTTTGGCATTTTATTATCCATATATTTGATTTTTATTCTTCTATTTCAAGAAGTCCCTTTAATATATTTTTTGTAATGCTACTTTGATGATGGCGAAATCATTTAACTTTTTCTTGGCTGGAAGCTCCTTAATTAGTTCTTTGATTCTAAATGATAGCTTTGCTGTATAGAGTAATCTTGGTTGTAGGTCCTTGGTTTTCATCACTTTGAGTATTTTTGCCACTTTCTTCTGGCCTGCAAAGTTTCTGTTGAGAAATCAGCTGATTGTCTTATGGGAGCTCCTATGTAGATAACTAATTGCTTTTCTTTGGTTGCTTTAAGGTTCTCTCTTTGTCTTTTTTATAATATATTGTATTGATTATGCCATTATGGTTGTCCCATTTCCCCCCTTTCATTTCCCTCCACCCTGTACCCCTCCTCCCACCCACATTCCCCCCTTTAGTTCATGTCCATGGGTCATAAGTTCTTTAGCTTTTACATTTCCCACAGTACTCTTGCCTCCCCCTTTCTATTTTCTCCCCACCCTCTATGCTACTTATTCTCTGTACCTTCTCCCAACCTCTCCTCCTCCCACTCCCCTGTTGCTAACCCTCCATGTGATCTCCATTTTTGTGGTTCTGTTCCTGTTCTTCCTGTCTGCTTAGTTTGCTTTTGTTTTAGGTGCGGTTGTTAATAACCGAGAGTTTGCTGTCCTTCCATTGTTCGTATTTTTATCTTCTTTTTCTTAGATAAATCCCTTTAACATCTCATACAATAACGGCTTGGTGATGATGAACTCCTTGAAGTTCACCTTATCTAAGAAGTGTTTTATCTGCCCTTCCATTCTAAATGAAAGCTTTGCTGGTTAGAGCAACTTGGATGTAGGTCTTTGGATTTCATGACTTGGAATAATTCTTTCTAGCCCCTTCTTGCCTATAAGGTCTCTTTTGAGAAATCAGCTGACAGTCTGATGGGAACTCCTTTGTAGGTGACTGTTCCCTTATCTCTTGCTGCTTCTAGAATTCTCTCCTTCATTTTAATCTTGGCTGATGTAATTATGATGTGCCTTGGTGTGTTCCTCTTTGGGTCCACCTTCTTTGGGACTCTCTGAGCTTCCTGGACTTCCTGGAAATCTATTTTCTTTACCAGCTTGGGGAAGTTCTGTATTATTTGTTCAAAAAAGTTTCCACTTGTTGCTCTTCCTCTTCCCCTTCTGGTACCCCTGTAATTCAGATGTTGGAAGGTTTAAAGATGTCCTGGAGGTTCCTAGGCCTCTCCTCATTTTTTTTTTTTGAATTTTTGTTGCCTCATTCTTTCCTGCTTGGTTGTTTTTTTTCTGCCTTCTGGTCCACTCCATTGATCTGAGTCCCAATTTTCTTCCCATCACTATTGGTTCCCTGTGCATTTTCCTTCATTTCACTTAGCATAGCCTTAATTTTTTCATCTAATTTGTGGCTAAAATCAACCAGTTCTGTGAGCATCCTGATCACCAGTATTTTGAACTGTGCATCTGATAGGTTAGCTATCTCTTGGTTGCTTAGAAGTATTGGCTCTGGGGCTTTGAGCTATTCTTCTTGAGCCAGCTCAAGAAGATTGTTTTGGTCTGTTTGTGCCTGTTACATATGAGGGGCGAAGCCTTAAGTGTTCACCAGGGCAGGGTGACCCAGTCACTGGGTTGTGATGCTGTATGTGGGGGATGGGTCAGAGAGGGAACAATGGCACTTGCTCCACTCTCTCTTGGATTTTAGTCCCTTCTGCCACTTCCCAGAAGCAAATTGGGCCCTTCTGATGCTGGTTTTTGGGTGAGTGGTCTTGTGTACGTTCTAGGACCCTGTGGGTCTCTCCAACAAATTCTCCTGTGAGGCTGGGAGTCTCTCCCAGCACCTTTTCAACTGGTGCTTTTAGGCTTTAATTTCCCATTGCTGGGGCCCTGGGTTTTGAAGTCTGTCTTGCTGCCTGTTTTTGCCTGGTTTATCTGCACACAACTGTGTGACCTGGTCAGCCAACCACCTTGCGTGCCTCAGTGGGTCTGCCTGTTTCCTCCCTGTGTCCCTGGGTCTGCCAGCCACCACTTCTTCCCATTGCAACCCCTCTCTGCTGGCCGCTGACTCTGCCCCTCTTACTGGTCTAGGTGAATGGTTGTTGGACTTCCATACAGTTCAGTTTTCTATCTGTTCTGGTTGTGTTTTGTTTCTAAATCTTTGTTGTCCTTAATTTTGGTTGTTCGAGGAGGCAGAGTGTTTCCACCTACACCTCCATCTTGGCTGGAAGTCCTTTCTTTGTCTTTAATGTTTAGCATTTTAATAATGACGTGCCTGGGAGTGGGCCTGTTTGGGTTCTTCTTGTTTGAAACTCTGCACTTCCTGGACTTGTATGTTTAATTTTCTTCATTAGGTTAGGGAAGAGTTTTTTTTGCCATTATTTCTTTAAAGAGGTTTCTAGTTCCTTGTTCTCTTTGTTTCTTGTTCTCTTCACTTCTGGCACCCTTATGATGTGAATGTTGGTGTGCTTGTTGCTGTTCCTGAGGGCCCTTAAGCTATCATTTTTTTATTCTTTTCTTTTTTTGCTGTTTTGATTGGATACTGCCTGCTACCTTATTTTCCAAATTGCTCATTGAAGCTTCTACTTCATCTAATCTATTGTTGATTTCCTCTATTTTTTTTCCTTTTAATCCTTGACCAAGGACATTTTTCATTTTTCTAGAGGGAGAGGATGGGGTGGGGATGGGGAAAGAGAGAGACAAACATTGAAGTGAGATAAAAACATCAATGGTTGCCTCCCACATGCACTCTGACAGGGTGAAGCCATTCAATGTATGGAATGATGCTGCAACCAACTGAGCCAAATTGGCCAGAGAAATTCCCTCTGATATACTTTCCATTTCAGCCATTGTATTCTCCTCTTCTGTCTGGTTCTTTTTTATATTTTCTACCTCTACTTTTGTGTTTCACATCTCTTTGTTGAAATCCTTGCTGACACCATGGAGCATGATCTTAACCAGTGTTTTGAACTCTGTGTCTGATAGGATGCTTGTCTCTATTTTGTTAAGTATTTTTTCTGGAGGGGTGGTGAGTTTATTCTATTTTTTCTTTGGGATGTGCTTCTTTGTCTCCTCCACTTGGCTGTTTCTTTGTGTTTATTTCTATTTATTAGGTAGAGCTGCTATTTCTTCTGGTCTTGGCAGAGGGCCTTATGTAGTAAGCATTTTGTGGGGCTCAGTGGCATAGTTCCCTGGTAACCTGAATCAGCTGTCCCAGGTATTTTCTTGTATAGGTTGTGTTTCCCTCCTGTTGTAGTTGAGTTTTGGTTGCTGTTGGCACATCAGTGTGAGGTACTGACACTCAGGCTGATTGGTTGTGGGGACTGGCCATGACTGCATGGAAGGGCTTTTGTGCAGGGGTTGACCCCATGTAGCATAATTCCCTTTAGCAGGGCTCTGATGCCTGTGGCATCTTCCCTTTCAGTGTGTCATTTGTAGAGGTGGTTGAGTGGTGTTCTTATGTGTTGATTCTGGGGCCTCTTGAGAGGTGCAGACCAAAGTCAGTCACTGTCTGTGGTTTTCCTGGGGCTACTTGGTATGAGCTACAATGTGATCTGCAGATAGGTGCCACCTGTGCTGGGACTTAGAGGTGCCTGAGAGTAGCTAAGCTGTGAACTGAGGTGGGTAGTCATTAGTGCCAGGGTTTGGGCAAGAAGAAGGGGGCATGCTGAGGCCAGGTGCTACTTATTTGGAATTAGTGAGCCTTGGAGATTTTAGGAAAGTGCAAATCATGGGCCAAGACAGGTGATTTGTACAGAAAAAATACTGAAAACAGGTTTGGTGGGCCTGTAAGTTGGGTGGGGTGAGATCTCAGGGAATCACCTGAGTGGGGTTAACAATGTTAGTCAGGTTGATAGAGACTGAGATATGGCAACCACCTACTGGCTCTTTTGGGAGGAAGCCGCAGCAAAAGAACAATGACTTTGGCTAACTCTTCAGTGTGGGAGAAAGATACCCCTCCAGCTCTTACCCTGATGCCAGACAATTCACTTTCTCACTGTATGTCCCTGGTGCCTTTTGAATTGCTGTCTTATACTAGAGCTCAGAGCAAGAGAGTTCAAATAAATTCCTGTTGGGCTTTTAAAAAAAATGACTGGGACTCAAAAAGCCTTCTGTCTCACTTAACCACAATCCCTGCTGGTTTTCACAGCCAGAAATATTGAGGGCTTCTCTTCCTGACATTGAAACCCTGGGCTTGGAAGTCTGGTATGGAACAGAGACCCCCTCCTCCTTGGGGAAGACCTCAGCAGCCAGGATATTTTTCCTGATTTTCATCTACTACATGTGGGTAGTTCTAAATCTCTGCCACTCTTACCAGTGGCTTCTTCTGTATATCCACAGTTGTAGGACTTCTGTTCAGCTAGATTTCAGGAGGTTCTGAATAATGTTTGTTCTGTTGTTCAGTTGTAATTTTGATGTGCTCATTGGAGGATGCAAGTATAGTGTTTATCTTCTCTGCCATCTTTATCAGGTAGAAGTAATTTTCATTCAAAATTTTGAAGACATTGCTTCATTTTCTGGATTTCAGTGTTGGTGAAGGAACTACAAAGCCATTCTGAATCCTGATGTTGTGAATGTTGTCATTTTTTCCTCTCTAATTTGCAGATGCCTTTTTTTGGTTCAGTATTTCTAACTGATATACCTTTGAGTGAGTCTATTTCTTTCATGTTCCTGGGTACTTAGTTGACCTCTCCGTTCTAGAAAATTTTGATTGTCATTTTCTTTCTTTTGTTCTCTCTCTTTTTTCTGGTAATCTGATAATTCTAGTGTTGGACTTTCTAGACTTGTTTTATAATTTTCTTATTTCTCTAGTTTTTATATTTATCTTCTGCTCTGTTTTCTGTGTGCTCTAACTCTTATATTAGATTTCTCATTTTTGTTACCATGTTCTTAATTTTCAAGGGCAGTTTTTGTTCTCTGAATGCTCCTTTTGGAAGGATTCTATTCTTGTTTCAGTAATGCAATATCTTGTCTTGTGCCTCTGAGGACAACAGTTACAGGTTTTGTTTTTAAAGCTTTCCTCTTTTTGCATGCTTCAGTTTCCTTCCAGTTGCTTTTTTTCTGTTTAGTCTGTTCCTTATCTTTCATGTTAGAGGTTTTCTCATATGGCTGGCAGCCCTTGGTTGTATGCTCATGATCAAGATTAGGGCATTAAAACTCCAATTACAATCTCTGCAAATGTGTTGGGGCTTGGTAACTGTGAGGTTCCCTGTGGGGGTCTTCACTTAGGTCTTTTGTAGGGGAGCTCTCAGTGTTGATATTTTAAGTCTTTTTCATTAAAAATTGCTTTTTGCCTAATGTCAGGATCAACATAGTATTATACACTGCAATATTTTATTACAATGCTGTGCCTTTGAATAACTTTTGTTGTTGAATAGGACAATTATGAATCTTGTCTCTTGTCTTTTACTGACCTTGTAAACTACTTAACTCTGAAATGTGGCTTATTGCATTGTGCCTCCTGGGATTATATTTTTTCTGAAAAAGAAGTTTTCTCATTGTGAATAAGACAGACAATGATGTCTTTTAAACAAAAGAAGTATTTCCCAGTTTCCTTACTTTGAAACACATGATTTTCATCAACTGCTTTTCTCTTTTTGGCAACAACCATTTGGAAAATGACAGACTGTACCCACTCCATCATCATCCATTCCCTACCATCTGCCTTCCCTCCAAGCCCATAGACACATATTTCTATGTGCAAGGGAAATCCAATCAATGACTACCTTCCAACTGTCAGACATTACTAGTGGTACCTCCATCAGCACGTGGGTTGCAGATGTCATAGGATGTAACCAAGCTGAGAAAGGTGCTTTTTCTCCCTAGCTGTTAAGCAAGAAGATTTCTGATATTAGACTTCAGGCTGTCCTGTCAACCAGAGTTTCCATTTCCTTATCCCTAAGAAGAGAATGATAACACTAATTTGTATATTAAAATAAATGATTAGGCTGCTTTAGAGCAATTTCAATACCTGGGGCTTTTCAAGGAGGGTTTTTTTAAAAAGATTTTATTTAGTTATTTTAGACAGAGGGGAAAGGAAGGAGAAGAAGAGAAACATCAGTGTGTGGTTGCCTCTTCCAAGGCCCCTACTGGGGACCAGGCCCAGAACCCAGGCGTGTGCCCTGACTGGGATTGAACCAGCGACCCTGTGGTACACAAGCCAGCACTGAGCAACACCAGGTAGGGCTCAAGGAGGATTTTGACTGCCAAGAAGCATAATTACTCTGTAGAACGGTACAGACGCCATTGAGTGACTTAAGATATGGGTGCTATGGCATAGATTGTTTCAATAATTCCTCACTTCAGTGTATTTTCTTAAGGGATTGTTTTGTTATGTGTAAAAACTATTGCAGAAAAGAAAGCCAGGTAATGAGAAAGAATTGCATTTGATTCCTAGTGTTGTTGTAAGGGGCAAATGGGACTCAACTGCCATGTTCATTGTCTTCCCTCTTTACAACCAAGGATTCTGTCAGATAGACTCCAATTAATTGTATTACAGTAGTATATCCTATGACTACACAATAAACATTAGGCATGTCTGTTCAGTGGGAAAATCAGGCCAGACCTGTGGACATGATCCCATAGAATAAAAAGACCAGGGATTCTAGAACCAGACTGGCCTCTAGTTGGAGCTGTCTATTCCCTACCTTTTTGAAATTGTGTGTAGCTGAGCTTATGTGGCTTGCAATTTCCTTGTCTATAAGATGGACTTGATGGTGCTTTGTAGTGTTGATGTGAATATTCATTGAAATTATGATCATTAAGTGACTGGTACATAGCTTATGCTCAGTAAATATTAGCTCCCTTTTCCCTTTATTTCTGTGATAAAATAGATTTTCTGTTATATCAATTTAAAAATACACTAAATATAATTAAATATGTGTATTTATAATGATATCAAATAATTGTTTTTGATGGAATCATATATTTCCTTGAGGCTTTTCACACATTGACCTGAGTTAATCTTTTAAGCAGGGTACAGCTTACAGACCTCCATTAAGTAACTACCAGTGTAATTCAGAACAGTTGCTTACTGACCATGAGATAAGCACTGTGTGGGGACAGATAGCCTCGGGCTCTTTTTCCTTGTCTGCTGCTGCCATTTCTCAATGACCTCCAAAGTCACCACTATAGTAACAAGGCATCTCTTCTACGAAGAGCTTTTTCCTACCCTGGGATGAGATAGACACAAAGGAAAGAAATACATTAACTGTATTAGATATAAATGCATGCATGTTAAATTCTCTCTCTTAGATAATATTTGTAAACATAGTGCTTTAGTCAAAATGAACCTAGTAGTCTTTTCAGCAGCATTCATTTCATTATTCCATCTCTCTGTGTATTATCTATTATTTTGTCTCTATTCTAGGAGTTTTCTGGTTTCAAGTATTGCAATTAAGTCGTTAGTCCCTTTTTGGTTTATTCTTGTATATGCTGTAAGAAAGTAGCCAAGTTTCATTTTTTTACATGTATCTGTCCAATTTTTCCAATACCAGTTATTGAATAGACTGTGTTAACCTCATTGTATATTCTTGCTTTCTTTGTCAAATCTTAATTGACCATATAGACACAAATTTATTTCTAGGCTCTCTATTCTGTTCCATTAGTCTATGTCTGTTTTAATGCCAGTACCATTCTATTTTGATCACTATAGCCTTGAACCATAGTGTGATATCAGGTAGCATGATACCACTGACTTTTTTCAAGAATGTTTGTTTCTCAAAAATGTTTTTTCTATGCTAGGTCTTTTGTGGTTGTATATAAATTTTTAGATTAATTCTTCTGGTTCTGTGAAAAATGCCATTGATATTTTGGTGGGGATTTCTTTCTGGTTGTTTTGAGCATTATCAGCTGGTTTTCAGGAGTTCAGTGAGAAGGAAAGAGTGGAGACAGCCATATATTTCACATGTGCTGTGAGCCTGGTCAGATGTATTGGAGGTGATGGTCATGAATATCATAAAGAAGGGTGAGAAAGACCCAAAGCTGGGCAGAAAACAGAAAAGACTGCACAGCAATGTAGTTTATGTGAAGCAACAAATGGAAATAGAATTATGAAATTCAGCCCTAGGAGAAACAAAGCAGATTTTCTTCAATGGCTTTTCATTCTACTTTTCATATCCTCTTTAACTTCCACTGATTTATTTATTCATTTCAACAGACATGTATTGAATTCCTACTAGATACAATAAAAACTCTGTGAGGGGAATCCAGGGATATGAGAGGGAAGTTTCCTTCCCTTGATAATTTTATAACCTAGTGGGAATGACAGAAATATGAAAATAGTAATGGCAGAACAAGGCATAGTGACCCACCAGGTAAAACATAAGCTGTGTGGACTGACAGCTCAAGGTATAACTACCCCTCACAAGTAGTTTTTCAGCCCCTGTAGATGCCCCACTTCTTCCCCAACACAGCTTTGCTCAGGACTCTACTCTCTGCTAGAGCTAGTCAGACAAATTAATGCCAATTAGGTTATCAATGCTTGAGTCTGGCTTTATGTATTGTTCTTCCAGATAACTTAAATAATGTATTATTTTCACCATTAAAAGAGGAAGATAAAGTTTATAGCAAAAGCCATATGCCCCAAACCACAATTTGTCTCTTTCTTTACAAGTATGAGCAGATGGCCACAGGCCTACTTGGATGATTCAAACTTAATACATAATTCTGAATCATTTCCTTATATGAGTCAAAGAGATTCCAGCTTGAACCCAAACTGTAGTCATCCTGGGATTCAGTGTTTCTGGCAGGGCTCAGTAGAGCTCATAGTTTCTGGCAGGGCTCAGGGCTCATAGTTTCTATGGGCTCAGGGCACCATAGATCCAAATATGCATGGAATCAAGACTGAAGAAACCAGCAATTGGGTGTTATAGCTAAGTTCAAGGTCAAGGCCCCATGCACAAGTGAACACCAAGAGGAGATGCTGAGTGCTGTGCAGCCACTCAGCGTATCCAGCCACCCAATCCTATGCAGAAAGATGTTTCTTGAGAGCCCAGATTTCCTCTGGCCATGCAAGAATGTTTCATGAAGTTTAGAGACAGAGGAAAGAGTCAGTTGCAAGCCTTAATCACCTCCCAGTTACATAACAGGAGGGAGGAGAAAAAGCAGGTTTGAGAATCAGAGCGGCTCTCCACAGCTCAGAAATTGTACCACAGAAGGGGCTGACCCCAAAGCAGTTCGTCAGATTTTAAGAATGACCTCGCTTCTTAGCAGAAAGTTTAGGGTAAAGTCCAATTCACTAGGACAGACTTTGAATTTAATGCAGTTATTGAACAAATAATCTTAAATCAACCCTCTAAAAACCAGAACATTTCATTTGTCACTAGCTTGAGCCAATTGTGTAATGTGACTCTGCCTGTTGAGATGGGCATTAATATCCACTTTAGAGTTGCAGAAAGAGGGATTAGAAGAGATTAAGTGATTTTCCCAAGGTCACACAGATAGTAAATAGTGAAACCAGGATTTAAAGTCAGGTCTGTCTGACATTCGAGCTTCTGTACTTTCCTTTACATCTCATTCCACATGCAGTGTGGATCCAGGAGAACTAAATAATTATTTGTTATTTTCACTAAGATGGGGTAGGAGTAAATTCCTTAAGTCTCAAAAGTTGGAAAGCTTTTCCTAAATAATAACTCCTATGAGACATGGAGATATGTAACCATGGGATGCCTCTGAGATATGTTTTAGAATGAATCTGATGACTGACTAGCAGTCTGAGACTGCAGCACCATGCTTGTAAAGTTCATGTCTGGTAGTGACCTTTTTATCTCTAACTACTGTTATAAGTAAGACCTCCTTAAAAATCATCAAGGTGGTCCTATCTAAAATTAACTTCTGAATGTTCTCAGTGGCTTAAATCAATCCAAACCAGAGAAATCATGAGTGTCATTCACAGTAGGTCCTGAACACTTGGCAGGCTGAGGTCACCAAACATCTTCATTATTTGAAGTGAAGAGAAAGACAAATATATGGAGATATCAATACTCACTACTGGATGAAACGGAGAATGACCATTCAGACAACTAAATGTCAGATCATTCTCCCAACTTCCTGCTACTCCCAATCAAAAGGGAAAAAATTATCTGGTTTTTGTTTCTTTGTTTATTTTTTATCCAGAGCCAAAGTGTTCTTCATGCTCCACTCATTTCTGCCTTCATACTTATTCTATTAGTTTGAATATCATATTATAAATATAATTTATATAATATTTCATTACACATTTTTTCATATTCTATAATAATTTTTGGTAGGAATATTACTGAATCTATCAATTGTTTTGAGTAGTTTAGACATTTTAACGATATTAATTCTTCCTATCCATGAGCATGATACATGCTTCAATTTATTTGTATCTTCTTCAATTTCTTTAGTGATAAATTTTATGAGTGTAGGTCTTTTATCTTCTTGCTTACATTTATTTCTAAGTATTTTATTTTTAATGCAATTGTAAATGTGATTATTTTCTTAGTTTCTCTTTATGATAGTTCATTATTGGTATATAAAAATGCAACTGATTTCTAAATATTTGTTTTGTATCGTGCTTCTTCACTGAGTTCATGTATCAGTCCTAATGGAATTTTTTTTTGGTGGAATTTTCAGCTTCTCTTTATATAGTATCATCTCATCTACAAATAATGACAGTTTTATGTGTTCCTTCCCAATTTGGATGCCTTTTATTTCTTTTTCTTGTCTGATTTCTCTGGCTATGACTTCCAATAATATGTTGAATAAATGTGATGAAAGCAGACATCCTTGCCTTATTATTGATCTAAAGAAATGTGCTTTTAGCTTTTCCAATTGAATATGATGTTGTCTGTGGGTATGTCATATATGGCCTTAATTATGGTGAGGTATGTTTCCTCTATTCTCACTTTGCAGACAGTTGTAATCTTTTTTTAAAAGATTTTATTTATTTATCTTTAGAGAGGAAGGGAAGGAGAGAAGGAGCGAAATATCAATGCATGGTTGCCTCTCGTTGAGTCCCCTGCTGGGAACTGGCCTGCAACCCAGGCATGTGCCCTGACTGGGAATCGAACTGCGATTGTGTGGTTCATAGACCTGTGCTCAATCCAGTGAGGTATACCAGCCAGGGCCAGACAGTTTTAATCTTAAATGGGTGTTGGATTTTGTCAAATGTTTTCCTTCATCTATCAATACAATTACATTATATTATTTTTCCTTTTGTCTATGTTGTATGTTTTTGTTTAAAGACATCTTATTTAATATACATTATTAATTTATTAACTTTGAACGGATGGTTATATCACTCTAACTCATGCCTAAATGAAGCTTATCTAAAATGTATTCTCCCCACAAGGCACATCACAGATTTTTTGCTTTTAGGAACAAAAGATGTAACTTTAGCATTATACTTGGAGGCCATTTTAAGCCATGAAGTCATGTGTAAAAATACAGAAAAATTACACTAACTAGACTTAATGGAGCACTTATTTACAGTATGAGAGCTGAAATAGGAAGGTAGAGTGTACCTTACTTGACCTCAGCTTGGAACATGTGTGTTAATGACTCGATTTTTTTGCCACTCTGCACTTCCTTGTAAATGACTGTCAAAGTGCCATCAGTGCTAATTTGGGAGTTACAAATAGATTTTAATGATTAGGTGAATTTGCAAATATAAAAATCTATAAATAAAGAGGGTAGACAATAATTGTCTTAAATATTTCTTCTACATACATTTAGAAGCACATTAGACAATATTATTTTTATCTAAAATCATAAAATAATGTGGAAATTCAAGGAGATAAAGAAAGCCTATTATAATTGCCTATATTTTTGCTTACATTTTTCTTTCTTCCTTACTGATGTTCCAAGTTTCCTTCCTTTATCATTTCTTTTTGGTTTAGAGAATTTTCTCTCTTTATCTGAATAAATTAGGTGATCTGATAACAAGTTGTTCTCATTAACCTGAGAATATCTTGATTTCCTCTTCTTTCCTGAGGGATATTTTTACTGGGTATAGGATTTTTGGTTGCCAAGATCTCTTCTTTCAGCACTTGAAAAATGTTGTGCCACTTCAGACTTCCCTAGTATCTGATAAGAAATCATCTATTATTTGAATAGTTTTTCCCCCTGTAAGTAAAATGTGATTTTTATTTGGCTCTTATCAAGATTTTTCTTTGCCTTAGTTTTCAGACATTTAATTATGATGTGTTTTGACATGGATTTTTTTTTTTAGTTTATTTCTGCTTGTAATTTATTCAGTTTCTTGAATTTGTAGGTTTATGTCTCCTGCCAAATTTGGGGACATTTCACCCATTATTTCTTCAAGAAATTTTTTAAAAGCTCCTCCTTCTTTCTCTTTTCCTTCTGGAATTCAGTGACATAAATAGTAGATATTTTTTTTGTAGTCCTACAGGTCCCCGAATCTCTATTTGTTATTTTGTTTTTCAGATTGGATAATTTCTATTGTTCTGTCTTTTAGTCTACTAATTCTTTCCTCTGTCCTTTCCATTCTTATATTGAGTACATCCACTAGGCTTTTATTTCAGTTATTGTATTTTTCAGTTCTAAAATTTTCATTTGGTTATTTCTTATTATCTTCTAATTATTTTGAGACTTTCTGCTTTTCTTGCAAAGGCTTTCTGCATTTTCATTTTTTTCAAGTCTGTTCATATTTGCTCTCTGAAGCATTTTTATCATGGCTGCTTTGAAATAGTTGGTAGATAATTCCAACATCTCTGTCACTTGGTATTCGTATCCATTGATTGTTCTCATTTAGTTTGAGATCTTCTTGGTTCTCTGTATAATGGGTGATTTTTTTAAATTGAAATTTGGACATTTCTATGTTGGACTAGCAGCCTTTTGATCTTATTTAAATTTGTTTTTGCTGGCAGTTTCTAACAGTACTCTGACAGGAGGGAGGAACATTATTACTCCCAAGTGGAAGTAGCACTCCAGATTCCCCATTAAACCTCTGTGGACACCAGAGCAGGAGGGCTCTTTGTTACACCTGGGAGTTCTAGCTCCCACATGAACTTCACTGACATTGCAGTGAGGCTGGCCTTGATACCACTGGGCCATAGTGAACTTTCCAACCATCTACTAGGCCTCTGTGGACCTAGCCCAGTGGGGTATATTAACATGTTCAAAAAACCTTTATGTGTAGGAAATACATACAAACATATTTCTCTGATGAAGTTTTTAGTTTTCCATTTCTGTTATCTCGCTGCTGATTAATTCTTTTATTTACAATCTCTTCACCTTTTTGGGTCTGACAAGTGCCCAGATGCTTTTTCTTTATACATGGTGAATTTTTATATATGTAGCTACTATTTTCTACCTCTTTATTCCAGTATTTACTGCTCTTCTTGCTGTTTATCACAGTGCACCACCTTTGTGCCTTGCTTTTCATTGTTTCTTTTTAATATTTGATTATATTGAATGTAATATTTTTAGAGCACTTCACATTTAATATAAATGACAAACCATAAGGAAATTAGATTAACACTCTGAAAATGTAAGTCAATGCATCCTGAGCTGAGGTTTCTCCCTCTGAGTGGAGGAGGGCATCTCAAGTTGACTGAGGAAGGATAGATAGTAGAGAGTAGGAGAGGAGCTGATTTTGAAGAGTACGTCCTATTTTCTCTGAGGGAAAGAAGTTGTGCAAACTATTTTAGAGCATATTTTCCTGTCTCAGCCACTTGGTTGGTGTAGTGGCAATCAGAAGCTATAAATAGATAAACTTTGCTAGAAGCATCTTAGAGAAACATGGAGCTGGTTTTGTTCATATTTTAGAAAGTAGCATGTTAGCAATTGATACCATTATCTCTAATTTCACTTTTGCAAATCTTATTCATGGAAATTGTTACCCCTTTGTCAACCTTTGATATTCTAAGAAGAATCACCCACTCTACACAGTCATGGGCTTCCAGGTGGACAAATAGGATTTCACTGATTGACTAGTGAGTTCTACTAATGATTTTGATTAGCTACATTCGTTTACATATAATTATTTTTTCTTGGTAATTAAAATTTAGTCACAGTATTTATACTTGATATAATTTGGGGTAAAAATTACCCTTGTTAAATGCAGGTACATTTATAATTTCCAAGTAATTATATAACAATCTATCCAAATCTATACTATTTGTATTTTTTGAGGGAAAAATGTTCTGTTTTTCTAAAAATTTGAAGTAGTTTTTGCTTATAAAAGATGAATGATAACATAAACTATATTTTTAAAAAGAATATTTCCCTACCAATTCAAAAGAGCCTATGCACCCCAATGTTCATAGCAGCACAATTTATGATAGTCAAGTGCTCAAAGCAACCTAAGTGCCCATCAGTAAATGAGTGGATCAAGAAACTGTAGTACATTTACACGATGAAATACTATGCAGCAGAGAGAAAGAAGGAGCTCCTACTCTTTGCGACAACTTGGATGGATCTGGAGAGCATTATGCTAAGTGAAATAAGCCAGGTGGTGAAAGAAATATCATCATGTGATTTCACCTATAAGTGGAATCTAATCAACAAAACAAGCAAGCAAAATATAACCAGAGACATTGAAATTAAGGACAAACTGACAGTAACCAGAGGAGAGGTGGGAGGGGATAGTAGGGGAAATGGGGGGAAGGGTTGCCAAGGAACACCTATGAAGGACACAAGGACAAAGCCAAAACAAGTTAGGATTGAGGGTGGGAGGTGGGGATGGCTGGGGTAGGGGGGAGTGCTGGGGGGGGGGGATGAAGACAACCATACTTGAACAACAATAAAAAAATTAAAATTAAAAACAACATAAAAGAAACAAGCAGAACAGAAACAGATTCAAATATATGGAGAGCATTTTGAAGGTTGCCAGATGAGAGGGATTTTGGAATAGATGAAAAAAGTGAAGAGATTAAGAAGCGCAAATTGGCAAGGTTGTAGAGTATAGTGTAGGGAGAATAGTCAATAATATTTGATAGCTATGTATGAAACCAAGTGGGTATTGGAAATATTGGGGGGAATACTTTGTAAAATATATGATTACCTAACCACTATGCTGTACATATGAAACTATTACAAAATACTATTAAATGTAAACTGTAATTGAAAAATTAGAAACAATAAAAATATTTTAAACAAATGATAAGTTAAAAAAATGTTTCCCAACAAATTATCCACTAGATAAAATCAATTCTAATCTAGGACATAGTACCCTTTTCTTTGGAAAGGCATTTGAAAGAGTTGGCCTTTTGGATCCATTTGTTAGATGGGTCACTTTTTAGAATCCCAATTATGTCAAATCTGGTATCTGGAAAAGAAAGAGTGTCAGTGTCTGTCCCTATCTACCTGTGTTCAAAGACCCCAATAAAACACTATATTTGTGGACTCTCATATTCAGCTAGTCTCTGAGCAGTCTCCTTTTATTTCCTTAGGAAAAATGAAGTGGTTATCTCAATTTATCCAGGTCAATAGCTGAGCATGGCCAAGGTGACCCTTGTCTGAGTACCTGGCAGCTGTGTGGCTCCCTCAACCCTTGCTGAGAAGAGCAGAAACACCAGGGCACCCAGACTCTGATGGAGTTTGATCATGATGGTTCCTTCCTTGGCCTGACAGTAAGGCCCATTGGATGAAAGCAACTGTGGCACTTTTGATGGTGTGCGTTCTGTTGGCCATACTCTTCCCTGAGGTTTTTTTTTTTTTTTTGAGGAACTAATGATGAGTATAAAATGCTTTTTCAACTACTTTAAAGTTATCCTAATTGGCTACTTTTTGCTGTAAAGCTTCTCAAAGAGATCAACCACATATTCTTTCGCTCACAGCTGTATATTAATGACACTTCCTTAGGAATCTGAGAAAAGCAGCATCAAGTCCAATTTTGGTATGACTTGATAGTAGTTACAGAATGATCTAAACTCCAGCTCCCGGTGGGACCCAATTTCTCCAGCAATCCAGAGGGTACTTAGGTACAGCGTGGCCCATGTATGTGCTTTATCAGCCACCTGGCTGTTGTGAGTGGCAGCTCAAAGCAGGTGAAGGAGCCCTGGCTGGGGTACTTGTCAACATCAGCACTAACAGTGTTCTCTAAACAGTTTAATTCCCTTTGGCTTGGTTTTCCCACAGACACTGCTGACTGTGAGTGCTGATAAGCTGATTAAGGCTGGAGGTCAACAATCCAGAAACTGCTTTTAATTACTAAAGGATCAACACGTCATAATGCACAAATCTTCTGCATGAGCAATGGGGGGAAGTGGAGACAAACAACTGGGTCTCAGGGAAAGAAGTTTTCCCTTTCTCTTTAAATTAGCAAAAACAAACAAAGCAGCTGTTTGGGGGAGCTAAAGGGTATTCCCTGTAGTATTTAAATTCTAAATTTGGAACTTAAAATACTGAATTACTCTTCAGACTCAAGCTGGTGTTTAATTGAACTTCTTTGTCAACACGATCTACACTTAATCAATTGATCCTTGACTCACCCCCATACCATGGAGTACTTGTGTACCACCTGCACACAAATCTCAATGGAGCTTTGCCTGCCGTGAATTAGCAGTTTCTCTTATCCTAAATTAAGCTTCGTGACATGTAATTACCCATTCTACATATTGAGCTTATTTCCAAAGTAAATGTTTCTTCACATCTAATGACAGGTTCACAGTGCAAAAACAAGGCCTCCTCACTCCACCCACTCCCTGCCACCAGTACCAGGCACCTTGTCAGTCCTTGCTCAGGACTCTGTTCTCAAGACTGGGCTGCTGTCTAACTTTAGTAGTTGCATCTTTCTCTCTTTTATTCTTTATTCTTCTTTCTTCCTTTCTACAGTTTGAGGGAAAAGCATTAAGATATGTTCAGAGCAATAAGGTTGGATTTAATAAAAAAATTTTTATGTCACTCAATCAAAATAGGTTATAATGTTACCAAAGGAAAAAGGCTTCATAAAATTGGCAGCTAAATGGGTTGTCTCCACATGCATATTGCTTAGGAGATAATAGAAGTATCCTGAAAATTTGGCTGCATTGAGTAACTAGAAGTATCTGTTTCAATTCTTAGAGTAGGTTTCTGAGCATCTGCATGAATTTCGTAAACACATGGCAGCTTCCATGTTTAATCGCTGTGGTGCTACCCATCAATAGCAGAAGAGACAAAGGGCAGAGACAGAATTCACTCTAAAAAAGCAATAAAACAAAAGGCCAACAAACACAGAAAAATAGGTTCAGACTAATTAACAAGCCTAGAAATGAGAATAAAGGAGGTCAAATATATGGTGATAGAAGATGATTTGACTTTGAAGAGTAGGCACAGAATTCAATATATATATATATCATGTATCATATAGAATTATACATTTGAAATCTATATTATCTTATTAACTAATGTCACCACAATAAATTTAATAAAAGAAAAGAAAATTAAAAATAATTTATTTCTGTCTATCAAGTTCACAAAGATACCAGAAACAGTAATATCTAGTATTGCTAAAAATGGTGAGTTACTACAGTCAGATTGACTGGTTTTTCTTGTTAGCCCTTCCTCTTACTGGAAAAGGCAACTTATTTATATGTTTTCATTAAATAAATTATTTTCTCTAATACTATTTTTCTCTTCTATAAACTGCATGTTAATATTATACAGATAATATTAACAACCACCTCATAGGGCGTTTGAGGAAATTAAGTGAAATAATGCTTATGAACTATTTAATATATCATCTGGAACATAATATATGCTGAATTATATTAGAATTATAATAATTTCTATTTGAAGTTACAATCCTAATACACTGATGGGGGAATATAAACTGGTAAACCCTGAAGCTTGAAAATCTGATGTGTACATCAAAACCTTAATGCTGTGTATACATATACCTTAATCATTCCATTTCTGAGGAAACAGCACAATACATTTACAAGGATATCTTTCATGGTATTTTTTTGTACAGCAATGGCAGAAATGAAAACAATTTAAATACTGAATAGTAACAGAATAATAAAAAATTATGGCCTGTCTACCTACTAAATTTTCACTCAGGTATTATAAAGCATGTTTTTAAAGAGTATTTAATGGCTGGGGGAAATGATGCTGTGTGAAAAATGGGTACCAGTGGTCAGTGGGGTAACCTGTTACTTGTACTTTTTATTAATTTTGAATTTGTCGATAGTCAGTTGATAAACACTTTTTGGACACCTGATGCATATTAGGCACTATGGTGGGTGCCAAGAATATGGTAGTTAATAAAGGAGGCAGGGTGCTGCCATTGTGAAGCTTCTCTTAGAAAATGCATTACCTTATTTTATTTTTAAAAAATATATTTTATTGATTATGCTATTACAGTTGTCCCATTTCCTCCCTTCATTCCCCTCCACCCTGCACACCACCTCCCACCCATATTCCCCTCCTCTAGTTCATGTCCATGGGTCAGAAGTTCATTAGCTTCTACATTTCCCACACTATTCTTGCCTTTCCCCTATCTATTTTCTACCTACCATTTATGCTACTTATTCTCTGTACCTTTTCCCCCTTCTCCTCCTCCCACTCCCCTGTTGCTAACCCTCCATGTGATCTCCATTTCTATGGTTCCACTCCTGATCTAACTGTCCTCGTGGTTTGCTTTTGTTTTAGGTGTGGTTGTTAATAACTGTGAGTTTGCTGTCCTTTCACTGTTCATATTTTTTATCTTCTTTTTCTTAGGTAAGTCCCTTTAACATTTCATATAATAAGGGCTTGGTGATGATGAACTCTTTGAATTTGACCTTATCTGAGAAGCACTTTATCTGTCCTTCCATTCTAAATGAAAGTTTTGCTGGATAAAGTAATCTTGGCTGTAGGTCTTTGGATTTCATGACTTGGAATACTTCTTTCCAGCCCCTTCTTGCCTGTAAGGTCTCTCTTGAGAAATCCGCTGACAGTCTGATGGGAACTCCTTTGTAGGTGACTGTCCCCTTATCTCTTGCTGCTTCTAGAATTCTCTCCTTCATTTTAATCTTGGCTAATGTAATAATGATGTGCCTTGGTATGTTCTTCCTTGGGTCCACCTTCTTTGGGACTCTCTGAGCTTCCTGGACTTCCTGGAAGTCCTTTATTTCCTTTGCCAGACTGGGGAAGTTCTTCTTTATTATTTGTTCAAATAAATTTCCACTTGTTGCTCTTCCTCTTTCCCCTCTGGTACCCCTGTAATTCAGATGTTGGAAGGTTTAAAGATGTCCTGGAGGTCCCTAAGCTTCTCCTCATTTTTTTTTGAATTCTTGTTTCTTCATTGTTTTCTGTTTGGTTGTCTCTTTCTTCCTTCTGGTCCACTCCATTGATTTGAGTCTCAGTTTTCTTTCCATCGCTATTTGTTCCCTGTGCATTTTCCTTCATTTCACTTAGTGTAGCTTTTATTTTTTCATCTAATTTGCAACCAAAATCAACCAATTCTGTGAGCATCCTGATTACTAGTGCTTTGAACTGTGCATCTGATAGGCTGGCTATCTCTTGGTTGCTTAGATGTATTGGCTCTGGGGCTTTGATTTGTTTGTTTGGGCCATTTTTTTTTTTTTTTGGTTTGGCTGAGCCTGTTACGTATGAGGGGTGGAGCCATAGGTGTTCACCAGGGCAGGGCAACTCGCTGGGTTGTGATGCTGTATGTGGGGGCGGGGCCAGAGAGGGAACAATGGCACTTGCTTCACTCTCACTTGGGTTTTCATTTCTTCTGCCACTTCCCACAAGCAAATTTCCCACCAGGTCCTTCTGGTGCTGGTTCCTGGGTGGGTGGGCTTGTGTATATTCTAGGACCCTGTGGGTCTCTCCAACAAACTCTCCTGTGAGGCTGGGAGTCTCTCCCAGCACCTCAACTCCCACTAGTGTTTTCAATTGGTGCTTTTAAGCTTTATTTTCCATTACTGGGCTCCTGGGTTGGGCAGTCTGTATTGCTGCTTGTTTTTGCCTGGTTTATCTGCACTTGAATGAGGGACATGGCCAGCCAGCAGCCACTGGGTCTGCTTGTTGTCACCCTGTGCCCGGAGTCTTCCAGCTGCTGCCTGCACACCTGGGTGGCCAGCCACCACTTTTTCCTGCTTCAACCCCTCTCTGCCAGCCACCAACCCTGCCCCTCTTACTGGTCTGGATGTATGGTTGTCAGACTTCCATACAGTTCAATTTTCTGTCAAGTGTGGTTGTTTTTTTTTGTTGTTGTTTCTATTTTTTTTTATCCTTAATTTTGGTTGTGAGAGGAGGAACAGTGTGTCTACCTACACCTCCATCTTGGTCGGAAGTTTTCTACATTACATTTTTTTAAATAAAGAAGACTATTAGTAAAACAACAGGGGGACCATATTAGTTTGCTAGGACTTCCATAACAAAGTACCACAAATTGGGTGGCTTTGATGACAGAAATTGCTTTCTTATAGCCCTGGAAGCCAAAGGTCTGACATCAAGATGTTGGCAGGGTTAGTTTCATTTGAGATCTCTCTTCTTGGCTTACAGATTGCTGCCTTCTCTCTGCATCTTCACATAGTCTTCCCTCACTAATGGTGTCTACGTTTTCTCATCTTATAAGGGCATTTTATAATATTGGATTACAGCCCACTCTAGTGACCTCACTTAATTATCTCTGTAAAGATCCTATTTCCAAATATAATTATATTCTGAGATTCTGGGGTTAGAACTTTAACCTATGACTAGGGTGTTGACAAAATTCTTCTCATAAGAGAAACCATTTGCTAATATTTCTTATCTCCCAGTTACTATTTCAAGCCATACATTAAACCATGTACCTCTTCTTTTTTCTTAAATGGGATATTTTTAGACCTTTTGGGGTTCCTCTTCCAGTAGTTTAAGACCTTGTATATCTCTTTGAAAGTCTGTTCATCAGCCCCAGCGTGGGCAGCTATGGAGATTTCATTTTAGGTGCAGGTAACGTTAGATGGACTGTCATAAATCACTTCTGAAAAATGGTGACATTCAAGGGTTTCCCTGGCTCTTCAAGTCTGTTCCAGAGTAAACTCCAGATTCCTGGTTAGTCTCAACCCGGAACTAAGTATTTCCGGTGGGCCTCCCAGGGAGGAGTTTCTGAGGTAGAGGGTGGTGTCCCAGGGTCCAAACAGATTCAGATGCAGGGTCTGAAAATGTAATCCTCTTCTGGGAGTGGCAAAGGCTGTCAGAAGAGAATGAGTCTTTGATGAAGAACAGTAGCAAAAATGGCTATGTAGTTCTAAAAACCAGCAGCTTCTTTTTAACTCATAAAACCAATTCAACATTCAGTAAAAGAGAGATAAGCAGAAGAAAAAATAGACAGTTCTCAGATGGAAGATTACCACAGTTTTATGTGGAAGTGGAAGTGAATCTAGTGATCTCAAGTTCAATCCCTTGCTTTAACTGTTGGAAAATTGGTCCTCCATGGCCATGTGATTTGGCCTTACTTCACATATATGATGAGCAGCACAAGTGCTCTCAAGTGCAGGAATTGCAACACTGGTCCAGGGTCATTTTCATGACATTTCATGAGAGGTGGAGGAGGCATGTGTGCTGGAGGAAACACTGGACCTAGGAGTTAGGACCACTGACTTTCCATCCAGCTTTGCCACTGAGCACTTTCAATGATCTCTTTGGTCTGCTTTTTTTCTTTAACATTCAAAATGGAAGTTGGCTAATACAGTTCCTTCTATTACTAATATTCCACAAGTGTTTAATGGGTGCCACTCATTCTATATTCAGGACAACAGACTTGGCAGGTGGGTGAAGACGTGTTTGGCAGAGAATGGTTATAGAATGATGCTTAGCATACTTAAGAGTAGTGGCCTCATATCATGTCTAAAGAATTCATGAAGACTGAGAATCAGGAAGTGAAAACATTATAAATGTGGAAAATGAATGGTAGGGGTTGCAGTCTTGTGTTCACCCCCACGTAGTGAGCTTCCACCTCACTGGTCACATATTATTCAATGCTGATACGTTTTTCTTGCTTTCTCAGATCCCTGTGACACAGTTTTTACTTTTGTTATTAACAAGTAAAACATCCTCATTCCATTGCCTTTTCCTCTCGAAACACTAGGCTCCCAGGTTTCAGGGTGCCAAATGTCAGGAGACTAATGAAAATTATTATTATTTATTTTTATTAGGTTTTCAAAGCATTTTTCATTTTCTTCCTTTCTTCTGTTGTCTTCAGTGTGTGATTAGTTTCATTTTTATAGGATGTTATAATCTTAGCAAAATTTTCATTAGCATTCTGTGTGCATACTTTAATTACAGGAGACTCATTATTTGCTCAAGTCACTGAAGTAATGAAAGGTATAATTTAATGCTAAACCTTGTTGTACTTTTCATTAATTTAACTGGACCCCCTTCTCTGATATAAGAACAGAAACAAGGCCATAGACCAACACCTGCTTTTAGAAAAATTCATAAGTATCAGGGTTCCAATACTGTTTTCAATGATCTTATGTCCTTTTTGGCTTTAAAGAACAAAGATCTACATGAAGAGTTGTATCTTCCTGTAGGAAACAGAACATTAACTGATGACATTTTTACGTGTTCCTGAAGAGTGTATGTGAGGTATAACGCATATGTTTCCAGTGTTTCTACATCAATTGCACAATTTTTACTGGGATTACTACTTGCATTAGTCTTCTCACTGACTGATGCTACTAATTCTATTGATTTTACAAAAATTAAAATTGAAACCATGAAGCTTTCCCTCAAATATATGGAAGCCTAGTCCACTGTATTTTACTTGTCAAATGATCTTTTAAATATAGTGATTATGGGAATAAGGGTTTTAAGACTTTTTCTTTCTGTTTTATTCTACCAACAAGGGAAAACCATATATTTTCTGTTGATTCAAACTTCTATTTCTTTGATTTTTAAATGTACCTAAAACTTTGCTCTGAAGTGTTAGATCCAAGAGCCTATATTTCTAGTGACCTTCACACAGTCACTTTCTTTTTAAAAAATACCTTTAAAAAACTTTTATTTTGTGTTTTTTAGGTCAGTGTAACTTAGAAGTTACTCAGGTTGGTGAAAAAATGTTAACATAACTCTATCCATGTGCCAAAGAATGAAACATTATCAAAAGCACCTGTTTGTGTGCTGTAATTTCTGGACAAAGATTTCCTAACTAGCCAGGAACCCATGGAGGACTATAAAGAATTGACAGTCATAGGGCATAGCCCTGACCCTGGTCCTAACTCCCTATACCCTCTGCTTTGGCCTTCCAGGAACCTACCCTGAAACTGTTAGCCACTGAACCTCAGAAGTCAAGTAAGAGTGTTTGAAATGTCCACAGAACAAAGAATGGATACACTCTACACTAGTCAGTTTACAATTAGTGCACACAGTAACCTGAAGGCAGTTCATTAATTTGCAATGAGAAATCACTGTCACAGAGACCTGAAATACTCAGAATTTTCATGTCATTCTTCCTGTGGACAGACTTGCATGGGAAGCCAAATAATAATTATAAATTTGGTACATGAGTACAGAATTAGAAAATGTGACTTAATGGCATTTGGCTAAAAAAGCTGGATATATCTATTTCACAAAAGGGATGTTCCTAACTAATGTAACCACAGTATCTGAAATCCATTAGCTAATACTTCTTCATCCCTGGATGTGCTTGGGTAGGCATTCTAGCATTTACTTCAGTAACTCATCTTATTCTGTTTCCCAACTGACCAGCTCCTTTTAATGATTGATACATTCTTAATTTAGGTATGTCAATACATTTAATCATATCATGGTGAAATTAGCCCTGCCTTGGAGCCATTCTGTCTCTTTAAAGTGATGACCATTTATCTATCAAATATTTATGGAGTGCCTCCTATGTTCCAGGTCCTGAAGCCTGCATTAGGCATTCAACAGTAAGTGAGGAAAGTTATGCAGCCTAGTGGGGGGAATAACAATTAAACAAGCAATTGTAGTAATGTGTGATGTGTTACAGAAGGAAAAGAGGAAAGAACTATGGATCACATCACTGCTAGTCTAGGGGACTCAGGAGGGCTTCTGGGAGAAAGTGGTGCCAAATTTGGGACTTGAAAGATGGCACTGGGAAGCACAGAGATGAGAAAAGTCTTCTCAGTAAAGGGAACTTTCTATGTGAAGACCCAGAAGAGAGAGAGTGCAAGTTACTTTCAAGGCACTGAAAGAATTTCACTAGAGCTATAATATAAGGTGAAGATGAAAATGGCTGCTGAGCTCATAGGGATCCCCAGGTGGGATCTTATTAGATTGGACCCTGTCCCAAAAGCTATGGGGGAGACTCTGGAGGGTTTTGAGCAGGAGAATGATGATTGAGTTTGCAGTTCAGAAAGATCATGCTTGCTGTAGCATGTAGAAGGGATTTGTGTGAAGTTTTTGGCATTATTTCAGGCATGAATGGATGGTTGTTGATAGGGTTAATCAGGGTAGTGACAGCAAGAATGGAGAAAAATAGTGTTTTGAGATATATGTATGGGGAAGAAGAGATAGGATTTGATATCTAGATGAATGTGAATGGTGGAGGTGATGAATCAAGGATGATTCTAGGTTTGGCTGGTATAGGGGTCAGTAGGGACAGTTCGGGTGTGGGGAGAAGATGATTTCAGGCTGGAACATGATGAGGGAAGCGTTCATGAGTCTGGAAGGCAGTTGGAGACATAAATCTGTAGCCCAGGAGAAATGCTAGAATGGAAGAACAGATTTTGGAATCATTATTATCATCAGGAGAGCCTTTGAAGCTATGAGAAAAAAATGAATTCACTTATGAAAAACATGGAGAATATGGGAAGAAACCAGAATTAAATTTCAGCTGGGAAAAATAGCAGCCTGAGAATTAGAAGAATGTTGTTCCGATGAATGGGCAATTCAACCCAAAATCCTGTCCTGTGGCTCTGCTTTCTAGAACTATTTTCCTGGTCTAATTTTCTTAGCATAGGTTTCTCTGGAAAATACTGTAAGGCAGGGATAAAAGAAAGGTTCATGCTTTATATGGTACGTGCAAGCCTAGGGTAACAAGAATGAGGAAAATGGGACAGAAGAAAGAAAACAATGAGAATCAATGCAAAATGATGCTCAGCAGGGACCAGATCATGAAAGATCTTATTAGACCTGTTAAGGAGTTTGGCCTCTCTTGGACTTCCGCCAAGAGGGAGGCATAGGTGGAAACACTGTGCCTTCTCCCACAACCAAGTTTGAATACAACAAAGTTTGGAGAACAAAGACACAGCCACAAAACAGAAAATTGAATTATACGGAAGTCCGACTACAACTAACCATTCAACCAGGACGGTAAGAGGGGCGGAGCCAGCAACGAGCAGGGTGGGGCAGGACAGATCCCACGACCTAGGCGCGCAAGTAGCCTGGACCCAGTCAGGGTGTGGGGCAGACTGACCGCAGTCGCACATTCTCGCACAGGGAGACGGACCACGCAGGCCCCAGGGGGTGAGGGCTGACGGCGGTGGCACACTCGAGTGCAGTGGGACAAAATGCGTGGGCCCAGTGACAGTGGCAGCTGCTGCACCTGTGGGGGCCTTGGCAGGAGACGGCAGACGGGACACCATTGCTTCTCTCTGACCCCGTCCCCACATACAGCGTCACAGCCCAGTGACTTAGTCGCCCTGCTCTAGTGAACACCTTAGGGCTCCGATCCTGCTACGGAACAGGCACGAACAGCCCAAAAGATGGCGCAAGAAGAACTCAAAGTCCCAGAGCCAATAACTCTCAGCGACCGAGAAATTGCCAGCCTCTCAGAAGCACAATTCAAGACTCTGTTTATCAGGATGCTCACAGAACTGGTTGGTTATAGTCACAAATTAGAGGAACATATGAAGGCTAAACTAATTGAAATGAAGGGAGATGTCCAGGAAACCAATAGCGATGGAAAGGAAACTAGGACTCAAATCAATGGAATGGACCAGAAGGAAGAACAAAACATCCAACCAGAAAGGAATGAAGAAATGAGACTTCAAAAAAATGAGGAGAGGCTTAGGAACCTCCAGGACATCTTTAAATGTTCCAACATCCAGATTATAGGGGTACCAGAAGGGGGAAAGAAACAGCCACGAGTGGAACACTTATTTGAACAAATAATAAAGGAGAACTTCCCCAGTCTGGCAAAGGAAATAGACTTCCAGGAAATCCAGGAAGCTCAGAGAGTCCCAAAGAAGTTGGACCCAAGAAGGAACACACCAAGGCACNACAACAAACTCACAGTTATTAAGAACCACACCTAAAACAAAAGCAAACCTGGAGGACAGCTAGATCAGGAGTGGAACCATAGAAATGAAGAACACATGGAGGCTTAGCAACAGGGGAGAGGGAGGGGGAGACGGGGGGAGAAGGTACAGAAAATAGCATAGACAATAGGTAGAAAATAGATAGGGGGGAGGGCAAGAATAGGGGGGAAATATAGACTCTAAAGAACCTGAGACGCGTGGTTATAAACTAAGGGGGGGAGAATGGTGGGGGAGGGAGTGTGTAGGTGGAGGGGAATGAAGGGGAGGAATAGAACAACTATAATGGTATTATCAATAAAATATACTTTAAAAAAAAAGGAGTTTGGCCTCTCTCATGCTGGCTACAACACTTCACAATGAGCAGGAAGAGTACTGGGAGGTCACTCACAGGTGTGTTTTGTCCACTCTACACACAGGAAGTCCACCTGTACTTCTGTGGATGGGCTACAGAGAAGCACATGCTGTGGATCAGTCTTCCTGGCTTCTTTTTCATCTTTGGTTTTCTATTATTAAGGGTTACCCCAGGTGTATCAATTATGGTTAAACAGAGAGGCAGAAGCAATTGGGGACCATACATAGTGATTTGTCACAGAAATTGGCTTATGCAATTTTAGAGGTGGGTTCAACAGGGTCCACAAAGCTATCTCCATATCTGGTGTAGGAGACTGAGGTCCATAAGATGGGCTGTCTGGAAAGGATGACAATGAGACGACCAGAAGCCTGTGAGGTTGGACTGATGCCCCCATCCATTCTTCTTTCCTCTGACCCCCGTGAAGAGGATGGTCTAACAGAAACTGAGGTTCTTTGTCCTAGACCTAAACACATACACCTGGCACAGGAGTCAGAAAAACTAAAGGGGACTTGAGAAAGCAGGCCCTCGTATAGTTTCATGCCCAATGAGCAGCATGTGTCAGCTACAAAATGGTGGCCCCCTTTTTACTTCCTTCCGACTCTCACAGGCATCTTCTTGTATCACCCGGGGGTGTAGCTTTTCCATTCCAAATTGCCACCTACTTCTCTTCCAAGCCTTTTTCTGGGGCTAATTCTTGAAAACACAGAACTTGGTAGGAAATGAATTCCCCATATTTCTGGGTGGCATCAGCCAGTCTCTGCATTGTGGTGCTTCATCCAAGTCTGGATGATCTGGGAGAAGCCAAAAACTTGGAGCAGCTATTGGGGAAGGCCCGGGAAGTCTAGAACAAGTGTTTGGCCTTTAGAAGTAGCAGAATGGGCTGGATGGCAGGTGTATCTGAGAGAATCTGAGGTGCCTTATAAAATAAAGTTACCTGTTGGGAAGTTTTAATAAAATTATGCTTAATAGGATCTGTAAACTGGGGTGGAAAATGTTTTAAAACTCGGCCAGAAAACTTTGAAAGAATTATTTTTGTGAGACAATTTCAGAGACCTGCACATGAAGCTTTTAGTTCTTACGTGTTAACTCTGAAAACTTTTGGCATGATGGTATTCACGCAAGGCCAAGGCAGGTTCCACGTATACACTGTGCCACTTCTGGTAAGAACTCTTAGATGTTAAGCAACAATGATGAGCAATTATTCAATTTAAGAAATAAAACCATCCCACATAGAAAGATTTTATTGTAGAACAATTTCAAATGATGTTCGGTGACAGTAACAGTGTTTGGCTCAAAAATAATGAAAAGCAAGAGGATCATCAGATCACTGAAAAACAAATTTTAAATATTTCACTCTTCTACCAGGCTTCAGGCCTGTGTCTTTGCAGAAACACAATCCAGACAAATAGGAGAGATAATCTCTTTTACAATGACAGTTCTGAAAAGAAGTTTTTATGTCAAGTTTATAGGTATATGCAAATTTATTTCTACTACTTGGTTGGTTCCCTGTGATTTATTTCTTAGTTACTACCTGTGATAGATGATACTTATTTAAATAAAGCACCCTGTGGGCTGAGGCATTGCTAAACCCAACTGTGGCTTTTATTCAACCTCAGCTTCCTGCCTGTGACATCAGGCATTTCTCTCACCTAACAAATCTGATCAGAAAATATAGTGAGTTAATGTGGCTAATGTAAAATGGTAACAATTTTAAAATGAAAGAATTTCAAATTTTGATATTTTACTATTAAAGTNCTTTTATTCAACCTCAGCTTCCTGCCTGTGACATCAGGCATTTCTCTCTCACCTAACAAATCTGATCAGAAAATATAGTGAGTTAATGTGGCTAATGTAAAATGGTAACAATTTTAAAATGAAAGAATTTCAAATTTTGATATTTTACTATTAAAGTTTTTGTGTACACACACACACACACACACACATATATATACACATAAATACATGTATTTCCCACATGTTTATACCATGGGATGGGGCAACACTAAGGTTTAGAACTACAATTCTATGCTGGTTTCAAATGAGAATAACTGTCATTTAGCTTCTTAAATGTTCTTATGAATAAAACTTAGGGTTAGAATTACTCCTGTTGATTATAGTGAGTGGGTGGTGGGGTGTGGTAGAGTAATTAAAACATGATCACCAATATTCTTTCATGGTTTAAAATAGTACTTTATATTATTTTAAAAGTATCAAATTATAATTAGTTAATTGTCATGACTTTCTTGTGGGGTATAGCTCAATTTAAATTCCTTGATTAACTTCAAGTGCAAACAAGCCATATGGCACTTTGAGAAACCTAGACAGCAGGAATGGCCATGTGCAGCTTCACAAAGGAGACAAGGTTATCTGTATCCATCCTTTATCTCCATTTCTTCCTTCAAAAATCCTCCAACTATTAGACGAGGCTCTTTTGACTACAAGTGACAGAAACCTGACCTGCATTAGCTCAAGTCAAAAAAAAAAAAAAAGGCCCTGTAGCTTAGTGGATTGAGTGTGGGCCTGTGAACCACACAATCGAGTTTCCATTCCCAGTCAGGGCACATTCCTGGGTTGCAGGCCAGTTTCCAGCAGGGGACTCACAAGAGGCAACCATACATTTATATTTCTCTCCTTCTCTCCTTCCCTTCCCCTCTAAAAATAAATAAATAATTTATTTTTTTTAAAAAAGAATTCTATCAGCTCTGGAAAGAGGTTTCCCATATGGCTGAACTCAGAGACTCAATATGTAACTTCAGGAAGCATTTTGGGTTTTGTCCCTTTCCTAACTACTAGTCTTGACATAAAATTTTGAATTTAATTGCTGATTACTGATAATGAATTAATGTGGTACATTTCTTCCAGCATTTACTTTTGAAAGCATTTATTTTTATTTTTATTTTAAGTTATATTTTTATTAATATTATAATATTCTATTACAGTTGTCCTGATTTTTCTCCTTTGCAAAAGGAGAAAAACCCTCCACCCAGCACCTTTAATTCCCTCAGGCAATCCACCCACCATTGTTCATGTGTATAAGTTCTTTGGTTACTCTCTTTCTTATACTATACTTTCCATCCCCATGGCTATTCTGTAACTACCCATTTGTACTTCTTAATCCCCTCACCTCTTCACCCATTTCCCCATAACCCCCTCCTACCTGGAAACCATCAAAACCCTCTCTGTATCAATGATTTTGTCTCTGTTCTTCCTGTTTGCGTAGTTTGTTTTTTTAGATTCAGTTGTTGATAGGTTTATATTTTTTGCCATATTATTGTTCATAGTTTTGATCTTCTTCTTTTTCTTAAATAAGTCCTTTTAACATTTCATAATAATAGTTTGGTGATGATGAACTGTTTTAGGTCTTTCTTGTCTGGGAAGCTCTTAATCTGACTTTCAATACTAAATGATATGTTTGCTGGTTACAGCACTCTTGGCTGTAGTTCGCTCCTTTTCATGACTTTGAATATTTCTTGCCAATCCCTTCTATCCTGCAGGGTTTTTTTTGAGAAACCAGCTGACAGTCTTATGGAAACTCCCCTGTTGGTAACAAGCTTCTTTTCTCTTGGTGCTTTTAAGATCCCCTCTTTGACCTTTGGCATTTTGATATGATGTGTCTTGGAGCTGATCTCTTTGTATCCATCTTGTTTGAGACTCTGTGCTTTCTGGACTTGCATGTCTATTTCCTTCATCAAATTAGGGAGGTTTTCTTTCATTATTTTTTCAGATAGATTTCCAATTTTTTGCTCTTTCTCTTTCTCCTTCTGGTACCCCTAGGAAGAAAATGTCGGATTGCTTAAAGTAGTTCCAGAAGCTGCTTACACTATCCTCATTTTTTTGTATTCTCTTTTCTTCTTGTTGTTCTGATTGGTTGGTTTTTGCTTCCTTATGTTCCAAATCATTGATTTGATTCTTGGCTTCATCCACTCTACTGTTGTTTCCCTCTAAATTGTTCTTTATTTCAATTAGTATATCCTTCATTTCTGATGGGATCTTTTTTATGCTATGATCCTCCCTAATTTCCTTGAGTAGGTTTACAAGTAGTGTTTTGAATTGTGCATCTGATAAATTTCTTATTTCTATTTCATTTAGCTCTTTTTCTGGAGCTTTGCTCTGTTCTTTCTTTTGGGCCATGTTTCTTTTCCTGTTCATTTTAGTAGCCTCCCTGTGTTTGTTTCTGTGTTAGGTAGAGCTGCTTTGACTCTGTGTCTTGGTAGTGTGGCCTAATGTAGTAGGCATCCTGTAGGATCCAGTGGCACAGCCTCTCCTATCACCCAAGCTGGGTATTCAAGGTACACCCTTTGTGTGGGCTGAGTATACACTCATCTTATAAGTGAACCTCGGTTGCTATTGACAGATCAATGGGAGATTTACCCAGGCCAGTCAGCTGCAAGGATTAGCTGTGACCACTGACCACCAATCTCTTGCCTCTGTGGAAGATTAGCTGTGTAGGGGCAGGGTGGTGGTGCTCTGATGTGGTCTGTAGCTGTCCATGGGGTGTGCTGGCCCTGGGGCTTCCTGGGTGATGTGGGCAAAGGTCAGTTCCCACCTGTGTTTTGCCCAGGGCCACCCTTCCTGAACTATACCGCAATCTAAGATGGCTGCTACTTGGGCTGAGCTTGGAGAGTCCCAGGTGAAGCCAAACTGTGAATCTAGGTTGGCTGCTGCTAGTGCTGAGCCTGGGGCTGACTGATTACAGTTGTTGCTTGTATGAGAGGATTTAGGAAGTTGTGAAGCATGAGCCAAGACCAGCGATTTATATGAAAAAGCAGCATGGGTGGGCCTGCAAGTTGGGTGGGGTGGAGTCTCTGGGGATCTCCAAGGCAGGTCAAATAGTGTTAGCCATGTTGATGGAGTCTCAGGCACGGCACCAGCTTGCCAGCTCTGTGGCTTGATGGGGGGACAGTTTGGAAAAGGTACAGTAGTATCTGCTCCCCTTGATGCCAGAAACTTCAGTTTCTCCTATGTAACTTTCAAGCTGCTACCCCACTGCTGGTACTCAGAGGGAGTGAGTCTTAGTAGGTGAGTCCATGTGTGGGTTCTTTAAGAGCAACTGCTTGGGGCTCCAGCAATTTCCCAATGACTCAATGACTCTTTCCCCACTGGTATGTGTAGCTAGAAGTTTGGGGGACTCATTTTCCTGGCACTGGAACCGTGGGCTGAGGGACCTGGTGTGTGGCCAGGACTCTTTGCTCCTGAGATATCCCTCCCAGACTTTTATCCACCACAAGTGGGTGTGAGCCTATTCTGCATCGCTGCCCCTTCTATCAGTCTGGATTGATGTGGTTTCTTTAATTCCATAGTTGTCAGACTTCCATTCAATTAGATTTCTGATGGTTCTGGGTGATGGTTATTCTATATTTTAGTTATAGTTTGATGCAGCTGAATAAAGAGGTGAGCTGTGTCTCAAAGGCATTTAATTTTTAACCAAATCTGATAATAATCTGGAATGCATGCTTCACAAGGTCATGGACTGGTTAGAAAGCTGCCCCATGTCAAGGTGCTCAATTAGGACAGTGAGCCAGACAATTATGCCTGTATGAACTTACTGTCATAGTGTCAGCAAGAGGCCTAAAAGAGAGAGGAGATGCTGGCCCTGCAGGTTTTCCCTGGAAATGTCACTGGGCCAGGATCACATATGAACACATGGCTGAGGGAATTCTGAACGGTAGGCTCCCCCACCACCCACCCTGTGAAAGAGGATGAGAGGAGGGAGAAGGAGTCAGGCTAGGAGTAGAAAAGTCCTGAGTACTGAGTCAGGTTGGAGAGAAAAGCCTTCAAGTCCATCCTCCCACCCCATTAGGAGGTCTTGGCAAAGGAGCCTGAATGGTGTTCTCAGCTGAGCCTCCATCCCCCTAGTAAGGAGGCCTCCAGTTGGAGGGGCCAGACTAGGACCACTAGCTGGTGGAAGAGCATGACCAGCCCGGGTAGGCTGAGTGTTTGAATGCAGCTTCCTTCAGAAGATACAGTGTACCAGCTGTGCACCATCCCTGCTGTGGGGAGGGCAGCTTTCCCCCCGTGAGCTTGCTGGGCAAAGCCTTAACATTAGCTATGGTCAGGCCTGAAAGATCACATGTCAGGTTTTGATCTGAAGCTGAGACTCCTCAGGATGCTGGTCTGTCTGTTCCCTAATCAATCACAAAATCCTAAAATAGTGCTAGATGCACAGTAGCTGCTCAGAAAATGCTTACTTTTATAGTTGGTAACATTGGTGGGGCAGTCAGGCCACTCTAGAGACTCGTGGAGATAGCCCATTGGCCCTAACGTCACAGAGTGTTAGAGCCCCTGGTTCCAAAACTGATGAATTCCAGAAGCACATCAGATACCCAGTGTGGCTGGGTCTCTCACAGAACAAGCACAGTGAGCACTGGAACTGATGAAAGAAAAAAAGCTGACAAGAGAAAAAAATGAAATAAATACATGGTTGCTGAAGGTTTGGAAAAGTGCCCCTTTGTGCCAACTGTATGAAACTATAGCTTTATAATTCTAAACCTTCACTTGGTTTAGAATTATAAACCAAATCTTAGGACAGCAGATTAGGTTATAAATTTTATAACAACTCCACACCTTCTGCCATTTGGCCTTTGGGCTCATTCACCATGTAATGGCCATGATGCTCTTTGTGCCCACAGGTCAGCAGAAGAATTATCTTCCTGTCTCTGATTATAGCATGTTCTCATTTAAGAGGGGCTGTCCTAGTCTTTGCATGCTGCTCCTCCGTCTGTTTCCACAGTTTGTGCATTTGCCCAAACTCAGAGGTATAATTCACAATTCACTCTGTTAGGTGGGATGGCTTCTGTGCTCAGTGTTAACTCATTGAAAGGATTAAATAAGAAAAGCTTCTTAGGTTGAATACGTCTTAGAATCTTGCATATTTTCATTTCATTGCTTTATAAATGATTACTAGGAAGTTAAAACTTTGTTGTCTACCAAAAATATGATAAAGTAAAAAATTTTAGTTGATTTGTTTTTCTTTTCTTTTTACATTTTATTGACTTTATTGGAGTGGCATTGGTTAATAAAATTATATAGGTTTCAGGTATACCATTCTATAATACATCATCTGTGTATTGTATTGTGTGTTCACCACCCAAAGTCAAGTCTCCTTCCATCACCATTTATTCTCCTCCCTTTACCCTCCTGATCCCTCTTTCCCTCTGAAGATTTTTTTCTTAATTCCTTTATTTTTCTCACCAGTCCCCCTAACTTCTTCTCCCCTCTAACAGCTGTCCTTCTGTTCTCTGTATCTATGAGTCTGTTTCTATTTTCTTTGTTAGCTTATTTTATGGCACTTGTCTTTCCCTCACTGGCCTATTTCACTTAGCATAATACTCTCCAGGTCCATTGCACAAGGTAAGATTTCTTTCTTTCTTTTTTTACTACCAAGTAGTGTTCTTTTTAAAAAAAATTGTTGTTCAAGTACAGTTGTCTCCATTTCCCCCCACCCCCAAGCCAGGTGGTGAAAGACAAATACCATATGATCTCACTTTTAAGTAAAATCAAATCAACAAAACAAATAAGCACGCAAAATATAACTAAGTAGTATTCTATTATGTAAATGTACCACAGCTTTTTTATCCCCTTGTTTACTAATGGGCACCTGGGCTGCTTCCAAATCTTGGCTATTGTAAATAACACTGCTATAAACAAATGGATTTGTTTTTAAAGAAACAAAGCTTGGATTAAAATGTTTCAAAGATGTTTTCTATGGTCCCATGTTATTTAAAACTCAATCATTAAACATCTGATGAATAGGTCTATTGCATTTTTTAAGCTGATTAAGTGCTCATATTGAAATGATGGAATGAATTATCACACAATGATTTCATTGCAACACATCTTTGTAGGTGTCTGGTGTAACGTGGAATCAAAACATGATTTGCTCTACAAAATGGCAAGCTAGCAATCATTCCTTTTCATGTATAAGCGGGACTCTATTTTTGATATCATATTTTCAATGGTAGAGGAGATGGTGATAGGGAAGCATTATTATTTCTTCTGCATAAAAAATTATGCCACAAAAAAATCATGTGCAAGGTTGTCATGGCTGCAACAGTTGTGATAGGAGAAAAGAAGAGTTACAGCTCCTCTTCAGTGCACAGTGAAATAGTAAACAATTTGTTAAATATTCCTGGAGTCAATTAAACTCACATATGATCACTTTCATGGCTGCCAGTCCTCAGTGGGAGCCAATTAGAATTCACCAAAAAATAAAAATGAATGAATGTGAAAAAACAGTGTTAGATTTACAGGGAAAAGCAAACACATCATTGAGCCCAGAATAATCCTGGTAAGCATTCTCTAAAGGAGACTGGTAAATGGAGGACTGTATAGTTGTGCCATTTACAATGTTTTGAATATTTTAAGCTGTTACTGCAAAGGAATTAAATTAGTGAGATTTAAGCCTATGCAACATGGGAGAACTCTTTTGCAATTACAGCCATTATTAATTTTGTTCCAGAAGCAGCCTTGTATGAAATATTAGAGGGATTTTTTTTGTTTTCGCAAGTACAGATAAACACTACAGATTCCTCCAGTGAGCGCTACGGAAATGCTGAAGACTGTAGGACAATGCTTTTAAGGCAGTTACTCAATTGTGAAGGTTGTTTGAACAATATAATGATGGATGTTCATTAGTTCACTGCTGTCAAGATGAGTTACTACTCCACATCTCTGATACTGATCATGTTTTTTCAGTCATGATTGAGTTGTTGAAGAAAAAAACATTCCACTGAGCACTCTCCACTGCGTCCAAACCAACACCAAGTTGAAATATCATTGGCTTACTCACCAACATCAAAACCCACAAAGCGAATAGGTTAGATCCATCCCAGAGGCTTTTCTGCAGCAGTAAATGGATTTGCCCTCTTTAGAGCAGGGAGCACTTTTCCAATACAATTATTCTTATTGGAACAGACTAAGGAATTTACTTCAAACGAGGTTGCTGGTAGTCCTGGGGAAGCTGTGTCAGAACAAATATTCAACTACTCTTCAGAGGCATAATTTGTTCATTCTCCCATGAAACACTTGTGCCCCATGAACTGTACTCAACTTTTTTATTTTTTAAACTATTTTATTTATCTATTTTTAGAGGGAGGGAATGGGATGGAGAAAGAGTGGGAGAAAAACATCAATGTGTGGTTGCCTCTCATGTGTTCCCTACTGGGGATCTGGCCTGCAACCCAGGCATGTGCCCTGACTGGGAATTGAACCGGCGACCCTTTGCTTCACAGGCCCATCTGTGCTCAGTCCACTGAGCTGCACCAGCCAGGGCTGTAGTCAACTTTCTTAGATGGAGGAAAAATTCTTTCACTCTAGCAAAACTTGTTTAGAGCTCAGGTAGAGTCTCATTTTAATGAAAACACTTTAACATCCAGTTTTTTGCAAATGGACCATTTTCATAAGCCAGATGTCCGGAAGCAATAACCCTTTGTTATTTGTTCACAATCAATTTTATGAAGGGAAAAATTTCAAGTGACAGATGTTACCAGTGAATGTTTACATCAGTTTAATGAAGACATGGCTTTGAAATGTGTCATTGTAGGGTAACCATTTAAATGTAAAGCCTATCTTGTTACAATTTGACAAAGTGTGATACTGTACAGATTTATAGGGACAGGCACTGCCCATTTCTTAGAGTCAGAGAATATACTACTGTATCCTCCAACTTTAAACCTCTGTAAACCCAACATAGTGCTTGAATATAATAGATACTCAGGAGATGCTTGATAATGAAAGAGTTGATGACAATAATCCTGTGCTTTTTATGGGGTCTTTTGGCTGAGTGAAGAAAAAAATTAGGGTGATTAGTAATAAGAAGTAGGAACAGGCTGGAAGGTGCTAGCAAGAAAAACAAAACTTCTTATGAAAATGTGAAAAATTCATCTATGAATCTGTTCTTGCACCAGTACCAAGCTGTTTTGATTACAGTGGTCTTAGAACACATTTTAATATCAAGTACTGTGACTCCTCCTACTTTGTTCTTCTTTTTCAGAATTGCTGTAGCTATTCAGGGTCATTTATAATTCCATATAAATTTTTGAAATGTTTGTTCTATATCTGTGAAAGATGTCATTAGTACTTTAATAGGAATTGAATTGAATCTATAAATTGCTTTGGGTAGTTTGAACATTTGGGGGATGTTAATCCTTTCAATCCATGAACATAGTGCATGCTTTCTTTTATTTGTGTCTTCCTTAATTCCTTTCTCCCGTGTTGTGTAGTTTTGTGAGTACAGGTCTTTTATCTCCTTGGTTAGGATTATTCCTAGTTACTTTATTTTTCTTGTTGCTATATTAAATGGAATTTTTCCCTCTGATTTCTGTTTCTGGTATTTCATTGTTGGTGTACAAAAATGCCTTTGATTTCTGAATATTGACTTTGTATCCCTCTGTTTTGCCAAATTCACTTATTAGGTCAAGTAGTTTTTTGGTGGAGTCTATAGGATTTTCTATGTACATTATCATGTCATCTACCAATAATGACAGTTTGCTTCATCCTTTCTGATTTGGATGTCTTTTATTTCCTTTTCTTGTCTGATCACTGTGGCTAAAACTTCCAATAGTATATTGAATATAAGTGGTGAAAGTGGACATCCTTGTCTTGTTCCTGATCTTAGTGGAAAAGATTTTAGTTTTTGCCCATTGAGTATGATGTTGTCTGTAGGTCTCTCATATATGGCCTTAATTATGTTGAGGAATGCTCCCTCTATTCTCACTTTGCTGAGTGTTTTTATTATAAATAGGTGCTGTACCTTATCAAATGCTTTTTCTGCATCTATTGATATGATCATATGATTTTTGTCTTTGCTTTTGTTTATGTGATGTATTACATTAACTGATTTGTGAATATTGAACCATCCTTGCATCCCTGGGATGACTCTCACTTGGTCATGGTGTATGATCTTTTTAATGTATTGCTGGATGTGTTTTGCCAATATTTTATTGAGGATTTTAGTGTCTGTGTTCATCAGCAATATTGGCCTGTAGTTTTTTTCTTTGTTGTGTCTTTAGCTGGTCTTGGGATTAGGATGATGCTGGCTTCATAAAAAGAGTTTGAGTTTTCCATCTTGCAGAGGGCCCAGAGACACATGAAAAAATATTCAGCATCACTAGCCATCAGAGAGATGCAAATTAAAACTGCAGCGATGCTGGGTTCCAGTCTTGGCAGGGTTCAGGGTCCCGGAAGGATGGATGGCACAGGTAATGAATGAAGAGTCAAACACCTGATTTGGATGCCAGAGAACAGCCAGCCTCTGTGGGTCTGACCAAACTCATAGAGTTTGATTTAGGCTTTATTTTTATAGAGATTGTTGTAACATTAAAGGAACAGGTGCATGACATGATCAGTTAAGCAGAAAAAAACAATACAGAGGTAACCAGAAAAAGTACAAGAATTTCCATAGTTTCAGTTATGTTAAACAAAAGTTATTTTGACCAGGAGAACCATTAATCAGACAATTTGAAATAGCTCTATGTACAGAGCTTAAATGTCTTATCGTTTATTAAAGTTCTTAGAATTTGACATGGGGCAAAAGGGTATGCTAGACCAAGCAGAGGTTAGGAAATTTACTATAAGGCTTTTGTGATGTCTAACTTAGTTATCTGTCTTTTTTGTCTAAAATGTTTCTTTATGTAATATGGACTCCAACTCCTTGGTAATTGTTTCTGCATGCTTAGTTTGTAGTAGCTAACCAGCTTCTCCTGTTTCTTTGCCTGTCTATTTTTAATTAATACATATTCCTGTCCAAGGTAGAGGAGGGGCTGTTGCTACATCAGCTTTTAGATATTCAGGGGCTACTTCATTAGGGGGGACTTTGTTCTCTGGTCAAGAAATTATTTTGTATAACTTCATTGGAATTATGCGGATCATTGGACCTGAAATGCAGGTGCCTAAAAATCCCACCACCTATTAACAGCAAAGACAGACATGCAAGGGAGAGATAGACAGAAAATCCAGCCACAGTTGCCTCTGCTGTGCAGATGCATCTGATCTGTCCTGACTGTGTCAAGGGACGGCTGTTCATTAGCTCCTGAAACGATGAGATACCACTTCACACTGGTGGGAATGACCATCACAAACAAATCAACAAACAAGTGCTGGAGAGTATGTGGAGAAAAAGGAACCCTAGTATATTGTTGGTGGGAATGCAGACTGATGCAGTCACTCTGGAAAATAGTATGGAATTTCCTCAAAATCTAAAAACAGTATTGTCTTTTGACCCAGCATTTCCATTGCTGAGATTATCCCCTAAGAATTCTGAAGCACTGATCCAAAAGAACCTATGCACCCCGATGTTCATAGCAGCACAATTTACAATAGCCAAATGCTGGAAGCAACCTAAGTGCCCACCAGTAAATGAATGTATCAAAAAACTATGGTATATTTACACAATGGAATACTATGCAGCAGAAAGAAGGAATCAGCTCCTACCCTTCATGACAGCATGGATGGAACTGGAGAGCACTATGCTAAGTGAAATAAGCCAGGCAGCAAAGAACAAATACCAGATGTTCTCACCTATAAGTGGAACGTAATAAAAAAACAAGCAAAATATAACCAGAGACACTGAAATGAAGGACAAACTGACAGTAACCAGAGTTGAGGTAGGAAGGGATAATGGGGGGAAAGGGGGAAGGGTTTTCAGGAACATCTATAAAGGACACATGGGCAAAACCAAAGGTGTGTAGGATCAAGGGTGGGAATTGGGGGTGGCTGGGGTGGGGGGAGTGATGGGGGAAAAGAAACATAAAAAGAAAATGTGAAAATTTATTTATTCTCTCTAAAAATAGTATCCCTAACTAGGTATAAAAATTGTAAGTGATACAAAGTCACTCTATGATGACTTGCACTTCTTGAGATGGCTTGGACTGTGGATATAGGCATTGCCTTTCTCTGGATGTATTGAAATTTAAGGTCAACCAACTGTGAGCTTTCAGTTAATGGAAGGTCTTAACATTGGGTTATAACAACTTGGAAATGAGGTCATTATTGATGTCCTCAAAGTGGAGCCCTTTTGTCCAGCTTCCTCCATTGGATTGAGACTTAGGCATCAGGAGCTCCAAGGATATTAAAGGTGACCTTGGGAGCATTTACATAGGTCATTCCCAGTACCACCACCACTATGTGTCTTGAAAGCAACCATTGAGGTCACTGAAGGCAAGCATCGAGGTCACTTAAGAATATCTTATTCCTGCGTCCATTTACTCTGTTTGGAAATGTCAAAGCCATTTTATATTTGTTTGAGGTAGCCTCCATTTGTACATGTCAAGCTGGGACACCCCTAACCTGTTGGCTTCATAAAGTAATGCTCCTTGTCTGAGAAATGTGTCCTTGTATACTGTACTTGACCAATTCCATGTCCTCAGTTAGAAGCATGTCTTGTCCTTTTTTTCTTCCTTTGCCCTGACCAGTTGACACAAGTATTCCTATCTTTTAATAGAGATTACTTTTTCTCTTTAAACTTTCTCATCTTTTAAGCATTTAACATATTAAATTGAGTGTTACAGCCAAGCTTGATATTTCACTGGTGTCCCAGGGTAATACTGGGATGGATAGTGTTAGAAATATCTTCTTTTCAAAGATATATGCTTATATATCTTTGAAATTATATATATATACATTAAATTTTGTATATGATTAAATCAGTGTTTCCAATTTATCATATCATGTTGGTAACAAAGCCAGTCAATATTTTGCCAGATCCGCTCCATGTTCTAGTAAAGTCTCTAGAACACAAAGACTACATTTATCATGAGGGGATTTTAAAGGGTCACTTTGACATTTCAAGGGAGACTGATTATACGTATTCTTTTCATGAGATGCTGAAAGTCTATGTGTATATTTTCACACACATAGATCACACACATAATCTATATGTGATCAATTATGCCCAAGGAACTACCAGATCTTGACAATGTTCCTATCTGCAAAGTTAGATTCTTGGATCCCACAGTTAGGGGTAATTTTCACTTTTTAGTTTTCTATGAATTGAATATTTGCACTCCTCCTTTCCAATTCTTATGTTGAAACCTAACACCCAAGGTATTGGTATTAGGCAATAGGGTCTTTGGGAAGTGCGTAGGTTAAGTGCCATCATAAAAGACACTCCAGGGAGCAAGATTGTTTTTCCCACTGTATGAGGTTACCACAAAAAGGTGAAGTCTATGAGCCAGGAAGTAAGCTCTTTCCAGACACCCGATCTGCTGGTACTGTGATGTTGGACTTCACCTAATTCAGAACTGTGAGAAAGAAATGTCTGTTGAAATGAGCCACCCAGTTTATAATATCTTTGTTGTAGCAGCTCCAATGGACTAATATGTAACTTAAATGAGGTTCTTAGAGTGCTGTAAAGAAAAGGAATTTGGGGGGCTACCAAGCAATAATCCCGGCAAAGAACCCTCATCCTGCAACAGAGTACTTCACTCCTTCCTCAGAATGAATGAAGACCAGAAATTGGATGTTTATGACCAAAAAAGGCAGAGCTTCATCCAGCACTTCCCCGAGATCATCAGAGTGCTGACTGAGGATGACATGGGGCACCCAGAAATAGGAGATGCTATTGCCCGTCTCAAGGAGGTCGTGGAGTACAACATCATTGGAGGCAAGTACCAGCGGGGCATGACTGTGCTGATAACCTTCCAGGATCTGGTGGAACCAAGAAAGTTGGATGCTGACAGTCTCCAGCAGGCCATGACTGTGGGCTGGTGTGTGGAACTGCTCCAGGCTTTCTTCCTGGTGTTAGATGACATTATGGATTCATCCCTCACCCGACGGGGGCAGATCTGCTGGTATCAGAAGCCAGGCGTTGGTTTGGATGCCATCAATGATGCAGTTCTTCTGGAAGCGTGTATCTACCGACTGCTGAAGTTCTACTGCTGGGAGCAGCCCTTTTACCTGAACCTGATCGAGCTCTTCCTGCAGAGTTCCTATCAGACTGAGATTGGACAGACCCTGGACCTCATCACCACCCCACAAGGCAGCGTGGACCTTGGCCGATACACTGAAAAGAGGTACAAATCTATTGTCAAGTATAAGACCGCTTTCTACTCCTTCTACCTTCCTGTAGCTGCTGCCATGTATATGGCGGGCATTGACGGGGAGAAGGAACATGCCAGCGCCAAGAAGATCCTGCTGGAGATGGGGGAATTCTTTCAGGTTCAGGATGATTACCTTGACATCTTTGGGTACTCCGGTGTAACAGGCAAGAGTGGCACTGACATCCAGGAGGGCAAATGCAGCTGGCTCGTGGTTCAGTGTCTGCAACGGGTTTCTCCAGAACAGCGCCAGATCTTGCAGGAGAATTATGGAGAGAAGGAGGCTGAGAAAGTGGCCCGGGTGAAGGCGCTGTACCAGGAGCTGAATCTGTAGGCCTTGTTCGTGCAGTACGAAGAAGACAGTTACAACCACCTTAAGGGTCTCATTGAGCAGCACTCGCTGCCCCTGCCCCCAGCCATCTTCCTGAGGCTGTTGGAAAAGATCTACAAGCGGAAAAAGTGACCCTAGAAGACTACCAGGGCAGGGGGGGCGAGTTCTCAATAAATTACAGTAAAACCTCTCTTAACACCATCTATAGGTGCTGGATATTGCAACAAATATTTGTCATAGGCTAATTTATACAGACAAGAGTTAAGTTCCTGGTTCCTGTGGCCTATTTCTGGTCACAAAAATGTCACCCAACACTTCTAATATTAAACAATGAAATAAATATAAGCCACACACACATTTAAGGAATGAATAAAAGCAGGAGATTATTTTTCAACCCACTTATTCCATTGAAGGGTTGTGAGTGACAGGGGCCTGCCTGAGCACAAAGTGGAAGCCCACCCTTGACAGAAGGCCCTTCCATCCCAGGGCCCACCCAGGCAATGCAGACACGGACTCTCACCTGCCTACCTTTGGGATGTGGGCTGGGACCTGGGACCTGGGACCTGGGGGTGGGGGTGGGGGCCCAGGCAGGGGGAGAACATGCACAGTGCACCCAGATGGAATAGATTTCCTTTTCCCAAACCTGTAAGCAAATGAGTGAATAAAGTGATGTTATTCCAGGAAAAAAAAAAAAAGAAAAGTAATTTGGAAAGTTTTAAACACATTTATAGTATACAGATAACAGGGACAATAAACACTTTTTAACAGTTTTTATTAAGGAAATTGTAAAGTTGTCAAAGGTAAAGAATATAGTATAACAAACCTATGTGTACTCAACTTCAGCAACTATCAACACTTGGCTAAGTAGACTTAATTCCCTTTACCTTTGTTTTGCTTCAGTACTTTAAAGCAAATCCCACTGTTATTACCTATCTAACACTTTACTTTGCATTGTGAACTAACAAGGTCTCCCCATTTAAAAAAAACATAACTATTATGCCATCATCATAGATAATAAAATTAACAATAATTTCTTTAATTTTATTTAGGTCCATATAATATTTGAATTTCCATGATTATCTGAAAAATGTATTTTAATGGTTGGTTTATCAGGTTCCACACAAGGTTCACACTCTGCATTCAATTATATGTTAGGTCTTTTAAATTTTATAACCACACACACCTGCTCCCTTCCCTTTTGTTCATGCCATTAGGTCATTAGATCATTACAGAAATTGAACACTTATCTTTAGAATGTTACATCCTGGACTTATGTAGTTGCTTCCTTATCATGTCAACTAACTTGTTCTTCTTTCGTCTATACTTCCTGTAACTAAAACTTAGGTCTAGAAAAATGATCGGATTCAGATTGATTTTTTTAGACAAGATTAGTTCACAGTGGGTGCACAGTACTCCCTACTGCCTCTTGTCTCAAGGTGTGTAAAATAACTGGTTGTAACAGTTATTTTAACAATTCTAAGGCTGTGCAGTATGTTTAGGTGGTATCAGTTTAATGTTTCCATTAAAAGTTAGCCATCAACCTTCCTCTAAATGAACACCTTTTACTTATGTGCTTATTGACAACAGATTTATTGTCAAAAAGTAAAGTACTTGAGACTTCTTGACCAATGCTCACTTCAAATGCATCCTTTGTTCCTGTCACTCCTGATCCCTAATTTTGACACCAAATTTATACTCCAAGAAAGACACTTTTTTAAAGTGTCCCTTACTATCCACTTCCCCCAGTGTGCTTATCCAATTCTCCTTTTTATTGACACATACTGTTCTTTACCCCCATCTTTACCAAACACATATTTCTCAGTGTTTTAGACATAGATCCTTTATTGTGGTTAGGGATGCATTTTTACTTGCTCTCCACTGCAAAATTGCAAAATTACAACTCAATGTAGCATCATCTACTTGATAAGTCTGACGGGCCTTCATCTATAAGGTCCTTTAGGTCCACATAAGCTATTTGGAGAGATTGCAGTGATTTGTCAGTGACCTGGCAACATGAAACCACCTAGAACCTTCCAGGTAGTGAATGTTATTGAATAAATATTTTTTAATTAATTATACTTGAATTTTCAAATTCCCATTGTTTATGTGTTAAACAGTAAATACCATATATTCTTATATACCCCATTGAGTCCCAGTCTTGGGAGCAAATGATTTCTTTGCAGGGGAAAGTATTTACAACTGACGTAGAAAATATTTAGGGCAAAGGAAGAAAACTACTGAAGAAAAGAATTGAGGTAATAGAAAATATTTTTTAGGCAGCAATTCGATGGAACAATATTTCTCACCTGAACCCACAGATTTTTTATTAAAATTTCCCCACCAATCCATGAAAGGACATTTTGAAGAAATAATGGTAATAGCTACCATTTCTTGATTATTTACTGTGTGCCAATCATAGTAACAGAATCCATATTCCCAAGGCTCTGAAAAATTATAGAATTTGTGTAAAAGCACAGAGGTAGTAACTGTCAACAATTATGAAACAGAATGTGACACTACACTGTTCTCTTGCTGAAAAGTCCTGAGAAAAACCACAACTTTGGCATCTTCTACATTGCAAATATTTGTGCATTAGTCATTAGTAAAAGCAAGAACTCTCAAGACATGGTTGTACTCTGCAAGCTAAACTTTGAGCAATTGCAGATAAGACAGAACTCTTTGCAGTGACATTGTTACCGAGCAGAAATCCAAGGGTGGGGGGGGCAATATTTGGCCCACCGAGGAATGCCAAAAACTGCTACAGAAAACAGGGACCCCTCCCAAGGACGATATACTAATACCTACTGGGCTCTTCTGTCCGCCACCAGTTGGAAAGACATCTCTCAATGGCAGAGATTTGTGAAAAGGAAACAAAATGTTTATTTAATGCTATTCAGGCCTAATGCCTCCATTAAAATATCAAAGTCCTTTAGAGTACACACCTACACACACACACACACACACACACACACACACACAGAGCTCCCTTCTCCCCCTGTCCTAACTCTGGGTACCACAAATCAAGAAAAGAGCACACGTCTGCTTTTCCAGGCTGCTGGTATCGTCAGCTGTGTTGACCGTCCGGGCAGGATCTCCAATTAATCCAAAGTCATGTGGCACCTTCCACTGGCAAGAGTTCTTTGTACCAAGTTTCAGTCAAAGTCTCTCCAGCTTTCCAGGCCACGTTTCTGACTCCTCCCACAATGTTACACCTGCTAGTATTTCTGTATTATTACAAGTTTACTGGGCTGCCATCGTTAGTCTGGGCAGGTGTGGCCCCATGGCGTGGAGCCAATCAACTCCAAGCTCTCACGCAGGCACTGTAACTCAGGGGAGTTGCTCCCTAGTTACATCTTGGGTGGAAGTCACTTCCAGCCCCCTGGCTCAGAGCATGGCCACAGCTATTTAACATATCCATGAAACTAGTCAAAGGTTATAGATATGTTAAATGACCATTCTAGAGATTAGCTGCAAAGCTGTTGCTATGCAAAACAGCTCTCAATGGCCCTGCTCCATTTGTCCCTTCCCCTAACTGATACCTGGGGGTGGTGGTGGTGAGGACGTCTTAATATTTCCTGGACACCCTGAGCTCCGGACCCCATCCCAAATCCTTTTCTGGGGCCCTTCTCTTGACTGCATCCTGTTACAACTTCTCAGTGGCAGTGCCAGAAAGCTACCAAACCAACATTCCCCAGTCAGGCATGTGGTTAAAAAAATATGAGTTGAAGATGGAGAAGCAGAAACAGAAAACCAGATGGAGCAGGGAGGACCTGGCCCCCGGCTACACTTCTCTTCGCCAAGGTCTTCACTAACATAAGTCAATAATCTCATGCCTAGGCTAGACTTTTACTTATGTTATGTGTAATTTGCTACAAATATATGTGATAAAATAATTAGGTTTAATTATTCTCAACAAGAAATCGTTTTTATACATTTTCAAATTTGTAGACTCATCAGGTGTTATTAAGGACAGCATTTGGAGCAGGAGAACTTGACCTATAGGTGCCGTAATTAGGGAAATTAGGTGAGAGTTGAACTTAGAAAATAGTTTCCAACAACAGTCAATGTTTGAAAGTACCAACTATTACACCTGCATTAGGCTGACACATAGAAGACTTAACCGAATTTCTGTTCTGAGCACTAACAAGCAACATCAGCATCATGAAGTGTGCGATTCACGTAAAGCTTCCTCACGTGACTCCTGCAGAGACAGTCCTAACTACGTCATTCCTACCCTTTTAAAACCAACATTTCATCATACCTATGATAAAAAAAATATATGTCTCGCCTCCAAAAACCAAAACATGACTGACAGGGTAAAAATGTAACATTTATTCTGGGGTTATAAAGTAGTTTCTTCTACAAATGTCTCCACAAGTAAAGGAACGCATATAATTCAAATGAGCTTTCTCTGTGCAGCCATTGCAGGGAAAGTGTTGAGGATGAATCCTCTGGAATTTGCCCAGCTGTCTGTTTGCTTCTCAGGGCAGCCTGGTCATATGTTGTGCTAGTTAACAACTCTTGTCTGAGGCTCACGAAAAGGAATTTCAGGGGTCACTTAGTTTTTCAGTCATCTGGAAGCAAGATCCAAAGGGATTTTATTCCTCAGGGGTTTGGCAAAGGCAAACATAAAAAGAGACCAAAAGGTGTTTTGGACTAAGAGGTAAAAACAAAGAGGTATTTTATTTTGTTTTTCTAAGATTATTTCCTTTTCTGCAGATTCTACCAGAATAGTATTCAATCTACTATTTTAAAAAAAAACAATAAAATTTCTGTCATGATTCTAAAAACTGTTTTTAGCTTTGTTTTTGCTGTCTTTTCCTGGAGGGCTCCCATTAAGGCATGTCAATAAGATGAAAACCAAAATTAGAAGCTGTTCTGGTAAATGAAAAGTTGAAATTCTTAGAGGCACTTTTTTTTTCATGTGGAAGAAAAATTAGGGATTTGAGCTTACTCTTATTATTTCTCTTCAAAAAATCACAAATAGCTTTTACCTTTTCTCTTCTTCTTTTTAAACAGGTTAGATATTTTTATTTAAAACTAACATCCTTTTCTTTTTTTAAAGGGCAATGTAAAACTTCAGTATGGCAGAGGAGTCTAGAACTAAAGGTATTAGGGCAGTTATTCCCTGCAGAGTTGGAAGACTAGGATTAGCTCCTGTATCAGAATTACCAGTAGGTTTTCTAAACTGTGTTTGCTTCATATGGGCAAGACATAATTTGGGGAAATTGAAAGTGATAGGGCAGTGGCCCCTTTCTCTGTGAAAGGGGCCACTGCCCTATCACAGAGAAACTGGTTCATGTTTCATTTTACCAGAATTGTTGAGAGGTTATCAAGTAAACAAGCATTTGTCCAGATGCCACCATCTCTTATTTCTCTTCCTTCCTTCCTTCCTTCCTTCCTTCCTTCCTTCCTTCCTTCCTTCCTTCCTCCATTCATCCAGAGATTGTAGTGCTGAGTATCTGAACTCACTTGCTTCCCATAAAAGAGACTGAAAAAGTCAGGTACTTGCTCCCACCCACTACCCAAACAAAGTGACACTATGATTTGGCCTGACTGATGACATGTTCTCATTGGCGCTTTGACTAGAAGCCAGTGACATGCAAAAGCAGGGCAGCTCCAGTTGGCAAGGGCAGTGCTGCCCACAATGGCCAGGCTCAGTGTCCATAGCTGGGGAGGGGTGCATAGCAGCAGCTGAGTAACCCACCCAAGTTTCCAGTCTTGGTTCCCTGACCTTGCTGGCCAATTTAGGGAGCTACTTTGTGTGCCTCCAACATGTTCTTTTTTTACTTTAGTCGTTGAGAATGAATTGTTGTTGCTAAGAAAACAATCCTCACTGACACAAGTCCTCTCTGAGCTTTGGAGCTGGAGATCTAGATGTTAACCTGGGATCCTGTCACGTACCACAGAAGTATTCATTTGTGCAGGTGGCCCTTATAATGTCTGACCTGCTCCCTCTCATCTGATTTCTCTCAGAACATTTTCCTTGAGAGCAACCCCACAAGTCAAACCCCAGCAGAGAGTGGTGTAATCACCAGCAGCTCACAGAGAACAGATTCAAAGAAGCATAATTTCAAGGAAGAGATTAATGTCACTCTTTCCAGCCCTCTCAATACTGGTTGAATTCCTATTGTTTCATGGATAGTGGTAGCTATGGAAAAGGCACTGATGTCTCGAAGTATGACATTGGGTTCACTTACCTAAGCCTTGTCAAAGACAAACATCAGTAGCTAACAGTTACCTTTCCCTGATCCCTTCCCACTGACCTATTGAATTCATTTATGGGTGGTGAAAAGTAACAACAGGGAGCTAAGGAAAACTATTACCTACTAAGACATTCTGAGATAGAGCCTCTGAAAATGAGAATATAATTTATCAAGCAGTGTGTGTTCAATGATTCAGAAAGATCCATATGTGCTTTTGTTTCAGCCACTCTAATGAGAATGTGTCAACTTCAGTTATATTCTTCTATTATCAGGCTCATTCCTGGCTAAATAAGGCCTGGTCTTATTGTGAAGATATGCTAGCCTTGCAGGGAGGTGTTCTTCCTCAAATGGAATTTTGGGGTTAGGATCGAGATCCCTTCAATTGTCAAAAATAAATATATTATTTCTAGAAGGAATTTGACAACATTCTAACATTATTATTCACCAGTGGCTTTTAGCAATGAAAGAAAAGGGGGTAAGCAATATCTTCAAGACTGAATGATTTCTAGGAGCATGGGCTGGGCAGAAGCAGAGGCCAGTGCAGAACAAGATGTCTCATTATTTAACAGACAATGGCATTCCTTCCAGTCTCCTGCTGAAATAAAGGTCAAGTCTTCTGCTTTGGAGATAACTGGTGTCCCAAGGGGACAGAATATTTTACAGTCACAGGAATGTGGTTTTTTTTCAACAATTAGGTTGTGAAATAGATGAACAGCCAAGAATTAGGATACAATGTTCCACTGCAGGAAAGTGATCCTCACCGAATCCAACCAAACCCTTATGCTTTTGTATAGAAAAAGAAACACTGAAGACAAAAATTAAAATGTACAATAACAAAAATAATCTATTTTTTCCCCAACTCAGTATTGCATCTGCCTTAAAGGTGAAAGACGCATAAGCAGCCCTCAAGGCAGTTGGAATTAAGCAGGGTTTTCTCCTTAGTTAAGTGTGCTCTGTGTGCAGCAAAGCCTGATGCCTTATTTGTAAAGATGGTCAAGTAAGGACAGGAGTGCATGGAAAGTAGAAGATGAGGTAACCAGTAAGTGTTCCTGAGAATTTAGTTCTATGCCATCACTCTTGGGATGTCTGAAACCAAGATGCTTTACCTGCTGCTTTGGGTTTAGATTTTTCATGTTGATTCCTTTACAGGCAAATTGCAATTTGGGGGCAAATCTTTACAAGTTAGCTTTGATTTACTATTTGGTGGGTAACTCTATACCCTATTATCACTTTGTTGGGAAACTTTAACAATAACTCTCAGCCTTTATGAGGACAACACAATTGACCACAAAAACTTTAACTTCTCCTTGGAAAAAGTAATCCCACAGATTCTTAGGTTAAAATTCCATCTGTAATCTAGTACCTTTGTTCCTTAACCTTTAAAGATGTCTGTGTTTTCATTGACTAGTTCCCAGTGTTTGCTATTTAATAATACCTTGAAAGAATATCTTGAATATCTTGAGGTTGTTGACAATTTTAGCAAATTAATAGAAGCTTGATGGCATTTTTGTTATGCATGTTTTATGTTTCAGTAATAAAAAGTTCTATTTATTGAGTGCCTACTATGTGACAAGCACTATGCTTGATACTCTACGTATATTATCCTTGATTTTTATAACAAGCCTGCTCAATATTTGTGCTATCCTCCTCATTTTAAGGATTATGAAACTATGGTGCAGAAATTAGCTATGTAATTTCTGCACACTAGCTGTTTTCTTCTATGAACTTATATTCGTGTAAGTTTTTATTGCGTGTGTTGAGGAAGAGTCATGCTGGCTTTGCAGGTCATTAATGCATGTTCACTTGTTCATGTACATCTTACTGCCATGTCAATAGCACCTCCTTTGATTTTGTAATTGTTTCTGATTCTTTTCAAGTTAAAGCTGCTTAACTCTCCCTTCAGGAGGTTATCAAAGTTGGCTGCTGGTGGCTGATAGGCATTATCAGGGGCTGCAGATCAGAAGATATTTCATCAAATAGAGTGTGCTTTGCCTCCAAAAAATAAGCAGCTAGGCATTTCTTTCCATCAGAGTGATGGAACGATAGTAGGAATTGACTAATTTGTTGTTTAAATGGGCGACGTTGACTCAAACTGTGAAAACTATGCCAATATCGCCTATTATCTACTTGAAGCCTTGTATTGAAATTTCCAGAAACTTTAAAGGGTATTGCCTTTGAGTATATGAAAACTGTACTGTTTCTAAATGCTGGGTTAGTTAAGAGTCAGAATGCACAGCATGTTAATTGAATTTCTTCAATATTTACCAACATGCTATCAAATAAAGAAATTCATTCTGAGGTACATGAACCAGAAATTAAAGAATATAGATATGAAATAAGCAATTGAGGAAACAACTGTAAGATTTCCCAAATGTGATAATATATTCCTTGGGACACTAATGTCACAAGTTGCTCCCTGGGTGCGGGGGGGTGGAGTTAAATGGTGAAATAAGTTTGGAAGACAGTACAAATGAGGAGGTCTGTCCAGAAAGTATCTATCCATATACTATAAAAATAGAAACATTTATTCAAGATACAAGAAACACTGTATACAGGACAACGACACCTCAGTCCCCTTTGGAGTAGGCACCTTGGGACCTCACACAGTTCTCCCAATTGCCATGAGTTTCCACATTGTATTTCCCCGAATCTCATCAATGGTCTGAACTCTCTTCCCTTTCAAAGGTGATTTTAGTTTTGAAAAAAGTCAGAATTCATGTGGTACCACATCTGGGCTGTAGAGGGACTGAGTCACCTGGATGATTTGATGTTTTGCCAAAAATCTCTGCATGAGACATGATACATGAGTGGGCGAATTGTTGTGATGAAGCTGCCAATCACCAGTTGTCCATAGTTTCCATGGACAAATGTTCAAGCTTAATGAAAATTTGATGCAGTTTCATTGCTCTACTCACTCAGTCCTTTTGAACGCAATGGCCACACAGTACACATGCTCCCTCAATGGCATCCACTGCTCCCACTGACTAGTACAAGGAAGTCATCATTGTTCATGCATGTGCATTTCAGTCCTCTCTCCTTGGCTACCAGGTTACATTGATGTCACACAAACTGTTCTCAATATATGAACAATGGTTGGACTTTTTCCAGACAGACCTTATACCTCAGCTCTTACTTGGAGGGGCACAATGCACATTAGCATGTTGTAAAAAATGTGTGCCCATTGCCCCTCAAATGTACTTGAGTATGGAAGATTTTATTGGGTAATTCTTTTTATTATCTCACAGACCACCCTTGGGAATTGCTGGAAAGTGAAAATGAAAGAAAGAGACAAGCTTAAGATTTTCAAATGTGGAGTCTCTGCCCTGACCAGTCTGGCAAAGTTGCTTGGGCATCATCTTGCAAAGCAAAAAATCACTGGTTTGATTCCAGTCAGGGCACGTGCCTAGGTTGCAAGTTCGGTCCCCTGACAGGGCACATAGAAGAGGCAACTGATTGATGTTTCTCTCTCACGTTGATGTTTCTATCCATTTCTTTCTCTCTCCCTTCCCCTCGTTCTAAAAATAAATAAAAAAAATATTTTTGAAAATGTGAAGTCTCTACCAGAGAGATTTTAAGAATGCTGATCCCATTGCAGGCACAAGCCTCTGAAAGAAATTTTTGGGTTCCTCAGCAAGGGCAGATTTGTATAAGTATGCACATGGTCAGCCGAACGCCACCTTCCAACAGCCTGGCATGTAATTTGACTAGCTCTCTGTCTCCCACATCGCAAGGCACTGTCTGCCGCTGGAGAGGGGATCCTGTGGCCACTGTGCTTCCCAGTCAAATGCAAGAGAGAGGAGGAGACCTGTCAAAATGGGATAGTCACCTCCCCTTATTTATTCTATAAGACATTCAATGCATCAGAGTTTTTCTCAAAAGAATGTCATATATATGCTTCTTTTTAAATGGAAAAATATTGCTTTTGAGCATCCTATAGTCAGTCTTAAGGTTTTAAGGTTTCTATGTGCTAATTTCTTCAGCTCTGTTGATCGAGAAAGAAATTTGCCCATGTTACAACCTATGGCATCATATTTGAACATGAACATTGCATTTCATGTCCTATATGCTTTCCCACCCCCTATTGCTAAATCATTAATAGGAACTCTTCCAGTTAGACCATGGCCCTTTAATGCTGGCTAAGACTTCTCCAAGAAAGGAACCAGCATCAGTTTCCATTTGTGCTTTTGCTTATATAACAAGCTCCTGAATGGAAAAGGTGACAAGCTGTAGGATGGCTTTGCTGTCCCTAGATCAGCAACATGAATTTTAAAAGATTGTATGTCTTTCGGCTGTCCTTAGAGGAGGGAAACAGATTAGGGTTTCACATGCTTGAGTTCTGGTGCATGCCTCTTGCCAGCTTGCTCATAGGACCTTGCTCGGCTTTCGTTCACACCAGCAGGCCTGTGACGTTCTGCATCTGAAGGGGGCTTTCTAATCCGGATGAATATACTGTCCCCTTGTCAAGATGTTATCTGGAAGGATATTCATGGGCCTCTTAAAATCCCATTCAGTCTTACGAACATCAAAATGAATTCGCTTGTCAGAGAACAACTGACAAAAGAAAGAAAAATCTCGATTAAATTTTTGGTCTAAAAAAAGCTGCTTTTAATTATTTCTTAAAATAGCAGCACCCTGTTTCATCACTGAGCCCACGAAAATGTGCAAGCTTAAAATTGAGTCAGCCTTGTTTCACAGGTGTGCTTATAAAATCTATGCATGCAGTACTCTGCCACCTAAAACAAAGCAAATCACATACACACACACCAAATAATTTTAAAAAGGTCTTTCTTCATAAGTCCATTCCTACTATTCCTAGTATTATTGATCAGCTTTCTCCCCAGTGAAAATATTTTAAGTACTTTTTTAACACTTAGAGACTTCTCCAGCCAAGGGTCAGTAATGACTATGGTATCATGTCTACATCATGTCTGATGGGCATTAAATACCTCTGTTAATGAGGACTGCCAAGTGTGACCCAAGTGTAGAGTTGTTCTGCTATCACTTTTACGTGGTCAAGTTAATCAGTCACTTCAAGAGCACCCTTAGGCTTAAGGGAGAAACTAGAAATCTGCTTTCTTGTAATCTGCCTTGTAATTCACAGGCACATATACAAACACACACGAACAGAGACAGAGAGAAAGAAACAATAGTACATCAAAGAAACTTGTTGCAAGTTGGGTTTCCTTGGAAGCGACTTTGAGATGAAGGAGAGTTTTGAAAATGCTCATTAGTGCACTTGTTATCCACACCTGTGGAAGGGACAGGGCAGCAGCAGGACCGGGCTGAGAAAGGCCAGCGGCATGGAAAACTCGGATGTGGGCTGGTCCTTCAGTGTTGTCCCAGTTGTCCCCTCTCACCCCATGGCCACTCCTTTTAAAAAAATCATATCCCCTCAAAGTGGTTTTCCATTTTCTGGTGAATAAAACTTGCTGTTCTCAGAAATGATACAAACCAGAATTTCTAACTCTCATGAGAATTCCCTCTGAAATGTTAGTTTCATTTTTCTCTTCTAACGTAAAACAAAGGGTAATGGCATGAAAAATATGACTTGAGAATATCATATATATTATAATTTTTCTCACATTATGAACTACATTCTTGAAACAATATCTCTAATGGCAAAAATAGCTTACTTTTGTTGTATTATTACCTGCAAGAAATTACCCTTTAGTTGTAGGGTTTATTTGTGTTCAAATAACTCATGAGCAAATATTTTTACAGCAAAGAAAACCTCAAACTGACACAATTAATTCGTAATAAGTCAAATTTTGATGCTAAAACTGTTTGATCTGAGATTACCATTGACTACAAATTGCCATCTGTGCTTACTTGTTCAAGATGTCAAGTGTAATTAATTCAATGGACCTGCTATTTGATAAACTCTGTTCACAGGGTTTGCAGAATACATAATGGTATGTTAATTTTTAAATTAAACCTGCCAAGTGGTTGTTGGCTTCGTGAAAGTTGCTGCTTCCTTCTGACCAAACTTTGAAAGGCCCACCAGGGGAAGAGAAACAATGATTTATTAAAGACCTATGCTGTGCCAAGCTTTGTGCTGAGCACTTGTAGCTACATGAGCTCAACTCATTCTCCACACATTCCTGTGAGCAGGAAGTTATTAGCTCCTTTAGTGATAAAAAGCCCCAGGAAACTTTTATTTCAGACCCTGAGAGATGTGAGAACCTTACTTTAGCCCTTTATGTGTGAGACTCATCACTAACATGTGTGTGCCAACCTGGTCTTCCTTCGAATATTCTGGGGGGGAAATAGAGGGCAAATAGAAAGGGAATCAGTTACCACCCATGAGTTTCCCAGTCCTCACCTGTGCTTAAATTCTCAGGACCCCTCCAAGGGCTTGTGTCCTTGCTTGAGGGCTAAAAGGGAGAGGCAGGCAGATTAATCACGTTTGGCTGGGGGTGGGGTGGGTGCCATCCTAGGTAGAGCAACAGGTAGTGGCAAGGAAGAGAGAGGATGATGGACTAATACTTGTGCACAGCATCAGAAATGGAACACTGACAGAGGAAGTGAAACGTGGGTTAAGTCATAGTACTGAAAGACATCCTTGGACCAGAAGCTTGACCCTAAATCTCTAAACCTCTTCCCCCAAACTTCTGCTCATTCACTACCTAATTTTCCTCATTTTCCACCAGTTCCACCCTTAGCTCTGCCTGCTGGAGCCCTGACACAGGCTCACAGAAGCCACTGCACACGTGCAGGGTAGGAAAAGTTCCCCTCGGAAGGTAGAAGTGGCAGATGAAGATGAGGTGCAAGTCCCACAGCAACTTGGGAATAAAATATATTTCTGACACCTCAGCTTGAAGTGGAATTTATTTCTTATGATATAATTGTAGGAAATGAAGAAATGAAGTACTGTTGGAGCTAAACTCCGGCAACAGTTTGTGAGAAATATATGTAATTTGTTTGCTTTCGTGAACAGGCCTAAGGACCTAACAACCATGAAACATAATTTCTATAAGAAAATATCATCATAGCTTCTAAACAATTTCTTTAAAAAATTGTTAAAAAATTTGTAAGATAGGGCTAGCTTACCTTTGAGAAAATGTGAAAAGGACAATAAAAAGAATCTAAGAAATTTCCCAAAATAGAACTATAACAATTGATGAGAGAGTTTAGGTATGGCTCACAAAAGAAGACACTAAAATTGACCAAAATGTGGGGGCAGGGTGAGGGAGATCGCTTTACTTTGAAACGATTAAATAATTTATAAAACAAGTTAATGTCAAATTTACTACAGTTTATTAGTATTTACCTCAGGTAACATATATCTACCATGAGGTAAAACGAACATCAAATATATTAATTTATTTAAAATTGCATGTATTTATATTAGACATGTGTATATGTATACTACAATTTTTTTCTGATGCAAATTTATACTGGGTTAAATATTGTGTCAAAGTTATTGAGTTAATAAAAACAAATCCCCTACTTTGTATAATCTTGCAATATTTCACTGGACTTTAACTTTCCTAGTACTGTCTAAACCTACGCCAAAGAAGGGTTTTCTTCTATATTTTTATTTCTGGATGTCTGTATTTTATTGGACCTTTAATTTATGTATACTCATAAACTGAAAAAAAATCCTCGCTTACTTCTAGACAAGGTATGGTAGCTGAGAAAATGCTTACTGTTTCCTTAATATTTTTCTACCTAATTGGCTCTATTTTAGCATTCTGAGCTATTGCAGCTATTATGGACTGCACAATAGAGGAAGGCCAATCATTCCAAAGCTGCATTTAACAGCTGTGCACCTTGCACAGATATCTCTATTCAAAATCAACTACAATGCAACGTGCATTTTCTGAGGAATTCAAGAGGCAGGCGAATCAACAGTATTAAACAGCATCATTTCGAAGTCTAATGTCAGACATTGAGAATCTTGGAACAATCTGTACTTTCACCTTAGAGTTCTTGGCCAGTCGCAATCTTAACTGTCTGAAAAAATGCAGATTGATAGTTAGGAGCTATATCAAAAACTTTTTGTTCATAGAATCCTGTATTTGAGGGGGATGCTGTCATATGTCCTGAGTACTTGATATAGATGAGTTCTAGCAAAACTAGCCTTAATATTGGCTTGAGAAGCATTAAGAAAAAATGGCAAGATTAAAATCCAAATAGATGGTAACAATTGAGAGCACAATTTGGGAATCAGATAGGTCTGGGTTCAGATTTTGGCGTGGCTACTTATTAACTGTGAGAACTTGGTGAAGTAGTTAACCTTTTTGAGCATCAGTATGTTCATAAATAAAATGGGTATAGTAGTAGTACTATCTAATAATCTTGTTTTGAGGATTAAAGCATAATATGTTTTAAATGGCTAATATATCAGGGACTCAATAAATGAGATATAAAATTTCATAATTCACTAAATTATTTTCCCATTAGTGAAAATTTTAGCAAAAATATACAAAAATTTATAAAGGAAAGTATAAGACTTTATTAAGAGAAAGTAGGAAAAATCTAAATAAATGGAGTGATACTCCATATACATGGATTAAAAGAGTCCATATACTAAAGATTTAAATTTTTCTCAAATCAGTCTACATACCTAGAGTAATGCCAATAAAAATCTCAATAAACTGATTTTTAGTTGGTCAGATAATATTAAAGTTTTTTTTAATATGAAAAATAGAGATGGTTATTGAACAAGATACAAGGTACAAGAAACATTGTACATAGGGCAGTAACACTGTAGTCCCCTTCAAAGTGGGCACCTTGGGACTTCACAGAGTTCTCCCAGTCTCCAACAGCTGCTCTGCTGTATTTTTCAGAATCTCACTGATGGTCTGAAATCTCTTCTCTTTCAAAGATGCTCTTGGTTTTGGGAAAAGCCAGAAGTTGAAGGGCACCCAGGTGATATTAAAGTTTATTTTAAAAGTAAAAAAATCATCATAGTATTCAAGACAGCCTTGAAGAAAAATAACAAAGAGAGAGGATTTGTTCTACCAAATATCAAGACTTAATGTGAAACTATATCAATCACAACTGTGTGGTATTGCTGCAAATAAAAAGACTCATGGAAAAGAATAGAGATCCCCACAGTGGACTCCTACATGTATCGGTATGATTTATGACAAAGGAGGCATTGCAGAACAGTTAAGGAAATGATGATCTTCTCATTAAATGATGCTGGAATAACTAGGCATCTAAGTGGGAAAAGAATGAAACTGGACCCTGCTTTACACTATACACAAAAACCAACTCTAAGTGGGTGATGCACTTAAATGTGAAGAGAAAAAAGTTGAATTGTTTATATAATTATGAACATTTTTCATGACATTGGGCAGGGTTTTTAAATATGACAGAAAATGATTATAATAATATTAAAATTAGGTAATTAAACTCATTGAAAGTATAAAAATACAAACCAAAGAATGAGATGATATTTATATACATAAGCAATAAAAAACTAGTATTCACAAGTCAGTTAAAATAAACAGACAGAAAACCCAATTCAAAAATGGAAGACTTGGATAAGCACTTTACAAAAAGGAAATCCAAACAACTGGTAAGAATATGCCACCATACTCAAGTTCATCAATAATCTGGAAGTAGAAGCCAGAACCATACTGAGATACAGTATACACACCAGAGTGATAACATTAACAATTTGAAAATAACAAGTGTGGGCCGGGATGTAGAGTGATGAGGTTGCCCCTACATTGTTGATGGGAGTAGAAATTGGTACAATTACCTTGGAAAACAGTTTGCATTTTGTAATAAAACTGGAAATACTCATACCTCATCGTATAGCAGTCTCAGTCCTGGATATATCCCAAGAGACAATACAAACATTTTTGTATGTTCTATCAAAGCAGAATTTTGATAATAGTAATCTTAAATGGTAAATCAACCAAACATCCATCAACAGTAAAATGGCCATAAACTTTAAGTGGATGAATAAGTTGTGGTACCTTCATTAGCACATTAAAATTATTACAATGACAAAGGAAGAGATAGAGTTTTGTTTTGTTTTTTGAAGAATCTAACAAACATAATATTGATCAAAAGAAGGAAGGAACACGAGCATGCATGCAGGATATTTCTAATTGATATAAGATTGACAAATAGAAGAAACCATGTGTCTCAGTTGATAAAACTTTAGCAAAAAGCTATGAAAACTAGAATGGGACCACCATTAGAATCAGGGTCATGGCTACCCCTAAAGAGGAAAAGAGGGTTTCAATTAGGAAGGGACACAGGGAATACTTAAGAGGATCAGCCAGTATTTCATTTTATATCTTGGATATCTTAGATATTGGTTATGAACGTATTTTCTATATAATCATGTATTTATTACACTATATATTTAAGTGTTTTTGCATTCTTCTGTATGTGTGTCATATGTCAAAATAAATTTAAAAAATATATATACCCACCAGAAAGAGAATCATAGTGGTATCATTTTAGATTCAAAATAGAGTTATTTATTCAGCCTCTGTGCTTTGAACATAAAGCCAATGTCACACTGACTTCCTGAGCGGCCTTCCAGGTGTCATTGACAAGCTGTATTTACTATTAAATGATCAGACAACATATAAATGGAGTATTTATTGTGTCCTAGGCAGTGTGCTAAGGTCTAGCACCCATTGCCTTATTTAACACTCACAGCAACTCTGTGGGGTGATCATTTTACAAGTGAGGGCCTGCAAGTGCATCAGGTAAATACTTGTGTAAAGTCTTGCTCAGGTTGAATAGATACATGGACTCCAAACCAGGTCAGATTGACTGTCCACATGGCACGTTGAGCAGCTATTTTGTTTAAGCCTTATTAATGGTTAGACCTGGTCACTAACTACAAAATGTTAAATATAATCCAATAACTACCATACAGAGCTGGTTCCTACAGCAAAGCTTTTATCCATCCTATAGGTTTCTATGCATTATGGTTTCTTTGGACTGTGGTCTCTTGTGTACCTCCTCATTTTGCTTTACCTCCTGCAGTGCTGAGGCCCTCTCCATGTGTCATATACAAACTCTGTAAGAAGACTGTCAATCACTTCTGTATGGTGCTCTCTTCTCCAGAGAGCTTTCTCACTGGACCCTGGAGAACTGTTGACCAGCCTAGAAAGCTCTGTGGAATTGGGTGTTTGGCCCTGGTTCAGCCTTCTACAGCTAAGGCAGCAGTACTACATTTCAGAATGCATGTCACCAGTTTGCAGGGAGCCATGGGTGTGACAGCCACTGACAGGGACTGTGCATGGTTCAGTACATGGGTGGTGATGCTCCTGTCCTCAGAGTCATTCTTCTTGGGTTGCTGCTTGGGTTTTTACTTAATCCTTGGATCCTGATTCTTCCTTTCTGATATAGTCTTCCACTCCAAACACCCCCCCGACCTTTAACTGCAGAACCACAATTTATTATTAAGCCCACAGTAGAGAGGCTCTGCTACTTTTGTCTTCTAATATCCCCTGTAAAGAAACATTTCGTTTGATTCTAAGCTCATCTGCCCAAGACCCCCTGAACACCAACCCTAGTTCTCCATGTGGCCCCGCTTCCTCTCCAACAAGATGAAAGAAACTATCATGAACCAAGAGAAACTCACCAAACTGCAGGTTCATTGGTGGGAAAGGAAGTGCTCATAGAAAGAAGATAGTTCACAGAACAGCTACAGGAGAAGATAAAAAACCAATTCTCCTTAAAGAAGTGAGGCATAAACAGCATTTATGGCATTGAAGAGTAAATAGATATGTTCACAATCCAAGGGACAATGTTCCTCTTTAACAACTCTAAAGTCCAGGCATCTTTGTCAGCAAACACTTTTACCATTACAGGCCATGCTGAGACAAAGCTGCTGACAGAAATGCTACCCAACATCTCAAACCAACGTGATGCAGACAATCTGACCGGTTTAAGGAGAGTGGTTGAGGCTCTGCCCAAACAATTCGGATAGAAAAGCACCACTTGCTACTGGAGAGGAAGGTGAGGATGAAGTTTCAGATCTTGTGGAGAATTTTGACGAGGTTCCCAAGAATGATGCAAACCTAATTGAGTCCACTGCTGAAGAAGATAAACTTCAAGAAGTTACTGGGAGCTGCTGTTTTACGAGTATGTTATGACTGTCTTTTCAAATTTTGTTTATAGATCTGATATAATCTAGATCGCTAATATTTTTAAGCCCAAGCCCTTTGGACACTGACTGTAGGTCTTTTTAGTTTTTGCTTATACACATATCATTCTTTGCAGCTAATTAAGCTGAAGAAGCCAGGGGATAAAGTTTGAAACAAAGGTTAAAAAAACCACACTCATTTAAGCCACTCTTGGTTAATAAAAGGCCCTCTCTCAAGGCAGGTAATAGGATTTTTCAGTACAATCTTGCATCTCTCAGGGTGAGTGCTATTTGCACATGGGACTTTTCCCAGGAGGTATAAAGATGGCTGTTTGCCCACCTCCCCCATCTTCGAGAGCTTTAGATCTAGAAGCAACTAATGGCAATATTTTTCTGGTTCCTCTTTCTTCCCAGAGACTATGAACATTTGTCCAGACCACATTCATAGGACCAGGCACAACATGCCTTCACATATGATGTGTTCTGTAGGCCAAGAAGGGGCTGCTTCTGGGCCTCACTCCACCTGTGTGAAGCATCATAGAGCGGTGGCTAAGAGGAGAGGATCTGCAGGCAGACTGCCTGGGTTCATAATCCAAGCCTGGCCATGTGTTCACAGCATGATCTGAGCAAATTGGTTAATGCGCCTTGATTTTCTTATCTATAAAGTGGCAATAACAATAGTACCTGCTTTATAGGGTTATTGTGATGATTAGTTGGATTGATATATAGATGCTTATTATAGTTAGCATTCAGTAAGCCCATGCTTTTTATTTAAAAGGAACAACATACTTTTTGTAATTTGTGCACTTGTAGGGCTTATTATACTTCCTGCTGAAACAAGAGAAGATGAACAATGGATAGGTGTCATTACCTGTGAAACACATGAATAGCAAGCTTTAGGGACTTTGTGGCCTTCATGGAGGTCACAAGGTATTGAGTGGCAGAAAGGGGATTTGAACAAAGACCATATGGGTGGCTCTGAAGTCTGTGCCTTTCCTGCTGATCTATTTTTAAAGTGGTGAGGACAGCTCAGAGGGAGACCCTCTACATAGTTCCTCAAGAATACAGAGCCTTGAAAGCAAAAAGTCATTCTGGGATGCAGAGTCCTTAGGCTTCAGAGGTAGTCCCTGAAAATGCCCACAGTCATTCAGTTCCTACATTTTTCATCAGAATTTGGAATTTATCTGAGTGAAAGTAAGAGGCAGAAAAATTACTGTAGTAAATTTAAATGCTTGAGGAAATCCTATCTCACCATAGGCTTGACTTGTTTGATATATCTTACTTTTTAAAAAATGGAGAATCTAGCTGGTATATCAGGTAAGAAGGATTAGGGACTCAAAGATACACCTGGAAAGCCAGGAAAAAACTGCAGAAAGTGGAATGGGGGCAGTTAATTTCAAGCTTTTGCAAAACAAGTCAATGCTTATTTGTTACACAAACCAAAGGGTAATTTGAAAGAAGCATTATTTAATTATTAAGATTTTTTAAATAATTGAGATAAATGCTAAAAATAGCTAGGTAATAAACCTCTTTTAAATATTTTACTGTACTATTATATTGTTAACATGACTTATATTCAGTTATGCCCTGATTTGGATATTTCATATTTGTAGAGTTTATTTTGTAGCTCACTAATCAAAATTATATAGTGACTATTTCTACTTATAAAGATAATTTTTCATAGACTGCAAAGAGAATGACAATTTCAGAAATAAATGATTTTGCTCTGAATGAATTATCTCTGAAATAATTTGTTGCTGAACAATTTTTTGAGATACTTGTGATATAAGGGGTGACAACTACAAGTAATGACATGAAATAAAGTGGTGGAAAACTGGGATATATATGAAGGAAATATATGATTTTAAACTTTTAGACTGTGTGACAGTCTTCTTAAGGAATAGAGAAAAGACCTGGGTTTCTATATCAGTTAAGCTCCAACATAATTATGAGGCTGTTTATTCAGCAGGAAAGACTCCAGTGCTTTCTCAATCCTATTCAAGAATATTATCAGGCACATTTCCATTGTTGCCCTTTAAATCCTGAGCAGTAAAGACTTTAGTGTCTGTGAGTGAACATTGGATTTTAATTCAACCACAGATAATTATTCCCCAAAGTGATTTTCTTTAGAAGTATAAATTGTCTGGCTCTGTCTAGTTGGAAAGAAGAGAATTTTTATCTTGAAAAACTATGATCTGATCTACTGTGACTACAGAACCAAAGGCAGGAAACTTGACCTCTCTGGGTGAATCTATTCAAGGTTCTCTCCATGAGAATCCTTAAGTCACATAAACATAAACACCTCCAACCCAGATAATAATATGATCTTATGCAACTCATCTGGGCATTATTCTGGGCACGAGGGGTAGTTCACAAGTGTAGCCAAGACTGAACACCACTGCCAGAACTGCCGAGACCTATATCCTACCTCTTTCCTATAGTACCAACCTGCTTCTACTCTTTTCTTCTCCTGAGACTTGGATTACTGCCTCTGCAGTTCACCTGAACTCAGGAAAATGGCCTGTAACACAATACCAATTTTATGTATCAACTTGAATGGGCCATGGGCACCCAAATTGGATATTGTTTCTGGATGGGTCTATCAGGGTGTTTCTAGATGAGACTAGCATTTAAATCAGTGGAGTCAGTAAAGTAGATTGCCCTCCCAAAGTGGCTGGGCATCACCCAATTTCCTGAGGAACTGAACAGAACAAAAGCACGGGAGGAAGGAATTTAGCCTCTTTTTTTCTGGCTTCGCAATTAAGCTAGGACATCTTATCTCATCTCTCTGTGCCCTCAGGCTGGGATTTACACCATTGAGTCCCCTGGTTCTCAGGCCTTCAGACATATCACCAGCTTTCTTAGTCTTCAACTTGAAGATGGCAGATTGCACTATTTATTAGTCTTAATAATTATGTGAGCCAATTCCTCATTATACACATGTATCTCCTATTCTGAATCTCTGGAGAAATCTAACACTTTTTAATTCATTTACTCCTTAGAGAATCTGATAAAAGCAATAAACCTTCTCCTAGTAAAGTATACTTTATCTTGGATAAAATTTAAGCACATTTTAGATTCCCAGAATCCGAACTCTAAAATACCAGATTAGAAGATGGAGAGATAGGTAGATGTGCTTCACTTCCTTGGACAACCACAAAAAAAAAAATCACAACTAAATCTCAAAACAAACAACACCCAAAACTGTCAGAAAATTTAACTGTATAAAAGTCTGAAACCAAAGTTAAACAAGATACATGCACCTAGAAGGGTAGGAGGGACAGACATGTGGAGACAGATAGAGAGGTGATGTGGCACAGTAGATCCCACAGTCACACGTGGTGAACAAAAATCAGGAGGGATACCCTGAGAGTGAGTGATCCCAGCCACAGGCTAGACCACACAGCCCAGGGTTTTAGCACTAGGAAGATAAATTCCTACAACTTCTGCCTATAAAAACCAGTGAGGGTTGTAGCATCAGAAGAAACTGCCAGATGTTTCAGAAACTCTGCTTAATGGGCCTGCATGGTCTTAAAACATACACAAACCCACCCAGTCTGGGAATCAAAACCAGGGCAATAGCTGGAAGAGTGCCTATCTTACATGGGGAGTGGGTAAAATGGCTGAAAACAGGGCAAGTGCTGAGCAAAGCTCCAGTAGTCAGGCAGGAGCACAGTTCCCTCTCCAAGCCCTCCCCCCACACAGAGCCACAAACTGGTGAAGTGGGTTGTGCCAACCTGGAGATTACCTAAGGCTCAGCCCCACACGATTTACAGATGCCTTTTCTACAATAGGCCATGCTGCTTAGATAGGGAGTCTTACCAGCTCTATCTAATACACAGACACAGGAAGGCTGTCAAATTGAGGATACAAAGAAATATGGCCTAAATAAAAGAACTAGAACAAAACCCCAGAAAAAGAACTAAAATGAAATGGAGATAAGCAACCTATCAGATGCAGAGTTCAAAACGCTGGTTATCATGATGCTCAAAGGACTTACTGAGTGCAACAACAAAATAAAAAAGACCCAGAAAGAAATGAACATTACACTAAGTGAAATAAAGAAAATCTACAGGGGAAGGGATGAAGCTGGGATTCAAATCAACAGTTTGGAACATAAGGAAGAAATAAGCATTCAACTAGAGCAAGAAGAAGAAAAGGAACAAAAAAATGAAGATAGTATAAAGTGCCTCTGAGACATCTCCAAATGTACCAACATCTGAATCATAGGGATGCCAAAAGAAGAAGAGGAAGGGCAAAAAATTAAAAACTTATTTGAAAAAATAATAAAATAAAACTTCCCTAAATTGGTAAAGAAAATAGACTTACAGGTCCAGGAAGCAAAGAGAGTCCCAAACAAATCAGACCCATAGAGGACCACACCAAGACACATTATAATAAAAATGCCAAAGGTTAAAGATGAAGAGAGTATTTTAAAATCAGCAAGAGAAAAGAAGTTAATTACCTACAGGGGAGGTAATTCTCATAAGACGGTCAGCTGATTTCTCAAAAGAAATTTTGCAGTCAAGAAGAGACAGACAAGAAGTATTCAAAGTGATGAAAAGCAAGGACCTACAACCTAGATTACTTTATCCAGCAAAGCTTTTATTTAGAATAGGAGAGCAGATTAAATGCTTACCAGAAAAGGTAAAGCTAAAGGAATTCATCATAACCAAGCCATTATTACATGAAATGTTAAAGGAACTTATCTAAGGAAAAGAAGAAGATCAAAACTAAGAACATTAAAATGGCAACAGATTCACAGCTGTCGACAACTGAACCGAAAAAAGCACTGCCCCGCCTCCGCCAAATCAAAACAAAGTAAGAAAACAACCAGAACAGCAACAGAAACATAGGTATGGGGATCATTTGGGGGGTTACAGCCAGCAGGGGGTAAAGGGAGATGGGGAAAATGTTCAGGGATCAAAAAGCATAATTGGTAGGTATAAAGTAGATAAGGTGAGGTTAGGAGTAGTATAGGAAATGGAGAAACCAAAGAACTTGTATTCATGACCCATGGACATGAACTAAAGGGAGGATTACTGGAGGGAAGGGGATACCAGGTAAAGAAGGGCAAAGAGAAAAAATTTGGGACAACTGTAATAATATAATAAGTAAAATATACTTAAAATTTTTAAAAAATTAAATAAAGGTTAAAGTCCCTATTTTACCTAGGCAGTACCTGAAACCACATACCCCTGTACTTACCTAACTAGGGCTATTGCCTTTGAAACCTCTGCCTGAGCCAAGGAGACTAGGGAATTGCCATGTTCTTTCCCAAAGGAGGTGAGAACACTAATAAAGCCCGATGTTGAACTGTACTTGTGTAGCTGTCCAAAAATTATTTGGAAGAATAGAGGTACAGATACAATATTATAATTCAAAACTACAGCAGAATTCCAACAAAGCAACCCCATAATTGTTACGTAAGAATGCCATGAGATAATTTGCTATGGTCTGATTACCAGAACCACCCTTAGCACCAGAGAAGATGGGCTTAGCTTCATCGGATTAGTTTGGTCTTACCACTGCAGTTGGGAGGGACTGGATGGACACTACAGAAAACACTGTGAAAAGAACCAAGAATTCAACACTTGAATTCTTGGCTATCCTGGCTATCCTGGCTATCTGGCTATCCTGTTCTCTCTGGCTATCCTGCAGCAACTCTAGGTCATGTACTATTAACTGTAGAACCTCTTAGAGTTCTACATATGTGCTTAGAGTTCATGACTCCATTGAGATGTCCACATCTCTAAAACAGTGATCATCATTTCTCAGGAACCTCAATGTCTGGCCTATTTTCAAGCACTTTTCCATCGTGTCTCCATTACTGAAGGGTTTAATTTTTATCTAAAATTTTAAAACTATTTAATTAGTATATTTAGGTTTGTCTTATGACAACTTGAACACAATTAAGTATTGAGCAAGTAACATTTAAAACTGAGTTGTTTTGAAATAAAAACAAAGACACTGAAATAGAGAACAGGGGGACAGTGACCAGAGGGGAGAGGGGAGGGAATTTCAGGGGGAAAAAGGTAAGGACTTATAGGAACCAGTATAAAGGACACATGGGCAACAAATAAGGGGGGTGGAAATGGGAGGGAGGTGGGGAGCACTGGGGGGGAGGTGGGGAGCACTGAGGGGGGGTGGGCTGGGAAGGGAGTAAAAGACAGAAAACTATACTTGAACAATAATTAAATTAAAAAAAATTTAAAATACTTAAAAAACTGAGTGGTTTTGTTTTGTAAGGTGGTTAATAGAGAAATGTGATTTGAATTACAGCTTCTCCAAGTATTCATCTAAACTGTGATTTTTTTCATTGTAAAGAGAAAGAAACAATGTCATGTTTTATCTGAAAAAAGAAATGTTTCTCAGCTCATTTATTTGAAATATTTAGTCTTTGTTGTTTGTCTACCATTCTACTGGGCAGCACTCAAAGTTAGAAAATTCTGGTGAAATAAATGGTAACCTAAAAAGATATTGGCTCAAAAAGAGAATATTTTTGTATTATTAACTATAGTAGATAATGAAAAGTAGGCAGCTACGAGCACCTCAGACACCATAGATATACAAAGTATCACACTAGAATATTATAAAAACCCTACCCCACCAAATTCAATACCCTAAAAGAAATGGATAAGTTCCTAGGAATGTTTAACCTCCCTAGACTGAATCATGGAGAACTGCAAAATCAAAATTAGAGAAAATGCTCATTTTAACTATTTGGTGAGGATACACAAAACAAATTTCTATAAACCGTAGTTGAAAGCATATCTTGCTTTAGCCCTTCTGGAAGACAGTTACCACTCTGAACAAATGACAGAAAGTCCCTCTCTTTGACCCATGCTTGTTGTTTCTGGGATTCAAGTTTCCAAAAATATTTATACTTAAATATAGAAACATATGCACAAAGATGTTTCAGCATTGTTTCTTCACATGAAAAATGGAAGATAATCTAAATCTTCAGCAAAACATAGTATTTCTAATACTATTGAATGCTATATAGCATTTAAAATAACAATAATAGAAAATCATCATCACAAAACATGTAGCTAGTATGATCCCATCTATAACTTTTTCACCACCTAAGCATATGTGTGTCTGTGTAAATTCAATGGAAAGCATTAGGAAGACTTTCCCAAGTACTGACAACCAAGATTATGTCATGAGTAGAAGAGAGGGAAAATACAATTTTATATTTTCTCCATTTATTTCTATTTCCTTTCAGTTTTTCCAACAAAATTATATTCATATACTGTGATATGAAGAATTTTAATCATAGCACAAAGCCAAATGACAGTGAATTCCCACCTCCCACCCTTTTCTACTTGAGCCAATAGATAGTCTTGTCTACATGGCAGGCGAACCAAAGTGGTTAATCTTCCTGTACATGATGCGACTATTCAGTTGTGCAGCAAAGTACAGGATTAGATCCTCAGAGTGAAGAGGCAAGACACAAACTGAGAGAAGATAGTCACAAGGCACAGTTGACCAAAGACTTGTATCCAGAATTAATTAAAAAGTTAAATGAAAAATTTTTATAAATCAGTAAGTTAGAATATTAAATTAAAATTAAATGGCAGAAGCACATCTGGAATGACAGTGTAAGAATGTCAAAATGTTCTGAACTCCATAAAAGCAGTCAGAACACTGACAAGAGTTATCAAAAATAAACTTTTCCATAACATTGAAAAATAACCAAGGGTTTGCAACAGCCCAAAGAATATCTATTAATAAAAAATACTTTAATTTTGTTAAGAATAGTGAGCTTCATGGCATTGTAATTTTCCCTATTGCCTTCTCCTCAGCTCCACAGTAAACTTAAAAATGAAAAGCCTGTAACCGTGATAACTGCAAAAGCTAGCAGCCCAGCAGCTACTTGGGAGATGGGGGTGGAACAAGTTTAGAGCTGCCCCAAAAGTTCTATACCCAGAGAACTGTTTCTATTTGACCTGTCTGGTCACTCTCTAGAAAAGCCCCATTTCCAGGGATTGCCTATTTTTGACTAGCCTCAGAGCTTGCTCCTTATAAGCAGCCTATACCCAGGGTATTTTTCAAAAACAGTCAGTGGAAATCATTTAATATCACAATTGCCTCAGGTGGAGATACAAGTTGGGATACACAAGAGGCTGACTGAAAGACTTCAAAGAAAATGAATGGGAATGAAGTGTCTACAGAGAAATTTTTACATCTTTCCATCCATCTAGAAGTTCACATCCATATCTAGGGCTCTGCTTCAGCTTCAAAAAAAAAAAGAAAGTCCTAATCTCTCACCTTGACTTGACTTTGTGCAAATAGAAGTGAAGATTAAACCAGACTGTAAATCGCTGAAGCATTGGAGGTGTGCCCCAACATGTACCCTTCAGAGTTTGGTAAAAGCAAAGGTTGAGACTTACTTACTTTAAAGAAAATTTCTGTTTAATCTTCAGGGAACTCAGCAATGAGTTCAGTGGCAGCTCTGGAAATCAGGTCACTCTTCACTCACCCCAAAAGGTTTGTCATCATTGTTGGTGGTTGTAGTTGTTGCTCTTGAAGTCTGTCTGCTTATCAACTTTTCTGAACTAATTCTATAGGCCTGTATTCTTTGTTGCAGATATAATAAAAGAAAAACGACACAAAACATATATAATAAAAAGCAAAATGATAGTCATAAATCCTATTTTATAATTATACTGAAAGAAAATAAAGCATTCCAATCAAAAGGCATATATTGGAAGAATGAATTTAAAATATGATCCAAGCATATGCTGTCTACTAGAAACATGCTTTAGAGACTTCTGGCCAAGATGGAGGTGTAGGTAGATACACTTTGCCTCCTTGTACAACCAAAAGAAGGACAATGACAAATTTAAAAACAAAAAATAACCACAACTGCCATAAAATTGAACTGTATGGGAAGTCCGACAAGGAAGGTGTTAAAGAAGAATCAACCAGACTTGTAGGAGGGGCAGAGATGGGCAGCTGGGGTGCAGAGGACTCATGGCAAGGTGGAGGCTGGAGAACTGGGACAGGAAAGGTGGTGACTGGCAGATTAGGTGTTCCCACATTTGCATGTGGATAAACCAGGAGGAACAAATGGGGAGCAAGAAAGACCATGTAACCCAGGGTTCCAGGGCAGGGAAATAAAGCCTCAAAACCTCTGGCTGTAAAAACCTGTGGGGGTTGTAGTGGCAAGAGAAACTCCCAGCCTCACAGAAATGTTTGTTGGAGAGACCCACAGGGTCTCTGGGAATGTACCCAAACTCATCCGCCCAGGAAAAAGCACCAGAAGGGCCTGATTTGCTTGTGAGTAACGGAGGAAGTGACTGAAAAACAGCCAAGAACAGAGCAAGTGTCATTGTTCTCTCTCAGACCCCTCCCCCACATATAGCACAGTGACCTGGGTTTCCCCACCCTGGAGAATACCTAAAGCTCTACCCCTTACTACATAACAGGAGGTCGTAGACAAACTAAGATGGCCCACATGAAAGAACACGTCAAAACTCTAGAAAAAGAACTAAGCAATGAGGAGGCAGACAACCTATCAGATGCAGAGTTCAAAACACTGGTAATCAGGATGCTAACAGAAATGGTTCAGTATGATGGCAAAATAAAGGAAGAAGTGAAGGCTATGCAAAGAGAAATAAAGGAAAATATATAGGAAACCAACAGTGATGGGAAGGAAACTGAGACTCAAATCAATGATGTGGAGCAGAAGGAAGAAATAAACATTCAACCAGAGCAGAATGAAGACACAAGAATTCAAAAAAGGAGAGGCTTAGGAACCTCTGGGACAACTTTAAATATTCCAACATTTGAATCATAGGGGTGCCATAAGGACAAGAGGAAGAGCAAGACATAGAAAACTTATTTGAAAACATAATGGAGAACTTCCCTAATCTGGCAAAGGAAAAAGACTTCCAGGAAGTCCTGGAAGGTCAGAGAGTTCCAAAGAAGTTGGACCCAAGGAAGCACACACCAAAGCACATCATAATTATATTACCCAAGATTAAAGATAAGGAGAGAATCTTAAAAGCAGCAAGAGAAAAGGAGACAGTTATCTACAAAGGAGTTCCCATAAGACTAGTAGCTGAATTTTCTAAAGAAACCTTGCAGACTAGAAGGAGCTGGAAAGAAGTACTTCAAGTCCTGAAAGGTAAGGACCTACATCCAAGATTGCTCTATCCAGTGAAGCTGTCATTTAGAATGGAAGGGCAGACAAAGTGCTTCCCAGATAAGGTCAAGTTAAAAGAGTTCATTATCACCAAGCCCTTATTATATGAAATGTTAAAGGGATTTATCTAAGAAAAAGGAGATAAAAAATATGTACGGTAAAATGACAACCAACTCACAAATGTCAACAAATGAACCTAAAAAAAAAAGACAATGAAAACAAAAACTTAACAAACAACTGGAACAGGAACAGAATCACAGAAATAGAGATTAGGTTGCAGGGAGGGTTATCAGTGGAGAGGGGGTGGGGAAAGGAAGTGGAGAAAGGTATAGGGAATAAGAAGCATAAATAGCAGATACAAAATAGACAGGGGAAGGTTAAGAATAGTATGGGAGATGGAGAAGTCAAAGAACTTATATGTATGATCCATGGAAATGAACTAAAGTGGGGAAATGATTGTGGGGGGGGGTGGTACAGGATGGTGGGGAATAAAGAGGAGAAAAATGTGATGACTATAATAGCATAATCAATAAAATATATTTTAAAAAGAAATATGCTTTAAAGACTTAAGAGAAACAAAAAGGTTAAAAATGAAAAAAATGAAACAAGATATACTATGCAAACAAGAACCAAAAGAGACCTGGAATGACTATATACTAATATAATACAAAGTATACTTTAAGACAGAGAATTGTCACTATAGACAAAGGACAATATATAATGATAAAAAATCAACTCATTAAAAAGATGTAAGAATTAAAACAACCGAACACCAACATACAAGGAGCAAAAACTAAGAGAATTAAAGGGAGAAATAAACAATTCAAAAATAACAGCTGAAGACTTTAATTGAGAGAACTGGGCAAAAGATCAACAAGGAAATAGGACTTGAACAACATTGAAAATTAAGTTCTATCACTACGAAGAAATGAAATCAGAAGTCAGTAACAAAAGGAAGCAAAATCAGAGAAAAATTTGAGTAATTCACAAATATGTGGAAATTACATAACATAGTACTAAATAATCAAAAAGAAATCAAAAGAGAAACTGAAAACTATATATATTCGGTTGAATAAAAACATAACATATCAAAGTTTTGGGCTTAAATGGAAACATAAAGTTGTAAATGTATACTTAAAGAGAAAAAAATTGGAATCATTAATATAATCTTTTACCTTAAGACAATACAAGAAAAAAAGAGCAAGCTAAATCCAAAACAAACAGAAATAAGGAAATAACAAATATTATAGTAGAAATAGATAGTAGGAAATAGGAACAAAACCAAACAAAACCAAATGTTGACAAACATTTATTTAGTCTGGCCAGGAGAAGAAAAGTCACTTGAATTACTAAATCAAGAATGGAAGAGACAATATCACTACCAAGCTTACAGAAACTACAAAGGTTGTAAGGGGATGCTATGGGTAATTTTATGTCAAAAAATGGATAACCTAGTTGAAATAGACAAATTCCTAGAAAATCCAAACTACCAAAACTAACTTAAGAATAGAAAATAAAAATAAGCGTATAATAAGTAAAAAGATTACATTAATATTAAAAAACTTTTCCAAAAAACAAGCTGACGACCAGATGGCTTCACTAGTGTATTAGTCAGGCTTCTCCAGAGAAAACAGAACCAATAGGGTGTGTGTGTACACAGATTTATTATAAGAAATGATTCATATGGTTACAGACATGGGCACATCCAAAGATTTGCACAGTGAGTCAGTCAGCTGGAGATCTAACTGAGCTGATGATTAGCTAACTTAGCTCTGGTCTGGCTTAAGATCAGGAAGAACCAATGTTTTAGTTAGAAGGCAATTGAACAGTACATAATTTTTCTCTTATTTGGTGGAGGGTGAACCTTTTTGTATGAATTAGGCCTTCAACTGATTGAAAGAGGCCCACTTGCATTAGGGAGTGTGATCTGCTTTACTCAGTCTGCTGATTTAACTGTTAACCTAATTCTAAAATACCCTCACAGAAATACCCAAGATAATGTTTGACCAAATATCAGGACACACATACTGTGGCCCAGTAAATTTGACATATAAATTTAATCATTACAACTGGTAAATTCTACAAAATGTTTAAAGAGGAGTTAACACTAATCCTTTACAAACTCTTCCAAGAAACAGAAAAGCAGAGTACCTTTTTCACTTTATTCGATGAGACCCATATTACCCTGATACCAAAACTAGACAAAGAGATTACAAGAAAACTACAGACCAACATACCTTATAAATAAAATCTTCAAGAAAATATAAGCAAACATATAAAATTTTACATAGTAAATAGAAAATAAAAGCAACACATATAAAAGATTATACACAATGACCAGAAAAGAATAGAAGAAGAGGCTCTGGCTGGTGTAGCTCAGTGGATTGAGCACAGGCCTGTGAACCAGAGGATCGTGGTTCGATTCCCAGTCAGGGCACATGGCTGGGTTGCAGGCCAGTTCCCTGCAGGCCAACTCCCAGCAGGGGGCGCACGAAAGGCAACCATACATTGATATTTCTCTCTCTCCTTCCCCTCTAAAAGTAAATAAATAAATAAAATCTTAAAAAAAAGAAACTTACTGTTTTAAAAAAAGAAAGAAAAGAAGAAATAAAACTCTATACATAGATTTTTAAATATACAATATTATGGAATCTATGTATAGAAATAGGTTCATTTCTTCCATTCTAATCTGAATGTGGGTTTGTTTGTTCGTTTGTTTGTTTTTTGCCTAATCAAAGTCTAGAGTCTCTAATATGATGGTGAATACAGGCGATGAGAGTAGATATCCTGTTTTATCCCTAATCTGAAGGGGAATGATGTTAGCTGTTTTTCATAGATGGCTTGACGTATTTTCACACAACACTCAAAATTTTGTTGAAAAAATTAAAAAGGACTTAAACAGACATATATTCTATGTTTATAGGTTGGGAATCTTAATGTTAAGATGGCAATACACCCAAGTGGATCTTCATATTCAACACAGTCCCTATCAAAATCCCAGCTGAATTAACAAACTAATGCTAAAAGTCAGATAGAAATGCCAGAGATCTAGAAGCAAACATAATTTTGGAATAGTCAGAGGGATAACACTTCCTGATTTGAAAAATGATATAATACTATAGTAATAAAAAATGTGGTTCAAGTATAAGGATAGAATCAAAGATTAATGCAGTAGAATTAGGAATACTGGCCAATCAATTTTTGATAAGGATACTAAAAAAATTCAATAGTTTTTTTCAACAAATGGAATTAGAACAGCTAGCTGTATATCCACATATAAAGATATGTCCACATGTGGATATACAGCTTACTACATCATATACTATAAAATTACAATAAATTGCAGACTCTATGCATGAAAAAATCTAAAACTTCAAAATTTTTACAAGAAAACGTGGAAGTCAATTTTCAGATCTTGGATCATGCAGTGGTTTCTTAGATATAGCACTCAAAGCACAGATGACAAAAGACTAAATAAATTGGACTACATAAAAATTAAAAACTTTTGCATTAAAGGACACTATCAAGTAAGTTGCAAAGACAATTTATGGAATGGAAGAAAATATTTATAAACCATTTATCTATCATGGGAATTCTATTGAAAATACATGGAAAACTTTTATAATTCAACAATGAAAAAAATATCAAGTTAAAAATGAAGAAAAATTTAAACTTATTTTTCCAAGAAGGTATAGAAATGGCCAATATGCATATGAAAACATTCTCAAATCATTAGTTGTTAGGAAAATAAAAATTAAAATCACAGTGAGATATCAATTTATGCCCACATGGATGTCAACAATTTTTAAAAAGGACAGGCAACAAATACAGAGTGCTGATGAATATATGGAGAACATGGAAACTTTATGTGACATTTTAAAATAGTTCAGTTACTTTGGAAAGCAGTGTGATAGCTCCTCAAAACGATAAATATAGAGTTACCATTGGACCCAGCAATTTTTCTCTTGGTATATACCCAAAAGAATTAAAAATATATGTTCTTTAAAAAACTTTTACACAAATGTCTATATCAGTATTATTCACAACAGCCAAGTAGAGGAAACTAACCAATGATCAGATATGAAAGAACATGGTATAGCCATATAATAGAATATTATTCAACTATAAAAAGGAATGAAATACTGATACATACTAGAACATGGTTAAAATTTGAAAACATGTTAAGTGGAAAAATTGGTCACAAACTGTCACATATGATTTTATTTATATGAAATGTCTATAGTAGGCAAATGCATATAGATTGAAAACAGATTACTGGTTACCAGGGGCCAGGGATGGGATTGAGGAAGATACACAGTGAGTACTTAATAGGAATAAGGCTTCTTTTGGGGGGTTATAAAAATGTTCTGAAATGAGATGATGTCTTTGGTTGTAAAACTGTAAAATCCTAAAATATAGTGAATTTACACATTAATAGGATAAAATTTACATACATCTCTATCAAATATTATTTTACAAAGAAATGTACCAAACCTTCACAGGCACTTTGTAAAAGAACGCATCTAAATGGCAATAAGCACATGAGAAGATGCTCAACATCGTTAGTCATTGAGAAAATGAAAATTAAGACTAAAAGATATCACTACACACCCACTAGAATGGTTAAAATTAAAAAGATTGACAATACCCGATTTGGTAACAACATGAACCAAATGGAACTTTCATACATTGGTGGTGGGAGTGAAAACTGGTACAAACACTTTATAAGACAAGTTAAAATTACATACTAAAACTAAATATATACCTACTTTAAGATTCAGTAATTCCACTTTGAAGTATATGTCCAACAGAAACAAGTCGAAAACATCCACAGAAAGACATGTACAAAAATAATTATTATTATCATCATTATTTTTTGACACCCTATTTCCCCCACTCCCCAGCCTCTGGTGACCACTTTCCTACTCCGTGTTTCTGAGTTTGACTTTTTTTATTTTTAAGATTCCACATATAAGTGAAACCATAAAGTATTTATCTGTCTTTATTTGATTTAGTTCACTTAGTATAATGCCCTCCAATTTCATCCGTGTTGTTGCAAATGACAAGATTTTCTTTTTTTACAGAATAATATCTGATTGTGTATGTATGATATCTCATCGTGGTTTTGAGTTGCATTTCCCTGATGATGAATAATGATGAGCACCTTTTTAGATATCGGTTGACATTTTTTATGTCTTTTTTGGAAAAATGTTTATTCCAGCTTTGCCCATTTTTTAATCAGACTATTTGCTTTTTTGCTATTGAGTTGTATGAGTTCCTAATATATTTTAGATATTAATCTGTTATTGAATATGTGGTTTGCAACTTTTTTCCCAATCCATATGTTGCCAAAGCTTTTTAGTTTGACACGGTCTCACTTGTTTATTTTTATTTTTGTTGTTTTTAATTTAGGTGTCAGATCCCAAAAAGTATTTCTAAGATCAATGTCAAGGAGCTTACCACTATGTTTTTCTCTCTGTGTTCATAATTTCAGGTCTTCTGTTCACATCTTAACTCATTTTTGTGTTGGTTTTGTGTATGGTATAAGAGAGGGGTCCAATTTTATTGTTTTGCATATGGCTGTCAGTCTTTCCAATACCATTCATTGAAGAAACTGTCTAGAATGGTTAAACAATTCTTTTCTGATTTTTTCCCCAAGGACAGAATTTGTTTTGGTAAACTATCAACTTTTTAAATGTTAAAACAGTTTCATATTCTGTTTGAAATCCACTCTGTATGCCTAGCAAAGCACATTGGCATGATCCCTTCCGATGGTGGACTGCCATTTTGCACTGCAAGCATGACATTGTTCTTGACCTCTTTTCTGAAGTTAAGTAATATAATAGATTTCTGGGTCTAAATGCTTATTTAAAATACAATTGTTAATAGATAATTTATGGTAATATATAATTAGTAAAATTCAATTGTAAGAGTTTTTGGTTCAGAAAGGATGACATAAAAGGTAATCCATTTGTCTGGGAGTTAATCTATTGTGCAGCAAAGTAATGTAATTACTTGCTGCACAATAGTAATTTTTCTTGAAAAATTGTAGTAAAAATATAATATATTCCTAGAAGCACTACTGGCAAGCAAACTGAAGAATAAGAAGAAATAATAAGGTAGGAATGCATCTAAAGAAATAGCACACAGAGAATTAGAAAAAGGATAGATCTAATGACAGAATGTCAAACTAGCAAAAAGAACATGAATATATTATCTCCTGAACACAATAAAATACTAATTCTCTCCTGTTTTTACTGATGTCATCTAAAAGTATAGCAGTTTTTGCTAAAATAGGTTATAGTTTCCATGCGTTTTGTGCAAATACAGCACACCTTGGCAGTTACAATATATCACACAGGTAAAATTTACCCCCTGGTAAAGCAAGACAAGTTCTCCAGGTCGCCTTTCAGGGAAATTATTGAGCCTGGGGAACACAGGGGCTTCTTGGATGATGCTGGCATTGACTTTTACTGAGTTTGAGATTGAATAAAGCTTGTAGGTGCCGAGGAAAATGCTTTCTAAAGGATGAGGCAAAAGGCTAGAAAATAGTAATGCTGCAAGGCTGATGGATCTTCTAATTAAAAGGAAGGGAGCCAATACTTTCGCATTTCAGCAGTGCAGAGAATACACTTGAGAATATGAAAATGTTGAGTTCCTTCACTCAAACATTAAGGGGTGAACGTAAGTGCTCCACTTTATAGTGCTCTGGGTGGTTACCTACAGACATGGAATGCACAATTTAAATGCCTGTATTTGTTTTCCCCAACTTCCTTAACAAAGTGCCACAGATGTGTAAGTGGAAACAACAGGTGAACATTTCCCAGTGCTAGAGGCTGGAAGTCTGACACCCGAGGTGTCAGCACAGCCATGCTGCCCCTGAACAAACTGGGGAAGATTCCTTCCTTGCCTTTCGGGTGCCTCCTGGCAATCTTTAACTTGTAGTTTCATCTCTCCAGTTTCCACCTCCATGTTCACATGGCCTTTCCCCCTGTGAGTGTGTGTATGTGTCTTCAAATCTCTCCCTTCTAATAAGGATTCCTGTCATGGATTTGGGGCACACCCAATTCAACAAGATCTCATCTTAACTTGATTTTATCTCCAAAGACCTATTTGGTCACATTTGTAGGTAGCTAGGGTTAGGACTTCAACAAATCTTTTGGGAGGACACAATTCAACTTACAACAATAACCGCAGCTTCCATAACTATGTAGAAGGTACACAAAAGTGAAATATAAACCTTGCCTTCAGGGAAGTTACATAATATGAAAGATGCAGTGCAGACACCAATATAATTTAAGTGCAATCATATGCATAAATATGGAGAATTATCATTTCACAACTTGAAGAGATCTTCAAAATCATCAATCCAAGGCTATCATTTTCCATATGAAGGGAAGTGTAATAGTCATCTTTGTTTTGTTACTATGTAGAATTTTTTAACTAAGACACTAAAAATAATCTGTTTGATCTTTCGCTTTTCCTTTGCTGTGTCCAGTAAGATATTTTAAAGCCTAGAATTATAATACTATGAATTAATATTACCTTATGACTTTTTTACACATAGACTTTTGTATAAGCCACCATATAGAATATTAGTTAATGCTTTTCTCCAAATTACCATAGTTCAGTCAACTTGTTACTATGCTGACTATAAATACCACAATATTTTTCAATCTGTTTGTTAATCTCTATTTTTTTCATGAATTCATCTCTTCCTGAGTCAGAATCTGTCTTAAATTTCTGTGGTTTTACAATATATTGTAATTTATTTTATTTTATTATATATATCTAATTTTATTTTTGATTTTCGAGAGAAGGGAAGGAAGGGAGAAAGACAGGCATAGAACCATTGTGAGAGGGAAACATTGATCAGTTGCCTTTCCTACTTACAATGATCTGGGACCAAACCAGCAAACCAGGCATGTGCCCTGATTAGGAATCAAACTGGCACCAGTGTCCTTATAAGTTTGCAGGATGGCACCCAACCAACTGAGTCACATCAGCTGAGCAATATGTTGCAATTTATGATCAATTTATGATTGATCATAAATTTATGCAATTTATGATCAATCTTCTTTCTCAAATATATCTTAGCTCATCTCAAGTTGTTCTCCAAGTAGAATTTTAGCATCATTTAAAAAAATTCTAAAGAGATTTTATGTGGAACTATGGTTGAGATGGCATTATTATGTTTACAGGGTCCTGCTAAAGGGTGTCAGAGGCAGATCAGAATAAGGAGGATATTTTCTTGAAGGGGAAATCTGGAGTGGAGTGTCAGAGCCCACATAGGGTGAAGGGGGAAACTGGAGAGCTGTTGCCTGGTATTGTGTGTCCCAGCCTGAGGAGGGCCAGGTGGGTGCCCAGAAAGTGGGGTAGCAGCCCTCCTCAAGGGGTGTGGGAATCAGCAGCACAGGGTTCGCATCTATGGTAGTGCTGCCAAGGATGCAAAACTTGAAATCAATCGTGAGGAAACATTAGACAAGCCCAAATTCAGGAAAATTCTACAAAAACAATTGGGCAATAGTCTTCTGAAATATCAAGGACATGAAAGTCAAGGAAAGGGTAAGGAAGATACATAACTTAATGCCATAATGATTCTGAAGTAAATATTTTTATAATAAACAGTTATTGAAAGAATTGATGAAACTTGGTTATGGGGTATAATGATTAGTGGCAGTAATATATCACTAATAATTTCCTGATTTTAATAGTTACACTGCCATTAGATGGAACATTGTTGTTTGTAGGAAAAACACACTAAAGTTTTGGGAGATGGGGAAACAGAAAGGCAATGTATTCTCAACTAATTCAAAGTAAAATAGGTCATTGTATTGTACTTCTCATACTGCTCTATAACTATGTAATGCTTAAAATATAGTTTTTCAAACAGGATGCAATTATGTTCTGAAAATAAATTTACAGACTAGAGAATTGAATGATTTTAAGATAGAATCTTAAGGAACATCTAATGTTTCTTCATTAATTCAAGATTTGTTTGTTTTTTTATTGTCCAGGAAATTGTTGTTTCTTCCATATAGGCCTTGAATATTTCATTCTTAGGCATTTTATTTTATTTTTGCTATTGTGAGTGAGATCATTTTTGTTTTCTTTTTCTTTTTTTTTTTTTTGCTGGCACAGAAGAAATCTATTGAGATTTATGTTTACTTTGAATCTTTAGCACTCAGATTACCTTTGACCTGTTATTGGTTCTATTATGTTTTGAGTTGTTTCTCTTGTATTTTCTTAGCGCTAAATCATATATGCAAAAAGCTCCAGTTTTGTCTCATTTTATGATCTTGTACTTAGTTCTTTTTTTTATTATTGCTAATCATTCCAGAATGATGTAGTATATAGTTTTAAGAGCTGATATCTTTGTCTTAATCTTGGCTTTAGGGGGAGTGCACTAATGTTTTACTGTGAGTTATAATATTTACTATTTGTTTTTAATACTTACTTTATCACAGTAAAAGAATATCCTTTTATTCTTTACTTTGCTAAGAATTTTCCCCCTAGGGATTGCATATTGAATTTTATCAAGTATCCTTATAGCAATATTAGCATGATGTTTTTCACTTAACCCATTTGAGTAATGAATTACATAAGCAGGTTTCCTAAAGTTGACCCATTCACAAATTCTTAGAAATAATTCAACTTTGGAATCAATATAGTATTGAATTTAATATATTAACATCTAAGAAGATTTTTACAACTATATTTATCAATAATATTGTCTTTATTTGTTTATGTCTTATGTTTTTCTTGTTCATTTTTAACTTTAGGGCAATGTAAACTTCATAAAATTAACTGGGGAATATTTTCATTTTTCTATCTTTCATAATTATGCAGATGTATAGGACTTAAACCTCTAATGAATAGAGAGATATTTTTCATAAAATCTTTTTTTATTTTTAAAAATCTTTTTGAGTTTATTTCTAGAAAACTTGCTATGTTCTTGAGTCAATTTTGGTAGTCTATATTTCCCTGTAAAATTATCTCTTTACTATGTATCCCTTTTTTCTAGTGATTTGAAAGTTATATAGCCAGCGGTCTAGGTTATTCTAGGTTGTCTTAAAATATTATATATTTTATATTTAAATGGTTATAATTCCTTTACTTGTCACATACATAAATAATTACCATTATTCAAAATTTTAATTTTTAAGTAATCAAGTAATACAGGGATATATTCTAATTTTAAAACTTCAGTCATTGTACATAAAACTTAAGTCTTCCTTTATCACCCCTGACAATGCCAGTGCTTTCCAAAAAAGTTACTGCTATTATGGAATTGGTATAAATCCTTTCAAGTATACGGTGATGCATAGCACATATACCCAAACCATGGTATATCCAATGTTTAGAATAAATGACTTAAAATAGCACAAATCATGTCTTTTTAAAAAACTGACAGCAGAACTTGGAGCTTTTTTCACGTCAGCGTGTATCAATTTACCTCACTCATTTTCACTGCAGCACCCCATAGTATAAATGTTCTATAATCTCCTCATTCGTTCTCCTATTATTAGACATGTAGGTAATTGCTTTGTAGCTATTGAAAACAATGTTGAAGTGAAGTGAGCGTCCTTTTACATGCCTTTTTTGGAACATGTGCAAGTGTATCTCTAGGGTTATATATCAATTAGGCTTTAATTCAGGAAATAGACTATACTCTAGGTTTTCCAATCATAAAAAGATTTAATGAAAAATAAGTTGTCGATAAAATAATCATCAGTGCTAGAAGGATGAAAGGGCATCCCACTGAAGGAACGTTGACTTCAGTTTTGATGTGATCCCGGGACTAGGTGATTCCTGCCACCACTGCTACCAGCGCCCTCACCGCCATCCAAACCTGCAGAGCTGAGGACTAGACAGTGGATTATGAAGTATGGCCGCTGCAAACTCACACTTTTATCTTCCCAAATTGTTGCAGAAAGATAGTGTAACTCCTACTGCCTTAGAAAAAGCTCATGCAAATGTGTCTAACTGGCAGAAACAAATTTGCACCCAGAATCTTAGTGCAATATCTGAGGAATGCAGGTTTTAGATTAGAAAGTGAAAGTCCTAGGAAAAAAAGGATGAACGAGGAGTTGAGAGAGCCAAACAATCTATCAAAGTCTAAGCATCTGCCTACTCAATATCCACGAACAAGTTTTTTGCACATGGAGTCTCCCCAAAAGCCACCACAGCAACAGTTTACTCCGACCTAATGTTTTATATCTATGCGTCATACAAATAAAATAAATCCACTCACCAAAGAAAAGACTTGAATCTCATTAAACACTGTATCCATCTCAGAAGATGTTTATTCCTTTTGTAATTCAGTCATAAAGCTATCTTTGCATCCAATAACCTTGAAACTAAGTCCCAGTTAACTACCACCTCATACAAATAGAAGTGAAAAAAGAGAAAACAGAGAATTAGTTAATACATACAAATATATATAACAAAGCAAGAAAAAATGTGTAGCTATGATAATCATCAGTCCAGCAAAAGGTAAGAAGAACATGATTGGTATTATAACTTCTTTTGTCCACTGCTAATTTAATGGATCGATAAAAATAATATATTGTGTTAAAATATCATATAAAATATATGAGAAATGAAATTCTCCTTTATTCTCACTCCCTTCTTCCAGAGATAACCATCAGTTATCAGCTAAAAACTGATACCTAATCAGTTTTGTATTTTACACACACACATGTACACAAATATACATGTATATAACCTATACTATAATAATACATTAGCATTTTCATTAAAAATATTAATCTACAGTTCTACAGTTAAAAACATTTACTAATATACTCACTTATCCTTGACTGATCAACTTATTCAGCTCATTTGTCTGAATGGTGGGATAGTATTCCATGGTGTAGTAACTGGCATCGTAACTTATTTAATAAATGCAATATGAATAGATATTTAGTAGTTTATAAATTTTGCTGTCCTTGCACATACAGTGATAATTTTCAAAAGGAAAAAATTTACTTTTTCTTCTTTGGATCTTGGACCCTTTGCAAAAACTAGCAAAATACAAAGGCTGCATAAACTTATGGATTCACCAATCAGTTTGGAAAGCTAGACTTGCTTTTGGGTGTTAATTCAGAATCATTTCAAAGCAAAATAGGCTCCTTTGTTTATTTTTGTTTGAAGTAGCAGGAACTGGAGTGTGTCATGTCGATGAGCTCAGTTTGCATAATTGCTCTTTAAATAAATGTGTGGCATAAAATGCCTTTTAAAGAATATATATATCTACAAGGTACATTAAAAATAACCTTTATTTTTGTCTTCAAAGAAAAAATATACTTTGAAAAAATAAAGAAAAATGATATTTTCACTGAACATGCACACTCTCTCTCTGACACCAGAAGTTGCAGCTGCTTAAATTAGAGAGGTTTTCATACTCTGTTTGTAATGATTTCAATTTTTTTAGTCACTGAACCATTCTATCATTAATTTTCATTTCTTTTTATTTACTTTGGGGTGGACTGGTCCCAAGTCAACTAAATCACATTTAAAATAATTAAAAGTTTCTTATTTGCAGAAGAAAAATATAATCTTTCTTCCACCTTGGAGTGTGCCCTTTTCTCCATTCATTTATCACCATAATACTGAAAAATAGTAAACTGGAGCAACATTTCATATGTAACCTTCTGTTTTCAAATATCAAGATAAAACTTGTAGGTATTATAGAGCTCCTGCATGTGGGGCCTATACTCTCTAAAAAGATATTGAAACAACTAAATGTTTTTGAAATTGCATTTGTAAGTAATGTTTGTACATTTGTAATATTTAAAAAGAGTATTTCATGCTGGAAATGTGCCTCTATATAAATGATGAACTGAAGCGAACAAAGAGAAGTGCTATGTACTGCTAAGAGCAAATGTCTCATTTGAAGACAGAAGACTGCCCACTGGTCTTAAGGGGGTCACACCAGCCTGAGTTACTTCTCTTGCAATCTATTCCTCTCACACTCCACCACTTCCCATCTCCATAAACTGTTCTGAAGATGCATTGCACTCCTATTTATTTCTCTAATTTTAGGTGGTGACCACCCCAGAATTTCTATACAGAAAGAATTAAGTGCTGAAAGAATTAAGGTAATCTTGTAGGGGAGAGAAACTTAAAGCTGGATTTACATTGCTTCTTACATAAAATTGAGAAAATATTTATTGTATTAAAAAATACCTTTTCTCTACCTACAACCCAGCAATACCATTGCTTTTACAGTAGAAAAGGAGCTTAGAGAGAATGTGGTCTGATGCTGACTTCACGCAGGAAAAGGACACCCAAGAGCTGAAGCTGCCCAATCTCACAGCCAGGTAAGGCAGAGCCAGGCCTTACTTCGGTCCTACTATTTATGAGCATACTCACATTGATAAGTAATTATCACAAACTTCTTATTTGGTTTTGGAATGTGTTTTGTAATGGTATGTAGATATGGCTATTTATGCTCTTTTAGGAATTCACTTCAAATGAAATAATCAAGTCATACAACAAAGGCCTAATTTAAGGGGCTATGTAGAGTTTTCAAAAAATCACTCCTTTTGGATTTACATGGAGATTTTATTTACTTCTTCTGTACGAGAGTTATCTAGTTATCTAGAGTTATCTCTAGTACAGAAAAACCAATCTTCTAAGTTTAAAAATTAAACAAATCACTTTTATACTCTCCCACTGCAACTTCTCTTAAGCTTTTCCTAAAACAGTGTTGAGGGTGAGTGTCCAAGTGTTCTCCTGCTGCATGACAATTTAATGATCGGAATGCACCCCAAACAAGGGTTCAAACAAGATAATTAGTTAGTTTGTAGTTGTTCTCTTTTCAAAAAATTGAAAAGGATTTTCTAAGGAGAAGTTGTAATAAGCTTGAAGGTTAGATGACTGCTCTATTTCTAGTGACAGTGGTTGGTTGTTAATTACATGGAGATTTGGGGAAATTGACAGGGTATGATCAAAATGCCCTCCTTGAACCTAAATGTTCCTTCTCTCCGGTAGTAGTACATCTTCTAGTCTCCACTTTTATTCAGAGAGGAAAGAGCACATGGGTGCTATAAAGGTATAATACTCACCATAAACAGTGCCAGTTCTCAACACCAGCGGAAGTTGTTTCTGGAAGTGGATGTCCACATAATAATATGTATAGGTTGCCAGCATTGGACACTATTGCCAGTTAGACACTGCGACATAGAAATACTGTGACATCTTTGTGCAAAGGTCCAGAGACCTAAAAAATCTTGGTCCTTTAGGGAAAGGGCGAGATTTTCAGTAAAGGTGACCAGTGCTGTCTAAGAGAACTTTCCTCAGTTATGGAAATGCTTTATGTCTGTGCTGTCCAGTATAGCAGCCACTTGCCACATATGGCTACCGGGCACTGGAAGAATGGCTAGTGCCACTGAGTAACTGAATTTTAATTTTGTTTAATTTTAATTCATTTAAATGTGAATAGCCAAATATAGCTATGGATATCATGTTGGTCAGCACAGTTCTAGAACACAGAAGAGTTGATGAGACAAAATGAAGCTGGAACAAGCCATGACAAGAAGTGTGGACTTTGTTCTGTAGGTAGCAAGGACACATAAGATGGCTGAGGACTCAGGGCCCTAAAGTTGGCATAAAAGGATAAGATCAAGGGTACAGCTCCAGAAGTTGGTCATGGATGGTAGCTTACTGCTTGGGGTCAGAGAAAACGAGGTAAGAATGAGTGTGAGAGAAGCTACAATTTAGAAAGGAAAGAAAAATTAAGGAAAGTCATATCATATAGATTAAATTTTTTCTAAGTGATTAAACACCAGTCTGTATACCCACTCTGAGGAAAAGAAAGATGATTAAAGAGAACGCTTGGGAAACATAAAGAGGAGAGTAAAGTTGGTCTGAAATGACGGTTTGGGAACTGACCAATGTTAAGTTATAGGATCTTCTGGTGGTGAGACTAAGGGCACAGCTGAGGTTGAAGACTGTGACCTTGAAATGGCTTGAAGCTGCAGTTCTAAAAGGATTTATGCATCTGAGTACAGAACTAGAGAAAGTGTATCGTAGTTGAAATTCAGGATTGTAGTCCCAATCATTGCTGCCAAAAGGCTGCGTTGCAAGGAAATTGAGTAAACTAGTGAGGCAGTACTTCAGATAATCAATAACTTGAGGTCAAGAAAGACCTAGAAGAGTAAGTTAGGTCAGAGTAGAAAATTGGAGTTGAAGACTTCAGAGTCATTTTTGTGAATGACCACAAGATCTGTGATATGGCCATGCTAATGTATGATTGCAAAGGATTAGAGCTAAAAATCATTGGAGCTTAGGTGTTGAATGTCATCTACATCAACAATAGACAATATGGCAAAACTAGGGATAGAAGGTGAGGACGTGAGCTAGATGTCATTGATGAATGAGAGAAGTTACCAGGAGCTCAGAAATAAACATAAGGAGGACGGAGAAGGTGGCATAATAAAGTGGCATGAAAGGAAGGCATTTTTACATAAAGGCAGAGAAGTTATGCCATCTCTACCTCCTGACCTTGCAACAGCACTGTTGGGAGAGAGCAGTGTCCAGTGGCTAAGGCTGGTGGGTAGCAGGACCCTTTAGAGTAGAGACAGATTTCAGTTTAGGAGGGAGATGGAGTAAGTGTTCAGTGACTAAGCTAATGATAACATGGAGCTTATTTACTGGGCACTGGGAGTTCTAGAGGGCCCAAGGGTTAACTAGCAGTGAGGAAAACAGTAAGAGGAAGAGTAGGTGAGAGAGATTATAGAGTAGCAATACAAGGAAGGTCTCTTACATTGTGACAATTTGTTAGTATGATAGTCATTTTTTGTTGACTTTGGGAATGGTTTAATAACAAACAGCATTTGGGCCCTATCACCAGTTAGATATGGGGCAAACAGGGTTCACCACAGGTGTGGATGACTCAGTCTAGACCTTTGTTCTTTCTCTCATCCAGAAGGTAGCTGCGCTTTGAGAGGGAGGATGCAATGGAAGATGTATGCTTTTCTGACCATCTTCAGAAATAAGATGAATTCTAATTAGTCTGGAATGATTCAGATGCAACTGCCTATCTGAAAGAGAAGAAGAAATTACATTACCTTTTACTTCCAATGATTTGGTTAACCTAAGCTAAATTAGCTCAGATCCCTGAGTACTGTATATGGAATATCACTACAATATTTTTTGAGGGTTCACTGTGAACTTATTTTATTAACTTAAAATCAGAACACATGGTCCAGCAATAAATCTTTTTTAATCTCTAAAATGAATAATACGAAACCACACATTTGGTTAAATATTGAATGTGCCACCATTACAGAAAAGAATAAAATAAATATATATTGGAATCATCCCAGGAAAGTCTAAGACCCATGATATTTATAAGATGTACTAATAAGTGAGAATAATTTTTCAGGTGGATTTTTCAGTAACTATACCTTTTTGGATATAGTTTAACAAGTTCTAATCTAGGGCATGGAATGTCCCGGTGAGGTTCCAGTGGAGCTGTCCAAGACTAAAGAGTGAAAGATATAACTCATCGAATAATTTAGACTTTGTTCTCTATCTACTTCAAGGTACTCTGTTTTTATTTTTCTAAGTATCCACACTTCAGAAGGGTTCCTTGTTTCACTCAACTTCTCAGAAATACACCATCTCACTTAAAATGAGAAAACTAATGCCAATAAACTGGCTCTACTTTTAGTGCTGTGACTCAAGGAAAATTCCTTCTCCTGCAAATGATATTCTCTTCATGTTTAGCCACAGCTAATCTCATTCCTTTGGGTGCAGTGTGGTGCTGTACGTTGGGAGGTTTTTAAGAGCATCACCCAGCTAGGCAATAAATGTGCTTTTAAGGGCTTATTGGTAGTATGCCAACTCAAAGCAGAAATAATATCATTTTAAGTTGTCACATCCTCCTTCATTCTTTCTAAAGATCCCTGTAGGCTTTTCAAGCTCTTTTTTCTCCCCTGTGACAGTGTGCTTGTGTAAGAGGACAGTTTCAGAATTTAGTTTGTTCTACGATCATAAAACAGAGCAAAACAAAACAAACAAGAAACTACCCATGGTTATTTAAAATTTCATGAGGCAAAGACTTCTCTGCCACAAGATAAAGCCCCACCTCTCCTTACTGGTAGCATAGCTGGTGTCACCTACAAGCTGCGGCTGGGGCCGGCCTATGCCACATTACCCTTCTTTTTTTGGTGGGGAAAAAAAACTTTAGTTGGGGTATGGGGACTGAACAAGGGGGAAATGAAAGAGTGAGAGGGGACTGAGAAGAAGTGAGCAAAGGAATGGAGACCTTCAGAGTCTTGAGGGTGTGAGGTATCTGAGGCCAGCCTTGTAGTACCTTGATCAGTTCTTCTGGATTCTATAAAAACGACCATTTGACCAGTCACTCATACAAAGCTCTGCTGGAGCATCATAGGCTTGGGTGTGGGATTCAGCCTTAAGATGCCATTCTGGGACCTTTTATGAGGGCCGAGTTCTTTCTTGAAAAGCCAAGCTGCCTTTACTAAAATCTGATTTCACATTTTCCTGTCTATAGTGATAGTTATGTCAATTTCATAATGTCAGGGCCGATCTTATTATATAGACTGGAGGTCAGCTGTCTAGGGCAGCAAAGTATTACTGGCATTAAAGTGCCAGGTGGCTATTTGTGTTAGGAGAAAAAAATTCTATTTAAAAGACCACAGAAAATAAAATGAGTTAAAAAGAAAACTTTAAAATATGAGTTCTTATTCATTTGCTTCCTTTAAAGAAAACAATCTTATAAGAAAAAGATCTGAAACTTAAAAAAAAATCATGCTGTGCTTGTTTTCCTCCTGAAAAACTCGCGGCTCTATCTCTGGGCAGATTTGAAAAACAGAGAACAGCCTCCATTTTCTCCAGAAGTATTATCCTGCTGCCTTCCATTCTGACTGACATTCTCACAATAGCCAATCACAATTAAAATGTTTAAATTCTATTTTTATCAAAGGAAAATATGCATGAAAATTTTTTAAATTTACACATCTTGTAAAAACAGTATTTTTTTGCTTCAACACATGAGTTAGGTTTCTCAAAAGCAGCCTCTTTAATTCTTTATGTTATTTCTTCTGATAATTACCTATATAATTCTAAATACTACGCTCACTCTGATTTTCAAATTCTAAATATTGTCTTTTGACTTTGTCATATGAAGGATGGGCATTTGGAACTCTTATGAAACGATCCCACCCTTCAATTTCCTCATTCTTCCACCCTTCCAAATATAATTAAATAACACTACAATAAAATCAATAATCAATGTTACATTTTAATGGCTATGAAAGTTTTATATATTGCCAAGCAAAATCTTGTTCTATGGTTGTGTTTTCTTTTTTGTTGAAACTTTTTGTTTTTATTGGAGTTTACACTAGCTTTAATTTTATTTGGTAGTTTTTTTAAAAAAATCTATTACAAATTCTTCTCAAATTCTTCACAAGAACTACACCTGTGATACTACTTTAAATATTTTTCCACATGGTAAAGCATAGCAGGTAGTCTATCCATCCCAATTTGTTTTCTCCTAGAGATATATTTCTTGAATCTGTCCACCCTTCTTTTCTAATCTGAGTGATGTAATCTAGCTTTTTGCAGAGAGCATGATGGGAATTCCATTGCTTCCATTCCTGTATCAGGTCCCTGTTCCTTAGATTTGCTCTTTGTTTTACTTGCTTATTCTCTTATTTTATTGCATAACATCATCCTGTAGCTTCCTGAGAAAGTGAATGAGAATTTGGAAAGTAACATTTTTGAGATCTCAAATGTCTGAAACTGTTTATATCACCTTTGTGCTTTTGATGGGCTGGCTGCATGTGGATCCCAATTTTTGTTTCACAGTTCTGTAGGTATTGCCCCATTGTCTTCTAAGCTCCCAATGTCTCTGATAAGAAGTCTAATGTCTTTCTGATACTTTATCCTTTGGATATAGCAAGTTTTTTCTCTGGAAGCTTTTTGGATTAAAAAAATATCTTGGCATTTTTAAAATTCATAATACCTTACTTTGCTTTACTTGGGTCTTTTCTTATTTATTTTGCTGGGCTCATTATTTTATTTCTAGAAAGTTATTTTTTATTTTTTATTGACCAAATATCCTGTCCCTTGTTTTTGTTTTCTCCTTTTTTTGGTATTACCTATTATTTGTTTGTGAAATTTGAAATCAATCATGCAACTTTCCAGAATTTTCCTTTCCTGTTTTATATCTTTTCATCTTAGGTTCCACTTCCTGAGATTTACTCCTCAACTTCTAATGCTTCTGATATTTTTTTGTTCTTAATTTTTAATTTTCAAGTATTGTTTATTCTCTTGCTATTTTTTTGTGGAGTCAATATCTTCTCTTAGCTCTTTGAAGATATTAAGTAGAGGTTTAAAAATTGTTCTCAACATTCTGCATTATCCCATTTCCCCTGAATGCCTAGGCTTCTTGGACACCTCTTTATATTAGAAAGCTATTTGGAATATGTATATGTGCAGGAGGACATATCTACTAGGGCTTCATCAAAGTCTCATAGCAGAGGCCCAGCTGTTTCAGTGAGTGTTATCAAATGTCAGCACATGCAAATGTTCCCTCATCCTCCACTCAGTCTTTTTATATCTCAAGAGAAGAGGGTTCTCTAGTCTCCAGCCACGGGGAATATGCCTAGTTGCTTAAATTTTTGGAGCTGAGTCATGGAAAAGAAGTGGGTGTTTCAATATTCAGTATATAGGTTTTTAAATTTCATTTTTTAATTTACATATAGTAGTCTTCACTCTTTTTGGTTTATAGTTTTATGAGTATTTGGGAAATGCAAAGAGCCACAAATCATCACAACAATAGAGAAATAGAACAGTTTCACCATCCTCAAAAATATCCTCATGCTTGCCCCTTGTAATCTTTCTTTCCTCCAAGTCCTAACCATTAGAAACACTGATCTTTTCACCATTCCTAAGTTTTTACTTTGCCAGAATATCACATAAATTGAATCATTCCTTCTTTTTAAAAAGTATTTTATTGTTGTTCAAGTACAGTTGTCTACATTCATTCTTTTTAAATTGATTTTTAGACAGAGAGATGAAGAGGTAGAGAGAAGGAAAGAGAGAAAAGAAAGAGAGTCATTGATTTGTTTTTCTCTTTATGCATTTTTGGTGGATTCTTGTAAGTGCCCTGACCTGGAATTTAACCTGCAACCTTGGTATATCAGGACAACGCTCTAAGCAACTGAGCTACCCAGCCAGGGCAGAGTCATTCACTCTTTACATTTTTGTGTCCAGTTACTTTCATTTTGGCACCATGCATAAGAGATTCATCCATCTTATTACTTACATCAGCAATTTATACACCCCCCCTTTTTTTTTCGCTAATTAGTGTTCTGTTACATGGAGGCATCAATAATTATGTTTCCACTCCTCTGGTGAAATACATTTGTGTTTGTTCCAGTTTTTGATGATTAAGAATAAAACTACCATAAACTTTTGCATACAGGACTTTGCATGTAAATAGGTTTAAACTTCAATTGCACCCCCTAGGGGTGAGATTGCTAAGTCACGTGGTGAGTGTATATGTAACTTTGTAAGAAACTGACAAAGCTGTGCCATCTTGCATCCCCATCAGAAGTGTATGATAGTTCCAGTGGCTCTACAACCTTACCAGAATAGGCATTATTAGAATTTATCTGTTTTTCATTATTCTAATAGGTGAATAGTGGTAGCATGTGTTGGTTTTAGTTTGTATTTTCCTAATGACTAATAATGCTAGTCATCTTTTCAAATGCTTATTTATATCTTATTTGGTGGAGTAACTTTTAAAATATTTGGCTCATTTTTGTATGAGGTTTTTGTCTAATTGTGGAATTTCAAGAATTCTTTACCCTGGCTGTTGTACCTTAGTGGATTGAGGGCTAGCCTATGAACCGAAGGGTTGCTGGTTTCCCAGTCAGGGCATATACCTAGGTTGCCAGCCAGGTCCCCAGTAGGGGATGCACGAGAGGCAACCACACATTGATGTTTCCCTCACTCTCTTCTTCCCTTCCCTTCTAAAAAATAAAATAAAATAAAATAAATCCTTTTTAAAAAAGAATTCTTTATATATTCTGGATAAACCAGTCCTTTTTCAGATGTTTGACTAGCAAATATTTTCTCCCAGTCTATGGCTTATTTTTTTCACTTTTCCAAACAGTGGCTTTCACAGAGCAGACGTTTTTAATTGTACTAGGTCATCATTTTTTCTCATATACATTGTGTTTTTAGTGTTTAAACTAAGATTTCTTTGCTTAATCAAGCTCATAGAGATTTTCTTCTATGTTTTTAATAAAAGTTTAATTGATTTATATCTTATGTTTAGACCTATAATCCACTTTGAATTAATTTTTGTGAGGATGTGAGATATATTTTTCATCTTTGTATGTCTAATTTTCTAGTAATATTTGTTGAAAAGATGATTCTTTAACCATCAGATATCCTTGCCCTTTTGTCAAAAATAAATGGAATATACTTGTATGAGTTTATTTCTGGACTTTACATCTCATTCCATTCACCTATTCTTAAATCAACATCTCACTGTTTTATTATAGTGAAACTTAAGGTCAGGTAATATGTGGCCTCCAGCTTTTTTCTACTTTTTCAAATTGTTTTGGTTCTTCTCTTTCTTTTGCCTTTCCATATAAATTTTAGATCAGCTGTTGATAGCTATAAAAATACCTTTGGAATTTTTATTGGGATTGGCACAGGTGAAATAGGTCCTTGGTGGAGCAGCACAGATAATTGTGGAAGACATATGTGAGATGCCTCTTAGAGGCTCCTAGAAAAAGTCAAGAAATCTTTGCAAAGAGATTCTAAGTCAGCATGCATGATTCAATAGACTGACTATAGACTTCTGCTTATGGTCAAGATGGAGTAACAGGCATTATTTTCTTGCAGGAAAAACTTTAAAAAACCATATTAAACAATAGTTTTTCAGACATTAGATATCAGCAAATGAAGAACAATTTTCTTTAAGAAATAAGGTGAGAATTATGCATGATGGATTTGGGAGTCTGGGGATGTAAAGTCTGCTAAAGTTTGAAGAAGAGAATACCAGAAAGGAGAATGCTGTACAAAGAGGGAACTCCAGAGATCTCCAGAAAATAGTTACTGCATTTTTGGGACCATAGATGCACCTAGGTTTTAGAGGAGGAAAATAGGGGAAACATTTGAAGCAAAAAAATGTGGTAAAATATTTAATAACATAAATGACATAACATTTCACCAATGTAAATGTAAACAGAACTCAAAAGCAGCATTACAAGCCATTATTCCTCCCAAATTTGTGTGGTAGGGAGAAGAGTGCATCTCATAGTCTGAAAAATATGGTATTCCATATTCTGTAGGCTACTGATAAATACATGCATGTAAGAAAATGATTTGAGGCAGGAGAGAGGATCTAATCTGAAGAGATTACAGTGAACATACTTGTTATTCACATGGGGCATGAAATAGTGTCTACTTCTATCAGTCAAAAAATGGAAACATAATGGGAAACTCATAATGAGGAAATGGGTAGAACACTTAGGAAGATCTTGCCTAAGAAGTGGGGAATAATTAGCCTTAGACTATGAATCTGACCCCGAAATCAAAAAAGCCACATTCAAACAAATCAGTTTCACAATAACTTAACACATTCAAGAACAAAGCTTAAGAGGATGTACAGAAATAAAAAAAATACTCAGCAGCCAACGAGGTAAAATTCTTAAAAATTGACATTCAATGCAAAACTACCAGGCATACAAAGAAGCAGGAAAATGTGATTTATGAAGGAAATAAAAACTGAATCAATCAAAGTGGACCTAGAGTGGAAACATATGCTAGAATTAGCAAACAAAGACATTAAGACAATTATTATAACTGTATGCCGTATGTTCGAAAAGCTTGAGGAAAAATTAAATAAGTAGAGACATGATATAAATAAAACCCAAATCATACTTCTTAAGATAATAACTAAAATCTCAGAAATGAAAAAATTCACTGATAGGGTTATTGGCAAATTAGACATTATAGAAGAAATAATTATTAAACAATTAAGTTGAAACAAAAAATATTTGAAGAAATAGTAATGGAAATTTTTTCAATTTTGACAAAAACTAAAACATGATATATCCATGATGATTAGTAAAATCCAATGGGACAAAGTGAAAAAAAAGGAGGAAGATGGGAGGAAGAGGAGGAGGAAAAAGGAAGAGGAGGAGGAGAAGACGACTTCACTAAGGAATTAAGAAACCCAATAACCAAATTCTCTAAACCATGAAAAGGAGAAAAATCTCAAAAGGAGTCATAGGGGGGAAAGACATATTAAGAAGAGAGGAGCAAACATAGGATTACAGAAGATTAAAAAAAAATTAAAACAAGTACAAAGGCAGTTGAGCAAGATCTCAAGAGTAGACTGGAAGAAAAACTGTCAACTGAGAATTTTATTCTCAGTGAAAATAACATAAATACAAACATGAAGCAAAGACATTTCCAGATACAAAAGTTGAAAGAATTCATCACCAACAGAGACACAGTACAAGAATGTTAAAGGAAGTCCTTCAGAAAGAATGAAAATACCAGAGGAAAATACAGATATACACAAAGGAATGAAGAGCACTGAAAACAGTAACGATGCATGTAATATAAAAAGCCTTTTTTCCTGCTTATTTAAATCTCTGCAAAGGTCAACAGACTACAGAAAAAGACAATAATAATGCATTGTGGCATTTAAAACCTATTAGAAATAAAATGTTTGACAATAATGCACAATAGATAAGGGGGCTGCAGTAAAGTTCTTTAAAATATGTGACATAGTTAACATCACTTGAAGTTAAAGATAAGTTAAAGATGTATATAACAGTAAGCTAATACTATATAGATACTAGAACACCTAAAGCAACTGCTAAAATAACAAACTAAAATTACATCTAATAAGTTAACTAAGGAGATACAATAGAATAATAAAAATATTTTACTAACTTAACTAATGCATGAAATGAAGAAAAGGGGCACAAGCACATGGGACAAGTAGTAAGACAATATATTTAAATCTAACTATAAAATTAAAGATTTAAATACATTAAATTAAAAGGCAGAGATTTTCAGATTTATTCAAAAAGGAATATACAACTGTTTGCTGCCTATAGAAAATCAAAGCAAATAGACATAAATTTAGTTTTGGTTACTTTTAACCAAAAGTAAAAGGATAGAAAAGGCCCTGGCTGGTGTAGCTCAGTGGATTGAGCACAGGCCTATGAACCAGAGGATAGCGGTTCAATTCCCAGTCAGGGCACATGCCTGGGTTGCAGGCCAGTTCCCAGCAGGGGACTCACGAGAGGCAACCATACATTGATATTTCTCTCCTTCTTTCCTTTCCTTCCCCTCTAAAGATAAATAAATGAGACATCTTTAAAAAAAAGGATAGCAAAGGATATGGCATGCTAATACTAATTTATAAAAAGCTAGAGTGGTCATATCAATATCAAGCAAACTAGACTTCAGAACAAAGAATATTATGTTGGATAAGTGAGATATTTCATGATGATAAAGACTTCAATTCATCAAGAGGACATAACATTGTTCCATTTTTATGTATCTTATAAAAATACATGAAGCAAAAAACTGATAGAACTGCATGGAGAAGTAGATGAATCTATGACTGTAATAAGAGAATTTAAATCTAATTGATAGAACAAGTAGACAGCAGACAGAATATCAGTAAGATGTAGATTTAAATAACACTGTAAATTACCTTGACCTAATTGATATTTATAGAAAATTTTATTTAACAACAACAGAAAACATATTCCTTTCAAATGTACATGGAACATTAGCCAATATAATAAATTGTGCTCTGAGCCACCAAAAGTCTCAATAAGTTCTCTGACTACAATGGAATTAAGTGAGAAAATAACAAAAAGTCTCTGAAAGAAAATTAGAATATTCAGAAATTAAGTAACACACTTCTAAATAACCCATGAGTCAATTAAGAAATCAAAATGAAATTTAAAATATTTTGCACTGAATAGAAGTGAAAATATAAAATATAAAAAAAAAGGAATGTCATTAAAGTAGTAATTATTGGGAGATTTAGAGCACTAATTGTCTATATTGTTAGATAATAAGAAAGGTCTAAAATCATTGATCTCAGTTTCCACTTTCAGAAACTAGAAAAAACCTGGGCTGGTGTGGCTCTATGGACTGAGTGTTGGCCTGCAAAGTGAAAGGTAACCGGTTCGATTCCCAGTCGGGGCACATGCCTGGACTGCAATCCAGGACCCCCAGTTGGGAGCATGTGAGAGGCAACTGGTTAATGTATCTCTTGCATATCAATGTTTCTCTCCCTTTTTCTCCCTCCCTTGCCTTCACTCTGAAAATAAATAAAATATTAAAAAAAATAAACTAGAAAAGAAAGTAAACAGAAGATGAGACAGAAAAATGAAAGAAAAAAATCAGTAAGACCAAAAGCCGGTTTTTGAAAAAATAGGTAAAATTGATAACCCTTAGCCATATATATCAGAAACAAAAAGAAAAGACACAAATCATCAATATCAGAAGTAAAAAAGATAATATACTACAGATTTTTAAAGATATACATAGATAATAAAGAATATTATAAACAACTTTCTGACAATAAATTTGACAGCTACAAGGAAATAAATCCCTTGAAAGATACAAACCACTGATGTTCACTCAAGAAGAAGCTGCATAGCCTTATATCTATCAAAGTAATTGACTGTATAGTTAAAGTACTTCTTAAAAAGAAAATTTAATTTTTATTGGTAAATTTTACTAAACACTAAAGGAAGAAATAATACCAATTCTATATGAACTCTTCCAGAAAACTGCAGCATAGGGCCCACTTTCCAGCTCATTCTATGGGGATTAATGTTACCCATATACCAAAATCAAATATATGACAAGAAAAGAAAACCACAAGGCAATATCCCCAGTGGACATAGAGGCAAAATTCTTGACAAATCAAATCTAACAATGTATATTAGGAAAAGATAACATATTGTGATCAAGTGAGGTTTATCTCAGGAATGCAAGGTTGGTTTAACATTTGAAAAACATCAACATAACTCATTATACTAACAAACTGAAAAAAATACCATATGAATACCTCAACATACAAAGAAAAAGTTTTGAAAAAATGTCTTTCCTGATTGAATTTTCTCCTCAACTTGATAAAGGGAACATATGAAAAATCTGTGGCTGACATCACACTTAATGTAGAAGGACTGAATGCTTTCCCCATAAGGTAAGAAACAAAGCAAGGCCATCCATTCTCACCACTTTCATAAATCATCGTTTGAACATTTTAGCCAATGCAACCAGGCAAAGAAAAGAAATAAGAGGCATTAACATAAGAAAGGAGGATGTAAAACTGTTTTTATTCACACTTGACAGGATCATCTGTGGGACAAATTCAACNGGCACATGCACATACACACAGTGTTTATATAACTCTCCCCCTGTGTTCTATTACAGAACTTTAATCTTCCACATAAAGAGCATCCCTTATGACCCACCCACCCCCACCCCCAAGAGTCCAGCTCCAGGCCAAAAATCCTATATGGAATTAACCCTATGTAATTACAGAGACTTTGCCTGATAGGTCAAATGGGGTGGGGGATGGAGAAGTCCTCCCCACAGCAGACTTGGTGCACAGCTACTGCATGGCAGTTGTCTGGAGGGAGTTGAGTCCTGCAGGGTCCTGGGGCCAGTCAGGCTCACCGGCATGTCTACATTCCCAGCCCAGGCCCCTCCATTCAGAGGCCCAATGTGGTGGTTTTCACTGAAGCAATTTTTTCAACTCTCAGTCAATACTTTTCCATTCCCAGTCCTTTCCCTCACTCTGTCCTCCTCATTCATGGGTGCATAAACAGTCAGGAGGCTTTTCCTCAGGGCTCAACAGTGAGACATTGCTCTCCCCAAATCTGCACTTATCCACCTGACCCTTGCCCAGGACCATTACATGGGGAAAATGGAACATCGGGCAGCTGGCACCACTTTTGGCCTCGTTTGATTGTTGTTTTCAGTTTGGCTTGTTGTCCACAATGGGTCATGTCCAAATCTGGTTGTTTAGCAGCCCCTGCCCCATGGGCACCAATTATTTCTGAACCTCTGCAGGGTTCCTTCTTGAAAGGTATACTTGGCTACCTTGAGGAGCACGTGGTTTCTCTCTTCTCTGGCTACTGTTTGGTCCTGGGGGCTGAAAACTGGGGGCGTGTCCTCTGAACCACTATTGCTGCTGGCACTGGTGTCATCACCCAAGGATGTGCTCTGCCACATAGCTGGCCTGTTGTGGTAGATCTGCCATGCTTCCGCCAGGACTATTGCTGCTGCTCTTCCTTACTGATGGTCTTCAGAGTCTTTTCTACATCTGCCATGGTTTTAAAAAAATTTATTTATTTATCTTTAGAGGGGAAGGGAAGGAAAGAAGGAGAGAAACATCAATGTGTGGGTGCCTCTCATGTGTCCCCTGCTGGGAACTGGCCTACAACCCAGGCATGTGCCCTGACTGGGAATCGAACCATGATTGTGTGGTTCACAGGCCCGCACTCAATCTACTGAGCTACACCCGCCAGGGCTCTGCCATGTTTTCTTCGAAGGAAGATTCTCTCCCCAATGTGTACACACCTTATTACTGAGGCTCATAGCAGGGCTGCTTCAGGACTCACTTAGGGACTTGGAAAGCTTTCTCCGAAATGGCTCACTCAGTTTTTCTAGTATTCGCTTTCTAAGACACTAACACAAAGTCACAGAATTGTGAGGATCATCAGCGTGGTGAACATTTACTGTTCTCAAAATTACCACATCTTCTGATACAGCCCACCTTCATTAAACAACCCCTCTGTCTGAGAATGAGGTATTTCTATAAGTTCTTACTTGGGCACTGGTGTTCAGTGCTGCTGTTCACTGACTCACTCAACAGTTATCTCCCTCCAGAGCCGGAGAGGCTGGAAAGCGAAAACTTTATTTCCCACAGTTCTTTCACAAAAAGTTGGGAATGCAGGGTAGAGCTCGCCACTCAGATACACTCATGTAAGATTCAGATGGCAGAAGTGAGGCAGGGTCCATACTCCTCCTAGCTTTGGCCATTGCTGCTGGCAGAGAAGTTCACAGGAATGTAAATTTCCCTGCATTGGTCATCGGCTGCTTTCTGAATGTCCAGCAGCAGGATGTATTTTCTAACTCATAGCTCCAGAGTGGCAGCCTTGGAGGTCATGGCTGGCCTGGGGGGTGCAGTTCTGTGGGTTTTTTGCATGTTATTTCTGGAGTCTACCTTCTCCTGCCAGAACTTTCTCCTGTGGCTCTTCCAGTGATTTTTGTGAGCCCCTATTTTGAGACATTGAATCACTGCTTTCTTAAAATACCCAGGGTACTTTTCTTTTTCTTATCTTGCATCCTGACTGAGACACCCCTCCTGAAAGTATACCTCTGGGATGCACGCTTAAATTCCAACTGGAACATGTCCTGTCTCACGTTAACCCCACCCACCTCTTACCACCATAAATATTACACCTTTGATATAGATTGTTTTCCTTGCCCAGCACTGAGCAGTATATGTCTCCTGATGGTGTTTTAACTAAGAAGATGTCTAATTTAAAGCTTAGAAGTAGTTGCTAGAGACCGAGTATAGACATTGTACATTCCTCCTTTCATCATGTTAGTGGGGATGTCCTGGAGGGCAGAGCACATGGACTTAAATTTCTCATTTGCTTCAGTCTTGTACACACAAATCTGAAAATTAGGTAAAGACAGTTTTATTATTGTTGTTGCTTTTTTAAGAGGGTGCAAGTGAAGACACACATACCTAATGATTATTTTGGTGGATTGGCTAATGTTTAGAATGATAACATTCTCCAAAGTCAGCTCCATACACTGTAAATATCAGTGGGTTTTGCTGTGCTGGAGAAAATGTGGAGGGCCAGGATTTGGCGAAGTACAGATTCAGTGCCTTTGCCCATGTGTCAGCTCTGTGGCCTGCCAGCAGGTATTTCTGGGAACTATGCCTTAGATATTTATGTAGCAGTGTCAAAGGGATTTTTACTCTTTGGTGCCTTATCCAATTAACTCAGATGACTAAAAATGCAGCCTGAGAACCTGGAATCTTTGACAACAGTAGCCTCTGGCCAAGGTTTCCATCCTGGCACATAAAAATAACATTGCTGCATCCGAAGAAAACCCCTGGGCAAAAATCAAAGAAGGCAGGAGCTCCCCCTTTTTTAACAGTAAAATGGTGTGAAATTTTCTTTTTTGTGTAGTAATGCTCTTTCAACACTATGTATTTCCAAATATCATGGTATTTTGGATGTGTAACCTGTCTGTTTTATGATTTAAGCTGTGGTACTAACTTAATTACCTCAACCTGACAAGTTTGTTTCAGGAAGAGATCAGCAGTGCTGCTTAATAGAAATAGAGAGGTGTTTATCAATTGCATTTCAGAAATTTCCTTGCTCTTTCCTCTGTGTTTGAAAGTAGGAGGCAGTGTGGTCTTTTTACAGCAAAGTCGAGGCTTAACCAGCTTACAACTGTGGATATTGGTAGTTATGGGTGGTTAAAGCTTATATAAATGTCCCTACACCCTGCGTTTCCTGTGATAAGTGAGTGGCAATCTGTAATTCTCATGCTGTGCTTTATGTGGGGCAAATTGTACATTGCCATCTTCTTGTTCAAGTTACTTTTTCAGGACACAGAGTTTGACCACATTTAATGCTGACTGGCTTTGGGGTGAAAAAGCTGCAAAGATGATGACTTGGAATAGTTTGAAACAGTAATGCAACTTAAGTATTACCCTGCCATTTCTGTATCTTAGATGTGGGTGGAGGAAAATGGCAGGTGCGTCTCTGCCAGAATATATAACAATATTTTTGGAAGATTGTATAATGTAGTGCCCTTTATACCATTGCTTTCATGAGATAATTATGAAGCACTAAAGCAAATCAGAATATTAGACTGGCTGAATATGCTAATATTCTAATTTTGTAGAGGGGGTGATTGCTGCTATTATTTATGGAGTACAGTAAGCATACATAATGCTTTATAAACATGTAGGCAGACAAGGGCTCTGCCCAGAGATTCCTAAGTTCTAATTGTCTGAATTAGACATTGTGAATGAAAAGCAGCTACTTTGGGAAAAAGTGAGGGGAGACCAAGCAGAAAATGGGGTTAAAGAAATAAGTGTTTCTGATGGGCCAAATGATAAAAGCAAGTGTCCTTTCAGACTTAGGTTGAAGTTGCACCATACAATTCAAGGAGAATCAAAGTACTGTAACTAAATCCACTTCAAAATACTTCCTGAGGCCTTTTAAGAAATTCTAATTGGTTCCCATAAATTTAGTCCTACCCTCTTTGTTCAGGCTTAGGTGTCCAAAAACCATAGATCTCAAAGTACAATTCACAGTGAGTTCACAAGGAAAGCGGGAAAAGAAAAAGGGTACCAGATCATAGGCTCTTTGAGGGCAGAGACCAAGTCTGATAGGAACTTGACCTTCTAAATTCATTCTTGAATGAATTCATCCTCTTGACTAGGATTTTCCTTGACTTAGTACTAGTGATGGGAAAATGAAAACTGTAACTAGCAGCATTGTTTTCCCATATAAGAAAACCTATTTAAGTGTACTCCTTTAAACCCCCTGAAACCTACCCTTTGAAGAAACTCTCTCCCAAATCTGAACTGAAAACAACCACCTCTCTCTTAACTATTTCTCAATAGGTTTCATAATGTGACAAAAATATTTCTGGTGTCTGTATAGTCCATTTAGGATGAATGCTCTGTAATACACAAAAAAGCAGGCCCAGAGAATGGTCTAAGTCCTTTTTGAAACTCTGTGGTAAACTATAATTATAACATATGGACACATGTATAAGTAAAATGTTTTAATATTTTAAAAATAACACCAGCCAAATCCAATTTTCATCACAAAATTATTGCTAACCTGTACTAGTACTCTTGGAATAGTATCTATAAATATATTATTTCAACTACTTATTTTGGTTATGACATCTATGAAATTTGAATTGGTCAGTTTGGGACTTTAACGTCTTAAAAGAAATTGGCCACTTAGATTTTATCTTTGGAGTTAATTCTATCAGAATTAGATTGTACCACAAAAGCAGTTCAATCAAATACAAAGTTATTAATAAATTATGAAGCATAAAATATTAAGAGCAAATATAAGTCCTGAGAGAAGTTGTGGAAAGTTTCAGTGTTTTATACTAGATTTATTATGTTCTGAAAACTAGTAATTAGAATTTTTAATGTTTTCTTTATAATGAGCTATTTTAGGCTCTTTTAAAATGTCTCTCTAAAAATGTATCTACATAACTAGACAGATTTATTCAAATCATTTTGACCATAATCTATAAGTGATATATACATATATACTCACATATGTAAATATACTATATACATATATATGTATACACCACAAATATATACGATATATATGTTAACTAATTTTTAGGTAAGTCCTTTGTGAAATAATTTTTTTATTTTTGTTTTTGCCTTTTGTTTTTTTTTGTCATTGCAGAAAATGAGTATCACAGAGTTTGTTTTGCTCAGGGGATAGCTCCTGGAAGGACAGAATTATAAGTTTCCATAGTTCTGCCAACATGTGTTTGCTACAGGGTTTGGTTTAGATGATTAAATGGCTAGGGAGTGCATGATGAAAAACCACTGCTATATTAAAATATTTGCTCCCTTACCCCACCACCCCCTGACTCCCAACAGAGCTATACTTTCTTTGTTAACATGGTCTACTGACTCTATGATAGCTATGGACTGGTCTGTGTGTATAGCTAATTTTCCACCCAGTCCCTGGAATTTACCATATAATTGAACTGCCAGGCATAGGTGTCCTATGTTTGTGAGCACAGTAACACAAGTGTTTGCCTGAAGACTTTTGGATCATACTGGTGGCGCATGGACCAGTGTAAGCTGTCTTTATACTGATTAGGGCAAAGTCCAGGGCAAGTTGAACTAACAGTATTTCTTATCAGAAATGCATATACCAAATGTTAATAAGATGCTGCATTTTTCTAAGCAATGGGAAACAGTTTGTAATGCATTTTGGACAATGCTTCTGAGTTCAAACACCAAACTTTTAAAACATGCAAATGTCAATTAACAAACATGAAAAGATTCTCTTAATATAAGAGCAGCAAGTGATGTTTCTGTGACTCCCACTCAGCCATGATTGTTATCCATTTGAGAACTGATTTCCCTTTCCTCTTTTCTCCTTTCCATTTCATATAAAAATATATGTGCAGAATTATGTACATATATATGTAGTTTGTTTCACATAGATGAAATATGAGTCAGTCTAAAACAGATTTTAAAGTGTAGTTATTTTATACTCTTTAAAAAACAATTAACCCAGTCAACATATAGTTATTACATGACTGCCATTTATTTACCAAGCATTGGTAAATTGGTAAAAGCATTTACCAAGCTGGGTCCTGGGGAAAACAGAATGAAATTCCTGCCCTGGAAGAGATTATAAATTTTGAAGGGAGACATACATTCATACAAGCAACCAATCACACTAGATCATGAAAAAGTTATCTTGGCCTGGCTGGTGTGACTCACTGGATTGAGCACCTGCTTTCAAACCAAAGGGNAACATATAGTTATTACATGACTGCCATTTATTTACCAAGCATTGGGCTGGGTCCTGGGGAAAACAGAATGAAATTCCTGCCCTGGAAGAGATTATAAATTTTGAAGGGAGACATACATTCATACAAGCAACCAATCACACTAGATCATGAAAAAGTTATCTTGGCCTGGCTGGTGTGACTCACTGGATTGAGCACCTGCTTTCGAACCAAAGGGTTGCAGGGCACATGCCTAGGTTGTGGGCCACATCCCCAGTAGGGGGCACATGAAAGGCAATCACACACTGATGTTTCTCTCCCTCTCTTTCTCTCTCCCTTCCCCTCTCTCTAAAAATAAAATACATAAAATCTTTTTAAAAAGTTATCTTGGAGGTGTGAACACAATGCAATAGGAAATCAAGAAAGGGGTGCTTGGCCCTGCACGTGGAGACTCAATGGCTAGTTCTTGTCACTGGGTGGCTCCTCTGAGGACAATAGCACTCAGAAGGCATTACTTATGTGGCTATGCCAGCCAGGCTCTTATACCTGCTCAGATAGTATCACTAACTAGCAGTTGACATTGAACATTTGGAAGGAAAATTGTGACCCAACTGGAAAGGTTCAAATGTACTAGCATAGTATACTTCACAATCTTATTTTCAAACCATTGCTTCGTCAATGACTTCCTTACTCCCATACTATTAATCAGAATTAAACATTTCAGGAACAGTGACTCCTACTGAAGAGCTGTTCTTTCTGAAATATGCATAATAACTAGGATCTAGTTATATGATTCCTCAATGATGACAGTGTTTTCAAATTTATATATTAAAAATAGAACATTTGCAAAAGGACCTGGGAAGCTGATACTCTATGTTCTTCTCTGAAATTCCCTTGTTCCATGTTCTAATTAGGAACATTCTGTATCATTATTTATTGTAATTATTCTATCTAGTCGTTAAATTTAACCTGTGGTTCAGGATATCCTGAACATTGCCCAATTAGCTAGAATTCTAATTTTCAAATATGGTTAATTCCTAAGATTATTAAACCTGAGGCAGGAGACCCAGATCCCAAACTTGCTTCTATTTTGTTAAGTTTCCATTTGAGATTCAGGATTGCAATTCAACTTTCTGCTGCTTCAACCACGGATTTTTTTTAATCCTACTTTTCAGTAACTTTAAGAAGTTGAAGTTTAAACGTGTTTGTGGACAGGGTGTCTTTCCCCCCCTCCCATTCTGCTTCCTTCCTCCTTCCCATCATTTACCCTCTCTATTTTAAACAAGTATTTTAATGAATATGAGGCATTTCTGCGATAAAAGTGTTCTGATTCAAGAAGGAAAATACTTGCAGTTAAAAACTACTGCCACTCAAAATCGATGACAGATCTGGCAGCCACTGCATCGCCGCCGCCTGACGCCTGACTGCGGATCCAGCCCAAGCAGGAGCGCATTGCACATTTTGCTGCTGCCTAGAGGCAGCGTGATACTCCAGGCTGGGTGCAGCCTCAGGGTGCAGAGCATCGCAGGCACCCGAAGCCGCGCACCCAGCCTCGAAGATGACAAAAGGGTCGGTGCTAAGGAACATACGCTCCAGGAACTGCCTTTATAGCCTTCTAGAACCTCTTAAAACCCCTTTATTTGGTAACTCTGCCGACTCTCTTTGGCTTCCAGGACTTCAAAGAACGAGGAAAGTTGTGTGGCTACTTAAGTCGCTTTCAGAGTAAGGTTCTGGAGACTCAAACTGTAGCCTCACCCGGATGATCTCAAGAAATTCTGTTGGGAGTGTTAACTTCGGCGGACTCAGATCCAGAATCCACGGGCATGGTATCACGCGTCTGGTTCCGGGTGCCTTCGCCTCGCTTCTGGCGGAAACTCCCTCAGACTGACGCTGCGGGGAATTGGCCGCGGAAGGCATAGCCCCTTTGATCCCTTTGCAGCAACTTCTCAGAACACAGTGGCAGAGGGCAAATGTCTGCTCTGAGTAGGCGAGAGGCACCCTTTGGTGCATCGAAGCATGCTCCCTCCCAGGACCTTGCAGCGGGAGTGAAAACCAAGAACCCTAAGAGCTGCTCCCCAACCCCATTCTTTCTTCCTACAGGAGCCTGAAAAACAACCCTCCCGAAAGATCTACCCCTCTCTGCCTCCCAAATATCTAGCGCAGAAATTAAAGGCATAGAATGCATCCTCCAACTTTGGGGAAAGAGCGTGCGCAACTCCTGCTCTCCCAACGCCCCATTTGCGTTAATCCATTTCCTTTGCTGGCTAGGAAAGTCTGCGTCCCTAGTATCCCCGCCCCAACCTGGAAGCGAGCGCCCCCGGCTGTTCACAGCAGCCCTTCAGAACCCGTTTGCAGGGAGCTTAATTTTCTGGCTCGTTGTAGGATCCAGCTGCGGTTTCAACCGGTTCCCAGCCTTTCGAGGCACGCGCGCGCACACACACGCTCACACTCACGTTCACACTCCCGAGTCCTTGTTCCCCGCACCCCACTCTCCGCACCGCTCCTCCGCCCGGTGGGGGGGTGGGTGACGTCAGGACTGCAGTCCGGAGATCGGCTGGAGAAGGCTGCGCGCTCCTAGCCTAAGAAGCTGGAGGCGCACTGGGGCAGCCGCCGCTCTCGCGCTCCTCCCTCTCTTCTGCATCCGCTGTCACGCTGCCCGCCCGAGGAGGAGCATCACAAGCCTCCAGGTGAATTGAAAGTCGTTGCTGGAGGAGGGCAGAGAGGGTGCTGCAGTCCTGGCATGCACTGAAACTGCAACTCGGACAGAAACAACCCCGCGGAGGCGCCGGGCGCACGGCGCGGTGCGCAGCATCCTTGGGGCTGCTGGAGACGCCACTGGTCAGCTCAAAGACTCTCAGGGCAGCGGGACCTCGACCCAGGGAGTCCGGCCCTCTGTGCTCTCTCCGGGAGAGACTCCCAGTTTTGCGCATTTCACAGCTACGCGGGTGTGGGTAATGCAAGCTTGGTGGTTCCAGGTCGCCTCGGAGCAGCTGCCTGTGGGAGAGCGAGGAGAGGCGAGGGGGCGGCAGGCTCAGCCCAAAGTAAGTGCAGAAGTTTGTTTCGGTTTCCTTGCCGCTCCCCTAAGCGAGTGGGAGGCACCTGTCCTCCCCTTGTTCTCTGAGGCTACCTGGGACAGACTTACGAAGGAGACTCACTAGGGAAAGAAAGTGAGCATTACGAGAGGGGCAAGGACCGGGAAAGTGAAGGCAGGGCAGTGGGGAGAAGGGGTGCAAAATGAGGAGACCCCCAAGTGCGGTGAGAGGTGCGACCCAGGGGATCTGAAATAGGGAAGGATTTGGGGAAAGTGAAGGTGGAAGTAGTCACACCTATTCTGGTGACCTTGGCGCGTGCCCCCCTGGAGTGGTGAACCAGGGGCTTCTGAGAGGCCGGTCGCACGTGACTATTGCGTGGCTTTCCACTCAGGGCTGCCCCGAGGGCGTCGCACTTCTAGATGCAGAAAGACTGGGGACAAGAGGAGAGAGAAGCTAGCCAAAGTGAGCGACACAAGGGTGGGGATGCCGGGTTGTTGGGGCCCTGGGCTTCAGAGTGCGTGGTTAGGGTCCTCAGGGATGCTCCGGCCTCTGCGCAGGAGAAAGCGGTCCAGAGAGGAGGCGGGTGTGACGTTTCGGGTCACCACAGTTGCTGTTGAGCGCCTTTGTAGCTTCGGTGGCTCATTCTTGTAATTGGGCGGCTCCTCTGAGGGCCACAGCACTTCAGGGAGCAGGCGGACCCGCGGCAGCGGCCTCCCAGCTGCCCGCCCAACCCTCTGCCCTCCGGGAGCCTGGAGCCGCCACGGATCCCCGGAGTCGTGGGGCTGTTTTCGGCTGTTTCCTCGAAGCCATGGGGCCAAGCTACATTCACTTGCTCAAGACACCTTCGGCATTCTAGTCACTTGTTCTCAGGGCACGTCCATCTCCTCTTGACTCCTTCTTCTTTAACCATACTCCCGAAAAGATTTTGCTCTTTAACTGATCAAACTTCCAATGGGGGGAAAAACTTCAACTTCCAAGTTCATAGATGCTGCACTCCTTCTAGGAGCAGAGCCCCACAGAGGGCAGCCGAGGGCGGCGCGAGTCAGCTCGCCCTCTTTCATCTCGGCTGGGGAGAGTTCTCAGGGAATTTGCATTAAATATGATGAAAATATTCAGGAAGGCAACGAAGGCTTCTTCAAGAGTAGCACCATCTATGCCTAGGAAACCTAGGAAATGAATCCCTCTGAGCTTCTTGTACCAAAGGAACACTTTGTGGGGAGAGGGAGATGGTTAATTAAATCTTATTGGGTTGTTTTTTTAAGCCACTCATGATGCATATTGATCAACAATTTCATTTCCTCCAGTTTATTCATTTATTCATGCAGAACACATTATGAGGCCCAATATGTGCCCAGCATAGATACTGAGGCAACAGAAACGATGATGTACAGTCAGGAAGCTTACAGTGTATGAGAGAAGTGGTCTGGAAAGAATATGGGAACACTAAGTGTCCTACAGGAAAGGGTGGGTACTACCTGTTTTGTTTTTTTTTAAATCACAGTGAGGTGGGGTCTAACATCTGGTAGATGTCCTCCTCCCTAAAGGCAGGGGCACCATCATTCACCTTTGATGGCCGCAGGTCAGCACTGTGCCAGGCACATAGTAGGTCATCAGTAAGGTATCTTAGATGAATAATGCATAGTGAAAAATGTCCTAATGAAAGGTACCATGCTATATTACGGAATCATGTGAAAAGGAAAGAGAATGAGTTGGAAGGGGAGGAAATAAAATGAGCTAATGTGAGCAAGAGAGAATACAAGGTAGGGTTCATAAACTTTTGAAAGTATATCCTTTAACAAACAAGTTTTGTTTTCCATTTTTCATGCCATGGAAATTAGCAGCACCCAACTCTGTTCTCTGTGGAATACGTGAATCTCTGGGGGTCTTTAGGGGTCTTTAAGAGTCTCTGTTAATTTACCATATGGAAGTCATAATGCCATGCTCATGTGGATATGCTGACAATATGGTGATTGGATGTTTCTAGGATAGTGGAACAAGTTGATGAAAAAATGCTTTAGAGTTACCAAAATAATTTTTTTCTAACAGCTTATAGTATTTTGCTACTTGAGGGGTACACATTTTACCCCTCTACTTGAACCATGTTTAACTTAAACTTTCTTAAAATATGTACACATAAATTTTACCAATGAAGATTAAATTCATATGCAAGACTAGCCTTGGTTTAATTAATTGAACCCAAGTTACCATGGCACTCAGGTAGAAGGTGGTAAACTGAAGAGTTAATGATAAAGATTTTCCCCATTAATTAAATTTTATTACATTTTTCAGAAAACCAAAGATTCATATATTTTTATTACAGACACAACAGAACTACTTATTTTTAAAGTCAGTATTTATCAGTGGTAATAATAATTCAGTGATTCGAGTCAATGTTTATGGGCAGTAATCCTGGACTTCATTTCTGGAACCTTCTCAGTGCTGTGTGATTTGGAGCTGTGCTATACTTTCTGTAAATCTCATTTTCTGTACTTACAAAATGAAATTATTTTACTTAAACGACTTAACGAGGCATTTAAAATCAGAATATGCCAATTGTACAGTCAATTTCATTAATTTAATATACCAAAACTTATAAGCAATTTGTAATTAACAAATAGAATAAAACACTTATTTCCCAGTTTAGGCATTTTGCAAGTGTTTTAGGACATTTATCAGAGTTCTAGGAAGAGTATTGTACTTGTGGACAATGTGTGGCAATTAAAAATCATATTTTATAAGTAAATAAATACTTGAAAAGTTAGCTAAACTTTGGGATTCTTTAACCAAACACTGAAATACTTCTTTTGTGTGACTAATTGATTTGGATCACCACTAGAATTGCACTATTAGACAAATGGCTATTTTAACGAACTTTGTAGATTTGACAAGGATACATTCCAGAGGGTAGAACTTTATTTTAGACATATAGTTAAGGTACAGAAATGCTGAGGTTATAGGAGGATAGGGCCATAAATTACCAAGCCTATAAATTATCTGGCCTTGTTTTTCCAGAGAAAACTGTGGCCTAGAAAGATGAAAGATCTGAATTTCCCAGGATTGCATTCAAATGCACGTAAGAGTTTAATATATTGCCCATTCTAAGCTTGACAGGGAATGGTGCCCTCAGGGCACCTAAATACAGGGGCAGTTTAAGGGATCTGCTATCCTCTGCTAAGAGAGATTTTTCTCTCTTCTCTCATTCTCTGGAGCTCACTCCTCCCCTTGCTTGGCCCCATCTCTGAGAGAGGTCCTGCCTGCCAGCTCCTACTCTCACTGTTCCTGCTGTCTTTCAGGTCTCTCATAGAATAGAGCACCAAAGGGCTCCCAGCCTCACACACAGGTCTGGGCCTGGGCAACACTGTAAATTAAGTGAAGTTTGAATCTAATGGCCCCCACATGTTCTTTTTTTTTTTTTTAAAGATTTTTATTTATTTATCTTTAGAGGGGAAGGGAAGGAGAGAGGGATAGAAACATCAATGTATGGTTGCCTCTCGTGAGTCCCCTGCTCGGAACTGGCCTGCAACCCAGGCATGTGCCCTGACTGGGAATTGAACCGCGATCCCCACATGTTCTTTTCTACATTTTGATACCAATATGCACAATAGAATCATAGTTTCAGAGGCAGAACAGGCTTTAGAGACTATCTGGTCTGTCTACATTGACTGTCTTATAGATGAGAGAACACTGGCCCCAGAAATATTCTATGACAGCCATATTACAGCCATTGTGCAATGCTTCTTGACCTGAGTTCTGATTCTGCCACAGAGATGATGCTGGTTGAAAGAGAGACCTGTATTTTGTCTCTCCCACAGAATGATGCTGGTTGGCATTCTTTCCATCACTCCATTAACATAAGATGTGGGCTCTGGAGGGGGACAACTTGTGTTTATGTTCCAACTCTGTGTCTCCCCAGCTATGCAATTAAGAGCAAGTTACTTAAGTCCTCTAACACCTTTCTTTATTTATTAGTAAATCTTGGTTTTTCTTTGTTTATAGATTATTACTACGCATAGGTATAGGCATGTTTATACCTGTAATAATCTGTCTAGATTGTAAGTTTTATAAGGAAAGGAATCAGGTATCTTTTTCTCACTGCATGTCCTGAGACCTAGCACACTGACACAGCATGGATAGTTGATAAACATTTGTTGAATAAAGGAATAAATGAATGGATGAGTGATTGAGTATACCAATGACTGAGCGAAGGAGGCATCACTGGGGTAGAGCTAGAGATCGTAATATGAGAGCCATATCCTTTGAAAGATTTTGGAACTAAAATACCGTTCTTTTTGCCAACATTCTGGATAGATGAGACCCTGATATGCCCCTTCTCCAAACCTACTTCTCTCATTTACTCCTTTCTTTCAGCAAGTGGCAGCTCCATTTTTCTGGTTGCTTGAGCCAAAAACCTTGGAGTCATCCTTGACTCCTCTTTCTCTCACAGGCAGCATTTAATGTATTCATAAATCCTCCAGCTGGGTCTTCAGGATACACTCAAAATCTGACCAATTCTCTCCACCTCTCTTGCTACCAGCCTAGACCAAGCCTCCGCCATTTCTCACCCGGATTATTACAATGGCCTCCTAACTTCTCTCTATGCTTTTATTCTTGCCCCACTGCAAACTCTAGGTTCAACACACAGACAGAGCAATGCTACCACATAATTCAGGTAAATCTACTCCTCTGCTGACATTTATATTTTCCCATCTTATTCTTACATTCCTCTTACATATTCCCATCTCTCTCAGAGTAAAAGAATAAGTCTTTACAATGAATTAAATTCATAAGGTTCTACACTACCCAGTTCTTTCTAATCCATCTGACTTCTTCTACTCTTCCCGCCTCCCCTGTGACTATGCTTCTGCCACACTGATGCCCTTCCTATTCCACAATATAGTACCTATGCTCTGCTCTAAGCAACATTGAACTTGGTCTACCCTTTGTCTGGAATGTTCTTCCCCAGACACCTGCTTGATTCACTTCTTCACTCCCTTCAAATCTTCTCTTAAATTCTCCTTCTCAGTGAGGCCTCTCTTGGCTACCCCATTTATGCTTATACCTCTCTAACTTTTTGGTCCTCTTTCTACCTGATTTTCCAGAGCTATAGTTAGCTCTGGTGACTATAAATACCATATATACTACTTATGCATATTTTGTGATTCTCTGTGTGCCTGGCACACAGTACATTCCTAATTAGCATAAGACATTATTATTATGGTGTCATCTCCGGTACGCTGGCCTTTTTGTCCCTTCTTTGAACAGGATTGTGGTCACAGGCAGAATTCCTCCAGGATCCTTAGCTCTTATTTTGGAAATGACCTTGAAGGAGTCCCAATGGTTGTTTATATCTTCTGCTAGAAATAATTAGGTAATAAATGCAGTTATTTTTCTGAGATAAGGCCTAATTTTTTCCATGAAGTATCTTCTAACTTGGGCTTCTGTACTCCTTCCCAATGGTTGTTTAAGAGTAAGAGGATCACATTCCATCATGCTATCCATGCATATCCTCCTCAGAGAGGGTGGAGTCTTCTTCTCCTAAAGTATGACATGTATTTTTTATATGGCAGTGGGAGGCTGGGGAAGTGGCAATCCAGGGGCCGGAAGTGGAGATCAGGGCCAAACTGGGAAACAGCTGTTTCTGGGATATGGGTTCCCATGGAGCCATCCAGTTAAGTCAGGACTAGGAACACGAATGTGAGAGGGAACTGATAAAGACTTTCTAAGTCAGCTAGTTGACCACCCAGCTTGGCATTTCACTGGTTTTTCTTTTTCTTGTTACTGGGTTTGCTTCTTGCTTATCTTAGTATGACTATTCTCATTGGTTGCCTCCAAATTTTAGCTGAGGAGTTATGAGTTCATATCAACTGACCCATGAAACAATGAGTAAAAAAATACTGTTAAAACAATCCTGTGAAGCCAGGCTGTGCTTGTTCAAATACACTGTTGGCTGAGCTGATATGATTTTTTAATGGTTCTGCCAGGATATTATGAATTGATATTGTAAGTATGTGTTAAAGTTGGGTACACTGGATTACATTTCTGTGAAAATACCATAGCTCATAATTCCTGCTAGCTCAGAGCATTTATGATCATAAATATTCATAATGGTTTTGCCTAAATAGAGAAAATTTTCATGTTGTACTTTTTTTCCTCTAGAAGTAGGAAGAGAGTCTTGGGTTTAGTACTTGAAGGTTATCAGTTCTGTTCTTAGCCCCTCAGTGACCTTGTCCAATTTGCATTAGTTTAAAGTAGCTTTTCTGGAGCCAGGAAACGTCACTACAGCCACAAAATGGGACCAACAGCCTTGAGTAAAACTGTGAGAAATCCTTTTTCTTATAACTGCAAGAGATGCAGCCACAAGAGATGCAACACAGTGTGTTGGGGGAGAGTAGAGGTTGTACAGATTCTAAGATAAAAACCCAAACTATCACAATGAAAAGAAAGAGGGGGTAGCTTTTAGCTTTCCCAACAACTGTTGTACACGTACTTTTGTTTGCATAAGTTACATACACATTTTGTTCTGAACATTTTTTTTTCATAAGTAGGTTGTTTGGAACTTTTTTTCTCATGGAAGCAAAGTGGAATTTAGTTTCCACTTTGCTACTTTGGGAAAAGCCTATTTAATTCGTTTCTGAGTTAAAACGTGATACTACAGTTTGCTTTTTTACATGAGAAAATAAGTATTAACTTCTGATTAATAGAATCCTAACTTCCATTATGTTACACCATGTAGATCTCAGTTGACATTTTTGTAAGTACTCTCTTTTTTGGCTCCTTACTCTTTACTGTTTTCTTTTTTCAACAGAATACGAGAATTATAATTTATATTACATACAAGAGAATATAGTTACATGTTATATATCATTTATTATTTAAATGATATATGATATATATCATATATCATTTATTAATAAACAATATTTATTATTCTAAATAAAAATATTGGATCTCCTTTATGTACCAGCTTTTAATAACAAGTTTATAAAATTATTTTAAATTAATAAATGAAATGCATGACCAACAATGAAATATGTAGACATTGTTGAGAATGAAGACTTGTTCATGGCAATTCTCAGTGTTGACATATCTATCAGTGTCGCTACTGGTTTTGGAGGGAATGTGATGCTCTCCTAGCCTTCCACCCTGAGGCCTCTGCTGTGACCCTATTCTCCACACAATAAAGATGCTTAGCTTGTTGGAAATACGCTGAGTTCTGATGCCAGTTTTCTCAGTCTCGCCTGTGTCCCTTGCCCACCAGATCCCTAAGACTGGATGCTGATATCTAGGACCCCTTTGTAGAAGATACAGAACAATCGTCCCTTTTTCTCCACTTCATCCTTCTTCCCTGTCCTGCAGCCTGTGTTGCTTCTCCTTCTTCTAGTTTAACCCCAGCATTCTAGTCCCTCAAGTGCCTCTATGCAAAGTGTAACCAGTGGAGCCTCCCTCCAGTGGTGATTAGAAAATTTTGCTCTCCATTGCCTTCCCTGTTCCCAGCTTTATGAGATACAATTGACATACAACTTTGTGTAAGTTTAAGGTGTTGACATCATATACTTGAAAATGATGACCACCATAGCATTGTCTAATACGTTCGTAACATCACATACATAATTACCATTGCTTTTGTGGTGAGAACGTAAGATCTACCTTCTTAGAGATCCATTGCCTTTGTTAATGACAGGAGCCATCATTCACCTGCTACGCAGTCCTGGCAGTGGGCTGGGCCCTTTCCCTCATAGCAGTGTCCAGAGACCTGGGAGAGGAGATTTTCCAGGTGGTCTCTCTTCTACAGAATGTGTGTCTCAGCAGAGAAGGGACAAAGGGAGCGAGGATCAGAGACAGTCACTGTAAGATTCGAAGGTTTCTTTTCTTTGGCAGGTCTCAAACACTGCCCTGTGTACTTGCCACTCTGTTTCTAGCTGTGTACATGGTGTTCCATGTACACATTTCCGTGTACCCAAAAGTAGATCCAAAGTTTCTTCCCTACCTTCTGATTTCTGAAAAGTAGAGAGTTGAGGTTTTCAGAATGTTTTCATTTAGAGGTGTGCTGGCTCCCTGGAAAAAGAAAAAGCCCAGATTTGTAGTGTTTGCTGATTTATGTGTTGTAAATATTTCTACTATAGCAAATTTCAGCATGGCTCACAAAGCTCTTGAAAATTTAAAAACTGCCCTCCTGAATCTGGACAAGCTGGTTCCCACAGTCTACTGTTTTGACTGTGAACCAATAACATAAAAGAAAGGATATAAGTTTTCCTCTTGTTTCTTCCCTCTCCTACCCCGCCTTTGCCTTTTTTCACTCAGTGACTTGCAGAAAAAAATAAGATATATAAAGATCATAAATGTATAAATGTGTATGTGTCATCAAACTTGTGCTATAAAGGTCCAGATAGTAAATAAATATTTTAGACTTTGCAGTTCACTCGGTTTTGGGTTAAATGATAAGCCTAGGTCTTTAGAAATTTAAGTATCAGAAATTTGAAATTTATAATTCATAAATTGATATATAATCTGTTATATTACCTGTAATATAACATATAATATATATGATATATTTATTTCATAGAAAAAGTCCAGACTGAGTGAGGTCATTCTGAATGTTTTCCTGGGGGATCCAGGCTTGGGTCTCTGTGGGGAGAATGAGGCTGTTGGGAGTGGGGAGAAGTGGAGCTCAGGGTGTTGATCTCAGGGGTGAATCAGGAAGAGCATGGCCTCAAGGCATCTTTTTTCTTTCTTGTTTAAAAGTAGCTCATTGAGATATAATTGACATATTAAGTATACCTCTTTAAAGTATACAATTCATTTTTTTAGTGGATTCATAGGATTGCGCAATGACCACCCAATCTAATTTTGAGAATATTTTCGTCTCCCCTAAAACACTCCCACACCATTAGCAGTTAGTCACCATTCCCTCCCTACCTGCCTGCCTTGCCAGCCCCTGGAAACCACTAACATACTTTGTGTCTTTGTGAATTTGCCTGTTCTGGACATGTCATGTAAATAGGATCCCACAATATGTGGTCTTTTGGATTTCTTTCAAGGTCATCATTATTGCAGCATATATGAGTACTTTGTTTCTTTTCATTTCTTTTAAACAACAGTCCATTATATGTATATACCACATTTATTTATTCATTCTTCCATTGGTACACATCTGGGTTATTTCTAGTTTTGGCCTGTTATGAATAATGATGTTCTGAAGATTTGCATAAAAATCTTTCTATGAATTTATGTTTTCATTTCTCTTGGGAAGATATCTGGGAGGAGAGTTGTTAGGTAATAATAACTCTCATGATTAGCAGTATGAACAGATGCCAAACTGGTTTCCAGAGGGACTGCACCATTTTTCCATTTATACCAGCAGTATGTGAGGATTCTGTTTTCTCTACAACCTCAGCAATACTAGTCTCCTCTTTTGATTATAGTCATTCTAGTGGGTGTGAAGTGGTATCTTATCGTGATTTTGATTTGTATTTTCTTAATAACTAATGATGTTGAACATATTTTTGTGCTCATTGGACATTTATGTACATTTTTTAGAGAAATGTGTGTTTAAATACATTGTCCATTTTTAAATTTAGTTATTTGTCTTTTTATTATTGGTTTGTAAGTTGTCCAGATACAAGTTACTTGTCAGATACATGATTTTCAAATATTTCTCCCTGTATGTGGGTTGTCATTTCACTTTTCTGGTGGTTTAGTTTACAGCACAAAAGTTTTGATATTTTGATGAAAATAAAACATACTATTTTGATGAAGTACAATTTATCTGTTTTTTCTTTTGTCACTTGTGCAACAAATCCAAATTTATTAAGATTTATTCTTGTGTTTTTTTCTATGTGTTTTATAATTTTACCTCCTGCTTAGTTTAGGTCCAATCTATTTTGAGTTAATGTTTGCGAATGATACAAGGAAGGCGCCTATGTGGATGTTCAGTTGTCCCAGCATCATTTTTTGAAAGAATTGAATTGTCTTTCACTCTTGCTGAGAAATTGACCATAAGTGTAAACGTTTATCTCTGGACTCTCAATTTTATTCTGTTGCTCTATCTATACATCTAGTCTTATGCCAGCACCATTGTCTTGAATATTATGGCTTTGTAGTAAGTTTTCAAATTGAAAAATATGCTTAGTTATTATTTTTTAAGATTGTTTTGACTATCTCAGCCCCTTAAATTTTCATGTGATTTCTAAGATCTGTTTGTCAAATTCTGCTGTGAAAGCCAGCTGGGATTTTGGCAGGAATTGTAGATCAGTTTGGGTAGTAATGCCACCTTAACACTATTACTTCTTCTGATACAGGGACATGGAATAGCTTTTCATTTATGTAGGTCTTTTCAAAATTTTAACAATGTTTTGTGATTTTGAGAGTATAGGTATTGCACCTATTTGTTAAGAGTATTCTTAACTATTCTTCCTTTACAATCTGGATGTCTTTCTTTCTCTCCTTTTCTCTCTCCCTCCATTCCTTCTCCCTACCCCACAACTGCCCTGGCTAGTACAATGTTAAATATAAGTAGTCTTAGGGGGAACATACCCAGTTATTTATCATTAAGTATAACGTTAGCTATGGGTTTTTCATAGCCTTTTATTAGGTTGAAAGAGTCCACCTTTTTTTCCTAGATTGTTGAGTGTTTTTATCATGAAATGGTATTGCATTTTGTGAAAATTTTTTTTGTGTGTGTCTATTGATATGATCATATGACATTTGTTCTCTATTCTGTTACAGTGGTATATTCCAACAATTTCTTTTCAGATGTTAAACCAACTTAGAATTCCTGGGATAAATTCCACTTGGTTATGTTGTATAATTCTTACTGTACTTTGCTGGATATAGTTTACTGGTTTTGTTGAGGATTTTTTGTGTCTATATTCATAAGGAATATTGGCCTGTAATTTTCTTTTCTTGCAATATTGCCATCTGGTTTGAGTATCAAGGTAATTGTGGTGTCCCCTCTTCTTTTCTTCATTCTTAACACTGTTTTTTTCCTAGCCACTTTAGAGACTGCTACAAGTGTAGGGTTAGAAGCAGGAAAGGGAGTTAAGTGTTGCCAGTGGATCCTAGGCAGCAGCGTGGAAGAGGGGAGGAACAGCCCACATAGATTCTACAGAGGACACAGATTTCTTGATTGCCATATGACACCAGGCTGGAGACCTGTTATTGGGGATGTCTTATGTATAGGGTGCTTTTGATTCTGTTCTTTTTATACATGTATTCATTTGGAATATTAATTGATCACCTACTATGTGATAGGTAGCTTATTACTTACAAGCTTAACCAGAGTGCTTTCTGCCCTAGTAGAACACACAGGTTATTGGATAGGCAAATCCAATAAAATAATCACAAATTAAATACAACATTAAAATTGTGAGTACAATAATAAAGAGGAGGTTACTGGTGCTGTGAGCATACATAATCAGGGGATTTGGTCTAGTGTTGTGGTGTGAACAACAAGCACAAAGGCTCCACTTTGGGAGGATGTAGTTGAAGGCCAGGGTGGGTGGGGTGCACAGAGCAGAAGGAAGGAGACTAACGGGAAGGAGGCAGGCAGGAACTTGTGGCACGGGAGTCCAGGCTAATGGCCTGTGTCATTATTCTTACGGCAATGTGTTTTTAACTTCTAAAGTGTGTTTGTCTGTATTCATGAGTCATATTTTTGTTTAGATTTTTTCTTAAAGAAGAAAATACCACTCTTTATTTCTTATTTTCCCATTTTATTTATCTTTTAATGGAAATGGAGTAGAGTGAGGGATTAAAGAAATGGCTTCAGGCTGGTGATAGAAGGAAGAGAGAAAGAGGGTAATGAGGTTAAGTTTATCTAACAGCATAAAAAGAAGGCAAAGAGATTGGAGGGGAATGACCACATGTCTGGTCCATTCCCACAATTTTCCAGGTGGACACACAAGCTCAGAAATACTGGGTGACTTCTGCTCACACAGTGTCTAGGTGGCAGGGCCAGAACACATTACCACCTGCCCACCTCCTTGCAAGTGTTCCTTCCACTGGTTGGCACCATTCCTCAAGATGATCTCTAAAGGGTAAAAAGCTCTTTGTTAGTTAAAGAATGAGTGGAAGGAGGTTTCAGGTAGAGGGGTTCTGATATACAAAGGCCTTGAGGCAGGAAGGAGCTTATATGGAGCACAGTGAGTGATGAGAAGCTGGAGAGAAATGAGATGGAAGTGCTAGGTAAGGGGCTTCAGCACAGAGAGTTTTGTAGGCTGGTAAAGAGTGCAGATTTATTCTAAGTGCAGTGTGAACAGTTTCAAGAAGGGGAGTAACGCAAAAGATTTACTCTAGGAAGATGATTTGCTACTACTTTGTAGAGGAACAGATTAAGTGGGGCCAGGGCAGAGGTGGAGAGTCTGGGTGTGTTTCTGTGGAGATGAGCTAGATGAGGGAAGGTGGATAGACCAGAGGTTTTTAAATTGGTAAGACTTGCAATTAAAGGCATTGGTGGGACTTTCAAGAGGAAATTCGATTTGCTTAGACTAGAGAAAAAGGGCAGTGTGGATCCCTCACGACTACCCTCAGTAAGTTGGATTATTCTGGAAGCAGATGCATTGGCTTTTTCTGAGGCTCCTGAGAAGTGCGAAGTTTTGGGTTAAGGTGTCCATGATTTATTCTCTAGATGTTTTGACCAGATGGTGCCCCACCAGTGGAATATCCTCACAGAAGTAGCTGTCTTCTACCCAGAATTCTCCTTCTTCCTTTCTTATCAACAAGCGTTTGCCTGTTCTTCAAAGCCTGACTCAAATATTACCTCTTCTATAAAACTTTCAAGTTAGTTACTTAGCAAGCACATATATCACATTTATTATGCCGATTGAGCCCTTATTACTGTTTCCATATAGCCATTATTCTGCATAATGTGCTGTCATTATCTCTGTTTAACACAGAGCAATATGAAGCATAGAGAGATTAAGTCACAAAGAGGCTTCACAGTCCCAAGCATAGCCACACCATGCTGGGAGCTCTTGCTGGGAGCTCTCTGGTCAGAATTATTGACTCCTTTTATTTTTGCTTCTAGTGACCTCTGTTATAGCACCTTTCATAGTATGCAAAGAGTTAACTGTTTGAATGTTTCTATTCTGTGGTAGAGAGTAAGCAAATTGAAGGCGGAAACTGTGTGTTTATGTTCATATTCTGCAGAATGAGTGAATGAATGAATGACTTGAATTGAACGTGAGGTGGTGGGAGTGGGGTGGGGCTTCTGTAACTGCATACAGGCTGTTCTTTTTCTAGGCCAAAGAGTCCCCGAGCTGCATGACAATTCAGGCCAGTGTAATTTCTGCCTTTGCCACATATTTTAAAAAATTTCCATTAATCCTTTGATGTGTTCTAATCTAATAATGCTCTTCTCAGCGAAACAGATGATGAAGCTCCCGCAATGGCAGGTATTATGCTTTTAAACACAGTTGCTCTGTTGTCACCGAGGATATTTCTGCATCTGATATTGATTTAAGTATTCAGTTATGAATGTCATGAAGACAACTTTATTTATAGCGAATGAGGATTGCATTGGCTGAAGAATCTGGCAATGTGAAGAATGTAGTGCAGCTCGTTAATGCAGTGTGAATGAAGAGTAGCTTCATTGATCAACACTCACAAGGCTTTTCATTCTGTGCTGATATAAAGTTGAAAAATATTGAGTACTATGATTTTGCTGTATTTTAGTGTCAAGTGGTAAAAGTATCTTTGGAAAATTTGTTACATTTTGCAGATGATCCAAGTTGTGTTGAACTTTTACTCAAATATAAATTTGTGCAGGTATGCCTTGAATTGTAGAAGTTGGAAATGGAGTCCAATACCAAAGAATCTTCAGTAAGTTCATCAAGTATCTGTGGAGTGAGTATAATGAGTCTGGGGACTGGGTCACCATCTACCCTCCTCATTCTCTAGGGCTCAGTAAAGCAAGCCAACCAAACAAGATTGCTAGCCAGATGGAAAATATCAATAGTCATTTTACTTATGTGTATAACCCTCAGTGTAAAGTCCTGTGAAATTTACATTAGAATATGTGCTTTAGGCTTTATCCCAAGTGGGATTTTTCACTCTGACTCTTTATCTAAAATTGGGCCCCTCAGTCTCAAGTGTACAGAGGGAGACAGGGACCAGATCTCCCAGCAGACTCCAGTGCCACTTGCATGCATATGGATCTGGCTGGCAGGCTGCTTCCAGAAGGGAAGTGTGGGTGGCAGGCAGAATAATGGCCACCTCCAATGAGATCCCCATCCCATTTCTCCAAAACTGTGACTATCTCACCTTACACAGCCAAAGAGATTTTGTGGATATAATTAAGTTAAGGATCTTGAGATAGGGAGATTATCATGGGTGGTCCAGATGGACTCAATATAATTACAAGGCTCTTTATAAGCAGGAGGCAGAAGGGTCACAGAAGGAGATGTGGCTGGCTCAGAAGCAGAGGTTGAAGTGATGGAGGGTCACAAGTCAAGGGATGTGGACAGTCTATTAAAGAAGGAAAAGGCAAGGAAACAAATGCTAACCTAGGGCCTCCAGAAGCGACAGAACCACAATGGCACCTTAATTTTAGCTGAATTAAACTTTGGATCTCCAGAACTCACAGATAATAAAATTGAGTTGCTTTAAGTCATTCAGTTTGTGGTGCTTTGTTACAGCAGCAATAGGAAACTAATGCAGAAGGTTTGGGTACCTACCCAGATGGGTTTACCACAGGTGAAAAAGAAACAAAGGAGAACCTTCTGGTTTGATCCTAGAAAGTGAAAAATAGAGTAACCCCGTTTGCTGGTAAAACATTGTCCAGTTAATGGCAAGCTTCTGTGGATCAAACCAACCACACTCTTGCTCTGGAAAAGAGTGACAGAAGACAAAAATTTATCAAGGTAGCTCAGTGGGGAGGAGTTTAACTTCAAGAATTAGAGACTAACACAACCATTGGAAGATAGGAGAGCCAGTGTGGAGAGAAGCCTAAACGTCCTTCTCTGTAACCCCCCGGTCCCTCCATTCTCTTGCCCTGTTGGGGCAGTAGCCACCATCATGGACCCATTTAGTGAACATACTGGCAAACTCTATCTTATGCTGGTCTGTGTGCTAAACTCATTACCGAAGAGAGAGGGGATGGGTGTGAAATTGAATATTAATAAATAAATTTAAAACAATAATGTTGTAACTTAACTACAGCTTATCAGAGATCTATTTTGAATCTACATTATGTCACAAGCATTTTTCTTTGAAGCTTTTAACAAATAACTTAAGCCCAATTAATATTCATTGCCAATATTGGATGCAATTTAATTTTAGTTTCATAGGGCCTATGAACTTCTGTGTTTACTGTGAAAGATCAAATTTTATCATGTCATTAGTTCTAATTTGTAAAATTTGATAAGTTGCATATGTAATTGTTAGCCAATTATTAGTAGTTATAAATACCATTTAATTACATGATGCAAGAATAAACTCAGCATGCTCTGATTCTTATTGCTTGCAATTAAGTATTTTAAGAAGTTTGCATAGTACCTCGAGTTCAATCTTTAGTTCCCTCATAAGAGTTAGAATTGCTGCTGGTATGTCAGAAGCAACAGAGGGGGTGTGGCGGTCAGGGCGAAGTGCTGCATGCAGGCGTTTGGTTCTGTTTGTAATCTCAGAAGATGGCGATGGGGAGCAGCCAAAATTAACACCAGGAGGTCAGAAGGAATCTATAAATTGAGTGGGGAGAGGAGCCAAATCAAGTCAAGGTTTTCAATGATGAACTAAGTGTTTGCAAAAGACCAAGAGAGACATGTGTCCTGGAGCCCTTTTTTTTTTTAATTTTCTAATTTATTTATCTTTAGAGAGGAAGGGAAGAAGGAGAGAAGGAGAGAAATGTCAATGTATGGTTGCCTCTCGTAAGTCCCCTGCCAGGAACTGGCCTGCAACCCAGGCATGTGCCCTGACTGGGAATCGAACTGCGATACTCTGGTTCGCAGGCCCGTGCTCAATCCACTGAGCTACACCAGCCAGGTGTCCTGGAGCCCTTGAGGTGTAGCAGAAGCTAGAAGTGCCTAGAGCAAGATGTTAGAGCATCACCACATAGAACTGTCTGCAGCTTTCACACATTAACACACTTCAGTGTCTCTACTAAAATGCAGCTTTAATTCCCACTAGAATATGTGCTGTGAGTCTGGAGTTGAAGGTATTCTAAAAAGAATAGTCAATTTAGTTTATTGACAAACAAAATTAATGCTTCATGATCTCTTATTTCTGGTATTCACTGGCAATTTCATTTATCCCTTTGGCTTCAAACCTACTCTCAGATCTGTTTAGCTCAGAACTCTTCTGAATTCAGACCTGATTATCAGGTACAAACTGATTAACAGGTATCTCGTCCAGCTGTTTAATGGGTAGGTATCTCACACTTAATAGGTACAAATCTGAAATCATCACCCTTCTTCCACAACTCCAAATCTGTCCCCTTTTCTCTACTTCCTCCCTTGGAGATCAACACCAGTTAGATGTCCCATACCTGAACTTATCTTAGATTGCTTCTTTGGCTTTACCTCCACATCTACAGTTGCTAAGATCTGTCATTTAAGGCTTGGGGTGGTTCTTCTATCTCCAGAGTAGCCTCTTCCCCTGTGCTCCTACAACACTATGCACCCACTTCTGTTACACTGGTTACTTATTGGACTGCAACTGTTATTTGCATGTCTGTCTCTCCCTTTTGATAGTGGAGGAGAGAGACAAGGTCTTTTCACTTTTATCCCTTTGGTGGTTAGCCCAATATTTCTTGAGTCAGTGAAAGTGAGTGAAGGAGTAAATCAATTGTATAAAAGTACTATGACCAGGCTTTGTGCATATTATGTCCTAAATAATTTATTTATAATGAGCCTGTGATTCCTTATTTTTTATTTTTATTTTTAATTTTTTAATTTTTATTTAACTCTTGTTCAAGTACAGTTTTCTGTCTTATATTCCCAGCCCTGCCCCCCCCAGTGCTCCCCACCTCCCTCCCATTTCCACCCCCACCTTAATTATTGTCCATGTGTCCTTTACACTTGTTCATGTGAGTCCATCCCCTTTTTCTTGATTCCTTATTTTATCATACTTACTCTTTACTATTGAGTATTATGTGACCCAATGATAAAAGTTATATCAATTTTAGAATTTTTCTCATGTAGCTATATGATTTAACATTTATTTTATGATTCACAATGTGAAGTTTCAAAAATATACCAGAGAGATTTAAAATGAGCATGAAGCAGATGACTAACATGTAGCTTTGGGAATTTCAGTGTCAAAACATATATATTCATTTTGCCTCATACATGCTGTCTTAAAAATAAGGTAAAACTGATTCTAAAGGAAGTAATCACATCACCCACATTTTAACAATTAAACTTACCCATGAAAGAAAAGTAAAGCTTACATGACACTTTATAACATTTTATCTAAAGAATAAATGTCATTACTGAGTTCACCAAAATGACCTTTGAAAGCCATGATCTTTAAAAAAGAAATGATGTTGTTTTAAAGTGAAACGCTTTGCTCTGATTTGCAAGTTAATGGTTGCATTTTGGTCTTAACAGTGTTAAAAAATACAAGTGATGTATTTCAATTTTGAAAGGCATTATTGTTCTTTTATTTCTTAAATAAGCTTTGATGGAATAATTCCATCCAGAAAGTATCCAGCCATATACTATGAAAAATAGAGACATTTACTGAAGAAATACAAGATACAAGAAACATTATACATAGGACAATGACTCCTTAATCCCCTTCAGAGTAGACACTTGAGACCTCACACAGTTCTCCTAGCATCTCTTCCACTGTTCAAAACACTCTGAAAAATCTTTTGTTGAAGTTGCCATCAGCTGCCCTGTTGTATTTTCCTGAATTGTGAAACAAATTTTGCCACAGCACGTTTCATGCCAAGATCCTGCATCAAAATCTCGGACACAGTAGTTTTTGGAATCCCCAGATCAGCTTCTAGTTCTCACACTGTCAGTCACTGATCTTTGCTGACTGCAGCCCATACACATTCACCATTCTCAGGTGCTCTGCTTGTTGCAGGCCTTCCAGAACATGGGTCACTTTCAACACATTCTAGATCATCTTGAAAGTGTTTGTTCCACACTTTTATTGCATCATCTCTGAAAGACTTCTGAATTATCCAAATAGTTCCCACAGAGGAATGTTCAAGCTTAACACAAAATTTGATACAGATTCGTCGCTCTACTCACTGAGTCATTTTGAGTGTGACAGCCATACTGTATGCATGCTCAGTCAATGGCATCTACCACCCCCACTGACTAGATCAGTAAATTGGTCATTGTTCACACATGCGTATTCCAGTCCACTGTCCTTGGCTGGCAGGTTGCATCGATGTCGCATAAACCGTTCTCAGTACATTAACAATAGCTGGACTTTTCCTGGACAGAGCTGTCTAAGAAAGTTAGGTTCATACTTCCACGAGATGGGGATGTATCATTTAAACATATGAACGTAAGAGACTGTGCACACAAAATAAAACAAAACTGGACTCAGGGCATTTGGAAAGGTTTTCCTCATGAAATAATAAATGGTAACTTTCTTTAAATCCATGTAAAGCAAAACTCTGATTTACAATATAGAGCTTAGTTTTGGCTAATCAAATTCCCTTCGTTGGATTCTTATGCATTCATTTTGTAGTAATTCTAAGTATGCAACCTTGTCATCTCTTTGTGCTTGGGATCCCTTGTGCTCAATAAAGACCATATGTAAAAAAATTTTGCATTACAGATTACAACTTAAAATAAAAATTCAATATAAATTATTAGGCCTTCCTGTGTTTGTAGGGTGAATTTGCTTTGTCTTTCCTTGACAAGTATGAAATTTGTGGGACCTTCTCAAGTGTGACATCTATAACCTGTTTCTCCATTTAGAGACACTCCCCTCTGGCCCAGCACTGAACACAGTAGCTGCCCAATCTGACAGCGTAAACCATGGGGATCCATTTTACTAGGAGCAGCTTTTTAAGGTCTGCATCTGTTGTGCAAATTAAAGATATTTACATGCACATAACAACAAAGAAGCATGTGGTTGTACTTATTAAAGGCTTGTTTTTTGAAAATATTTTATTTACTTTTAGAGAGAGGGGAAAGGAGGTAGAAAGAAAGGGAAATACACCTTGATCAGTTGCCTCTCGCGCCCCCAGCTAGGGGCCTGGCCCACAACCCAGGCATGTGCCCTGACTGGGATAGAACTGGAAAAATTTTGTTTTGCAGAACAACGGGCAATCCACTGAGCCACAGGAGTCAGGGCTGAAAGGCTTCATTAGAGACAAGTAGATTGTGAATTATTGCTTTATAAAGTAGACTCCAATTTACTACATAACATTTTATTTTTGACATCATCCATAGTTTTTTAGGTTTTCATCTTTTAATTTTTCTGACATTTTCAACTCCTCACATACAAAGTTTATTTATACTTATTTGTTATCATCTCTGTGTCTGTCATAGTGTGTATTCCTGATTCACCCACCTTAAAAACACATGTACATGCACAAACATAAATAAAAACCACACAAAGAAACTAAGTTTTCCTCAGGACTAACCCCCTGCCTAGTTCGCCCCTTCTCTTCACAGCCTGTCTTTTTAAAAAAGGTTTTAGTTATTTTTAGAGAGAGGGGAAGGGAGGGAGAAAGAGAAGGAGAGAAACATAGATCAGTTGCTTCTCATTCATGTCCCAGCTGGAGACTGAACCCTCAACCCAGGCATGTGCCCAGGCCAGGAATCAAACATGCAACCTTTCACTTTGGTGGACAGTGCCCAGCCAAACTGAGCCACACTGAGCCACATTGGTCAGGGTCAGACCCTGTCTTTTTTTTTTTTAAATATTTTATTTATTTATTTATTTTTAGAGGGGAAGGAGAGAGGGAGAGAAACATCAATGTATGGTTGCCTTTTGTGCATCCCCTGCTGGTAGTTAGCCTGCAAGGAACTGGTTTGCAACCCAGGCATGTGCCCTGACTGGGAATCGAACCGCGATCGTCTGGTTCGCAGGCTCGCACTCAATCCACTGAGCTACGCCAGCCAGGGCCAGACCCTGTCTTTTTTAAAGGATTGCCAGCAGTTGTTATCTTCATCTCTTTACCTTGTCTTCACCTTTAGTTTTCTGTGAATTTAAAATGGTCTTTGGTATTAAGAAATACTTTATACCTGTACAAGTGCATTTTCAAGTGCAGTAGGTTGAATTATGCTTTAAGATTTTTTTTTGCCCTAAATTAGGCTCACAGGAGGACTTGGTAGTGTAAAATAGCAAATAAGAGCTGATTTTAATTTAATTGAGGACTTACTGTGGTCCAGGCCATGTGCTAAACTCTTTACTATGCATCATATCACTAGATGAAGTGAGTACTTCGCCCACTGGTAACAGGAAAATGAGGCTCAGTAAGTTATGCCCTGTTCCCAAGCACAGGAATAGAGGTCATTCTGTGATCAGCCCACCCTGGATAATTTTAGATAGCTGAAAATATACCAATGAGGATTTAGAGTCCTAAATTCAAAAGTTGGGAGTAGGATTGTTAGAGAGATTGATTTCTTTGTTTTACATTGTTCCTAGTAGATTTTAAGTCAGAGCAATAGAGATATATACAATGAGAATAGAAGCAGGAACAAAGAGTTGAATCTAAAATGAGATTCGAGATTAATATGTAAAATGTAAGCTTTGAAATGCTCTACCCTTGGAGTTATGGATCAGAAATGGGGCTTTGTGTTCACTGGCAGCCAGTGAAAAGATAAGAACATCCTCAGTACTGTGAGTCACTGTGTCCACAACCTGAAAACAAACCAGTTGTTGAGGAGAAGTGCAGTTAATCCTGATAATGAGATCCAGACCCCTCTATCAATGGTCACATATAAGAGGATTACATATAAATCTCCTTAAAATATATGTGTCTTTAAAAAAACCCATTCAGATGGGTTTCCTAACTTTCTTGAGCTGTGTTTTGGTTTCAAAACCACTATGATCAGGTTTTCCTGCTGGGAAAAAAACCTAAATCCTCTTTGTTTCTGTTTTCACCTGTGTAGTGTAAGATTCAGTAGGTGTACAATAACTGTGAGTTTTCTCTCCCATCTCACCTTGTATCCTCAGTAGGAAGTATGGTGCCAGGAGTTAAAATAAACAACTGCCTGTGACATGGCCCTTCATCTATTAAATACCTTTATACTTATAAGAACATTTATGGAAGTCTGACAACAACGAACCGTTCAACTGGACCTGTAAGAGGGGTGGACCCAGCAGTGGAGCAGGGACAGGCAAGAAAGATCCCCAGACCCCAGGTGCCCAGGCGCCCAGGCAGCCCCGAGTCGGGCTGACTCAGTGAGGGCTCAGGGCGGTGGGTTGGCTGCGGTCCCACATTCACGCAAAGATAAAGCAGCAGGGAAGTGAGCAATGGGACAGATCGTGTGGCCCAAGGTTGTGGTGGGAGGCAGCAGAGGGGGCCCGCCATTGCTTTCCTTTGGCCCCACCCCCACATACAGCATCACAACCCAGTGACTGAGTTGCCCCACCTTGGTGAGCAGCTAGGGCTCTGCTCCTCCTACATAACAGGCACAAACAGTCAAAAATATGGCTCAAGAAGAACTCAAAGCCCCAGAGCCGATAACTCTAAGGGACCAGGAAATAGCGAACCTCTCAGATGCACAATTCAAGACACTGTGATCAGGATGCTCACAGAACTTGTTGATTTTAGCCACAAATTAGAGGAACATATGAAGGCTAAACTAATTGAAATGAAAATAAATGCACAGGAAGCCAATAGTGATAGAAAGGAAACTGGGACTCAAATCAATGGAGTGGACCAGAAGGAAGAACAAAACATCCAACCAGAAAAGAATGAAGAAATAAGAATTCAAAAAAATGAGGAGAGGTTTAGGAACCTCCAGGACATCTTTACACTTGATCTTAGCCAAAAGGCCGAGAAGCGATCCTCCAGGACATCTTTAAACGTTCCAACATCCGAATTATAGGGGTACCAGAAGGGGAAGCAAAAGAGCAAGTGGAAAACTTATTTGCACAAACAATAAAGGAGAACTTCCCCAGTCTGGCAAAGGAAATAGACTTCCAGGAAATCCAGGAAGCTCAGAGAGTCCCAAAGAAGTTGGACCCAAGAAGGAACACACCAAGGCACATCATAATTACATTAGCCAAGATTAAAATGAAGGAGAGAATCCTAGAAGCAGCAAGAGATAAGGGGACAGTCACCTACAAAGGAGTTCCCATCAGACTGTCAGCGGATTTCTCAAAAGAGACCTTACAGGCAAGAAGGGGCTGGAAAGAAGTATTCCAAGTCATGAAATCCAAAGACCTACAGCCAAGATTGCTTTATCCAGCAAAACTTTCATTTAGAATGGAAGGACAGATAAAGTGCTTCTCAGATAAGGTCAAGTTCAAGGAGTTCATCATCACCAAGCCCTTATTATATGAAATGCTAAAGGGACTTATATAAGAAAAAGAAGATGAAAAATATGAACAGTGAAAGGACAGCAAACACACAGTTATTAACAACCACACCTAAAACAAAAGCAAACCTAGAGGACAGCTAGATCAGGAGTGGAACCACAGAAATGAACAACGCATGGAGGGTTAGCAACAGGGGGGTGGGAGGAGGAGAAGGGGGAAGAAGGTACAGAAAATAGCATAGACGGTAGGTAGAAAATAGATAGAGGGGAGGGCAAGACTAGTAGGGGAAATATAGAATCTAAAGAACTTGAGACACGTGCTCATAAACTAAAAGGGGGGAAGGGAATGAAGGGGGGAATAGAACAACTGTAATGGTATAATCAATCAAATATATTTAAAAAATTTTAAAAAGAACATTTTTATTTCTCATTTTTGGAAAATTTTTAAATGTGGTTTTTAAGGCAGCAACAATATTGTGCTATTCTGAAGAGCCTTTTGTTTATAAGCAAGTTTTGTGCCATAGGGAAATATTTTATGATTGAGGATTTGTCTGAAGTTTGTTTCTTCCATGTTTAAATAATTCTTTTTGCTTGCTTTGTTATTTATCACAAGCTTAAAACAGTTTTAAAATTGTATTTTTTTTAGTTACTGATAAATTCTTTATCTAGGGAGAAAAGTATGTGGGTGGAGAAACATTAAGATTGGCCAAGTACCAAATAAATTTATGGAGATGAAAAGCAAAGAAAATCTTTTTTTTTTTAATTTTAAACAGAGATCTGTTTAAAGAAAATAAATGATAGGATTTCTCTTTATTATAAAGGACTTATTCTTTGTAACAGTATTTTCTCTGGTAATCTCAAGGTTTATGTAGATGAATTAACTATTTTTTTAAGATTTTATTTATTTATCTTTAAAGGGGAAGGGAAGGAGAGAGGGAGAGAAATATCAATGTATGGTTGCCCCTCGTGGGTTCCCTGATGGGAATTGGCCTGCAACCCACGCATGTGCCCTGACTGGGAATTGAACCATGATCCTTTGGTTCACAGGCCTGCTCTCAATCCACTGAGCTACACCAGCTGTAGATGAAATAACTGTTTAATAAATAGTTTTGAGCATCTAAAGAAGCATATTAGGAGTCATGAAACTTGAAGGGGGAAAGGGTGGAGGGAGAAAGAAATTTAAACTTAATTAAATACAGTAATTTTTCTTCAAGGAGCATACTTAGTTCGATAAAATGACACACAAAGTATTTGTATTTGATGTTAATTCAAAAAGTTAAACTTAGAATTACCATGTAACCCTGCAATTCCACTCCGAGTTATATACCCCAAAGAATTCAAAACAGGTATTCAGAAAAGTAAGTACATATATAGTCACATATGGATCAGTGTTATTCACAGTAGCCAAAAGGTGGAAACAGTCCAAATGTGTGTCAGTGGATGAATGAATAAACAAATTGTGGTATATGCAATCAATGGAATAATATTTAGCCATAATGAGTGAGGAGTGACTCATGCTACAACATGGATGAACCTGCAAAACATTATTCCAAGTGAAAGAAGCCAGACAAAAAAAGGTCACATATTGTACGATTTCATTTAAATGAAGTATTTGGACTAGATCTATAGAGACCAAATGCAGATTGGTGGTTGCTAGGATGTGGGGGAAAGAGGTAATGAAGAAAAACTGCTTAACGGGTAAGAAGGTTTCGCTGGGGAATGACTGAAATCATTTGCAACTAGATAGAGGTGGTGGCGGTTGCACAATATTATGAATGTGCTACTGAATTGCTACTGAATTGTTCACTTTAAAATGGCTAATGTTATGTTATGTGAAGTTTACCTCACATTCTATAATAGCCATGTATGCAGATTATGTGCAAATATAGAGATGCATACATGAGAAGAAAGTGTCTTGGTATTTTTGTTTTCAACTTTGTAATACCATTTAGTCTTTTAAACCGTGTGTATCACTTGATAAGATGAAATTAATTTTAAAATTTTCAAAAGTGTTCATTTACCAACATTATATAATATAGTAAATAACATGAGCTATTTAAGTCCTGGAGAAATGTTGAGGTAAAAAAAATAATTAGAATTTTGAAGGTCATTTAAAAAATCTCTTTGTGGCAATGAATTTTGAGCTGGATTTTGAGGCTGAGCTGCATAGGTACATGGCGAGAATGAGAGGAAGTGGACAACAGAATGAGGTGGCGTGTGCAGAGGGACTGGGCTGAAGTTCTCTAGCATCACAGACAGGACTTCCCCCAGATGAAAGTGGACATAACAGGAATCCAAAAATTGGTTACTTCCTCTCCTCTTTGTTTTTTACCTGCTCTAAAATCTTCTGTTTGTTTTTAATTTCCTATTTGGTTAAACAATAAGGGGTATTGGAATCTCGCAGCTTCATCTTGAAACTACTGTAAGAATTCTTTCTTCTGGGATAGGAAAACCCATCCTAAATTTCATAGATAAAAATTCAATGCAAGTATATTAACTACTTTAAGCCTAGAGTTATTCCACTAACATTCACAGGTCACCAGAATGAAAATGGCTTATGTTCTCTAAGGGATGAAAAATCTGTGTGTCTAGGTCATGCTTAGAAAATTAAAATGAAAGGTATGAATTCCATTGACACTTCCTCAACTTAGCGAAGACCCTAAGAATATTTTTGGATTCAGGGCATTAATAATAGCTTCTATCCACTCAATTCTGTGTAGGCTTTTGTCCTTAAGTCCCATTTTTTAGAGCCATTAAAAATCACTTTTGGAATGAAATATGTGAGCCCTTCATCAAATGTCTGGGAAATTAGCCAGTTCCCCTGAGAGAGTGCCCTTGAAATGGCACGTGGGGCCTCCAGAGTGACTGGGGATTCCAAGCCGCCACCGGAACCCATCCCTTCATCCCATGCTGACCACTTCTTCCCTCAAAGAGCAAGCACTGGGCAAACTGGAAAGTGGGTTAGGGCTTCCTGTTGCCACTGTTATTTTAATTTAATGTCAAAGCTGTCACCTTTCACCTGAGTGACTGGCAAGCCCCATGCATTGTACAGCACTTGGGTAAAATTATAGGTAAAGCATTATCATTTCTTGGAGTCAAAGTTACTATAGTTTTTCTTCTTTTGTTATTCCTGTTTATATAGATTTTTAGTTTTATATAGATCTTTCGTTTTTTAAGATGAAAAGAGTTCTGTGGGTGGATGGTGGTGGTGGTAGCACAACAATATAAATGTAAATAATGACAGTGAACTGTCCCCTTAAAAACGGTTAAGATGGTAAACTTTATGTTATCTACATTTATCACAATTAATTCCTTATAAAAGGAACATCTTTAGCATTTTTCCATTAAGTTTATCATTAGCTCTTGGGTCAGAATAAATACTCATCATATTGAGGGAGAAGACAATTTTGGTATTATTTTTATTAGTTATTTTATAATTCAAGTAATTCTGGATAAAAATCTCATCCAGTTGTCTCTAGCTTCTTGATATAGTTTATACATTGCCCTGGTTTTGGGGGTCTGCCATTTTTTTCAATAATGGACCACATTTGATGTAATGTTTTCACTCTGTTTTCTCATTAAATCCTGTCAATTACCAATGAGGAAACTTTTACCACTGAGGAAACTAAGGCTCAAAGAAATTCAGTATTGTACTTCATGTCACCCAGTCTGAAACTAAGACTTGGGCTTAATCAGGGTAATAAGAAGTTTTGGACTGCATGTTAATAGAAATTCCAAGTGAAATTTGCTTTAACAAGGAGGTAATATAATTCATAGATTTATAAGAAAGAAGGAGCTCCTACCCTTTGCAACAGCATGGATAGAATTGGAGAGCACTATGCTAAGTGAAATAAGCCAGGCTATGAAAGACAAATACCATAGTTCTAAAAAATGGGACTTAAGTTTTGCCATAGTTGAGAATGTCTCATGACTAACTTCTAATTATGGTTATTTGAAGTTTCACAAAAGAGTATATAATACTTTTTTATTTTTCAAAGCTATTATAAACACAGTAGAATTAGAACTTTTATCCTTCTTAGGAATTGCCCAAGCTATTTTTTATAGTGGTATTAAATTTAATAGTAGTAGATGATAAGATTGAAAGGTGGGCAGGAAGCTGATTATGGAAGATTTTGATTATTAGGTTGGATGACTTAGCAGATTCTTTCAAATTTTATCCCTAAGTATCCATGCAGGTGAAAGAGAATGAAGGCGTGATGCCATAATTTGGGTAGTTAGCCCTAAATGATCCCCCCAAAACATAAATATTATTTGAGTCCTTGTGAGAACTTAAAAATTCAAGTAAATTTTATATTTTCCTCCATAATACATGTGTAATTATTTTAACATGAAATGCTTGGATTACTTGTTGCTGAATTAATTGATACACCAGAAAGACTTGCCATGTTTATTTGATGACTCTACCTTCAAACTGTCCCCCACCCAGGATTTGCACATCTGACCATAACCTTGGTCCTTGGTGAATATGAAGCCATCCAAGTTCATTCTGCTGCTGCATGTAACTGTCACCATCATATACATCTCAGTTCCACGCAGTGGAGTCCTCCTACACCTAGCCTTCATGTCCTGGACACCAGTCTTTCTTCCACAGTGCTTGCCCTCTTGCTTGCTGATCTAACCTGGTTCCCTCCCTCTTAGTCTTTACCCATACTGCTTTTCTGTTTCCTGGCATTTTTCTTCCATTCTAAACCACATTAGGACTCTAGTTACCAGCCACTCTGTGGAGCAGGACTAAAAATTAAAGATTTTCATAAAATAGTGTAGCTGATTCTGTCTTTCTGGAAACTTGGTCTGTGAGAAGGTTTTAAGTGGGAAACTATGGAGTTAGGGACACCCGTTAATAGGCTGCATGAAGGGAAGGTTGGCATAACTTTATGTTATTATGTAAGGACTACAGATAGACTATGAATCAGGTCTTGAATTATACTTTTCTCCCCCTTCAGATCACAGACTTTTACATGGGAGAAATGTTGATTCATATGATGTTTAGTTATTTCCCCAAGTTTAACTTTATGATTGCAATCATGCATGGCATGTTTGAGAATGATACAGTTGAGCAAATAAAGAATAACACAGCAAATAAGTAAGTCGTCCTGTTTTTCTAAGTAGAATAAAATTAGAACACTGTAGCTAATGAAATAATTAATGTTCATCACTGATTAGACTGAATTCTTTGGTTTGGAACAGTAAATGTCATTCTGCTTACATATAGGGCTTGTTTATTCATTGAACTTTTGACTTAACAAAAACTAGCATTTTACTGTAATAAACACTTGGTTACATCTGTTATAAATTGAACACACTTGGTTTTTCCAAGAATAGTGTTCCAACTCTAAACCAAAATTATAAGCAGCTGTCTGCTGATAGATGCGCTCACCAGTTCCCCACCTTTGTGTCTTGTTTAAAAATGTTGTCTCTATCTCAGAAGTCAAGTTCAAATTGATGTAATTTCTCATTTGAAAATCGTGCTTTAGAATTTTATTGTCTTTTCCTTGCTCACTGGAAAAGTGAACCACTGTGTGTGGGGAGAATGGTTGGTTGCGACTTTTTCCCTTATGTTGTCCTTTTATATGAATTCAAGGAATATATCTCTATTAATTTTGCCCATTGTTCCAGCTAAATTTAACTTTTTCTTTTAAAAATTTTATGGGTTTTTAAATTCAACCATTTTCTTGATGCCTGCTTTCTTTTTTTTTGTACCGATCTGAAAAATGTTCCTAGGACTTTAGGGAGGGAAAAACAAGCGTTTGTAAAAAGGCAAGCCCGATATTTGAACATTAGTCTTTCATAATTTTGTTAACTTTCTTAAATTATAAAAGAAATACAATTCACATATGAAAATCTTGGAATATAGAGAAAAGCAAAGAATTACTTTTAGTCTTATTCACCCAACAAAACCAGTACTGTGATTTTGGAATATTTAATTTCATTTCTTTTGATAGGCTACTCCTTTTAAAAAATGTAGTTGTCATTTTGACATACGTATATCTTTGTGTTCTTTTTTCATCCAATGTTATTAACACTGCTTTTTGTTGTTAAATAACCTTCAAGACCATTAGTTTTAATATCTGTAAACTATTCATTTGAGGAGATATATAATGATTATTAGTATTTTTATATTGTTGAACATTTACTTTCCACTATTGTGAGTAAATTACAAAAATAAGGGCTATCAAAAATATGATATCTAGATTAAAATATAAGAATATTTTTAGACTATTAAAATGTTTTTACAGTTTTTTAATAGTATCATAGTATATGATACTTAGAGAATTTCAAGTGCCCACATTTAACAATAACTGATACTGAATTCTTTAAAATATGTTAATTTAATTGGCAGTAATTTCTGGCTTCAACTGGCAATTTTTTGGTTGTTAGTTAAGATCAATACTTTTTGCATGTTTATTTTCTAGTTGGATTTTGTATTTTGTAAATTATGTGTATTTTGTAAATTATTTTGTATTTCTTTATTATTTGAAAATTTACTGAATTTCTAAGATTGTTGCTATATATTTGTATATTACTGACTGCTCCTTATCATATTAAGAAGTAGAAAATTTTTCTTTCAAATGTTTTTATCATGTAGCATTTGATATGCACAAAATATTGAAGCAAAGTCTAAGTTATAAAAGTAACTTACCTGTCTATATTATTATAATACCCTTTAACTTAACTCCTTGACAGGAGCCCAGCTTAACCAGAATGTCAGCACCCAACTTAGTGGAATCTTGCCCCACCAGTCCCTTCACTTGCATGCTCTTCCTGGTCCTTTCTTCATCACTAAGCACTGGTCTTGCTTTGAGATTTATCATTCTCTTTGAAGTTGTTTTTTAAAGTTCTATCACATGTGTTGGTATTCTTAAGCAAAATTTATTCGCTTTTGCTTTTTTTTAATTAAAAAAAATTGTGTCCTACTCTATGTGGTCTATGCAATTGCTACTTCTCCTGTGATATATTTATATGAATCAGCCATGTTGTTGCATGTAGATGTAGGTCATCTATATTTTTCCCGATAAATTTCTATACGTATATAACAACTTACTCATTCATTTCTTATTGATGAGCATTCGAGTTTTTCCCAGTTTGTTACTATTATAAACATTCCTTCTGTGAGTAGTTGGTGTTTAGTAATGTACGCATTCAAGAATCTCTCTGTGTTCCTGATAACAGAATTGCTGGGTTACAGGGTATGAAGAGCTTCAGTTTTCAAGTATAAGGCCACCTTGTGTTTTGGAAGTGGTATACCTTCTCCAGTGACATGTCCCTATGGATCTGCGTCCTTGCCTACATTTTGTATTGTTAGACTTTTTGATATTTGTGAATCTATAGAAGTAAAATGTATATCATTACGATTTTCAAATTACATTTTCTTTTTTTTAATTTATTTAACTTTTGTTCAAGTACAGTTTTCTTTCTTGTATTCCCAGCCCTGCACCCCGCCCAGTGCTCCCCACCCCCCTCCCATCTCCGCCCCCCGTCTTAGTTATTGTCCATGTGTCTTTCATACTTATTCACGTGAGTCCATCCCCTTTTACTCTGTGCTTCTCTCCCCTCTACCCTCTGGACCCTGTCAGCACGTTCTGTATTTCACTGTCTTTGGTTACATTTTGCTTGCTTGTTTGTTTTGTTGTTTACATTCCTGTTAAAGGTGATATCATATGGTATTTGTCTTTCACTGCCTGGCTTATTTCGCTCAGCATAATGCTTTCCAGCTCCATCCATGATGTTGCAAAGGGTAGGAGCTCCTTCTTCCTTTCTGCAGCATAGAATTCCATTGTGTAAATGTACCATAGTTTTTTGATCCAGTCATCGACCGATGGGCATTTAGGTTGCTTCCAACTCTTGGCTATTGTAAATTGTGCTGCTATGAACATCGGGGTGCATAGGTTCTTTTGGATTGGTGTTTCAGGGTTCTTAGGATATACTCCTAGCAGTGGAATTGCTGGGTCAAAAGGCACGTCCATTTTTAGTTTTCTTAGAAAATTCCATACTGCTTTCCATAGTGGTTGTACCAGTCTGCAATCCCACCAACAGTGAACTAGGGTCCCCTTTTCCCCACAACCTCTCCAGCACTTGTTGTTTGTTTCTTTGTTTATGATAGCCATTCTGACTGGTGTTAAGTGGTATCTCATTGTGGTTTTAATTTGCATCTCTCTGATAGCTAGCGATATCGAGCATCTTTTCATGTGTCTCTGGATCCTCTGTATGTCCTCCTTGGAGAAATGTCTGTTCAAGTCCTCTGCCCATTTTTTAATCGGGTTGCTTGTCTTCTTTGAGTGGAGTCGAGTGAGTTCTTTGTATATTTTGGAGATTAAACCTTTGTCTGAGGTATCATTGGCAAATATGTTTTCCCAAACAGTTGCTTCTCTTTGTATCTTGATACTGTTTTCCTTAGCCATGCAGAAGCTTTTAATTTTGATGAGATCCCATTTGTGTATTCTTTCCTTTATATCCCTTGCTCTAGGGGACGTATCAGTAAAAATATTGCTGCGTGGAATGTCTGAGATTTTCCTGCCAATGCTCTCCTCTAGGACTTTAATGGTTTCCCGGCTTATATTTAAGTCTTTTATCCACCTTGAATTTATTTTGGTGTATGGTGTAAGTTGGTGCTCGAGTTTCATTTTTTTGCATGTGGCTGTCCAGTTCTCCCAACACCATTTGTTGAAGAGGCTATCTTTACTCCATTTTATGTTACTGCCCCCTTTGTCGAATATTAATTGACTGTAGAGGTTTGGGTTTATTTCTGGGCTCTCTGTTCTATTCCATTGGTCTATGTGCCTGTTTTTATGCCAGTACCAGGCTGTTTTGATTACAGTGGCCTTGTAGTACAGTTTGATATCAGGTATTGTAATCCCTCCTACTTTGCTTTTCTTTCTCAAAATTGCAGCTGCTATTCGTGGTCTTTTGTAGTTCCATATAAATTTTTGAAGTGTTTGTTCTATGTCTGTGAAATATGCCATCGGCACTTTAATAGGTATTGCATTAAATCTGTAAATTGCTTTGGGTAGTATGGACATTTTGATGATGTTAATTCTTCCAATCCATGAACACGGTATATGTTTCCATTTGTTTGTGTCTTCCTTGATTTCTGTCTTCAGTGTTGTGTAATTTTCTGCATACAAGTCTTTAACCTCCTTGGTTAGGTTTATTCCCAGATATTTTATTTTTCTTTTTCAAATTACATTTTCTTGGTGACAAATAAATTAAACATCTTCTTGTGTATGTATTTGCCAATTGTGGTCCCTCATCCATGAAATACTCATTTGTGTCTTTTTCCCATTTTTCTATTGGATTATTTACTTTGTCCTCATTGGCTTCAAAGAGGTGTTTTGTTTATTTGTTTGTTTTAACTTATTATGAACGCAGTTCTTTTGATGGTATGTGTGTTGAAGATGTCTTCTTCTAGGTTTTGATTTCTATTTTCAGTATATGTATTTTTTTGAAAACACAACTTTATGGAGTCATTACTGACATAATAAGGTGTACATATTTAAATGCACAGTTAAATAAAATTAGATATGTACACACAAGAATCAACATAGTACACTGATTCAGCACCCCTAAACGTTTTTTCATCTCTTCTAATTTCTCTCCTCTTTCCCCCACACTCCCTATCTCAAAGCACCCACTGATCTGCTTTCTGTCACTGTAGATTAGTTTACATTTTTAGAGTTTTATATAAATGGAAACATGGAGTGTGCGCACACTTTCGTTTTATTCACTCAACATAATTATTTTGAGGTTCATTCTTGTTGCATATATCAATAGTTAACTCACTTTTATCAATGGATGAGTAAGACTCAATTATATGGATATGTGATCACCTGTTTTCCCATGCATCTGTTGGCAGATAGTTATGTTGTCTTCAGTTTTAGGCTATTAAAGAAACCTGTTGCTACAAGCCTTTGTGTGAACATGTTTTTCCTTTTCAACTGGGTAAATACCTAGGAGTGGAATGGATAGCTATTTCATAGGTGTACATTTAAATTTTAAAAAAGTGCTAAACTGTTTTCCAACGTGGTCATACCATTTTACACTCCAGCTGGCAGCATGCAGGAGTGTTTTCATGGCATCTTTTTATGATCCGAAGTTCTTAACTGTAATGTAGCTAAGTGTATTAATCATCTTTTCATCACGTCTTTTTACATATTATTTAAGAAGTTTTCCCTACCTGAGACCATAATGATATTCTTGTATATGTTTAAGTTTTTTAGGTTTTCATTTTTATGTTCAAGTCTTTACTCCTTTGCTGTGGTGTGGGTAGTATGGTGAGTGTGGTGTGTGTGATGTGGTATGAGTGTGAGGTGTGCAGTGTGGTGAATGTGGTATGCGTGGTGTGTTGTGGTGAGTGTGAGGTGTGCAGTGTGGTGAGTGTGATGTGAAGTGGAATTCAATTTTTTTCCCATATGGGCAACCAGTTGTCTTAGTCCCATCTATCGGACATTACTCTTTCTCTTGTGATCTTCAGTGCCATCTCTGTCATACGTCACATTTTCATATGTGAGAGGCTCCGGGTGTCATCTCTATTTTGTTTTGTTTATCTCTCCCTAAGTCAATGCCACAGTGTGGTAATTAATCACTGCAGTTTTGTAAGTCTTAGGGTCTGGTAGTGCAAATCCCTCTACCTTTTTTTATTCTTCACAGGTTTCTTAGTTATTCTTGCTCTTTTGCTCTCCCATATATGCTTTAGAATCAACTTGTCAACTTCCATAAAACACATCCCTGGGATTTTGGTTGAATTACATTTAATTAAAAGATCAATTTGAGAAGAACTGACATGGTATGTATTTCCCTTTATTTGAATCTTTAATGTCTTTCAGAATAGTTTTATACATTTTCCATGCATGTCTTGCACACCATTTGTTAGATTTATTCTCAGATTTCATATAGTGAAGAGACAGTCTCTTTTAAATTCTACTAGCATTTACATAAAAAATTTAAGAGGAATGTCATCTTTTGTTTCTCCAATTTCCCTTTCGTCATCCCTCCCCTCACTGCCTGCAAAAATTTATTATTATTTTGCTTATTTAATTTGGAATTTAGCAGAAACAAATCTTTTGGAATGAATGTCTTCTTTTTCAATGAATCTATATTTTGCATTTTTTTAGTTACTAAAATTGTAAGAATTAAAATTGTGTTTTTGGAATATATTATTTTTTTCATAGCAGTCAACATATTTATTTAATGATCTCTAAGCAGTTAACCAGTTTCAATGCATATTGACAGTTATTTTCTATAAAATGTCTCCATTTCTTTAGCTCAAAGTTTTATTCACCTCTTGGTGATCTGGAATATTTTTTCAGTCAATTTTTGTAGAAAACTTATTGGGTGGTAAATTTATAAGACTTTTTCATGTCCTAGCTGATGTTTTTTATAACATTCTTCATTTACAGGTGTAGTTATTTAACATATGTTGTTCTAACATATGAATAGCACATGGATATTTATAAAATTCTTGAATCATAAACTTTCCCCCTCTGTGAGCTATAAACTGCCTTGTTGCCTGGCAGTTACTATTATAGAGGAGATATTAGAAAAGAAACTGTAGTTGATTTTTCCTCAGTTTGGTTGATTTTAGAACTCATTTAAAAAATTCTTTAGGTTTAAAATTTTTATGAGTCTTTGGCATAATACTATTTCTACTTATTAAGTTCCTCTGGAAGATGTTAAGCTATCAATTTCTATCTCGACTTTACTTTTTCAGGTCTGGAATTTTTTTATCCTCCCATAGCTCCTATTATTGCTTCTCATCTATACATTTGTCCTTTTATTGATCCAAGATTTGTTCTTCAAATATGTTGTTCCCTTTGTGCATATTTTTAACAAGTTTATTCATTTGGCCTTTATTCTGAGAGTGTTCCTTAAGTTTATTCTCTACAATTATGAATTGATATTCTGTATGCCCACTGACTTTATTTCAATCACTACATATTTAATTTTGCTATGCTTATATCTTGGTTCAGCCAGTTCTTATCTAGTACATTTTTTTCATCATATTTATTTATTTATTTATTTTTAAAAGATTTTATTTATTTATCTTTAGAGGGTAAAGGAAGGAGAGAGAGAGAGAAGTATCAATGTATGGTTGTCTCTGGTGTGTCCCCTGCCGGGAACTGGGCCGCAACCCAAGCATGTGCCCTGACTGGGAATCAAACTGCGATGGTCTGGTTCGCAGGCCCGCACTCCATCTACCGAGCTACACCAGCCAGGGCCATTTTTTTGGTCATATTTAGCTCAAATAATAGATATTCAAAATCCTGAAAATGTTTTTCTGTTTTTTAAAGTTTACGTGAGAAGGAGTATGATAAGGAGGCAATAAGAGGATTTTCTTTAAAGCCATTTATACTTTGTCTTTCTTTTCTTGAACAGCAGAAATTTATGGATAGGTAATTGATTAATTCAACACATATTTACTGTGTACCCCCTACTGTGTGATATACACAGTCCTAGGCACTGGGTATATGAAAATGAGTGAAACAGGCAAAAAGGAATCCTCACATTATGGAGGTCATAATCTAGGGGGGAGGGGCACAACAAAAATAAAATTCCCTCCCATCTGCACCCCCTACCCCATCCTCCCTCAAATATTTCTGAATATAATGAGGAGCTTTTGGGTGGTTTTAAACAATTACTGATATTCTGTGAAGAGCTGACAGCAGGGTGGAGCAGGCAGACTAGTTAGAGCCTGATGCCACGGTCTAGGTGAGAGGCAGGAGTGACTTGGGCCAGAATGGTGGTCACACAGAGTAATCAGAAATGGAAGATAAAGCTGATGGGATTTTCTGATGGAATAATTATGGGGTCGGAGCACAGGGCAGAAGTCAGGTGTTGCACTTAAGGCTTTTGCCTGAGTAAATAAGCCATTGTGTCATTTACTGATATGAGGATGAGTGAGAGGTAGAGGTTGGAGGAGGGCCTAAAAGAGACGTCTGTGAGAACTGTTGTGTTCATATACTGTGAGACACCCAGGAGAAGACACCTCCTGTGCAGACTTGTCTGAAGCTTAGGGGGAGAGGCCAAGGATGGTGATGCACATGAGAAAGTCAACAACCATAGATGGATTTAAGGCCATCAGATGGGATGCAAGGCCCTGGGTGTGAGTGTGGAGAGCAAAGAAGACAAGATGGAGGTCTGAGCTCTGGGAAGTTCTAGAAGAGGTCTCTGGAAGGGCTGTACTGGAGAGGGGCTGCCACAAAGCAGAACGTTAGGAGAGTGTGGCATCCTGGGACCATGTGCATGAGCATTTTCAGGAGGAGATTGACTATATAAAACATTGCTGAGCAGCAGGGTAAAGTGGGGAGTGGGAAATGACCATTGGATTTGCCATTATATTCATATGACATCAAGGCCAGCATTTGGGAGAGATGGAAGAGAGTGGAGGCAGGGACCCACTCTTGACCAAACCACTAAAGGAGAGCAGAATGTGCAGAATTAGTCCAAAGCCAGTCTTGCCTCTGCAGAAGTGTTAAAAGTATCAATAGGTTTCCTGGAACCTGAAGCTGTGATGGAGAAAAACACAGATTGCAGGAATTTCAGAAAGATTAAGATTACTTTATCACCTTTATGGTATGTCTGAATGCTACTTGTGCATGAAACCCAAAAGCTAAGCTAAGTACAAAACTGAGACCACCTCCTGGGGGCTCCAGGCAACAGATGAATTTTGCAAAAATAAGTGAGTATTTATGAAGGTTTTTACCATAGTCTGTTGGTAATTCCATCCAACATCTATTTCCATGATTAGCTCAGATTTATTATTTCTGTAGCAAATCAGCTTTAACTTGAGCACATGATATGTGCTAAAATCAGCCTGAGGGGAAAAACCGCTCTGGCATTTAAATGTATTTGACATGTGTTAGTTTTGAAAATTCCCAGCAAGAGGGGACGTTTTATTAAGACATTCCACTGGAATAAATTGATAGTTGCTTAAACTCTTTTCAAGACAGCACAATCCCATTTGTTCTGAGGGATGAAGAATCTAAAATATAAAGATAATGAGGATTATTCCAATACAAACAATGATAATTATGGAGCTCATCCCTGCTGCGTTGAGAGAAATGACCAGCACCCACTTAGTGAATGCTGTACTATAAGTTTTGAGTTCTCATATTTGAGGATTATGACCAATTTATGAGTTAATTAATCTCTGAAAAGCAGCCTACCCCCTTAGCTATCAAGTGCTGTGAATCTCTGTTTACAAATTATACTTATAAAGACTCTTACTAAAAGCAGAATAGAATATAACCAGTAAAATTTTCACTTCCTTGTATTTAGACTAGTTTTCTAGAACAGCTCTCACTGGGCTGCTGTTTGAATAGTTGGTTAATATGCACATGTTTTTAAGTGTCCTTTTTAATCTTCAGAAGAAATATAAATGTCTCTGGCAATAGTTAAAGAAGTAATTAATTTCCCTAGTAGGGGGTCAGGAAAAACTTAAGAAAAATGTAACGTTTTTGGCAAAGCTGGAAGGATAGATTGTTTTCTGATAGAAAGATGGAAGCAAGCATTCCATGCAGAGGGCAAGCATAAGCAAAGCCGGCACCACGTCCCGGTACCTGGTGTGCCTGCATCCACGCCAAGTCCAGCAGGAAGATGACTGCCTTAGAATTAGGACTTTACAGACAGGATCAGGGCTTTGTGGTGTCCAAGGTTTCCAGTTAGTAAGTGCATGAGCTTCTGGGTAGCCTGCTGTCCCTGGGGGCAGGATTGACTGCCATGTCCCACTGCAGCACTCTCCTGCTGATTTTAACATTTGTATGACCCCAGGACTGGATCCAGGCAGGTGTTGCTCAGATCTAAGGATTGACTTTTGGTCCTGGGTAGGTTCCTAGGTGACCTAGAGTGAGCTGACTAGGTGATTTCTCATAGAACACACTAGAATGCGCAAAGCTGAAGAGTTGCCAGCAATAGTTGCCCAAGGTGGGGCTTCCAAGGTCAGGCTTACCATGATGACTGTTAACCCAGGTAAGGACATACCGAGAATACATCATGAAGATCATTGGGGGAGATATAGGAATAACTAATTCCTCCACCATCAGCCCTGGACAGTAGGTAACTGATGCCAACATGCAAATGAGCATGAGTACGGGTGTGCTAGGATTGGATACTTTCCATCAAAACCAAATCCCCCTGTCTTAGTCAATTAGGGTTCTCCAGAAATAGAATCAATAGAATGTGTGTGTGTGCATGTGTGTATAAGGAATTAGTTGATGTGATTATGGAGGCTGGCAAGTCCAAAATCTGCAGGCAGGCTATTAAGCTGGAGGCCCAGGGAGAGCCTAAATTGTAGTTCAAGTCCCAAGGCCACCATCTGCCAGCAGAAGTCCTTCTTGTGTGGGGGAATGAAGGCCTTCAAGTGATTGGATGAGGCCACTCACATTAGAAAGAGTAATCTGCTTTACTCAAAATCTACCAATTTAAATGATAATGGCATCCAGAAAACACTCTCACAGAAACATCCAAAGTAATGTTTGACTAAATATCTGAGCACTGTGGCCCAGCAAGTTGGTACCTAAAATTAACCACCTCACACTAAGCATCAGAGAAATGCAAATTAAAACCACAGTGAAATACAACCTCACACCTGTCAGAATGGCTGTCACCAATAAATCAACAAACAAATGTTGTCAAGGATGCAGAGAAAAGGCAATCCTTGTGCACTATTGGTGGGAATGCAGACCGGTGCAGGCATTGTGGAAAACAGTATGGAGGTTCCTCAAAAACTTAAAAATGGAACTGCCTTTCATCCAGTGATCCCACTTCGGGGTGTATATCTGAAGAAATGCAAAACACTAATTGAAAAGAATATATGCATCTCTATGTTCACTGCAGTGTTGTTTACAATAGTGAAGATATGTTGGCAACCCAAGTGCCAATCAGTAGATGATTGGATAAAGAGGATGTGGTACATATATATAAGGGGATATTATTTGGACATTAAAAAGAGTGGAATCTTACCATTTGCAACAATATGGATGGACCTAGAGGGTATTATGCTAAGGGAAATAAGTCAGAAAAAGACAAATGCCATGTGATTTCACTTGTATTGGAGTCTGAAAAACAAAATTAACAAACAAAACAGAAATCCATTTATAAATACAGAGAGTGGACTGATGGTTGCCAGATGGGACTAATGGGGAGGGGTTGGGAGACTGGGTGAAAAAGGTGCAGGAACTAGGAAGTGCCAATTGGTAGTTACAAAATAGTCATGGGAATGTAAATTACAACATAGGGAATACAGTCAATAATATTGTAATAACTATATCTGATGCCAGGTGGGTGCTGGAAATACCAGGGGAAGCACTTCGTAAAGTATATGATTGTTTAACCACTATACTATACACTGAAACTAATACAGAATAATATTGAATGCGAACTGTAATTGAAAAATAAAATTAAAAAGAATTAACCATCACAATCTCCATATGAATGAACTAATAGAGAAAAAGAAATCTCCATTAGAATTCAATCTGTTTATTGTTTTTTATGAATAAAACATCAGAGATTTTTAATTATTTTTCATGTTGCTCTATCCCCAGTACCAATAGCATTACCTAGCATATGGTACGTGCTCAAGAAGTATTATATAAATGAGTGAATAGTAGAATAAATATTTGAGTTTGTTTATTTGGAAACACATTATCTGACATTCCAGTTATTTCCATCCGGGCAGAATGTTTGTGCTAACATAATATGATTGCATTGTGTTGCTCCAGTATCAGTATGTCTGGCTCCAGCCTCTGCACCTTCCCAGACATAAATTAAGTATCTCTGGAAACTGTAACTTTTCATATTGCTGATTACCTTGGAGACATTGGAAATAGACTTCAATGCATTTTGTTGCAACTTATCCTATTGAGCAGCCCTCACCCTAGTGAGAAACCCTGATGAAGGCTTTGAGGAATGTTAGCTGCTTTAGCTATATATATATTTCAGCACTTTGAAACAGAAAGAGAGATGATCTATTTTCTTTGCAGCAAAGCTTGTGGAGGTCATTTGTAACTGTACTTGGCCCCCGATAATTTGTAGCTTTGGAAAACAAGACCGAAAGAGGTGTGGAAGCTCTTGCAGAGCCCCTACTGAAATGAGTGATAGGTTTCAGCCCAGTGACTGGCCCACTACCCATGGGGAGACAGCACTGGTGAGAGGAAGTTTATCAGGCAGTGAGTGTGGATGCAAAGGGCAAAGAATAAAAACTTCTGCTTCTATTTTGGTCTGCAAGCAAGTGAAGGGGAAACTAATCCATGCTTATATTTTTCTCATGGTTCAGCTTTTCCTATTTTGCACCTTTTGTAAATTCTAAGGACTGCAACTGAACATTCATTCACCATGTTCCCTTGCTCTCTGTTAACATCCATCCCAGAGAAGTGTTTGGGGCAGAGGCTCGTGTTCATCTTTTCTATCTGGTATGGCAAAATTATTTGTATGAACTGGAATTTAAGAATATATAAAAGAAGACAGAGGGTGGGATGACAGGTGATGGGAATCCTTGGCCAGCTGCAGTGGGGAAGGAATTAAAGAGATGGGAAAGAACTTCTCTGTCTTAAGTGACAAGAGAAAATTTGTTTGATTGGAGTGGGGGAAAGTGAAAGACTATAGGAGGGGAAGAGAGAATCAGGAAAGTTGGAGGATGGCCTTGAAACCACCAGCAAGGAGGCTACGACTACAGGGCCAGAGGAGCTTCTTGACTCATAAATATCTAATTTGAAATGCACTTTATAGTGTGCACAGCACTCAGTTCATAGGAACCTGGCGTGATCAAAATATTAGGCAAGAAAAAAGACCTCTGTGTCTCTGGAGAGGAAAATAGCTAGAAACAAGAAGGCAGCTGAGGAGACACAATAGTCAAAGATTTGTCTTGAAGAATAAAAGATGAATGAAGATGTTGGAAGAAGTATCTGCATTTCATTTCTAGAATATGGGTGAAGATGGTGATACATCTTTTTATATCCTGGTCTTGTGACCCTGGGCGAACTGGGGTAGTTCTCAGAGGCTTCAGGAAGAGAAATCAAGTGGTAGGTTTAAGGAGAAAGATAAAGACTATTTTCTTGTCTTTATCTTTCTTTAGAGGTCAATAAAATACACTGTCAACTACTGCAAATGAGCATCTTGGGTCAAGCCAGAACATGTCAGAATGGGACGACTATCAAGACTTTGGTGGTTGAGATAATTAAGGGAGCACATTTCTTATCAGGGAAGAATCAAGGCTAGATCCCAGAGGAAGATTCACGTGTGGTGTGTGGTAACTAATGAAGATGAGTATTTAAAGGAGCTACAAAGGTTAGAAAGAGACAGAGGACCAAGGTCAGCGGATTCCTTCAGCAGCATGAACTAGAACGGGCTGGCTCCTTTGCAGAAGGCCCAGTTCCTTTCCGAGCTCCAGGGGTTATCTCTGTAGCTGACGTTGGGGAATACCTCATGCCTCACATGGTCCTGCACTCAGATTCTCTGGGCCCACAGTCTAACCAGGTCTAGGCTGCTTTGTTAAATAGAACCAGGTCCCAGAAGCTGCTGCTGTGCTTGACGATTGGATTCTCTGAAAACCCCACATAATCAGGACCTGCTCATCTGGGACTAATTCCACTGGAAACCCCAAGGTCAGTTAGACAGTTCTGCAGGCTGCACACCTGACATTCTTAGTTACTTCTGGAAATGAAATTTCTTCAAAGTAAGTTATTTCTTCTGTGCTGCTTTAACCCCTTTTCTCAGCCTCCGCCATTTTCTTTCTCCAAAACCTGTGCACTGTGCCCTACAGGGAACTGGTTTCCTTAGTAATAAAAGGCCCTTCCTTTCTCCTTCTTTTCAGTGGAAGCTCTCTTTGCCTCTAGGTCTTGACTGGCACCTTCCTCCAACTCAAGGCTTTCATTTTTCTACAGGCTCCTGACTGTATGTTCTGTGAGACTGGAGACTAGATGTGATTTTTTCACTAAGAATCTTCCTGGGATCTAATATGGCCCTAGCACTAGCAGGTACTCAAAAACTACTTTTCAAATGAATGAATGAATGAATGAATGAATGAATTGCTCATTTGCCACAGTCGATATTCTCAGAGTCCAGTGCCAGGGTTGGGACCCCTTAGTTCCCCCTGTGCATTTTAAAGATAATGATTCTTTCACTTATCAGTGCCTCCTGTTTGAGGCTTGTGCTGCCTGGTTATAAAACCCATGACCTCATCGCTGTCAGCAGCTGTCCTCACTTCTGTCCTCCATCTCATACAGGCTTTGCTTTCTGGTTCCTGCCTCTTTGCTACTCCAAGTCTGGAGTAACTTCAGTGCCCACAGAGATGATCCACCCAGCATGCTACCTTTTTGTTTCCTGAACCCCATCAATAGCAGTGAATGTAACCTTCCTCCTGGCTCCATTCTAGAGCTCATCACCACATGGAATTATACCACATCTGACATTCCTTTTTAAAAAATATTTTTATTGATTATACTATTACAGTTGTCCCATTTCCCCCCTTCATTCCCCTCCACCCTGAACACCCCCTCCCACCCATATTCTCCTCCTCTAGTTCATGTCCATGGGTCATAAATTCTTTAGCTTCTACATTTCCCATACTATTCTTGCTCTTTCCCTATTTTCTACCTACCCTGTATGCTACTTATAGCTTTTCTCTTCTCTGTAGTTTTTCCCCCTCTTTCCTCCTCCCACTCCTCTGTTGCTAACCCTTTACATGATCTCCGTTTCTGTGGTTCTGTTCTTGTTCTAGTTGTTTGCTTAGTTTGTTTTTGTTTTAGGTGTGGTTGTTAATAATTGTGAGTTTGCTGTCATTTTACTGAACATGTTCTTTATCTTCTTTTTCTTAGATAAATTCCTTTAACTTCTCGTAAAATAAGGGCTTGGTGATGATGAACTCCTTGAACTTGACCTTATCTGAGAAGCACTTTATCTGCCCTTCCATTCTAAATGAAAGTTTTGCTGGATAAAGCAATCTTGGATGTAGGTCCTTGCTTTTCATGACTTGAATACTTCTTTCTAGCCCCTTCTTACCTGTAAGGTCTCTTTTGAGAAATCAGCTGACAGTCTGATGGGCACTGCTTTGTAACTGGCTGTCCCCTTATCTCTTTCTGTTTCTAGAATTCTTTCCATTTTAATCTTGGCTAATGTAATTATGATGTACCTTGGTATGTTCCTCCTTGGGTCCACCTTCTTTAGGAGTCTCTGAGCTTCCTGGACTATCTGAAAGTCTATTTCCTTTGCAGATTAGGGAAGTTATCCTTTATTATTTGGTCAAATAAGTTTTCCACTTGTTGCTTTTCCTCTTCTCCTTCTGCTACCCCTATAATTCAGATGTTGGAACATTTAAAGATGTCCTGGAGGTTCCTAAGCCTCTCCTCATTTTTTTTGAATTCTTGTTTCTTCATTCTGTTCTGGTTGGTTGTTCCTTTCTTCCTTCTGGTCCACTCCATTGATCTGAGTCCCAGTTTTCTTCCCATCACTATTGGTTCCCTGTACATTTTCCTTCATTTCCCTTAGTGTAGCCTTCATTTTTTCATCTAATTTGTGACCAAAATCAACCAATTTTGTGAGCATCTTGATCACCAGTGCTTTGAACTGTGCATCTGATAGGTTGGTTATTTCTTGTTCACTTAAAAGTATTCGCTCTGGGGCTTTGATCTATTCTTCTGTTTGAGCCATTTGGGGAGGGGGTGGTCTGGTCATGCCTTTTACTTATGAAGGGCAGAGCCTTAGGTGTTCACCAGGGCAGGGCAACCCCCATTGCTGGGTTGTGATGCTATATGTGGGGGTGGGATCAGAGAGGGAACAATGGCACTTGCTCAGCTGTCTGTCAAATTTCAGTTCCTTCTGTTGCTTCCCACAAGTAAATTGGGCCCTTCTGGTTCTGGTTCCTTGATGGGTGGGCTTGTGTATGTTCTAGGACCCTGTGGGTCTCTCCAACAAACTCTCCTTTGAGGGTGGGAGTCTCTCCTGGCACCTCAATCCCCACAAGTATTTTCAATTGGAGTTTTTAGGCTTTATTTCCCAGCTCTGGGACCCTGGGTTGCACAGTCTGTCTCGTTCCCCGTTTTTGCCTAGTTTATCTGCACTAGTTTATGTGTGACCATGGTCAGCCATCCGCCTTGCTCACCTCACTGGGTTTGCTCATTGCCACCCTGTGCCCAGGGTCTGTGAATTGCCACCTGTGCACCCAGCTCTGCCAGCCATCACTTTTTCCTACTGCAACTCCTCTCCACTGGCCGCCAACTCCGCCCCTCTTACCAGTCTGGATGAATGATTGTCCAACTTCCATACAGTTCAATTTTCTGTCAATTCTGGTTCTTTTTTGTTTCTAATTTTTTTGTTGTCCTTAATTTTCATTGTGCAAGGAGGCACAGTGTGTCTACCTATGCCTCCATCTTGGCTGGAAGTCCTACATCTGACATTTCTATTTTCACTGGTATACATGTCCAGAAGTGGGCTTTCAGAGTGCATGAAAATACTCTTTATACTCTTACCTCCAATTCCTCTCCTTCTAGATGCATCCTAATTCAGTCCAGTTCAGCCTTTGTGCAACCAAGGTCCCCAACTTGTCTATCATTCATCTCTTTTTTATTGAATCTACTGCGCCTTTCTGTCTTTATCTCAATCAATGACTTGGCAGCATTTGCAGATTTTGACCACACCTGTCTTGAAATGTTTGTCCTTGGCGTTCTCTGTACTTACTCTTTAAGTTTCTTCCTTTCCCTTCTTCAACTCTTTTTATGCTCAGCTGTCTATGCCCATTTCTAAAATGTTGGTGTTTTTTAGTGTTTTCTTTTTTTTTCTTTTACAGATTCCTACCTGGGTTATGTCTGCCACCCTTTGAATAATCATTTGCAGTAGAGATATCTTCCAAATTTAGGTCCACCTCAGATCAGCCTATGAAGTCCAGATAGATAACTCACTGCTATGCACTGTTTAATTGTGTATAAGGAGCTAATACTGACCTCGAATTCAGCCCGTTATAAATTGAACATATCATTTTCCAACCATCTTTCCAAATGTGCTATTTTGGGTGTGTGTGTACATGGTTACCTTTATATATATTGATTCTGTTTTATTCTCTCCAACACTACTGCTCCAGCCTTTTTCTGGCCATTGTTATTTATTGCCTGGGTTATTGCAGTCTTTCTTAAACTGCTTTCCAGGTATCTACTCCATCCAATTCAAGATCTAAACTGTTATCTTTCTAAGATGAAAATCTGATCATGTCATTCTCCTGTTTAAAACCCATGAATTTCTCTGCATTGCCCTGAGTAAAAATCTAAACATTTGGCATGGCACAAGCAACCCTTCAAAGATTTTAGAGAAGCATGGCCTTGGGTGAGGACTGAGGATAGAAACATCAATGTGAGAGAGAAACATCAATCAGTACCCTCCCGTGCATGCCCTGACTGGGGATCAAATTTACCACCTATGCATGTGCCCTGCAGGAATCAAACCTGCTATCTTTTAGTTTATGGGACAATGCTCCAGCCAACTGAGACACACCAGTCAGGGCAGAAGAGGCCATTCTTTCTATCATGTCTGTTTCAGTTGCTTAAAAGCAGACTTTCTCTTGTGTCTCTTCCAACTACCTGTTCATGGTTCAGCTTACATGACCTCCTCCAGGGTGGGCTTGGTGCCTCCCCTGTGTGCACTCACACTCACAATTCCTTCCTGTGCTGCAGTGTCACTGCATGGCATATTTGCCTGTTTCCTTTTTTTGTCTTTATATCTGGACAGCATGCTCCAGACTGCAGGCACTCTAATTGTGTTCACTGTTCACTCCCCATTGCCCAGGGAAGTGTCTGGCTAACAGCATACTTGTTGAATTAACGATTGACTAATTTAAAGGATTGACTGAGAGGCTATGACTGACTAATGGTGGTATAAATGCAGGGAAGTTCCAGTAGCAGTATCTTGGCTGCATGAAGTTGTTGGTTCTGTTTTATATTGTCATTAATGTGTTCCAATACTTTGTTAGCTTGGAAACACTTGACGTTTAGTGGTTTATCAGCAAGGTCTTGCCCATCGTGCACCTTGTCTTTCTTACTTATCACAGTCTGACTGACCATGAAAGTGCTCTTGACAATACCGTGTGAGGGAGGCATCCTGTGCACAGGGAAGGATGTGCTGTTGGGGAGGTTTACTCACTCACAGATTTTAATAATTCAAACTGATTAGTTATATGTGCTGAAGCATTTTGAAATGTGTGCTGAAAATGTGTCTTCTAGTTTTCACTTAGGCACATTATGACTCACGAGGTCCCTTACAGGAGCTAAAATGTCTTTTGGATAATAGGATTCCATTTCTCTGCCTTTTCCCTAGTGTCCTCACACTTACTTCCAGTATGAAAAAAAATTCCATGTCATCCCATTTTCCTGTGATTGATGACATTAATTTGTTAGTTTGGTTAATTGTTTTGCAAATCAAAATTATTTCCTTGGTTTAGCAAATCTAGTTGAAGAAAAATGTAAAGAAAAAGTGTTAACCTACTGGCCTCCTTTATTATATTCTGAGACATCTGGGGGCTTCTGGTCAGATTATGTGTCTTGAAAATATTTGTGAACAATTGTGGACAATAGAACCTGGAAGAGAGACTGACTGTTCAGGTTCAGGTTTTGAAAAATGTTGAGATTAGTGCACATCAGCAGACATCTTTTATTATGCCTACTTTTTAATTAAATTCTCTGGAAAATTGGTTTTAAGCAAAAGGTGGGTCAAGTATGTTATTATTTGTTTTGTTTTTGATGGCAGATTCTGTATTTCACATTCCTTCAAAAGTCACCCTCAGATTTGAGGGCAGACAGAGGTGGTTTGTGGGTGTTTGTGAGCTTTTGGAAGAGCCAGCTGGACACTGGTTTCTACTGTTGTTCAATTATCCTGTGTTGCACGTTAAGCCCAAAATAGTCCATCAAGAAAAAGACTGAACTTCAGTGTGAACATTTTTAGCAATTCCTGGAATGTCAGAATGATGTTAATTAGCAGTTGGAATGCTATCTGTCAGGCACAATTTAATGAATCGAAACAGTATTAACTGTCCCTCTTTCTTTTGGTTCCTATGACACGTTTTATTTACTCTTTAACTGGGCTTAAGCAAGCTTTTATGGAGAATAAAAGCCTTTGAACAAAATATTTGTTTTCTCCAAAGGTAGGTTGATTTTATTTGCTTTGAATTACATGGGGAAAAATTATACTTTGATCCAAATGGTAATTGAATGTTGAAAACTATTTCTGAAAACTTGATTATTTTTAGCCACCTTGATATAGGATTCAATTAAAATAACTATGTATGACATTCACTTTTATTTTCATTAATTCACAATTAAGGTGAATGTTATAAATATATTTTTTCACTATTCATGCAATAACCTACTTTCTCTATTTCCCTTGATCTTTTCTTCTCTTGTATCTCAAGAATTACTTGTTACTAATAAATGTAAGCATACAGGACAGATATTTTAATTAAATCCTAGCATTAGATTTTATTTCATGTTTTTAGATTGTTGGCTTTTAAAAATTTCTATTATGAGCCAATAAAATAAATAAGCATTTATTTATTGAGTGCCTTCTATGGATCTCACTGTGCTAAGTGATATGTTACATATGTTTCCATGTTAAACTGTGTAAGGGTGCTACAAGTATTTTTGTCGCCAGTTTACATATAAGGAAGCTGAGGGACAAATAAGTTTAGTACCTAAAACCCAGGTTCACATAAATGGCAACTGGTGGATTTGAAAGTGTAGACCTTTGAGATTAGAGATTGGTGCTCTGTACATTGATTCTCCAGTTTAAAGCCTCTTATTTTTTATGGGAGTTCTGACCTTCATGTAGAAAGTACTTTGTGTACATTTGAAAAAGATTCCAGATTTGATAAATAGTGCTGCCAATGAAATAGATGTCAACAATAACAGAAAAAAACTGGCTAACACCAGTGGCACTAGTTATTATCCAGCATTGGTTATACCCCTGCTTAGAAGCCTTATAGAAAGAAAATGTAACATCCTCAATACAAGGATTAGGAAGCCATTTATACCCCAAGAAGCATGACCACCAAACTCATAACTGTTAATAGAAATAATTTGAGAGTTCTGGACTGTAACCTGCTTTATCTTTTATGTTTGCTTCTTCTGTGCATTTTGCTTGTGGATATAATCAAAAGTCAAATAGCCACCTACCTGTTTTTTGGTTGTAGTAACAATAATAGTTTTAGAAAATTTAGAATGCAAGCTAGGAATTGGATTTGGAGCTTTGCATGTGGCTGGGTTGACTGAATTCTATGATATACTCTCAAAACATTTGGTACCAAGAATCTCACTGATTGAAGAAAGTTATGTAGACTTTCAGTTTCTAGAAGAATGCTGGAGAATAGAATGAGCTTCTATTCCATGATAAGCAAATTAATCTTTTCTAATGATTGAAAACACCATATGTCCAAACTTCAAACTAATCTCAATAGTTGATCAATGAAAAATAATTAAGAGCTTTTGGTGTGCCAACCCATCTAATGAGTTTTAAAACATCTATTTTTTGGAACAGAAAGGATATCACAGATCAAATTTTCTCATCTCATTTTCAACTCAGACTTTGCTGCTTAATTGCTCTAACTTCTTCTTGTCTTCCTGACCAATTCCCAGTTACCTAGAAGACCCAGATGAAAAATGCCCTCCTCTTTAAATTCTCCCCTAACTACTTGCTCACCATTCCCTCCTCCTTGTTCCAATCAGAGTTAACCCCCCCCCCCCCGATGTCCCATGTGTACTCTAATGACTAGCATTCCTACTGAGCTGTCAGAATCTAGGGAGGATTGGATGGATCCTTCAGCTCAGAATCTTCAGGCAATAGTACAGTGCCTGGCACATAGGTAGCCCTCAATGTTTGTTAAAAAATACCATAAAAATCATAGAAGAAAAACAGGCAATAAAATCTCAGACATGTCTCATAGCAATATTCTTACTGACATATCTCTTCAGGCAAGAAAAACAAAGGAAAAAAAATAAATGCTACTACATCAAACTAAAAAGTCTGATGCATCAAAGCTTTTGCACAGCAAAAGAAGTCATCAACAAAATGAAAAGGGAACCATGTATGGGAGAACATATTTGCTGATGATACATCTAATGTGGGGTTAATTTCCAAAAGATATAAAGAACTTGTACAACTCAACACCAGAAAGACAAAGAATTTAATTAAAAAATAAGCAAAGGACCTGAATAGACACTTCTCCAAAGAGGACAAACAGATGGCCCAATACACATATGGAAAGATGCTCCATGTCACTAATCATCAGAGAGGTGCAAACTAAAACTGTAGTGAGATATCACCTCACACACCTGTCAGAACAGCTACCATCAATAAATCGACAAAGAACAAGTGCTGGAGAGAATATGGAGAAAAAGGAACTCACTGTAGTGGGTATACACATTGGTGCAGCCACTATGGGAAACAGTGCGGAGTTCTTCTAAAAATTAAGAATGGAATTGCCATTTAACCCAGTGATTCTACATCTGGGAGTGTATTCTATACCTGTAACACTAATACAAAAGAATATATGTACCCCTATATGCATTGCAATGTTATTTACAATAGCCAAGATCTGAAAACAGCCCAATCGATCATCAGTAGAGGAGTGGATTAAAAATCAGTGGTTCATTTACACAATGGAATACTACTTGGCTGTAAAAAACAAACAATAGCAAGGACATCTTACCTTTTGTGACAGTGTGAATGGACCTAGAAAACATTTTGTTAAGTGAAATAAGCCAGTCAAAGAAAGACAAACACCATGTGATCTCACTTATATGTGGAATCTAATGAATAAAATAAACTGATGAGTAAATGAAAACAGGCAAGGATATATGGAACAGACTGACTACCAGAGGGGAGGGAGTTTGGGGGACTGGATGAAAGAAGGTGAAGGGACTAAGATAAAAAAAAACCCACATAGGACCCTTGTGTGTGTGTGTGTGTGTGTGTGTGTGTGTGTGTATTTAGTCTGTTTAGAAGGTATCCAGTGATGTAATATGAAAAAGATACATTTATTGAAGAAGATACAAGATATAAGAAACATTATACATAGGACAATGACTCCTCAGTCACCTTCAAAGTAAGCAACTTGAGACCTCACAATTCTCCCAATTGCCATCAGCTGCCCCATCATGTATTCCTGATTCTCATCAACAGTCTGAATTCTTTTCCCTTACAAAGGTGGTTTAAGTTTTGGGAAAAGCCAGAAGTCACAGGGTACCAAATCTGGACTGTAGAGGGGCTGAGTCACCTGGGTGATTTGATGTTTCACCAAAAAACTACATGAGACATGATGCATGAGCTGGCACATTGTCATGATGAAGCTTCCAATCACCAGTTGCCCATTGCTGCAGCCTGCTGAACCATCCAAATAGTTTCTGCTAAGGAATGTTCAAGCTTAATGCGAAATTTGATGCAGAAGTGTTGCTCTACTCAGTCATTTTGAGGGTCACAGCCACACAGTACATGTACTCACTCAGATGCATCTATCTACCACCCCAACTGACTGGTACAGGGAAGTTGTAACTGTTTATGCATACACATCCCAGTCCACTGTCCATGGCTGCCAGGTTAAGTCAATGTCTCTCAAACTTTTCTCATTATATTAACAGTGGCTGGACTGTTGACTTTTTTCTGTTGACTTTTTCCCACACAGACACAGAGAACAGTGTGGTGATAGCCAGAGGGAATGGGCATGGGAGTAGGTGGAGTTGGACAAATGGGGGCAAAATGGGGATGAAAAGACTTTGCTTGGGGTTATGGGGACACACTGACATGTGCAGATGATGTTTTATTGAGTTGTACACCTGAAACCTATATGGTTTTGCAAACCAATATCATCCCAATACATTCAATTCAAAATAAAAATTTAAAAAGTGAGTGAATAATGTAGGGTAGGCAAAGTATGTGTGTAATGGAGGCATTGCATCAAAAGAAAGAAGAGAGAGAAAGAGAAGGGGAAGTTACCCTGGAGAACTTCAAGGAGAGAAGAATCTTGCCCCTGACTAGTCTTCTCTGTTGTAAAGGAAACATGATGACTGCTCACAGTGGCTTTCCCAAAACTGTGTGACCTAGAGTCTCTTAGACTGAAGCTTGCCTTGAACTCATAGTTTCACAAGTTCTGTCCAGGAGCCTCCCAGGCATTTTTCCAGACAGTCTAAGAGACAGACTCTTCCTCCTTTCTTGTCATGATCTTTGTGAATTTGTTGGGTATTCTGATCCTCACAGCTTTTAACAGGACACAATGGAGGCCCAAGGGTGGCAGCTGTCAAGTCTGCTGTCTTTGTATCATCTCCCACTTCTGTCTCTACTCCATTCATCCACATGTCCCTGTGTCTCAATGATAAAATGCCCCTTGCCTTCTGATTCTGCCCTTCGGCTTCTTGTTGAGGCCCTTGAATCCCAACAATCAACTTGTTAATTTCTAAATACTCCTTTGTTTTTGCTTTCCCATGCTTCCTTAATCTGTGGGTATCCTCTAAGGGAAGGAGCTGTTACGTTTGTCGTGCCATTTTTATACTATTTTTTTAAATGAGTATTGCTAATTTTTTCCATTTGTGAGCCTTAATCAGTGACATTTAATTGCTGCATTAGGAGGAAGGATAAAATCAAAGGAAAAGGAACTTTAAAATACCATTGGCAAATGATTTAAAACCACCAAATTACCAAAACAATAATTAAATACAATCTAAATTTTATCTTTATTATATAAATATGCAGGCAAATCACAGACTGTGTAGCCATTTGGGCTGATGGCTACACCCCCACGCAGGATTGCCTAGGCCCAGCTGCCTACGGCCCAGAATCTACCATGGCCCAGATTCTTTCCTGAGCTTTAGAGCAAATGGGACAAAAAAGTTTGAAAGAAAAGATGGATTAGATTTTTGGAGCTCCTTAAGACAAACTGAAATCCTAAGAGCCTAAATCCATAGATAGAGGGAAAAAAGTACAAATGTCAGTTACTAACCACAGACCTTCTGCCGTGATCCAGGGAGTTACAACTACTGATTCAGTCCCCATTCAGTCCAATTGGCCATATAATCTTGTCCAAGTCTCCTAATCTCTGTCAGCTTCAGTGATTTTAAAAGACCCCAATTGTGCTAAAATTCAGCGTGTCCATGATCCTGTTATAAAGAATGTACAAAATGAGCAATGTAGAGATGAATGTAGATTATCTTTTCTCCCTAGTGGCCTCCAGTGAGGAGTGAAATACTTATAAATACATAAATGCAAAGCAAAAACAAATGAGGAATGAAAAGAGAAGAGAAACAGAAAATAATAAGCCTAGATGGAAAAGATTTAATAGGTTATCATGGGAGTAGCAATGCCAGCAGGAAATAAATAGAAAAGTCAATAGTCAAAACCAGAAGTCTGGCCATGCTTTATATCACAGAGAAACTAATGTACTGATTGCAAGATAAAGGTCACAAGAAAAATTCCAGTTTGCCTCACGGCACCATCTATGCTTCCTGTCATTTGCAACTATGAACCAGTACATTATTGCACTGATATTTCATTCTGCCTTTAAATTACTCTCATATTTACATTACTTTTGGTTATGATGTGATTCTGAGGCCTGCTTTAAAGAAGTATAAGGTTAAAACAATAGAAACCTATAGATAAATAAGCAATAATTGACGTGAGTTAATATTTTAAAAAATGTTGGAAATGCTAAAGATGAGTTTGGTGGTTAAGTATGCAGTGCTTCTAGTACTTGTTTCTTTTTTTTCTTTCTTTTTTTTAAAATTTAATTCTTATTCAAGTACAGTTTTCTGTTTTATATTCCCTGCCCTGCCCCTCCCAGTGCTCCCCACCTCCCTCCCATTTCCTCCCCCCACCTTAATTATTGTCCATGTGTCCTTTATACTTATTCATGTGAGTCTCTCCCCTTTTCCCCTATGATTCTCTCCCCTCTCCTCTCTGGACCCTGTCAGCCTGCTCCGTATTTCAGTGTCATTGGTCATATTTTGCTTGCTTGTTTGTTTTGTTGTTTAGAAAGGACTGCTATCCATTCTGAGATAATTAGGTTTAATTTTTAACTTTTTACCCCATATTTTTTGTGGGAAAATACACATAACATACAATTTACCATCTTACTCCTTTTCACATGTACAGTTAAGCACCATTTATGTTGTGCAGCCATCATCACCATCCATCTCCGGAACGCGTTTCATCTTGCACAGCTGAAATCCACACCTGTTAAATAACTCCCTCCAGCTTCCTCCCCCAGTGCCTGGCAACCACGATTCTACCTTCTGTCCCTGTGACTTGACTGCATTAAGTGCCTCCTATAAAAATGGAATCATACAGTGTTTGTGTTTTTTGGCTGATTTATTTTACTTAGCATAATATCTCCAAGTTTCATCCATGTTGTAGTTTATGGCAGGATTTCCCTCTTTTTTTAGGGCCAAATAGTATTTCATTATACGTATATACCATACTTTATAGATAAACATTTTGTTTATCCATTCATCTATCAATGGGCAGTTGGACTTTCCATGTTCTAGCCATTGCGAATGATGCATCTATGAACATGCATGTACAAGTATATCTTTAAGACCCTGATTTCAAGTTTTTGGTATGTTTCTAGAAGTAGAATTGCTGGATCACATGGTAATTTTATTTTGTACTTTTTAAGGAACAACCATCCTATTTTTCACAATGGCTTTACCATTGTACAAACCCACTAATAGTGCACACGGATTCTGGCTTCTCCACATCCTTGTCAAAAGTTGTTTTCTGTTTTTTAAAAAATATTAGTCATCCTAACAGTTGTGACTATTAAAGTTATAGTAGTTGTGATTTTGATTTGCATTTCCATAGAGCCTCTTTTCATGTGCTTATTGGCCACTTGTGTATCTTCTTTGGAGAAATGTTTATTCAGATTCTATGGCCATTTAGCACTGGCTGGGGAGCTCAGTTGGTTAGAGCATTGTCTCAATATTCCATGGTCATAGGTTTGATACCTGGCCAGGGCACATGCAAGAATCAACCAATGAATGCATACATAAGTGGAACAACAAGTTGATGTTTCCCTTTTTCTCACTCTGTCTCTCTCTTCCTTCCTTTCTCTCTCTAAAAAAAAATAATAAAATATTTCTTAAATTCTTTGGCCATTTTTAAATTGGTTTGTCTTTTTGTTGTTGTTTTATTTCAGGAAATTCTCCATATATTCTAGGTAGTAATCTCTTATCAGATATATGATTTGCAAATATTTGTTCCACTCTGTGGATGGTCGTTTTACTCTGTTGGTGGTAGCTTTTTAAACATTTTTAAAATTTTTATTGCATTTATTGGGGTGACATTGTTGGTAGTGTCTTTTAATGCACAAAATTTTAGAATTTTTATGCAGTCAAAATTTTTTGGTGCCTGTGCCTTTGGTATCACATCCAAGGAATACAGTATTGTAAAGATTTTGTCCTATGTTTTTTTTTTCACAGTATTTTTTTTATCCTCACCAAAAGATATGTTTGTTGATTTTGGAGAGAGAGTAAGGGGGAGAGAAACAGAGAGAGAGAGAGAAGCATTGATATAAACTAGGAACATTGATGCAAACTAGAAACATCTATCAGTTACCTCCCATACACACCCAGACCAGGAATTAATCCTGCAACATAGGTATGTACCCTGACTTGGAATCAAACCTGCAACTCCCAATTTATAGGACAACACTCCTACCAACTGAGCTACCTGACCAGGACTTCTTAGAGTATTTTTATAGTTTTGGGTATTACATTTAGGTCATGAACACATTTTAAGTTGATTGTTGTATACAAGTGTTAGGTAAAGGTCCAACTTTATTTGAATGATGACATCCAGTTTTCCTAGCATCATTAAAAAAAACACCAATCCAAAAGAACCTATGCACCCCAATATTTATAGCAGCGCAATTTACAATAGCCAAGAGTTGGAAGCAACCTAGGTGTCCATCAGTAAATGAATGGATCCAAAAACTATGATACATTTACATGATGGAATTCTATGCAGCAGAAAGAAAGAAGGAGCTCCTACTCTTTGCAACAGCATGAATGGAACTGCAGAGCATTATGCTGAGTGAAATAAGCCAGGCAGTGAAAGACAAATACCATATGATCTCATCTTTAACAGGAAGCTAAACAACAAAACAAACAAGAAGCAAAATATAACCAAAGGCACTGAAATAGAGAACAGTCAGACAGGGACCAGGGGGGAGGGGGAAGGAATTTCAGGGGAAAAGGGGAAGGATTCACAGGAACAAGTATAAAGGACACATGGACAAAAACTAACAGGGGTGGAAATGGGAAGGAGGTGGGGAGCACTGGGAGGGGGTGGGCTGGGAAAAAAGAAAACAAACAAACAAACAAAAGCCCTTACCTTTCCCAGTGGAATGGTTGGTCTTGGTACCCTGGTCAAAAATCATTTGACTATATGTGAGGGTTTATTTCTGGACTCTATTCTATTCCATTACTCTATATGTCTTTATTCCAGTACCACACCATTTTGATTACTATACTTTTATAAGTTTTGAAATCAAGAAGTATGAGTACTCTGGTTTTGTTTTTCTTTCAGAATTGTTTTGGTTATTCATGGTCCCTTAAAATTCTATATGAAGTTCAGGATGGATCTTTCTGTAAAAAGTATCAATTAAATTTTGGTACCAATTGCACTGAATCTATAGATTGCTTTGAGTAATATTGACATCTTAACAATATTAAGTTTTCCAGGTCATGAACAGGGTATGTTTTCTTTCCATCACTTATGTCTCTTTAGATTTCTTTCACATTTTGTAGTTTTCATTGAATAAGTCTTTGAACTCCTGTGTTATGTTAATTTCTAAGTATTTTATGCTTTTGGTTCTATTGTAAATGGAAATTGTTTTCTTAATTTTCCTTTTAGAATGTTTATTGTTAGTGTGTAGCAATGCAATTGATTGATGTGTGTTGATTGTGTATCCTGCCCCTTTGCTGAATTTGTTTATAAGTTCTTATAGTTTTTTTTAAATATGGAATCTTTAAAATATCAAATCATATCATCTATGAACAGAAATACATTTACTTCCTCCTCCTAATTTGGATGCCTCTTATTTCTTCTTCTTGCTTAATTTCTCTGATTAGGATTTCCAGTACAATATTTGTTTTTAAAATTTATTTTTGTCAGTTTTATTGAAAGTAATCGACATACATAAACCCACTGTATAAAGTGGGTTTAGGCATAAACTATGATGGCTTGATTTACATATGTTGCGAAATGATTACCACAATAGGGTTAGTTAACATCCATCAGCTAATATAGGTGCAATAAAAATAAAATAAAAAAGAACTTTCTGTTATGTGAACTCTTACAATATACTTTTTTAACAGCTTTATATCATAAACATGGTCATAGTGTTATATGTCATGTTAACTATGGTCATCATGTTGTATATTACATTCCTAGTACATATTTACCTTATAGCTACAAGTTTGTACTTTCTCACCACCTTCCTCCAATTCTCCCCACACCAACCCCCAGTTCTGGTAATTAAATTCTTGGTTGTTGTAAACAATGCTGCTATGAACATGGGAGTGCATGAAACTCCTAGACTAAAACGTAGATAAAAGATCCCTAGCATGGATCTTGTTAATGATTTTTTTTGAAATTAGACCAAAGAATAAGCAACACAATTAAAAATAAACAAGTGGGACTACATCAAACTAAAAAAAAGCTTCTGCATAGCAAAAGAAATGGGGAAAATATTTGCAAATCATATATCTGATTAGGGGTTAATATAAAAAATATATAAAGAACTCATACAACTCAATAGTAATAAAAAAGTACTATGCTGAGTAGAAGCGGAAACATAGACATCCTTGCCTTGTTCGTGACCTTAGAGAGAAGTTTTGTCTTTCATCATTAGTATGATGTTTGCTGCAGGTTTTTCATACATAGTTTTTATTTTGTTGAACTATATTAATGTTTGATTTTGAATGTTACAATTTTCAGAATAGGTAGCTTTATCATATAGAGGCAATAATAGAAATGACACAAACACTCATAATGATAGATAATGGAGTAGGGAGAAGATAATTATGTCTAACAGACTTTGGGCTGGTTTACAACTCTTCCATTTTCTGCCTATCACATTTGAAGAAAGCGCTTAACTTCCATGAACTCCCACCTTTTTGTCTGTGGAATTGCCCTCAAAAGGTTCTAGACATGCTTTAAATGTTTCAGGTTGCTTCTACATCCACACTTGCATTGTGTTAAACTTCTTTCTTAATTGCAATGTTAGTTATAATAAACACTGTTAAGACAGTTGGATAGAAAACTCTTTCTCTCATTTTGCCCATTCTTTTTCTTCATTAGCTGTTCCTTGCCCCAGTAACATGCATTAAATATTAGAATAAAGAGCATTCACTTGCTATCCTACCTAACCTATTTGCTACTTTTAAATTTCCAAGTCTTACCAGGGTTACAGAGTAATTTTAATTTTTTTGAATTAGCACAGTAAGGGAGAATTGGAAGGCGACTGCACGAGAAAATGTGGCTAATAAGCAGGTAGACAGTAAATTTCTTTAATTAGTAATGATCTCAGTATTCTTTCACTGTGTAGGAAGGAGATTTGAGTCAGGTGACAAGTAGAAAATCATGTATTCTAAAAGAAAAACTGGGTTCTTCCCCAGAAGATTTTTATGGCTTTTAAATCAAATGGGGTTTCATGTCCTATAGTTGTCACTAGTGATGTGGTAGAGTAAATAAAGCAAATGTTGATTTTTACTTGGTTGTATTTAAAGAATACCCTTTATTTATGGCCATGATATTGACATCCGAATAAACTGTTAATAGATTAGTCAAGTTTATCGTACAATTTTTTTAGGCACCACTTAACAATAAAGAACAATAATTTATTTTTTAGCTGCAATGTTAACTGGAAGTTTATTTAGCAAAATATTTAAGTTCACAGAAGCTATTTGACTCTAGAACTGTGGTTGTCACTATGTGTTCATGTTGCCTCACTGGCAACATCATTCTTAGTCTCACCTCATTCAGGCATTTGTTCAGCAAACATTATCCCAGGGCCTATCCTGTGCTCAGTACAAGAGATATAGAGATGAGCATACAGAGTCCTACCTTCCAAGGACATTATTGATTGTCTTGGAGACATAGGACCATTCAGGGTACTACAAGAATACAGAGCAGTGGTAGAAGGTAGTCAGAAATGGTTTCCAAAAATCAATGGACAAAGTGGACAGTGAGTGCAGTGGCCGAGAGAGATAATGTGTGTGTAGTGTACCCTAAATATTACAGCTCAGGATGGGAGGAGATGAGACTGGAGAGGTCTGTGTAATGCAGAAAAGCTGGGCTTTGCTCTGGAAGCTTCAGGGAGACAGAAGGAGTTTAAGCAGGAGACTGATAGGATAAAGTTTGCACATCTTACTGCTAGAGCTAAGGAAACAGATATAAGAGGAAGAACATATTAAATTCTATTAGGAAAGACTTCCAGCCAAGATGGATGTGTAGGTAAATACACTGTGCCTCCTTGCACAATCAAAAGAAGGACAACAACAAGTTTAAAAACAAAAATAAGCAAAACTGCCAGAAAGTTGAACTGTATGGAAGTTGGATGATCAGGGAGTTAAAGAAGAAACATTGATCCAGACTGACAGAAAGGGCGGTGACAGTCAGCTGGGGCAGAGAGGACTTGTGGGAAAGTGGCAGGTGGAGGACTGGAGCAGGTGGCAGCTAGTGGAGCAGTCAGTCCTACATTTGCAAGTGGAAAAGCCAGGAGGAACAACTGGGGTGTGAGACAGACCACACAACCCAAGGTTCCAGTGTTGGGAAATAAAACCTCAAAATCTCTGGCTGAAAAAACCTGTGGGTGTTGCAACAGCAAAACTCCCAACCTCACAAGAAAGTTCATTGGAGAGACCCACTGGATCCTAGAATGCACACAAACTCATCCACCCAGGAATCAGCACCAGAAGGGTCCAATTTGCTTGTGGGTAGAGGAGAAAGTGACTGAAAGCCAACAAGAGCTGAGCAAGTGGCACTGTTTCCTCTCAGGGCCCTCTCCCACATATAGCACCATAATGCAGTGATGTGGGTTGCCCTGCTCTGGCAAATATTTAAGGTTCTGCCATTATTATGTAACAGGCACCCTGAAACAAAAAAAATGGCCTAAATGAAATAACCAATCAAAGCCCCAGAAAAAATACAACTAAGCAATAAAAAGAGAGCCAACCTATCGGATATGCAGTTCAAAATACTGGTAACCAGGATGCTCACAGAATTGGTTGAGTATGACTGCAAAATAGAGGGAAAAAATGTAAAATAAAAATAAAAACAAGTAAAATAAAGGAAAATTCACAGGGAACTAACAGTGAAAGGAAGGAAACCAGGACTCTAAACAATGGTTTGAACCAGAAGAAAGAAATTAATATTCAACCAGAACAGAATGAAGAAACAAGAATTCAAAAAAGTGAAGAGAGGCTTAGGAACTTCCAGGACTTTAAACATTCCAACATCCAAATTATAGGGTACCAGAAGGAGAAGAGGAAGAGAAAGAAATTTAAAATATATTTGAAAAAATAATGAAGAAGAACTTCCCTAATCTGGCAAAGGAAATAGACTTCCTTCCTTCTATTCTTTGGGAAGCCCAAAGAATCCCAAGAAGTTGAACCCAAGAAAGCACATGCCAAGGCACAATATAATTATGTTACCTAAGATTAAAGGTAAGGGGACAATTTTTAAAAGCAGTCAGAGGAAAGAGTTATCTACAAAAGAGTTCCCACGAGACTATAAAAAAAAACCTTGCAGGCAAGAAGGGGCTGGAAAGAACATTCCAAGTCATGAAAGACAAGGACCTACATCCAAGATTGCTCTATCCAGCAAAGATTTCATTTAGAATGGAAGGGCAGATAAAGTGCTTCCCAGATAGGATCAAGTTAAAGGAGTTCACCATCACCAAGCCCTTATATGAAATGTTAAAGGGATTTATCTAAGAAAAAGAAGAAGATCAAAAATATGAAAAAATGACAACAAACTCACAACTATCAAAAACTGAAACTAAAAAGCCAAAAACAAACTAAACTAACAACTAGAACAGCAACAGAATCACAGAAATGGAGATCGCATGGAGGGGTAACAACAGGGTGGTGGAGGGGGAAAATGGAGAAAAACATACAGGAAATAAGAAGCATAAATGGTAGGTACAAAACAGACAAAGAGAGGTTAAGAATAGTGTGGGAAATGTAGAAACCAAAGAACTTAATATGTATGACCCATGGACATGAACTAAGGAGAGGAATGTGGGTGGGAGGGGGATACAGGGTGGAGGGAAATACAGAGGGGAAAATGGAATTACTGTAATAGCATAATCAATAAAATATATTTAGAAAATAAGAGATAAATTCTACTAGGAAAGAATTTAAAGGACAAGATAACTGATTGGATATGGGAGAAGGAAGAGGCTAAGACCACTTGTGTTTGGCAGTGGGAGGTGCCATTCACCAAGAAAGGAAAGTGCTGGTGATGCACTTGAGTGGGTTGGGTTTTTTTTTAAGATTTTGTTTTTATTTATATTTAGAGAGAGAGGAAGGGGAGAAACATCAACATGTGGTTGCCTCTTGTGCACCCCCAAGTGGGGACTTGGCCTGCAACCCAGTCATGTGCCCTGACTGGGAATCGAACCAGTGACATTTTGGTTTGTAGCCCACGTTCAATCCACTGAGCTACGCCAGCCAGGCCCTCTGTTGGGATTTTAATGCCCTTTTCCCTTGCCTAGTTTTCCACAGTATATACAAAAGTGTATACATAAGGGAAAAAGTCAAAGACATAAAGCAGTGCTTTTTTTTTTTTTGTCTAAACGTGTATGTGCTTTTATTTATTTATTTTTTAAATATATTTTATTGATTATACCATTACAGTTGTTCTATTCCCCCCCTTCATTCCCCTCCACCCACACACTCCCTCCCCCACCATTCTCCCCCCCACCTTAGTTTATAACCACGTGTCTCAAGTTCTTTAGATTCTATATTTCCCCCACTATTCTCGCCCTCCCCCCTATCTATTTTCTACCTACCATCTATGCTATTTTCTGTGCCTTCTCCCCCCTTCTCCTCCTCCCACTCCCCTGTTGCTAACCCTCCATGTGTTCTTCATTTCTATGGTTCCACTCCTGATCTAGCTGTCCTCTTGGTTTGCTTTTGTTTTAGGTGTGGTTGTTAATAACTGTGTGTTTGCTGTCCTTTCACTGTTCATATTTTTCATCTTCTTTTTCTTATATAAGTCCCTTTAGCATTTCATATAATAAGGGCTTGGTGATGATGAACTCCTTGAACTTGACCTTATCTGAGAAGCACTTTATCTGTCCTTCCATTCTAAATGAAAGTTTTGCTGGATAAAGCAATCTTGGCTGTAGGTCTTTGGATTTCATGACTTGGAATACTTCTTTCCAGCCCCTTCTTGCCTGTAAGGTCTCTTTTGAGAAATCCGCTGACAGTCTGATGGGTACTCCTTTGTAGGTGACTGTCCCCTTATCCCTTGCTGCTTCTAGGATTCTCTCCTTCATTTTAGTCTTGGCTAATGTAATTATGATGTGCCTTGGTGTGTTCCTTCTTGGGTCCAACTTCTTTGGCACTCTCTGAGCTTCCTGGATTTCCTGGAAGTCTATTTCCTTTGCCAGACTGGGGAAGTTCTCCTTTATTATTTGTTCAAATAAGTTTTCCACTCGTGGCTGTTTCTTTCCCCCTTCTGGTACCCCTATAATCCGGATGTTGGAACGTTTAAAGATGTCCTGGAGGTTCCTAAGCCTCTCCTCATTTTTTTGAATTCTCATTTCTTCATTCCTTTCTGGTGGGATGTTTCGTTCTTCCTTCTGGTCCATTCCATTGATTTGAGTCCCAGTTTCCTTTCCATCACTGTTGGTTTCCTGTGCATCTCCCTTCATTTCAATTAGTTTAGCCTTGATATGTTCCTCTAATTTGTGACTGTAATCTACCAATTCTGTGAGCATCCTGATAAATAGTGTCTTAAATTGGGCTTCTGAGAGGCTGGCAATCTGTTGGTCACTTAGAGTTATTGGCTCTGGGACTTTGAGTTCCTCTTGTGCCATCTTTTGGGCTGTTCGTGCCTGTTACATAGCAGGATCAGAGCCCTAGGTTTTCACCAGAGCAGGGCAACTCAGTCGCTGGGTTGTGATGTTGTATGTGGGGGCGGGGTTAAAGAGGTACAATGGCTTTCCTCTGCCGCCCGCTGCCGCGACCCCCACCGGCACCGCAGCCACCACTGTCACCAGGCCCACGCGTTTCGTTCCACTGCACTCGAGTGTGCCACCGCTGTCAGCCCTCCACCACTGGGTTCATCCCCTGGGGCCTGCGTGGTCCGTCTCACTGTGCGCAAATGTGCGACCTTGGTCAGTCTGCCCCACACCCCGACTGGCTTTGGGCTGCCCGCGCGCCTAGCGCCTAGGTCGGGGGACCTGTCCTGCCCGACCCAGCTCCAATGCTGGTTCCGCCTCTCTTACCGTCCCCGTTGACCGGTTCGTAGCTGTCAGACTTCCGTATAATTCCATTTTCTAGTCTTTGGGTGTGTCCTAGTTCTCCAAAACTTTTGTTGTAGTCAAACTTGGTTGTGGGAGAAGGCACAGTGTTTCCACCTATGCCTCCATCTTGGCGGAAGTCCTAAAGCAGTGCTTTAATAATGAACAGGTAAACATTCTGTCCCTCAAAGCAAGCCCACAGATGGGACTTCAGCCTGGGAAAACTAGAAGGACTTTTTTCTATCATCCTCAACCTGAGATGGCTGTATCTGGGAAGCAGATGCCCTGTCATCTAACTCAGGAGACCAGAAGCAGTGGGATGGTTGGTTGCCCTCGAGGGCAGGCCCTGCCTGATAGTACTTCCCCTACAAGAGTAAGACTGGGGAGAAAAGTTACCTCTGAATTAGAAAGTGGCAACAAAGTGGGTGGAACCCCATTTGATCTCTGAGAAACAATGACCCCACTCATTCTTTAATACATATATATGAGGTCTGTCCAGAAAAAGTACAGCCATTGTTAATGTAATGAGAATGATTTGTACAACATCGATATAACCTGGCAGCCAAGGAGAGTGGACTGGCATGCACATGCATGAACAATGACTTCACTGTACTAGTCACTGGGGGTGATACACATTGTTAAGTGAGCATGTGTACTGTTTGGCTATCACATTTAAAATGACTGAGTGAGTAGAGGAAAAAATCTGCATCAAATTTTGCTTTAAGCTTGAACATTCCTCTGTGGAAACTATTTGGATAATTCAGAAGGCTGCAGTTATGAACAACTGGTGATTGGCAGTTTCATCCTGGCAATGGGCCTGCTCATGCCTCACTTCTTGTACAGAGATTTTGGCAAAACATCAAATGACCCAGGTGACTCATCCCCTCTACCGCCCAAATTTGGCACCCCACTACTTGTGGCTTTTCCCAAAACTACAGTCACCTTTGAAAAGAAAGAAATGTTAGATTGTCGATGAGATTCAGGAAATAGGACCTGGCAGCTGATGGTGACTGGGGGAACTGTGTGAGCTCCCAAGGTGCCTACATTGAAGAGAACTGAAGCATCATTGTACTACCTACATTGTTTCTTGTTTCTTGTATCTTCTTCAGTAAATGTCTCTATTTTTCATATTACATGCCCGAATACTTTCTGGACAGGCTATATATATTATATATTATATATTATATATATATTATATATTATATTATATATATATTATACATATATATAATTTATATATATTCATTTTATTTATTTATTTATTTTGCATTGGTTTCAAGTGAACAACTTAGTGGTTAGACAATCGTGTACTTTACCTAGTGTTCCCCTAGATATTTCCACTACCCACCCATTCTTAAATGGAGCTCAATGAATATTTCAAGAACTGACCAATAAGATTTATAACTTCTCCTTTGGGGAAGAAATAGTGAGGATATGGAACATTATCTCTTCTATGGTCAGAGGTAGACGCATAGGGATAGGGACAGAAGCATGTTCCTTTCCATACAGCCAACTCCAACATTGGACACAGTGACTCTTGAGGCTTTGAAACAACCATGAGCCAACATGTCAGGGATTCTCACTCTAGAGAGAAAGAGCTGGTTGGGCCATCATCAGAATGGTTGTAGTTAAGAGAGTTGGAATGGGGGTAGAGTCTCCTGGGAAGAATATTTTCTGAATGAGAAGGGAAGTGTGTTGAGGATGAAATATGGGAGGACCAATATTTAAGGGACAGATCAAAGAAGTGGTGTCTAGAGTGGTAAGTAAAAACAGGAAAAAGTGCCCTGACCCATGTAACTCAGTTGGTTGAGTATGTCCCGCAAAGCAAAAGGTCGTTATTTTATTCCCAGTCAGGGCACATGCCTAAGTTGCAAGTTTGGTCCCTGGTCAGGGTGCATGCAAGAGGCAACCAACCAATGTTTCTCCCATCAGTGTTTCTCTCCCACTCTTTGTCCTTTCCTTCCCCTCTCTCATAAACAAACAAACAAACAAACAAAAACAGGAAAAAGCGTCCTATTGAATCCAGGAGAGGAGAAAGCATCAAAAAAGAGAGGACTATCAAGGGCACAGTGCTGTGGCTGGATCATGCCTTGCAGGTTTCAGAGTTGCCCTTTGAAGTTTTCAAGTAGAAGCCACAAGTAACTGGTATACATTAGTCCTCCCTTATCTTCAGTTTTAGATACCCCATGGTCAACTATGGTTGAAATTATTAAATGGAAAATTCCAGAAATAAATAGTCTTGAGTTTCAAATTGCATGCCATTCTGGTTAATGTGATGAAATCTGTCTGTGCCCCACCACGATGTAAATCATCCCTTTGCCCAGCGTCTCCACATTGTAGACATTCAGTCCTGATGGTCTTGTAGTTGACTAACCTCTATATTATCAGATCTGCTGTCATGGTCGTGCAGTGCTTGTGTTCAAGCCACACTTATTTCACTTAATAATGGCCTCAAAGTACAAGAGTAGCAATGCTGGCAATTTGAATATGCCAAAGAGAAAAGCTGTAAAGTGCTTCCTTTACATGAAAAGGTGAAAATTCTCAACTTTAAAAGGTGAAAGAAAAAACATCATGAGGCTACTAAAATGTCTGAAAAGTGAGAACAAATCTGTCCATAAAATTGTGAAGAAGGAAAGAGAAATTTATTGTATTTTGCTGAGAGAGAGAGACCACATTCATGTCACTTTCATTGCAGTATATTGTTATAACTGTTCTATTTTTTAAATTCTATATCATTGATTAGGCTATTACAGTTGTCTCAGTTTTCCCTCTTTGCCCCCAAAGTCAGCACCCCAAAGTCACTCAGGCAATGCCCCCACCATTGTTCATGTCCATGGTCATGTGTAGAAGTTCTTTGGCTACTCCATTTCCTATACTGCACTTTACATCTCCATGGCTATTCTGTAACTACCTATTTATGCTTATTAATCCCTCACTTCTTCACCCATTCCTCCACATTAGTTGTTGTTGATCTCTTACTGTGCCTAATTTATAAGTGAAACTTTGTCATAGATAGGTACATATGAGAAAAAACATAGTGTATCTAGGGTTGGCAGCATCTGTGGTTTCGGGCCTCCACTGGGGGTCTTTGCATGTAGTTCCTGTGGATAAGTGGGAACTACTGTAGTGTTGATGGGTAGATGGGGAACATAACAGGTTCTGTGCACATGGAAGGAAAAGAGAGGAAAGGGCTGAAAATGAAGGGGTTCGTGAATAGAAGAAGGAGCAAATTTCAGAGATGCTGAGAAAGGCATGAGGGAGCCGGAGCTCCAGGTGAGCCAGAGCCTGAGATGCCCCGTCTTCTTTCCCGCCACGGGGATTGGCACCTGTGCTCTCCCTACTTCTGACTTTATCACTTGCCCACTCCTGCTCATCTTACATGTCACTTCCTCCAAAAACCTTTTCGAGAAACTTTAATCTATATTAAGTGGCTCTATTTTATTCTTTTGTCATATCCTACATCTATTGTTGAATTTTAGAGCACTCTTTGTAAATGTGTATTTTCCCCCATGTTAGTGTGTTTACTGCTTATCTCTCCTAGTAGACCTGAAAGCCATATGAAGGTGGAAACCATGTCTGATTTTGGTCATGGTTGAGTTCTTGCACTTAATTTGGTATCAGGCATGTATTAAATGCCCAGTAAATATTTGTTAAATTCATCAGTGAAGTTTCTTAGACTACTTCCATCTACTGAAAGATGCTTTAATCATGCTGTTCAGGAATGAAGGTATATATATATGAAGTCTTTATGAGGAGAGTATATACTATCATTTTAAGGATGTAGGAGAAATTAGTTTTGATTCTTTAATGCAATAGTTGAGGTTTACTGTGGTCAGTATCTCAAGAGATGAAGGCTTGAGAAAATACTTGGATGTGTATTGTTACTGTTTGGTGCAGTCCAAAGATGGGTTAATACAAGGATCATGGATCATGGCCAGTCCTGGGCTGACCTTGCCTCATGAGAGTGCTTGGAGCTGAGGGTGATACAGGTTTACCTGGATCTTCTCAAGCTGCACAGATCTGCAGCAAATAACCATCCAGATCCAGGACTCGGAGGCAAACAAACATTGATCCCTATGATGTGCTGTTTGCACTGTGTGGGTCTGGGGGTCCTCAGCTGAACAATGCACACTCCCTGTTCCCACAGAATTTCAAGTCTACTGAGGATTCAGGATAACAGAGAAGGAGTTGAGATAGCAAATGTGTTGTATCAGAGGAGTGAGATTAACTGCTACTGTACCATTCTTTCATCCCAACTCTCTCACAGGTTTGCCTTAATGACCTTAGGGTCTAAGAAGCTCTACTCAGAACACCAGAGCACGTGTAGCTTTGACATATTCAATCTATATATGCCATTGGAACTTGACTCCCTTCAAACTTAAAATTAATTAAAGACATTTATATCTTTAGGGACCAAAATGTGTAATCAGTCCTAATGAACCAGTAATCAATCAGTGCTTCTCTTCCTTCCTGATCCTTCTCCAGGTACAATGGCAAGTGAAAATAATTTTGATTATGAGGCAATTAGATGCTTTTTGAAGGCCAGGGGGCACTATTTGAACATTGTGTGTGGGGAATTTGAGGTGTGGTTTCTATTGTTGTTCATGAGGTATGATGGGTATGTTACCATTTTTCTCACTGTGCTCCAACCCTTCCCTCACCCTGGGTTGGTGGTTTTCCTATCTTCTATGTAAGAGGCTGTACTGAAATTTGCACTTATTTCTCAAGCAGTTATGTATTGAATGAGTCTTGATTCTCACCATCCCCATTGTTTAGGCTTTGGTTGATACACACATTGTTTATGATTACCTAAGAGATTCTTTTGATATATCCTTCACCAACTACTCACTGGTAGGGAAAGTTCAGTTGTAGTGATGGAAAGGAAAAAGATAGTGGTTGGTAATGTACCATTTCAAAAGCAATAGCAAAACATTGCTACATTCGCTCCCAAAGATGTATAAGAGCCTGTGAAGAAAGTTATTATATTGTAGCATCAGTCTAAAAAGTTACTTTCCGATTGTTTCTTTGAGGGGATGATAGTATTGTAGCTTTCCTCTTATTTACACCTGAATCTATCTGAGTCCTTTAGTATCTCCACAGTGTATAGGTTTGCCAGTTTCACCCAAGTAAACGGGACACACAGTAGCTTCTGGCCACAGATTGCTGGTTGTATCTTTCCTGTGGCTCCCAAGAGTCCATTTGTTTTTCCAAAGTCGTGGTAGTGGAGTGGGAGGCCTGATGGAATTAGGATTTTATTGGTTACAGAATACAAGTCACCTTTTTGTGACTGGGCAGTCTTAGTGTTGTACATTCGAGGTACTTCTGGCCAAGTTTGAGATACTTCTTAACAAGACAACATAAATTAGCATATTATCAACTTATGTCCCTTCCTGTGTGATCAACCCTTCTCTCCCTTCATCACCTGGATAGAAGTCCTCAAGTGCTTGGAAGTCCTAAAGAAGTGTACATCATGAGAGCTGAAATACTATTGTAATGTTGCTACCAGGTGTGGTTGTGATAGTTCTTATGCCATTGTTAAATCTCATTTGGGGATGGTTTTTAAAGACATAGCTTTATCTCCTCTGTAGTTCAAGTTGAATAGAGCTCTTTCCTAATATAAATTACCTAATTTTGAGAGTTTCTGCATGTATTATTAGAACCTAATTGTTTCTCTTTCTCATGCAGAATGCTTTTGATTTAGGAAATGCAGGCAAACTTTTAATATAAGCAAGAGTAAGCAATAGAAAAGTAAATGTTTTGCTGCTAAGTCCCCTAAAACATATTATTCTAATCCAAGCTATTAATTTATGCTCAAGCATAGTGGGGCTTCTTGATGATAATTTATGATGTTTATATGCTGTATGGTAACCCTGACCACTGTACAGCAGATAAACTTGAAATCTCAAAGGCTGAACACAATAGAAGTTTACTTCTCAGTCATGTAATGGGTATTCCTGATTAGTAGGTGGCACCTTTCCAAGCAGTGATTAAGAGACCCAGCTTTCTTTTATCTTGTGGCATTGCTATTTTTGATTCAAGGCTTCCACATTACCATGAGAGGGGAAGGAGCACGGAGGATTGCATATGTGTAAAGGCTAGGCTTAGAAGAGGCACACATCACTTCTGACTCACATTTCCTTGGCCAGAACTTGGTTATATTTGAGGAAACTGAGACTGGAGCCAGCTGTGTGCCCCAGGGCAAGAGGACACAGCTGTGGTCCATCGCTGGCCCAGCTCTATCATAATTGCTTTCTCTCTTCCTTTACACCATCTCCATGACTTTGCCATTTGTTTTGTTTTTTTTTTTTACTTCTACATTGTAAAGCTTGGCGGTATAGCCAAAATGTTGAAAATTTAAGAAAGCATCTAAAAATACACAATCCTGTCAAATTTTGAATTTTAAAATATGTGAATTTTAAAAGTGTGATTTAAATGTTAGTAAATATTAGCAGAATCTCATTTTATGTGTAAAAATTGAAAAAATAAGGTTCCAAATTTAAAAATAATCTCAATTGCATAATTTCAAAGCTGGAAAAGCAGATTATAAAGTATTAGTGACAGTGACACTTGGAGATGACACTTGATGATGGACATGCCCACTGTCCTTGGTAAGTATAATGTGAGTCATAAAATTTTTTACCTGCATCAGAATCTTGGATTATGATTACAATGACTACATGCTATCATGATGCTTATATTATGTATAATGTCCATAGCTATTGTTTTACTTTTTTAGTGAGCTATAATGGACTCACAACATTGTATTAGTTTCCAGTGTACAACATAATTGTTTGATATATGTATACATTGTGCAGTAATCACTATAATAAGTTTACATAACATACATCACCTCATACAGACTTTCTTTAGATGAGTTTTAAGATCTATTCTCTTGGAGAGGAAAAGAAGGAGGAAAGGAGGCCGAGAGGGAGGGAAGAAGGAACAGGGGAAGGAAGGGAGAAACTTCAGGAAAAGAAGATTAGCTAACATTTATGAACACTGGGCAATATTCTAAGCACTTGGACGGTATAAACCCTCGTAATCTTTACACTAACCTGACATAAGTAGAAAGGTTCTGTTATCACTTCCATTTCCTAAATGCAGAAACATAATGCTCTGAGTGGGAGGTCACACACCACCGTATTATGCCATGTCATGCCATGCTGTTAGCTTAGAATGAACACTATGTGAACTGTTAGGGGTAGCATAGAAAAAAGTATAAGGAAAATTAAAGCAATCTTCAATCCGCCCCATTCTAGAACTAATCCTATAGGGTAATTAAAAATTAAATGTGGTGACTATGTAATTCATCAGGATCTAGATGCCTCACTGTTTCTAGTTTCCCTTGCCTCCATGTCCTTATGTTAAGAGCCTGTTCTACTGACATCAATGCAGTAGTTTTATTTTGTGTTTTTTTTTTCCTTCTGGGACCCCTGATAGATTCAGAAATCCAATAATGTGAACATAAGTTGAGGAGGAGAAAAACAGGGGTGGGCTGGAGACAGGGATAGAATTAACTGATACATCAATGAATGTACTCATTCATTCATCACACTGTTATCTAGAATATGACATACCAGGCATTGCTGTAGACTCTGGAGATTCAAACAAAAGGGAGGAATAGTCAAGGTCTCAGAGTCTACTAGGGAAGATGAATGTTAGAAATATGAAAAAGGAACTACAAATATGTGTCTCACTTCCCTGAGAAAAGACTTTATGTTCAGCTCGTTCAGACAAGAAGAGGTGAGAGGAACAGATACATGCCAGAAACCAAAGAGCACGGTGTTGCTGGGGCATGAGGTATGCTGGACAACAGTAGGCTGACTCTTGAACAATGTGGGGGCTAGGGGCGCCCACCCCTGCACAGGCAAAAATCTATGTATAACTTTTTAAAATATATTTTATTAACTATGCTATTACATTCTCTCTTTGCCCTCTCCACCCAGTACTCCCATTCACTCCAGCAATCCCCCCACCTTAGTCCATGTCCATGGGTCCTGCATATAAATTTTTTGCCTCTCCATCTCCTATACTATTCTTAACTTCCTCCTGTCTATTCTGTACCTACCAGTCATACTTCTTAATCTCTGCACCTCTTCCCCCATTCTGTCCCTGCCCTCTCCCAGCTGATGACCCTCCATGTGATCTCTATATCTACGATTCTGTTCCTGTTCTGGTTGTTTGCTTAGTTTGTATTTTTAGATTCAGTTGTTGACAGTTGTGAATTTGTTGCCATTTTAAATAGGTTGCTTTTTAATCTTCTTTTTCTTAAATAAGTCCCTTTAACATTTCATATAATAATGATTTGGGGATGATGAACTCCCTTTAGTTTTACCTTGTCTGGGAAGCAGTTTATCTGCCCTTCCATTCTAAATGAAAGTTTTGCTGAATAGAGTAATCTAGGCTGTAGGTCCTTGCTTTTCATCTCTTTGAATACTTCTTGCCAGGAGTATTCAAATACTTCAAATACTTCTTGCCAGTCCCTTCTTGACTGCAAAGTTTCTTTTGAGAAATCAGCCAAGTCTTATGGGGACTCCCCTGTGGTTAACTAACTTCTTTTCTCTTGCTGCTTTTAAGATTCTGTCTTCAGCCCTGACTGGTGTGGCTCAGCGGATTGAGTGTGGATTGTGAACCAAGGGATCATCGGTTCGATTCTCAGTCAGGGCACATGCCTGGGTTGCGGGCCAGGTCCCCAGTGGGGGCCACATGAGAGGCAACCACACACTGATGTTTCTCTCCCTCTCTCTCCCTTCCTTCCTTCTCTCTAAAAATAAATAAATAAAATCTTTTAAAAAAAGATTCTCTCTTCATCTTTAACCTTTGACATTTTAATTGTGATGTGTCTTGGTGTGGTCCTCTTTGGGTCCGACTTGCTGGGACTCTCTATGCTTCCTCGACCTCTAAGTGTATTTCCTTCACCAAATTAGGGAAGTTTATTTCAGTATTTTTTTCAAATAAGTTTTAAATTTCTTGTTCTTCTTCTTCTTCTGGCATCCCTATGATTCAGATGTTGGTATATAAGGAGATGTCTCCGAGACACTTTATACTATCTTCATTTTTTTTAATTCTTTCTTCTTGTGGTTCGGGTAGAATGCTTATTTCTTCTTTATGTTCCAAATCATTGATCTGAATCCCAGCTTCATCTCTTCCACCACTGGTTCTCTATAGATATTTCTTTATTTCACTTAGTGTAACCTTCATTTCTTTCTGGGCCTTTTTTATTTTGTTGTTGCATTCAATGAATTCTTTTAGCATCATGATAACCAGTGTTTTGAACTCTGCATCTGATAGGTTGCTTATCTCCATTTCATTTCAGTTCTTTTTCTGAGGTTTTGTTCTGTTCTTTCATTTAGGCCATATTTGTTTGTCTCCTCAATTTCGCAGTCTTTCTATGTTTGTCTGTGTACTTTGTAGAGTTGCTTTGATTCCCTGTCTTAGTAGTGTGGCCAATTATAGAAAAGGCACCTGTAAGTTGTGTGTGGTGGAACCTTAGGTAATAGCCAGGGTGGGGCAACCACTTCACCATTTTTTAGCTCTGTGTGAGGGAAGGGCTTGATGAAGGGACAGTGCTGCTGCCTGGCTCCTGGAGGTTTGTCCAGCCTTTGCCCTCTGAGACTGGCACCCTTCCAGTTGATCCCCTGGTGCTGAATCCAAGACAGGATGGGTCTGCATATGATTTAAGACCATGCAACTCCTTTAAGCAGAGTCTCCTGAAAATCTGGCAGTTTCTTCCACTGCACCAACTCCCATTGGTTTTTACAGCCAGAAGTTATGGGGATATTTTTCTGGTGCTGAAATCCTAGGCTGTAAAGTATCGCCTGGTTCTGGGATCACTCACTACCAAGGTATCCCTCCCAATTTTTATCCACCACACATGTATGTGAAACCTCTCCTTCCACCACCTCGCCATGCCACACTGTATCTCTGGGTCTCTCGGCCCAACTCTGCATCTCTGCCCCTCTTACCTGTCTGTGTAAATGTGTCTTCTTTAAATCCATGTTGTTGGACTTCAATACAGCTCAATTTTCTGATGGCTCTAGTTGTAACTCTTTCTGTGATTGTGTGAGGAGATGAAGCATGTTTATCTATGCCTGCATCTTGACCACTATATATAACTTTTGGCCCTCCCAAATTTTAACTACTGATAGCCTACTATTGCGCAGAAGCCATACCGATAACATAAATAGTTGATTAATATATTTTGTATGTTATGTGTATTATTCTTATACATATATGTGCATTCTTACAATAAAGTAAGCTGGAGAAAAGAAAATATTAGTAAGAAAATTATAAGGAAGAGAAAATACATTTATAGTTTTTACTGAAAAAAATGTGTATAAGTGGATCCAGGCCGTTCACGGTTTGAACTGTACTGCCCTTAGATTTGAGCAACAGGGACCTTTGTGTTAGGTCCTGCTCTGTAGAGAGTGTAATTTGGCCAGAGGTCCATGTGACTGAGGTAACGTGTCATCCTGGAGCCCATGCCTCCTATGCTCCAGGTACCAAGGACCCCAGAATGACCTGCTCAGATGGACCCCAACTGACCTCCATAGTCTGTGCAGACATCCTCCCCAGGTAGTCTTCTTGACAGTGGGAATGCACTGTGCATGTAAGCACCTCCAGACCTTAGGTGGGACCAAGAGTTAGCTGTTTGCAGAGATGTGTGGTTGAGCTCTGACATCAGCTAGGGTAACCAGGAATGGAAGAACAGGGAGCAAGGTGCAGGCTGATGGCCCAGAGCCTTTCTATGCTGCTGGTTCTTGTGTGAGGCTTGGAGCAGTTCAAGAATTCTAAATTTACCCCAGATCTCCAAGGCCTTTAAGGAGTTATATTTGTTAAGATAAAAGACTTGACCTATTTAACAGTTTGTAAGCTTGATTTATAAGTTTTATATTCGTACATATAATATATGGGCTTCCATTTCTGCTCTTGCCCAGCCCTACAAATGTGAAAAGCAAAATTCATGCAGAACATGAAGCTGATGAGATAGATTGCAGTCAAATGATGGGAATCTTGATACATCACACCAAGTAGCTGCAGGGAGCTAGCAGATGTTCAGATTTCCCACCATGAGATATATTTTTGTACAGGACAACTCTGTGGGCAGAGTGAGGTGTGAACTGGGGAGGGCCTTCAGGCAGTGAGTCATTTAGAGGCTGTTGCAATTGATCACGGGTAATAAATGAATAAAAGCTCTGGAAGAGGCTACGCACGTGAAGGTGAGACCACGAGGAGGGTCTGGATTCGAGGGATATTTATGAGGTAGAATCAGTAAGCTTTTCTGATTCATAGGTTAATGGGTAGGTTAACCTGATTCATAGGTTTCCACGGGAGATGGAAAGTTAGGAAAACGTCACTCAGAGGAGGAACTGAGGTCTTATTTTGTTTTGTTTGGGAAACTACAGATGTCAATGCCTTTGATGAAGATGGGAAGGCAGAGAAGGTTTTTGAAGAAAGATAACAAGTTCAGTTTCAAGTCCCCTAAGTTGGAGATGTCTCTAAGATGGGCAGGAGCAGGTGTGCTCACTGGGAAGAAGGGTCAGAGTTGTACCTAAACCTTCGTCCTTCCTCCGCCCCTACCCCACACATGTGTTGTAGCATGTGACAGTTGATCAACATTTCATGACTGGCCAATATTATCATTTTGACTAAACAAACTAAATAAATGCTTGAATAATTTAAGATTTTAAACTTAGTTTATGATGAATTCAATGTTTTAGGTCATACTAGTATTTTATATCATGGAGCTTCAAGGTGATTAAATCAGCTGTCTAGAAGTGTTGCATTAAGGTGGGATAAATGTGCATTTTCCTCCTTTGATGTAACTGATTTGTACTGTAAGACATTTCTATCCCAGGCTACTTTTATTGGTCAGGGCTCTTCTCTGTATTTTATATAGGCTTAATTTAAACTATTTTATGTTGTAGCTTTGTTAACTTCTGTAACTTCTCTTGCTAAAAGACATAATTATCCTTCAGACATTTGATCATGTTATGAAAATAACATTGAATTGAACTGACTTTCGCTGAGTCAGGTAAAAAACTCTAATGATTTCTTTTAGAATTATGGGGCAGGTCATGATCAGAAAAGAATGAAATATTAAGTAGGGAAATGACATTGGATTAGTGCCCATATTCTTAAGAGAGATCATTGAGGATGATAACCTGGTTTCTTCTAAGCCTGAATCCAGATCATGTGCTCTTGGTGTGGTAGCCCCTGATACTAGACCAGAGGGCGAGTCGGCTGCCTCCAGAGTCCTCACCAGGAGACACTGGGAGCAGTGTAGTTTATAAACTGATTCCTTAAGAAATTTAGTCAGTGCTCCATAGATCAACTTTGGGAAACTGTTGGACGCATGTATGTGTGTGTATTGACTTTAATAGAATAACAATAAAAAATAATTTAAAAACTAATAAATATATATCTTTAAAGTTTTTATTTTAAAAATATTCTATTTATTCATGTTTAGAGGGAGGGGAAGAGAAGGGGAAAGGCAGGGAGAAAATCATCAGTGTGTGGTTGCCTCCCATTCACCCCACATGGAGGACCTGACCCAAAATCCAGGCGTGTGCCCTGACTGGGAATTGAACTGGAGACCCTTTGGTTCTCAGCCTGCGCTCAACCCACGGAGCTACACCAGCCAGGGCTAAAGTTTTTCATGGGTGAAAATGTAGATGATATTTCTATCCCAATTCATTATTGCTTTATTCACACATTTTATTTCATACATTTATTTACAATATTTTCCTCTCCGGATGATAATTTTATATACCATAAGGGGCATACCTGGTATAGTTATTATAGTACTTGTGGCAAATATCTCAATTAAATATTAATATTAATAAAATCTAAAGATCTATTATTTTTAAATACATAGACAAACTTATTCAGAAATGTACAATGAAATACATATTAAAAATGTGTTTGAATGGGATAACTGTGGGTACTTTTTCTTTTTTTATATATATTCTGTATTTTCTAAAACTTCTCCCATGAACACATTGCTCTAACATTTGGAAAATGAAAATATGCCATTTTTAAAACAGAAGAGAGATGCATGAGGGACATGTGTGATTGAGGAACAGGGTGATGAGTTCACAAGAGGTCATATGAAGGCTCATGTGTAGACACCTATACATGCACTAAGAGAAAGAAAACAGAAAACTGTCAGTGTTTTGCCATTTTAGTGGGAGGAAAGGAAGTTGAATTATAGAAAATACTTGCTTTCTGTTTGTCTCTTTAAAAAGTCACTGAGTACCAATCTCAGTGGCACAAATACATCCTCAATACAAGGATGTATTTGTATCAGGTAGAAGCATCATTTACAGCATAAGAAACTGCATTAGAAATATCATTTGCTGCATTTTTATTACATAATTTGAAGAGTTACCATCGGCATTTCATTTTAGTATCATTAAAGATGTAAACATATAGCAAACCATAGAAAAAACATAATAGGCACAGGCCCACAATTTAACTTTGTCAAAACTTGGTATTTCACTAGATTAGCTTCAGATATTGTATTAGCGTAGTCAAATAATATATTATAGATTTATAGTGGAGGAGGACAACGAGGGAAGGCTTCAGATATGCCCTGATTGGCATAGGGCAGCTATAGGTGGGCATATTTGGCTTTCTCTGGTTGGTCCCAAGCTGGAAATGGGACAAAAATTAGGGAAGTTTTTAATCAAGTCCTGGTCAGTTGTCAAAAAGTTATTGTGTAGCCTTTTGGATTATAATGAAAGATAGAGATCTGACTTCCTGCAAATCTGACTTAGAGCAGGCTGGCTTCCTGGCCTGTTGATTGCAGATAAGGGATGGCAGAAGGTTATGGATCAGAGTTTTATTTTTATATAGGGGCTGGGCATTGTCCATTTGTATATTTAGTCTCATGATACACAAACCTCAGACTCATTTGTGTCAATGCACTGAGCACTATTTCACTGTATGACTAACAATTTATTTATCCACCCTGTAGTTGATATAAACTTGGTTGCCAGCTTATTACTATTATGAACGGTGCTAAATCAATACTCACATCTGCTTATAGAGGAAATACATTTTTTACTTAGTGTTTCATACCAAACTTTCCTGGTATGTCTGTCTTTTGTTTCTGGATCAGAAAGATATGATAACTTTTTATGAGTCTTGTCTTTCCCTTTGATCAAATCTAGTATACTGTAAGAGCTGAATCAAAGATAGTTAGAACTAGTACACACTGCCCCAGACTGCCAGAGCCTGCAGGGGTAGGCAGAAAATTACCTTTGCTTGCTGTTGAAATGCTTATGAGAAAAAAAAATCATTTCTCCTCCTTCTGCAAGGCTACAAGCTCCACTTTTTCTTCCTGCTCCTTCTCTTTTCTTTATCTGGAATTAGTCAGCATGGCAATTCTACCCTTTCACCAGGACAGGAGCCTCTTTAATCTGTCATTATAAATCGCCCCCAGTTTTGCTTATTCAGGACATTATCACATAAAGCTCACTCAGTGTGAATGTTTTTGGTCAAGGCCAGGTCACCAATAAGTACTTAACTAGAAATTAAATTGACTATAAGTTCTAAGATGAGCCCTTGGTATTGAATAATTGTCAACACTGTTACTTTATGTTCACCTTCTCTCTTAAAAGCTCTGTTGTATATTGAATATTCATATGATAATATACCTTTTTGTATATATGCTTTCTAGGGTTTTCACAGCTTTTCACTCCAGATAATCAGTTAATACACACTTGTGTGTATAATAAACATTTATTTCAAAGAAATAGCAAAAAATAAAAACATACATAATAGGAAAAATAAGAAGTTGAATCTTTACTCATGTGACCAAGTTTTAAAAACCCAACCTCTTAACTTACAATTCTTTTTTATTTTTGTATATCCTACTGCCTCCATTGTTTCTTGCCTGAACTTTTAAGAACTAAAAGACACTTTCTGACAAATCTTGCTGTCTCTGGGCTGGCTCCCTTTCAGTCTGTTCTTTCAACTGCCATCAGAGTGATCTTTCTGAAATGAAAATCTAATTACCCCCTGCTAGAAATCCATTAAGGCTTTATATCATCTGTAGGGTGAAGTAATAACTACTGAGGCTGGTCTGAAAGGTTCTTTGTGACCTGAACACTTCTCTAAGCTTACCCTCCGGCACGCTCCTGCATAACTGCACTCTGGGTATTCTATTCTCCAGCCACATCCTGGGTTCCTAAGGTGACTTTCTCACCCTGTATGACCCACCTACAGAGTGACCTGCTGGGTGAAGCTGTTCCCCAGCACCATGCCCCAGGTTTACACATGCCAAAGAATTCTGTAATTAAAAACATTTGTTTCCACCAAACTGTGGGCTTTTTGAGGGTAGGGACTGTCTTGAAATGCTAATCTATTTTTTCAGTTCTGAATTTAAACTAAAAAAAATATAGACACATATAAATGTGCATACAAATTTACATATGTGTGTATATATATGTACACATATATGTGTATGTGTATAAATAAATTTATATGCATATAAATAATCTGCTCTCGATGTGGCTCTGGGACTCTCTGTGGGCCAAATTCCTGGCTCAGTGATGGAGTCTGCTGCCCACCGCTGATGCTTCCACTGTCTCTGAAATGACCACAGCAGTTTATCTTTGAAGAGCGCTGCACAGGCATCACCAAGTGGGTGGGTGTGTTGCGTGTGTGCACCTGGCATTTAGCTCCTCTTTATAGAAAACACTTTGCTTTCTGAACTTGGACATGTTATTTAACCTAAAGACTTCAGTTTCCTCATGAAGAAGGTGAGTTTAGTTAGGTTTGGGAACCTTGGAGGAATTATTACAAAACTTAACCAATGATCCATTAAGAATTAGACTGTTTCTCTTTACTTCATTTTCTATCTTTAACACTCTAGGAAATACCTAGCTCAGTAAATGTTGTTGAATAACTTGAAGGAAGAAAGGAATTAAAGAGGAAGAAGAGTGAGGAAGGTGAAAGAGGGAGACAGGAAGGAGGGAGAAGGAGGAGAACGTGCAACAATATGGCATGTCTTGAGGTCAAACCTTGGGTGAAGGAATACCTAAACAGTATTTTCTGTGAAAAGTAGAAATAGGAGGAAACTGATGCTGGGTAGGCAGTAAACAGTGTTCACACCAAAAACTGTCTTGTGGGATACAAAATTAATCAGACGTGAGACTTGTCCCAAACTCGCTTTCTCTCTGCTAAAGGAAATTAAAACCCGTGTCCTCATAAAACCACTAAGCAAGTAGTGAGAAGTGTCTGGGACAGCAGGCCTTCTGTAAGTGGTAACTGAATGAGTAAATGAAATGGACAAACAGAAGTACAGATACAGTTCTTATAGGACTTCAGAGGAGGAATAAATCCCACCTAGCTGAAAAACTCTGGGAAGGGAGTTTGACCTTGAACTTGAGGTCAGGGAGGATTTAGACAAAGTAGATAAGGAGCAAGAGTCAGAGGTGATGGGAGGATGGGGACAGGAACATTCCAGGGAGGGTGAAGAGGAGGATGAAGAGTGAGAAAGAGTGAATGGGAGCTGGGGCTAGCTCAGTTTGGACAAACAACTCAATTTTGATGGCTCCCAATAAGGACTGCCATGCTTGTATCACTACAAATTCTAACAATTTAGATGCATTATTCTCTCATACTGGCCTTTCTACTGTTATGGTAACCCTCAAATAGCATTTCTACCTTTCCAAAAGCTTAACAGTATATTCAGAAGAAACCAAAAGACCGTTAGCCACAATACTTATAAATAACTGTCTTAAATCCAATCCTGTTATATGCAACAAAGAGGGGACTCACAAAGAGAGTCCCCGTGTTGGGCAGTTGGCAGAGCTTCCATGGCTTTGTTTCCTAACGGAGATTGAAAATTCCTTAGCCAGAGTAAACCAAAGGCTGAATGAGGTGCTAAGACCAGCAGGTACAGCAAACTAGATGTGACCAAATGTTACTGCCCTTGATCACATGGAAAGCACTTTATGCTTATGCTGCTCAAAAGTCTAAATTTTTATAGAGAAAAACTGTTTCCCAATCATCAAAGCATACCCTTTCATGGTCATGACAGCTATCTTTGTGTGCTTTTCACAGGTCCTTGGTAGAGGAGGTTGAGTATGACAAGGAGAGAAGAAATAAATGTTTTCTGCTTTATAGACATTTTAAAAATAACATGATACTTTTCTTTTTAGTAACATTTTTAATTTAAACTAGATCTCTGAAGGGTTTTTTTTGTATTGTAAGCAACCCCATAAAAGATAATAAAATGGGAAGTAAATACATTTTTAAATATTAACAAAAGCTATTTCCTGATCTTTTTAAATTAATTCATATTTACAGGTGCTGGCAAATCACATTGAATCTCTGGAGTAATTTAGATATAAAGTTTAAAAATCCTCTTGTTTGACAATAGAATGTGAGTATATGCAATTCTAAGGGATTTATGTTATTTTGCTTCCAATCACTACTGGTTACCCGCTGCCATGTGTGGTACCAGGCTGGGTACTGGGGATGTAATAGCACAGAAACTTCCCTGTCAGTGTCCTAGGAAGGTCAGGAAAAGCAAGCAGGGCCTCACAATTCTGGGCCAGCCAGGTATAGGCAATAGGAAACAAATGTATTCAAGAGCTTGTGGGAGGGCACCTAACTCGGTCTTGATGGTCAAGTAGGGATCCTAGAAGACATGACATTGAGGTAGGGTAAATCAAAGGAAGGGGTTGAAGGTAATGTTCTGGGACAGAAGGAACAGCCTATTTGGAGGCTCAGAGGTGGAAGGATGCAAGATTGGAAGGGATATTGCAAGGCGTTGTGAGGAAACTGAACTAAGACAAACCAATTCATCACACTGCCCAAGTTCCAAAGTCAATCTGCCATACGCATGTTGTATTAGTGAAACAGAAATAGCCTTCCTTGACTGATAACACTTTTCAAAACTGATGAAACAAATAATCTTAAAAATATTAATCCACTGTAATAATTTTGGACAGAATGTTTCCTTTTAGACAAAAGTTTGTAGAAAGGCTTTTATCTTCTATTTAGCATTTTGCCATTGGTATATCTGCTTTGAAACATAATTGGTCATTTGAGAGAAATTAATCCAATTCCTTGCCATTGGTAGATAGCCTGATGAACTATGCATACTGGAGTTCCTCAAAGAAGTCAGGCCTCCGCTGTATCAGGAGTCCACCAAGTTCCTGCGGAGGAAGCACCTTCTGGCACTAGAACAAGATGTGTCTGTAGCTCAGGTTTCAAAATTCCTTTCCAGTGTTGTTTTCCTAGCACCTGAAGTTTAGTCTTAAATTTTCCTACAAAGGGTCTGTAGGGATCTGATAGTTCTTTTGTAAAGCGTCCACTGTGACGTTATTCTTAGCTTCCACTTCCATCCTCCCCAATGTGCAGCTTTCATTAATTAAGATTAATGAAAGGTCAGGTGACAAATGATTTGCTCTATGATAGGATTTCAAAGTGAATTGTGGAGAGTGATGTGTGTGCACATTTTGGGGACAGCAGTTTCCTAACAGTGCTCATTTACGTGGCTAATTACAAGGTACAGTACTTGTGAGCCAGCCCTTTCAGGACTGGTCAGGACAGGGACAAGGAGAAACAACCAAGGGCAAGACACAAAATACCCAAATTATGCTCTTTCATAACTGATCCATCAGAGGCACATTTTAGATAAAGCTGAGTGACTTGTTATTTCAAATCACAAGGTCTTTTTGTTTGAGGCTTCAGATGGCCATAGAACTAAGTGACATGAAAGAGATGAGCTGCAGGTCACAGGGGCCTATTTTTGATAAATTTCTTTATAGTGTGAAGAGGTAAATGAACTCCCAATTACCAATAAAATGTAAAGCTCTTTTTACATTTCTCTAATTCCTGAGATGCTTTTACTGAGACCAAATGAGAAAACATTTTTTCCTTTACATCCCTTCATCTGGTTGTCAAATAAGTTTATAGGAGAAATGAGAAATGTTCTATTTTATGAAGGGCTTTTTTTGGTATTTTTGTTACACTGGAACTAGTTAAGTCATCACAATAAGAGGCTTGTGATTCTTAACAGTGTTGGTGACCTTTTAAAAAAATCTTTGGTGATGTAACTTTTGTATCTTGAAATCTATGAGTAATCTGGGATTATTTACTATATCACATTTTCAACCTTTTCCTTCTCATGGCACACATAAACTAATTACTAAAATTCTGTGACACACCAAAATTATATTGCAGTTTTTGCCAGTCTGAGAAAAGATAGATGCATAATTTTAATTCATTCACACCAGATGGCTATTGCTGTGTTGGCTGTTGTCCTTTCTTTGTTTGACAAACTAAGAAAAAAGAGGGCAGTGCCCCTGACTAATAGTCAGGAACTGCATGTGTTAAAAATTCCTGAAACACAGCAGTGTACCTGCCATGGCACACCGTTGGAAGTCGCTGCAGTGCACTAATCCCCTGCAGCGGAAACCTGCTCCTCCTGAGCATCTCCTTTTTCTGTGGACGTGTAGTTCATATCCTCCTTCAAATACAGGTTCTGCAACCAGACTTTGTGTTCCTATCTAGTTCAGCCTCTCTATATCTGAAAGATACTGGGTAAGTTTAGTTAAACTTTCAAAGACTCAGTTATCTCACCTATACAATTGGGGTGACAATAATGTCCACATTAAAAAAAAATTCTCTAGCATCTTTACCAAGCTATCAAATAAGCACTTGAAAGTTGTTATATATAAACATGGTATTTTAAATGAACCTTACTACTTTTCGAGGCAAAGAGTAGATTTTTTTTATTTTAAAAAATTTTTAGAGAGAAGGGAATGGAGAAAGAAAGAAAGGGAGAGAAACGCTGAAGTCAGAGAGAACCATCAATTGGTTGCTTCTTGTATGCACTCCATCCAGGCACTAAACACCTAACCCAGGCATGTGCCCTGACTGGGAACTGAACCAGTGACTTTTTGCTTTGCAGGACAACACCCAACCAACTGAACCACATCAGTCAGGGCAAGAGTAGATATTTTTTTAAATCTAGGGTTTTCTTTTTCAATTTGAAAAAACTATATTGTGCATAATCACTGTTAGGGTCACTGTAACACAATATTGAAGGCAAAATTAGAATTTGCTTCTTAATTAACTGTCAGCCAAAAATAAAATGGAACTTTGTTTTCCTCTTCTGGTTAAAAAAATATAGTGTCTGCATCATAGGGTCTTGATGAAGATTCAATGAGATTAAAGTGGACGAAGACCTTAACAAGATACCTAGCCCATCACATAACTCTATCAGTGCTATCAAAATATAATATGACTGGTAAGGTAGAATTTGTAAAACTCTCTAGAATGCCTTTACCATTTCAAAAATTCAAAATTGCCAGACCCTGAATTTCATTACTGAGAAATGGGCAACTTCAGTGCTAGGTATTGAAGCATATATTTCTTTAACACTAAATTTCCAATAAGCAATCATATTGGTGATATTTGTAGTGAATGGCTTGCAGAAATTTTATTTTAATGAAAAGAGATAATTTTTGAAGAATAAATGATGTTTTCTTACTGTACTGCCAAGCAACATGAGGGAGAAGGCACAATCTGTGAGCTCCGTAACTCTCTTGAAGCATAACTTTCTTTCAAGAGCCCTGTTAATTTAGTTCATTGATGAGGCATCCTTAAACTAATAATAGTATGGCTTTCAGTGGTAATAATATTTGAATCTTTGAATGCTGATTTAAAAAACTTTTTATCATGGAAAATTTCAAACATATACAAATATAGAGAGCATATTATAATAAGCCTATGTACAGATCATCCAGTCTCAAGAATTAGTAACATTTGGCCAATTATTTTTTATGTTTTAGTCTTTTTTTCAGCATTTTTGAGATATAATTAGCATACAACATTGTGAAAGTTTAATGTGTACAATGCGGTGATTTGATACATGCACATGTTGCAAAATTTTTACCATAATAAGGTTAGTTAACATCCATCATATCATACAATTACCATTTCTTGTGTAGGTGGTGAGAACACTTAAGATTTTCTTTCTTACCAACCTTCAAGTATGTGACACAGTATTGNGCCAATTATTTTTTATGTTTTAGTCTTTTTTTCAGCATTTTTGAGATATAATTAGCATATAACATTGTGAAAGTTTAATGTGTACAATGCAGTGATTTGATACATGCACATGTTGCAAAATTTTTACCATAATAAGGTTAGTTAACATCCATCATATCATACAATTACCATTTCTTGTGTAGGTGGTGAGAACATTTAAGATTTTCTTTCTTACCAACCTTCAAGTATGTGACACAGTATTGTTAACTATATTATATCCTCAGAACGCATTCATGTCATAAGTCAAAGTTTGTGGTTTTGGGCCAACATCTCCCCATTTCCCGCACCCCTCAGCCTCTAGCCACAACCACTCTACTCACTCCTTCTATGAATTCAGCTTTTTAAAGGTTCATTAGATAAGTGAGATCATACTATTTTCCTTTCTTTGTGTGACTTATTTCACTTAACATAATGCGCTCAAGATTCATCCATTCATCTGTCCATGGACACGTAGGTTGCTTCCATGTCTTTGCTCTTGTAAATAATGTTGCAATGAACATGGGTACCCATGTATTTTTTCAGGCTAGCATTTTTGTTTCCTTCAGGTCTTACATTTTAGTCTTTCTTAAAAAATGTTTTATGTATTTATTTTCAGAGGGAGGGGAAGGGAAGGAGAAAGGGAAAGAAACATCAATGTGTGGTTGCCTCTTGCTAACCCCCAACTAGGGGCCTGACCTGGCCCACAACCCAGGCATGTGCCCTGACTGGGAATTGAACTGGCAACCCTTTGGTTCACAGGTCAGCACTCAATCCACTGAGCCACACCAGCCAGGGCACATTTAAGTCTTTAATCCATTTTAAGTTAGTTTTTGTGAGTGATATAAGATTTCAGTGTCATGCTTTTGAATGTGAGTGTCCACAGTGCCCAACAATATTTATTGCAGGGACTATCCTTTCCTCATTCAATGTTCCGGGTGCCCTTGTCAAGTATTAGTTGACCATATATGTGTGAGTATATTTCTGGACTCTCAATTCTGTTTCATTTGTCTATGTGTCTGTCTTTATGCCAATATGATACTGTTTTAATTACTATGAGTTTTTAATTATCTTTTTTTTAAATCCTTTCACTTGAGCCTGTGTAGAATTTTTAAAGGTGAAGTGATTCTATTATAGACAGCATATAATTGGATCTTGTTTTTTAATCCATTTAGCCACTCTGTGTTTTTTGATTGGAGAATTTAATCCTTTTGCATTTAAAGTAATTATACATAGATATAGATTTACCAATGACAACTTATTAATTATTTTCTGGCCATTTTTATAGTTCCTTTGTTTCTTTTTTCCTGTTCTGCTGCTTACTCTGTGAATTGATGATTTTCTATAGTGTTATACTTTAATTCCCTCTCTTTGTCTTTTGTTAATCTACTGTATGTTTTTCCTTGTGATTATCATAGAGCTTACACAAAACATCTTATAGATAAAAGTTTATTTTATGCTGATAGCTGCTTAACTTCAATCATATTCAAAACTTCACCCTTTTACTGCAATTCCCATATTTTATGTATATGGTATCATAATTTCCTTCTTTTTATATTATGTATCCATCAACAAATTATTGGAGCTATAGTTATTTTTAATAATTTTGTTTTTTAACCTTTGTATTTGAGTTAAGGACTTAATACATGACCACCTTAGAGTATTAGAGTATTCTGAATTTGAGTATATACTTGCCTTCAGCAGCATTCTTTATATTTTTATGTTACTAATTAACATGTTTTTATTTCAGCTAGAAGAAGTCCCTTTAACAGTTCTTGTAGGAAAGGTCTAGTGGGTCTGGTGCTTGAATCTTCCAGCATTTGTATATCTGGAAAATTATCTTTAGAATTCTGAAAAACACCTTTGCTAGGTAAAGTATTCTTGATTGGAACGTTTTTCTTTCAGCACTTTGAATGTATCTTCCCACTCTGTCCTAGCCTGTAAGGTCTGCAGAGAAAACTGCTGAGGGCCTTGTGGTGGTTCCTGTATATATAAGAAATTTTCTTTCCCTTGATGCTTTAAAAATTTTCTCTTTGTGATTTTAGATGGTTTTATGATGTGTCTGAGAAGAGTATTTTAGTTTAAAATTTTGATGTAACCAATTAATTATTTTTTTGAACTTGGATGTCTAAATCTCTCCCCAAATTTGGGAAGTTCTCAGCAATTATTTCTTTAAATAAGTTTTGTGCCTTTTCCCCCATCTTCCCCAATAATGTATAGGTTTATTTTCTTAATACTATTCTGTAATTTATGTAGGCCTCTTTTACACTTGTTTACTATTTTTTCTTTTTGCTCCACTGACTGATTTCAAATGACCTATATTCTAGTTCATTAATTTTCTCTACTTGGTCAAGTCTGATCTTGAGGCTCTATAGAATTCTTCAGTCACTGTATTCTTAAACTCTAGGATTTTGTTAAGTATTTTTAATGGTTTCTAAGTCTTTGTTGAACTCATTTTGCTCATATATTGTTTTAATAATTTTCTTTAGCTGTCTGTGTTTTTTTACAGTTCACTTAATCCCTTTAAAATAATTATTTTGAATACTTTGTCATACTGTTCATAGAGATCCATTTCTGTAGAGTCAGACACTAGAGCTTTATTAGTTTTCTTTGGTGGCTTCATGTTTCCTTGATTATTCATGACCTTGTGGCTTTTTGTTGGTTTCTGCTTATTTGAGGAAATGGACACATTTTCCACTTGTTGCAGACTGGATTCCATAGGGTAAGCCTTTTGAGTGTGGGTTGTCTGATGGTGTCTGCAGGCAGGCTTGCTGCTGGACTACTCAGGTGGGCAGGCCATGAACGCAGAACTGGAGCCTGGGTTCACTGGACTGTGTCTGGTGCTTGAATCTATGGTTATGGCCTTGGACCTGGGCTTGTGCGGCTGGACCTGGATCCTGGGTTTAGGGGGGGCTGGCCTAGTGCTGTGGTAGCCCAGAAGCCTTGCAGAAGCCAACTGCATACTGGGGCCATGGAGGCTGGTCTGGAGCCTGGGTATCAAAACTAAGTCAGAAACTAGATCTGTGAGGGCTGGCCTGGTGCTAAGAGGAGCTGGGAGCCTGAGACCATGGGACCATGACTGGAGTATGTTGTTACAGGGGCTGGTCTGGCCTGGCATGAAGAGCCTGGGTCATGGGAGTCCACTTAGAGCCTGTGCCTGGTGTTGGAGTCCATGGTGAAGTTATATGTTTACTTTAGTCCCCCTTCTCCTCGGGGTTAATGACTCTCTCCACACTGGGCTGCCCATGATGGAGGAGTGGTAATGGGGAAAATGTCAAACTGTTTTTCCTACCTGCTTCAATGCATCTTTTCTTATTTCTGTGTACCAGTAATACTTAGCTCTTGTGAAGGTAATTTTTGTGCATAGAGAATTGTTCAAAGTGATGTTTCTGGGAGAGGACAAGAGATAGCAAATTTATACCACCATCTTGGTGACATTATACTGGGGTGGGGCAAGTCTTTTTTCATCTAAATCCCCACACATTTACTCCTGCCTCATCACACTGGGTTATTTTGAAACAAATGCCACATATTATATTATTTCATTTCTAAATACTTAGGAATGTGTCAATAGAGGATAAAGAGTTTTTGATGGTAACATAGTATCATACTTGACAAATTTTGAAATTTCTTAATATCCTCAAATATTTATTCAGTTCTCAAATTTCTTCAATTATTTAATTAATATCAGTTTTCTTTTTAGTTTTGGTACCATTTTTGAATAAGGGCAATTTTTAAGTGTTAAATAAAAATAATTTTACTACAAATTTATGTTCATGTGATATACTAGAATAATTTCTGGTAATTGCCTCTCAGGGAGTAAACTTACACCTTTTAAAACTTGAAAAAATATATTAGTAATTTTACAAGGCAAGTTCTTTATGCAACTAGATTTTAAGGATATTATAAGGTGAGTGTTGCACTGGGAGTTAGAAGCACAGTGATACTGTGGTGTGTGTCTAGCAAATGAGAACTGATCTTTTCCACTCTGTTACCCAGACACTGTCAACCAGGCCCAATGCAGGATAATTCATATTCCCAATTTTATATATCGGAAGCCAATTGCAAGATTTTCCTGTTTTGCAACTTGAGCTCTATTTGTACCACACTGTGTCTAGAAAAATATTGATATCTGTGGAAGGTTCCATGACCTTTATCTCTAAGAGTGATAGATACCCTAGAAATGAATTCAATACAAACTCTCTTTGGGGTGATCATTATATGATGTTTTATCTTGGCAAACTAGGAACCTAGAGGGCAAAACAAACATTTAACCTATCCATCAGGGCTAGGCAAAGAGAAACACTTTTCACTTCCTGACACAGGTTGTGTAAATAATACAATGCTTCCAGAGCCAAGCAATGCTTTAGATGCCTGCAGAAGCTGGCTGTTTGCAAATTACAGAGATTCCATTTGCAAGGTAAGGGATATGTTGTTCTGAACCTTGAGCAAATATTACTAATTTGGTTGTCTTACAGTGAGCTTTCATGTATTAGCTTTTCTCAAATGGATGTTATTTTAATGTTATTACTATTACAGTCTCATCCCATTCTTACCATTAATGTTGTAAAGTGAGAATGGACGTGAGTAAAAATTTTAAGCGTTCTTTGCCTTATAATTGCTCTGTTCTACTGAATTGCCTTTCTCTAAGAATAGTTTGCTTTCCTTTTCTCTGAGCCAGTGTTAGGTTGATATGGAGCCAGTGGGTGTTCTTTAGCCGTGTTTCCTGGTGCCTTACAGATTGTTAGACCAGTGGGTTGAGTAATTGTCCAGAAACCATCACTTCCCATGTGGGCAAGGGGATAACAGTAAGTATGCAAGGTCATTTGAGCTCCAGATCATGCCATGGAATAAATGAGTAAAATTTAATGAATAGTTCTCTTCTGTTCACTATTAATTGTGTGCGTTTTATTCCCATTGCTCTGCATGTTCTGCCATCAAGAGGAGATCTTTAACTCTATTCAGTTGTTTCTCTATGACCAGATAGAGGACCTCAAAATGAGCACATTTGGCCCATGAACCCACTGTCACTCATGAGAAAGCACCTCACGAGGTGTCCTAATCAGGCACTTGCATCACCTGGAGTTCCTAGGTCATCCTGGATAACATGAGTCCAGTATCTTTTTTGGTGCTTTGTCCCCTTGATTATTCCAAAGTGCTTATGACTCCCCAGCTAAAGGCTAGATATCTGCAATCCAGTAGCCACATTCTGTTTATACCTTCCTCCCGTTTTCCCACCTCTTCTTCCAATTGTGGTACTGTTTCTTCCTGGGCAGTGTGCTTCCAGGAGAACATTCAGTCCTTCAGTGAAAGTTTAGCACTATTAAATGCAATTCTGCTGAGCATATTCTTGGCAAGGGAAACAGTGCCTTGGCCAGCAATCCACTGCCTGAAACATGCTGATAGTTCCTAACCATGCACAGTTTTGCATGTAGAGTGTCTAGTGTGGAAGCACCTGCTGTCTGGGCCTGGGTTCTTGCTCTCCTTGCTGCTGGAGCTGTTGCCACCTCCCTCTGACTTATGCCATAGGTTGGCCGTGGACAGATATGATGCATGTGCCTGTGTGAGCTGTGGTCTCGAAGCCAATAGAGGCAATTTAGGCTTCTGTCAGTAGAAGCACTTAAAAGCAAAGGAGATGATTTCATTTTGACCTTTTCTTTTCATGGTTCAAATAAGGTAAAATTAATTTTAATAGTCATTCATCAAAGGCATTTTGGCTATTATTATACAATCATTGCTTTTAAAATAAGCAAGTGCTTATTAAAAGAAAATTATTGGGCTTTCAAATAGTCTTCATTTTTAAAAAATCTTTAAACAATGTAAGATCACTGAATTTTTAGAGCTTCTTAAACTTTGCTTCCCAACTGGCTTTTAAGCCATTCAATTAGAGATCAAAGTGCAGAGAGAAATACATCATTTTTCTCCCACCTATTTGGGAGGTTCCTCTTTTAAGTGGATGCTTATTGATTGTCCAGTCCTTCTGAGGCGCTTGTTTCCCACTGACGGCCATTATCACTGACCAGAAAGCACTGAAATATTTGGGGGAATGAATGTCCTAACACATATGAAATGGATATTTGGGGGAATGAAAATCTTTCATGCAATGACTTGATTTGTAAGTAAGTAGAGTAGTAAGGAAGCTCCCTCAGCTGGTTCTACTTTGAGCTTTCTTCTGATTATAAGAGACAAAGCAAAGCTCAAGTTTTCACTAAAGATCACATTTTTTTCTTAGGCGTTTGCTTACAAAGGCAGAAAAAGCTGTTGTTCATGTTTTCATTTAGTTGACAAAATTGCAGTTATCTATTTTAGGGAGTAGCTGATTTTTGTTAACAACTGTGAGTCATTTCATATATAATACATGCTTTGGGATTCATTCTGTCAAACTTGGGAACAAAATTTTAGACTTCCTGAAGTAAACATAAAATATATGATTTTCTAATGTAGAATAAACCTAACATATAAAGGTGATTAAAAAATAAATGCATGATTAATTGCTTGAACCTGGGAACCAGAGAGCCCTGGAAAATCTGAAAATGCCCTGGAAAATGTGTGCTTATTTTAATGTATTTGTGCAAATTTTTTTCGTGATAAATATATGTGACATAGTCTTCTATCTGATAGTCAAAGGGCACTTGAATATCACTTGATTTTACCACTTGTACAAGGTTGGGGGTCCTCCTACTCTGTGAAAACCCATTCATACTTGGTCCAGCTCCATTTCCAAGGTTGTGATGCCCACAGTCCTTTGTGGAAAGCTCTGGGTCTTCCTTCCTCAAGGGACCCTCGGCCTCAGTGCTCAGGGCCTGTGAGGCAGCTTGTGCTTCACCTGGCCCAGCCTGTCCAACAAACACAGCCTCTCTCCAAGTCAGTTTTTATAAGAGGAGCACTACAGACAATGTTTCCTGATTTTAGTAGCCTTTATTGACAATTGGGGGCTATAGGGAGGGTCACTTCCCTTAAGAGGAAGTGATAAGAGGAAGTGACCTTCCTCTTAAGTCTCCATGGCTGAGGCTCACTCTCTGCTAATCCCTCCCTCCTGCCCCCACTTTCTAAAGAAGCAGATTGTTCTCCTTGCTCCTCACTAGTCTTGTCGGAAGTCTCAGCTTTACCCCAGTTTCTTATCTAGATATTTTCCGAAGGAAATTTGGAGTATAAAATTATTTGCATCTTGTTCCATGCTGTGCAAAGATTTTTAGCTTAGTTCCCGAACACAATGGTGTGTTAGGGTAGAGCACTTGCCTGGAGGGCCAGGACACCTGAGTTCTCTTAGGTCTTCCTCTTTTCTCTCTATGACCTTGTCTAAGTTACATCAACTCTCTTACTTTCAGTCTCCCAGTCTGTCCAAGGGAGATGATAACAGCCACATTGCCTCCCTCAGAGGCTGCATGCCATGTTTGTCTCATGTCCCCTCATCCTGGAGGGCAGAGTGGTTCCAGAGTCCCGGCCTTCGGCCAGTAGGACTACAAGCCAATGGCACCCACAAGGGCCTTACACTGGAGTCCTTCTTTAGAGGAGCAGAGTACTTTGGGTACAATAACTTAAGCACTTTGCAAATGTATATTTTAATAAAAATATTGGCCATGCTACCATGTATGTCTGTAATAATCCAACCCCAAACAGGCCCCGAGCAGACATAAGGGTATTATTATCAGGCCTGAGGGGTTAAGAGGGAAGAACCCTGTCTTTCTGGATTACAATGGGAGACTTTGTTGAACACTCCCATGCCTGGTGTCACTGGGCTCTATATATGTTCATTATCCATTTACTACTCACAACCACCTGAAGATAATATCTTTATCTCCAGTTCAGAGAGAAGGAAACTGAATTTCTGAGAGATTATGCAACTTTCTCAAGGCCACACAGTTAGTAAATATGTCTGATTCCAAACTTATGTGTGCCTGACTCCCAAACTCATGATTGTTATTCCACCTTAGGGCAGAGGTTGTCATTCGTCTTAGCAGATGAATAGCATCTGTGCTTTCTTCTCCCACTTTTCTCTTCAACCACAGAAGAGATTTCAACTCAGAGGAGTGATATATTAGAAGACTTTCAGGGTCACTGCCGCTCACAATGTTCTAAGAGGCTTTGAATCCAATTCTTCAGCCATAAGTTAAACTCTGTACCCATCAAAGGAATTTTTTTATTCCTAGTTTTGAAAAATGTTATTATTTTTTATTGAATTTATTGGGGTGACAGTTAACATTGTACAGGTTTCAGGAGCACAATTTCATAACACACTGGATGTACATTGTACTGTGTGTTCACCACCCCAAGTCAAGTCTCTTTTCATCACCATTTATCCCCCTATACCCTCCTCCACTTGCTCCAACCCTTCTCCCCCAGCAGTCACCACATTGTTTCCTGTGTCCATGAGTTTTTCTCTCCTTTTTTTCTCAGTCCCTCCACCCTCCACACCCAGCCCCTCCAACTCACCCCATGACAGCTGTGAGCCTACTCTCTTTCCGTGTATGTTGCTATTTGGCTTGTTATTTCATTTTGTGCATTAGATTCCACATATACAAGGGGCAGACCCCCCAAAATATGAAATTGTCTTCTGGGGGGTAGGCCTCTCATAATACAGGCTTCTCTCATTACGTGAGTGTTCTAGGAACCTATCCGTATCAGTATACCAGCTGGTGTTGTTGTGAGAGGCTGCATTCAGCTTCAGTGAATTTTTCTGAAGAATCTTTCAATGCATTTGCCCATTTCATGACAGGCAATTTACAAGCATACTTGCACACACTGTGTTGAGTGTTCAGCAGTTTTTGACCAAAAATGGCATCATGCTCACTCCCACCCTTTATATTCATCTAATCTCACCCCAAGTGACTCCCCACCCCAAATGAAAAAAGTCGTCAAAGGGAAATATTTTGCTGAGGTGGAAGAGGTGAAATGAAAACAGCAGAAGCACTAAAAAACATCAAAATTGGTGAGTTCAAAAAACTGTTTTGAGCAGTGGAAAAAACTTCTCAATAGGCATATTTCATCAAATCGAGAGTACTTTGAAGGTGACTAAAGTTTAAGCATGTAAGAATAAATACACATTTTTTACTAAATAAATTTTGGGGTATTGGTGGGGTTGCCCCTTGTAAGCGAAATTAGATGGTACTTGTTTTTCTCAGACTGGCTTATTTCATTTAGTATAATTCTATGACAATGTGTGAGATTTCCTTCTTCTTTATGGCCAAGTAGTATTCCATTAGGTAAATGCACCACTGCTTTTTTATCCACTCATCTACTGATGGACACTAGGGCTGCTTCCAAATCTTGTCTATTGTAAATATTGCTGCAGTTAACGTAGGGTGCATATATTCTTTCTGATTAGTGTTGCAAGTTTTCTAGCATGTATTCCAGAAGTGGAATTTCTGGGTCATAAGGCAGGTCTATTTTTAGTTTTTGAAGAAACTCCATACTGTTTTCCACAGTGGCTGCACCAATCTGCATTCCCACCAGTAGGACGCAAGGGTTCCCTTTTCTCCAGATCCTCACCAACAACTTGTTTGTTAATTTACTGCTGATGGCCATTCTGATAGGTATGAAGTAGTATCTCATTGTGGTTTTAATTTGGATCTCTCTGATGATTTTATGACATTATGCATCTTTTCACATGTGTGTTGGTCATCTGTATGTCCTTTTTGGATAAGTGTCTTTTCAGGTCCTTTGTCCATTTTTTAATTGGATCACTTGGGGTTTTTTTGGTGTTGACTTTTATAAGTTCTTTATAAATTTTGGATATTAACCCCTTATCAGTTGTGTCATTATGAATATGTTCTGTCATTCAGTGGGTGCTCTTTTCATTTCATTGGTGGTTTCCTTTGCTGTGCAAAAACTTTTTAATTTGATGTAGTCCCATTTGTTTATTTTTTTCTTTTGTTTCTTTTGTCTGAGGAGATATATCAGAAAAAAACATTGCTACAAGAAATGTTCACAATTTTACTGCCTATGTCATCTTCTAAGATTGTTATGGTTCTGGGTCTAACATTTAAGTCTTTAATCCATTTTGATTTTATTCTTGTGTGTGGTGTAAAACAGTGGTCTATTTTCATTTTTATGCAAGTATCTGCCAATTTTCCCAACACCACTTATTGAATAGATTATCTTTACCCCATTGTGTGTTTTTTCTCCCTTCATCAAATATTGACTGTAAAGGCGTGGGTTTATTACTGGGCTCTCTATTTTGTTCCATTGATCTATATGTCTGTTTTTATTTTAGTACCATACTGTTTTGATTACTATGGCCTTGTAGTATAGTATGATATCAGACAGTGTGATTCCTCCAACTTTGTTCTTCTTTCTCAAGATTGCTGTGGCTATTCCAGGTCTTTTGTGGTTCCATATGATTATTCCTAGGTTTGCCTCTTTTTTTTTTACAACCATCTGGACAATGATGTCAAAGTCACTCCATCAGAGTGTAGAGAGAACATACTAGGCAGGAAGAGAAAGTTACCAGTCTTTTAAGGCCTGACCTGGAAGCTAGCATTCTGTATTCTCATGATCAGGTGGTCACAACAACCATCTGGACTCAAGAAGGGGTCAGAGACCCCACTTCTATATGGAAGGGGTGTCATAGCACTTCTGGCGAAAGGCCATTTGTGGAACCTACACCACCTTCCTTCATGAGCTGGAGTACCTGATCCTCTGACTACTCTATGTCACTTCGGGGTGTTTTTTAAAGATATATATCAAATTATTGGAGCTAAAGACATAGGCTATCCCTTGAGTTTAACAATTTTCTGCTATAAACAAAGCAGAAAAAATACCGGTGAAGTGAGTGTAGGATCCCTAGATTCTACCTCATGAAACTAGAAAAAGTAGATTATATCTTCCCAAATATTCTGAAACACGCAGTTATCCCTGCCAGAGAAGGCATTCTACTTACGTGGATTAGCATCTTAACAAAAGCTAGCAGACTCTTTATGAACAGAGTCCTGACTAGAATGTCCCGTTTGGCTAAAGTGTAGAGTCCATTGGAAGAAGGGAAGAGAGATAATGCTGGAGAAAAAAGGAGGGCCAGATCACAAATTAGTTTTCTATGACCACTGTAACAAAATACCACAAACCAAGCAGCTTAAGCAATAGACATTTATTGTCTCACAGTTCTGGAGGCTGGAGATTTAACATTAAGGCGTTTGTAGGGTTGGGTTTTTTTCCTGAAAACTCTGAGGGAAAATCTGTGCCTTGCCTCTCACCTAACTTGTACGATGCGGGCAATCTTTGGTGTTCCTTGCCTTGTAGAGGCATCAGCCCTAGTCTCTATGTTCATCTTCACACAGTGTTCTCCTTACATATGTGTCTGTCTCCAGATTTCCCTTTTTTGTAAGGATACCGGTCACAATGAATTAGGGCCTACCCTAAGGACCTAATTTTAACTAATTGCCTCTGTAAAAACCCTGTCTATAAATAAGGTTATAGATTGTTAATTGTTACACATTTTGAGGGACTAGGGGTTAGAACTTCAGCATGAGGATTTGGGTNGTTGGGTTTTTTTCCTGAAAACTCTGAGGGAAAATCTGTGCCTTGCCTCTCACCTAACTTGTACGATGTGGTCAATCTTTGGTGTTCCTTGCCTTGTAGAGGCATCAACCCTAGTCTCTATGTTCATCTTCACACGGTGTTCTCCTTACATATATGTCTGTCTCCAGATTTCCCTTTTTTGTAAGGATACCGGTCACAATGAATTAGGGCCTACCCTAAGGACCTAATTTTAACTAATTGCCTCTGTAAAAACCTTGTCTATAAATAAGGTTATAGATTGTTAATTGTTACACATTTTGAGGGACTAGGGGTTAGAACTTCAGCATGAGGATTTGGGTGGGGGGACACAATTCCACCCATAGCAGCTCTGTAAACCAGAAAAGGAGCTTAAACTTTGTCATCAGAGTTTTTATTAAGATTATGTAAGAGTGCTATGAAAGCACTTTATACACCATGAAGTGCAACACAGATGTGAGCTATTACTATTGTAATTACTGTGCATTTTATAATTTTTCAGCCTTTTAAAAAAATCTCCCTCTGATTTTTGGATATCACAAAGTAGGCTGTCACCCTAAAGAAAGTGTGAAGAAGGCAAAATGCTTCTGCTACCACAGGATTACTAGGGAGGGAGAGAGAGAGAGAGGAGCCACCTTTAGTATATTCTTGCAAAGAATTAGGATCTACTAATTAATTTCTGCTTTTCTGAGGGAATCCAAGAAACTTCCTTAAGAATTTTTATTGGACTTACTAAGACTCACTCTTGTACTGAAGGCCGCTGGGCTTATGTATGAAATTGAAATGTTCTGTTCAAGGAAACCCAGCAGCTTCCATTCTCTGATTACATGGAAAAGCCTGAGGATCACTGTCTTTGAAATGCTTGATTTAAAGTATTGAAAAGGGTTTATATTAAAAAAGACAGCAAATAGGGCAGAGTTCTATTAGACTAAGAATTGGGACTATATCAGCCCTACAAGAAATGCCTTTCTAAGTTATAAACAAGATTAATTTTAAAATGATTTATTTTTCTTTGCCTGTATAATATTTTTCTGGGAGCGATTTTATTTGCTTTGAAAAGTATCACCACCGGGTATCTTAGAAATCTCTTGATTGCTTGTTCATCTGTTTATAGCCCAGCGGTACCCCCATCTGGCCCCTTATATTTTCACAATAGAAGATCAAAATTCTTTTAAACAGTATAGAGAATACCCATAAAACAGAGCAAATAGCATAAGAAACAAGATGTTCATCCATTTTATATGGATTTGTTGCTTTGTTTATGTACATAATGACTTTATTCCTTAATGCATTTGATGCAGTTCATAAAACCACATAAATGACAACGGGATTAAATAACAATTGAGGGAACAGGAGCCCAGGGAAAACATGGGTGATGAAATCAGAAAACCGGGGGTAGATTTAATGCAATGACACACTCACAACATGATCCTGTGTCCTTGCTGGTGGTTGCCTCAGATGGTGCCTGTACTCTGGCACTTGTCACAAGGTGCCTGGGATCTCTAAGATATTAAAAGTCTTGAGTTCTTCACCGGGGCAGCTTTCCTGTGTCCTTGCCTGTGAGATGGTTCTTCTGTGGGGCATCATAAAAAGAACAGTGTGTGATGACAGGCAGTGGATGAGGAGTGTGTACATCCCTCAGTGAGGGCCAATGTTAATAACCAAGGCCTAACTGAAAAAAAGAAAAAATAAATAAAACGGGTACAGATGAACGTAGTTCAAATCAAAACTTTCTTGTGGTCTGACTCCATCTAACTGTTTTACTGAGAATATCCAGAGCAACATTTCTGAGTCTGGGGGGAAGTTTAGATTCCTATAAGAATAATGGCAAATATAAATTAGGCCCCTAATACTGCCAGGCACTGTTTGAAGTGCTTCACTCAGATAACCTGAAATTATTTTGATTACTTTGCACAACAACCCCAGGAATAAATGCTGTCATTACCCCCTGAGGCAGATTAGGGATTTGAAGGCCCTGAAAGGTAAGTCACTTGCCCAAGGTCATACAATGGTGGGACGAGGTATACCTCCAATAGTTGGAGGTTGGCCTGCTCTTAACCACTGTGCGGAACTGCCATGTTCTGTTATCTTGGATAACATGATTAACTCCGTCAGCTTGTCTCTCTAGAAAAATGCACACATGGACATAAACACAAAAATTTGCATTTGTCTTTACCGTGTTCATATACTCCCTAGATTTCTTCCAATTACATTCAAAGCCACTGCTTGTGAAGATTGAACGATCATATGTTATTCAGGATATTCTGGGCAATATTTCTCTCACCAGGACTTTGTGAGATTAGAGAGCAGGGAGCCGAGGGCCCTGGATAATAGCATCATCTGGGGTGTAGACCCTGGGGGGCAGATAAAGGGCAGGGTCATAAGCTTTTAGGATTGAGTAAGATGTGCATAAGGCAAGAGTCCTCTCATGAAAACTGATGCCCCTGCGGGGGTGGTCACTCTCTCTGCACAAGCAGAGAAGTGGGCTAGGGAATACCTGTGGAAAATGGCTGGGTGTTTGCCCCATCACATGTATGAATGAATAATTGAGGCCCCACAGTATTCATTTTGGCCAGGAAATAAACTTCCAGTGGTGCAAGGGAGTCAAATGAAAATTTCAGTGAAGCAACTGCAGTGTATATTCCTTTTAAGTGGTTGGTTTTCTGGCAACCTCCCTATATGAAATCTCTGCATATTGTACCATCAGAGATCCGATTTTGACTTGACCTGTTAAATAGAATTAATACATATGAACAATTAAAGGTTGGAGGACACCTGACAATGATGATGGTTTTGATTTTGGAAGAGTTGACCTAATGCTGTCTTTTCTGCGATTCCCAAGTGTCTATTCTCAAATACCTACTGAAGCCATGTCTCCCAACAATAAGAACAGAGGAGCACCTTAACCTTTTTTCCTATCAGTGACATTGAACTTCACCAAAGGTAGTGTGAAATCATTAGGCTACCACCTCAAAAGAGGTGGTGGGAAACACAGCACAAGAACCTAACGTGTTAGGAGACTCAGCAGGCACCTGACTCTGAGCTTTGACATGGTTTGTGAAGCAGATTATGAGTAAGCGTTAGTAATCATGAAGTGATATTGAGCTCATAGAATTTTCTTAAAAGAATAATGTTGGTTATAGCCAAGAGTATGACACATACTCTTCTAAGACCTGTGCCTGGCTAATTTAATTTATTCTGCACACTGCATGAAGTAGGTACTATTAATTTTCTATCATCCCTGTTTTACATGTTCAGTAACTGAATCTCTTGTGGGGAAGCGTTTTTCCAGTCAGATTTCCCTACAAGGTAATCAGGGTACTTTTCCACGTGGAAAAGCTGGACTACAGTTGACTCCCTGACCAAAGAAGGCAGATTATCAGAAGGAAAGTTGTAAAGTTTAGAAGTGGTATCTGGTACAACAGTAGACTTATAATTTGGAGCAACAAATATTAACCATCACATTAAAAAATGAGACTACAAGCGTGTTGGTGATTCTGCAGTGCACTGGCCAGGCCCCCTTCAAAGCCTAAGGTGGGCATGAGTCCATCCCCAGGCACTGCCCTCCCTTGCCAAGGTTATACCCCTTCACCAGGGCAGGCAACATCCTCTGACTGGTCCACATTGGGTGCAAGGGCAGTGCCCACATGCCTCAACCTGGGACATGTCGGAGAGGTCACCCCAGTTCCAGAGATTCCCCTGGGCCAGCTGAGGCCTCTTTTGAAACGGAATAGCAATTCAGTTTCTTCTTCTGCGTATCCTGTCGCCCTCATGCCCGTGGTGCTGCTGCTCCCTAGGGCACTCTTCAGTACATGTCAAGCAGACACATTTTGATCTCAGGATCCATTTCTTGGGAAGCTTGACCCATGACATCTGCCTTTGTTTATAATATTTCTTCAATTCTAAGTCAGTGAAAGATTGGTCCCTCATTTCACATAGGATGCCTATTAAATTATTTTAAATGTGTAGATCTATTTTTCTTGTATCCCACTGCTTGGTGGAAGAAATACATCTTCAGTAGTATCTTGATTAAATTACCATAAGAATGCTATGATTTTACTTGACAAATTTGTATATATATATACACACACACACACATATATAAGGGCAAAGACATTGATGCAAATTCATACAAATATATTTGCATTTACATAAAATCATTACATATATCTTCATGAAATATTGGTGTAAATACAAACAATATAGGCCCAAATATAAGAATATTTACATACATAAAATTATTGTGTGTAACTCCACTGACATACAGACATAAATATAAACAAAAATATAGACATACAGACAAAAACATAGCCAGGGACAGAGATAATGGCTTTTTATTGTTGGACCGTATTTTTAGCCCAACACTTCTTTTCTTAACTGCTGGTACTTCACCTACATCAAGAGGACAGGTAGAGTGAAACTTCAAATGTGGCTCAAATCAGTGTCTGGAATACTTGACACTTTAGGAAAGGTTATAATTCTATGCTGCAGATAAAATGCAAAATCCTGTAGGGCAGTGAATATATCTCTCTTTCTGAGCCCCTTGTCAATTGGCTTGCTTTCTGTATAGGTGAGCATGATAGGGAGTTGGGTGAGAGGTACCTTTGGACATTCTGAATTTCTCTTTGTGTAATTGCAAGGCAGGGAAGCTACTCACTTAGGTGCTTTGAATTTGTTAACATGACACACAATCATTTTTTTTTTTGCCCATATGAATACATGCTGGACTTTTCCTTGGGTATGATATGTTTTTGTTTTTTTAAACAGACTATGTGCACAGGCAGTATGAACAAGAGCTCTGTTCTGGTGCTTCTGTCAGTCTGCATTGTGCTCTAAGGTACTTTTCCAGTGCAGTACTGGAGGTGTGTGCCCCTGCTAGTCTTTCATGCACTGATGGTAGATGTTGACAAGATAGCTGGCCAAATGGAAGTGTGTAGTCTGAAACAACAGACCTCACTACATCATTCCTATTAATGCTCTAGTACACTAACCCAATTCTTATGTGTTGGATGAAATCTCAATTTGAACCCAAGACCAGGGTCCTGGAAGAGGGCACTCTCATGCAAATACTGTTAGTTAAGATCTCAAGTGGTCAGATCAGATGGAATTCTCATCTTGAGAATTCTCCAGACTTTAAACTCAGAGACGCCTGAGAGTTGATTGAGGGATGTGTGTATGTGAGAGAGAGAGAAAGAAAAGTAGGGAGGTGTGGAATGGGAAAAGTGTGCTGAAAAAAAATGTTGTCATTGATAAGTTATGTGACAATATTCCCACAGGTAAAAAGGATGCATATTTAAGTGCGAATTAAAAGTTATATAGTGCTCGCTTCAGCAGCACATATAATAAAAGTTATATATAAACAAGTCCAAATTAAAAAAAAAGAAATGAATGATAAAATGTGAATGATTTTTCTTACACTAACTTGGCTAATAGAATAAAACTGGAGACTCAGATGGTAATTTTTTATTTCTTAAGATCCTGCCCTAATTACTAAAACTGTATTTACCATGGTGATAACCTTCTATTTTTATATTTATCAGCCTTCCTAAACATACCATTCTGCATTCTTATGAATCACGCTGTTAAAAAAATTCTCAAAACACACTTCTGGGTGGGTTTTTCTAAAAAAATCGGTATTCACATTTTATATTCTATTACTTTCCTCTGTCATCTCTTCTAGGAATAATGATTTTTTTTGCTAGCCTAGTTGAATCTTCTTAGGTTTAAACCAACTGTCTTTACTCTTTTGAATGACTTTAATTTGCACTGCTACTTTTTATTTTTGCCAACTCTTTGAAGATTGCAATCAACTCCTTTTTGGTCTTCAATGTACATTTTCAAGTTATTGATTCACTTGCTATGCGGTACATAAATGAAGCTTACAAGTGCAATTTCTTTGGTTCCTAAGATGTTTTTTTTCTTTCAGCAGTTCTCTGATGTTCCAGCATTTCTGACTCTACATTCACAATATCTTGGCCCATTAGCAGCTAAGATTTGTTTGAGCACAGTGAACTATATTTCCTTGCTCTAATGAAGTACACAAAATGTAACTGCTACCTCCTCAGCAGCCTGCCCTTTCTAAAGAGGGCAGGACTTCTGCCAACATGGAGGCATAGGTGGAAACACTGTGCCTTCTCCCACAACCAAGTTTGAATACAACAAAGGTTTGGAGAAACAAAGACACAACCAAAGGACAGAAAATTGAATTATACGGAAGTCCGACTACATCTAACTGTTCAACGGGGACGGTAAGAGGGGCGGAGCCAGCAGCGGAGCAGGGTCGGGCAGGACAGGGCCCCCAACCCAGGCCCGCAGGCAGACGAGAACCAGTTGGGGTGCGGGGCAGACCGCGGGTGCATATTCGCGCACAGTGAGACAGACCACACAGGCCCCAGGGGGCGAGGGCTGACAGGGGTGGCACACTCGCATGCAGTGGGACGAAACGCGTGGGCCCGGTGACGGCAGCAACTGCGGCACCGGTGAGGGCCGTGGGGGCAGGCGGCGGACAGGACGCCATAGTCCCTCTTTGACCCCGCCCCCACATACAGCGTCACAACCCAGCGACTTAGTTGCCCTGTTCTAGTGAACACTTTAGGGCTCTGGTCCTGCTATGGAACAGGCACGAACAACCCGAAAGATGGCACAAGAAGAACTCAAAGTCCCAGAGCCAATAACTCTAAGCGACCAAGAAATTGCCAGCCTCTCAGAAGCACAATTCAGGACACTATTTATCAGGATGCTCACAGAACTGGTAGATTATAGTCACAAATTAGAGGAACAAAGTCACAAATTAGAGGAACATATGAAGGCTAAACTAATTGAAATGAAGGGAGATGCACAGGAAACCAATAGTGATGGAAAGGAAACTGGGACTCAAATCAATGGAATGGACCAGAAGGAAGAACAAAACATCCCACCAGAAAGGAATGAAGAAATGAGAATTCAAAAAAATGAGGAGAGGCTTAGGAACCTCCAGGACATCTTTAAACGTTCCAACATCCGAATTATAGGGGTACCAGAAGGGGGAAAGAAACAGCCACGAGTGGAAAACGTATTTGAACAAATAATAAAGGAGAACTTCCCCAGTCTGGCAAAGGAAATAGACTTCCAGGAAATCCAGGAAGCTCAGAGAGTGCCAAAGAAGTTGGACCCAAGAAGGAACACACCAAGGCACATCATAATTACATTAGCCAAGACCAAAATGAAGGAGAGAATCCTAGAAGCATCAAGGGATAAGGGGACAGTCACCTACAAAGGAGTACCCATCAGACTGTCAGCGGATTTCTCAAAAGAGACCTTACAGGCAAGAAGGGGCTGGAAAGAAGTATTCCAAGTCATGAAATCCAAAGACCTACAGCCAAGATTGCTTTATCCAGCAAAACTTTCATTTAGAATGGAAGGACAGATAAAGTGCTTCTCAGATAAGGTCAAGTTCAAGGAGTTCATCATCACCAAGCCCTTATTATATGAAATGCTAAAGGGACTTATATAAGAAAAAGAAGATGAAAAATATGAACAATGAAAGGACAGCAAACTCACAGTTATTAACAACCACACCTAAAACAAAAGCAAACCAAGAGGACAGCTAGATCAGGAGTGGAACCATAGAAATGAAGAACACATGGAGGGTTAGCAACAGGGGAGTGGGAGGAGGAGAAGCGGGGAGAAGGTACAGAAAATAGCATAGATGGTAGGTAGAAAATAGATAGGGGGGAAGGCAAGAATAGTGGGGGAAATATAGAATCTAAAGAACTTGAGACACGTGGTTATAAACTAAGGGGGGGAGAATGGTGGGGGAGGGAGTGTGTGGGTAGAAGGGAATAAATGGGGGGAATAGAACAACTGTAATGGTATAATCAATAAAGTATATTTTTAAAAAATATTTTTAAAAATAATATGGACCATACAATGACTTCTGGGAAGATAGCAGAGTGTAAGTCCCAGGAATCTATCTCTTTACCTAGATAACAATGGCACTGGCAGGATCTGCCCAACATAACTATTTTGGAACTTAGGATTCTATTGAAGGCTTAGATGGTAAATTTTGGTCAATTTCTATTATTAGTATAGTAACAGCTACCATTCTCCAACCCTGCCTTGTGGCAGGCAGCTGTGCACATGAGCCAGGAGTGGCTTGCCCACAGCTTATGGGAGCCAGGGTGGGTGGAAAGGACATTGTCTTCCAAAATACAGGGATCTTATCATTGGTTGCTGCTCTTATGTCAAAGGTGCAGACAGAGAGGCAGGCAGCCATTGTTATTGCACCTTCTCCTTTAATTGTACCTTCTCCTACTTCTTTAGCTGAAGTGACTTCCAGGGAATTTAAAGGGGCGGGGTACTTTTATTCCCCTTTCTTTATATTTCTCTTTTTCCCCTTTTAGGAGGCAGAAATCAAAGACTAGAACACTCAAAAGTAACTATATACAGGGGAAGTTAGAAAGTCACTGTATTTGCCCAGGGAAATGCAGAGGTTCAGGCCAGACCCAAGAAGACGTTAAATTTTAACTCAGTCTAATACTTAACACTGAGTCAAACTACAACAACCAACCAAACAAAAACAATAAATAAAAGCAATAAAAATCAACAAACTTTGAAGAATGGGGAGAATATACCCTTGATTGATGAACTTATTTCTAGAGTTACTACATTACAGTTAAATGGCCAGTTTTCAACAACAACAAAAAAGACACTAGGCATATAAAGAAATTGAAAAGTGTGTCCTATTCAGAAAAATAAATAAATAAATAAATCATTGGGAACATACCCTGAAAAAGACCTGATGGAATATCTAGTAGATAAAATACAGCAAAACTGTCATAAAGCTGCTCAAAAAACTAAAGGAAGATGTAGAAAAAAAACAAGACGCCAATATATGAACAAAATAAAAAATGTCAATAAACAAATGGAACATCTAAAAAGAAAAAAATGAAATTCTGGAGCTGAAAAGTACAGTTACAAAATAGAAATGTCACTAGAGGAATTCAAAGGCAGGTAAGAGCAGACAGAACACAGAATCAGCAACTTAAAGATAAGACAATGGAAATGATCAAGTCTGAAGAATAGGAAGGAAACAAGATTGAAGAAAAGTAAACAGAGGCCAGGGGACCTATAGAACACCGTCAAGGAGGGCCAACATACACAATATGGGCATACCAGAAGGACAAGAGAGAGAGAGATAAAGAGGCAGAGAGAATATTTGAGGAAATAATAGCTGAAAACTTCCCAAATTTGATGAAATACAAGAATATAAACAGTCAAGAAGCTCAATAATCTCCAAATAAGGTGAATTCAAGGAGACTTGCACTGAGACACATTACAATCAAACCTTCAAAAGACAAAGACAAACAGAATCTTGAGAGCAGCATCAGAGAAATGACTCATCAAATACAAGGGATTCTCAATAAGATTATGAGCAGAAACTTTGGAGGCCAGGGACAGTGGGCTGCTACATTCAAAGGGCTCAGAAGGGAAAACAAAACAAAACAAAACAAAAACAGTTGACCAAGAATTCTTTATCTAGCAAAACTGTCCTTCAAAAGTGAAGGAAAAATGAAGACATTAACAAATAAACAAAAACCGAGTTCATTACCATTAGACCTACCCTGCAAGATATGCTAAAGGAGTATAGCTGATTGAAATGATAGGACACTAGAAAATAACTGGAATGCCAGTTATAGTGAGAAGACACTAGACAGTGTTTTGAAGTCGTATGAATAAAGATCTCATTATAGGTAAATGAATGGGTAACTATAAAAGCTAATATTCTTGTAACAATAGTTTTGTAACTTCATTTTTTGTTTTTTACATGATTAATAGAAAAAAACACTATAAAATGATAGATCAGACTTCATTAAAATTAAGAATTTCTGTTTAATCTTACCATTAAGAGAATGAAAAGACTAGCAATCACATGGGAGAAGATGTCTATAAGGCACATATTTCCTAAATGTCTAATATTTGGAATATATAACTCCTATAAATTGATATAAAAAGGGAAAACAGCCCTGTAGGTGCTGGGCAAATGACTAGAACAGGCATTTCACCCAAAAAGGTCAAAATATCCAATAAGTATAGAAAAATTGTTCAACATGATTTATCAGGGAAATACAACTAAAACAAGGTGATATACTCACCATAATGGCTTTTATGAAGGGGAGGATGAGTACCAAATATTGGTGATGAGGAGGAGCAACCAGATCTTTCATTTACTACTGGTAGGAGTATAAAGGCAGGAATTCTTTGGAGGTATTTGCTGAAGCTGAACATGCAAAAACAAAATGACACACCAGTTCCATTCTAGGTATATACTCACCAAAAATGTATACATGTGTGTCAAAAGATATGTGTAAGAAGAGTTATGGAAGAATTGTTCATTATAGTTTAAAGTAGAAACAACTTAAAGTTCATCATATAGAACATATGTAAAATAGGATACTATACAGCAATGACAAATACCTACCAACTGCTGCATATAACAACATAGATGAAACCCATAGATATAACATTAAGTGAAAGAAGTCAGAGCAAAACAGAACGTGTATACATTTATTTTACTTATTGACTGATTTGTCAGTTGATTAGCATTCACAGAGCATTAAAAAAAACAGGCAAAACTAATCTAAGGTGATAAAGGTAAAAACTAATAAGGGCAGATAATGGCTGGGAGTGGACAGGTGTGTAGAATGTTTCTAAAGTTCTGGCAGTGTTCTTATATCTTAATGTTGAGGGCGGGATTACACAGGAGTGTTCAGTAAGACATCAAATATTCATCAAGACATACATTTAAGATATGTACTATTTATTTTGCTTGTCATATCTCAATGATAAGGTTAGCAAAGGAACAAATATAAAATATACAAAGCAATATTATATAGTGTTTACAGATTGTAGTATATATACAAGGTCTGTCCAGAAGGCATCCAATCATGTAACATGAGAAAGAGACATTTATTGAAGAAGATACAAGAAATATTGTACATAGGAGAGTGATGCCTCAGTCCCCTTCAAATTAGGCACCTTGGAACCTTCCACAATTCTCCCAATCACCATCAGCTGCCCCGTTGTATTTTCCTGAACATCACAGATGGTCTGAAATCTCTTCTCTTTCAAAGGTGATTTTAGTTTTGGGGAAAGCCAGAAGTCACAAGGCACCAAATCTAGGCTGTAGCGGGGCTGAGACACCTGGATGATTTGATGTTTTGCAAAAAAACCCCCCCAAAACAAAAAAAAACCCAAAACTCTGCATGAGACATGATGCATGAATGGGAGCATAGTTGTGATGCTGCTGCCAATCACCAGTTGCCCATAGCTGTGGCCACTTTTGTTGTATTGCATCTCTCATCTGACAAAGAACATTGGGTGATTGGCAGCTCCTTATTAATCATTTGGCCTGGAGGGGGAGTACTTGTGATAGACAACACCTTCCTAATTAAAAAACAGTTAACATGGTCTTGGTCTGATTGCAACTTACACATTCTGTACAGATTGCAGTCCGTAAGTATTCAATATTCTCAGATGATCTGCTTGTTGCAGGCCTTCCAGAAGGTGGATCACATTCAACAGATTCTCAACCATCTTTGAAGCATTTGTACCACACTTTTATTTGTGTCCAACTCATTGCATAGTCCCTAAAAGCCTTTTGAATCATCGGAATAATTTCCGCGGAGGAATGTTCAATCTTAATCCAAAATTTGATGCAGATTCGTTGCTCTGCTCACTTAGACATTTTGAATACAATGGTACACATGCTCACACAGTACACATGCTCACTCAGCAGCGTCTACCACCCCCACTGACTAGTACAGTGAAGTGGTCATTATTCATTCATGTGCACTCTAGTCCGTTCTCCTTGGCTGCCAGGTTACATCGATGTTATGCAAACTGTTCTCATTATATTAATAGTAGCTGGACTTTTTCTGGACAAACCTCGATACGTATACATACATACATGTGTATTAAAAGTTTATGTACTGTAATTATAACCCCAAATTTATAAAATTGTCTTTGGGGTGGAAGGTAAGGGAGTGGGACTAGAAAAGGAATAAAGATGAATTCGGTTTTGTCTGAAATGCTCCATTTCTTCTAAGAGCAATTATATTTATAACAAAAGTTACATTAAGATGTGTTTATCCTGCCCTGGCTGGTGTAGCTCAGTGGATTGAGCATGGACGGGCCTGTGAACCACACGATCGCGGTTCGATTCCCAGTCAGGGCACATACCTGGGTTGCAGGCCAGTTCCCAGCAGGGGACTCACAAGAAGCAACTGTACATTGATATTTCTCTCCTCTTCTCCTTCCCTTCCCCTCTAAAGATAAATAAATAAAATCTTTTTTAAAAAGATGTATTTATCCTTTTCTGCTATATGATTTTCTGTATTTAAGTGTGTTTTAAGAAAATTTTAAATACAGTTAAAAAGGGGGAGGGAGTTAATTTTTACTGCAACACAGGATTGAGAATTGGAGGGGAAGAGCTGGAATTAGAGGTATGACTTAGGAAATGGTTATACTGTTCTAAGTGAAAGATGATGAAGACAAAAACCCAGGGGACAGTAGTGAGAGAGAGTAGAATACTAAGTCCAGAGACACCGAAGAGGTGTCTTGGTGAGACCTTGGTGATGGGCTGGGATGGGAAATGAGGTAGCAGGCAGACTCACAGGTGATTCTAAGGTTTCTTTTTTTAAAAAAAAATTTCTTTCTTTATATTTTAGAGGGAGGGGAAGGGAAGGAGAAAGAGTGGGAAAGAAACATCAATGTGTGGTTGCCTCTCATGTGTCCCCTACTGGGACCTGGCCTGCAACCCAGGCATGTGCCCTGACTGGGAATTGGACCAGCCACCCTTTGCTTCACAAGCCCATGCTCAATCCACTGAGCTACACCAGGCAGGACTGATTCTAAGGTTTCTATACCTGCTTTCTGTAAGGATGTTGTTCCATCCATGACCTGAGAAGGAACAGGAAGACATGTACATTTGACATAGCAGGAAGGGGGCAGGAATGAAGGGTTAAAATACTGTTTAAAACGTAGGTTTGAGATCTTAGCTGGGGACCCAGGTGTATATTTCTATGACAATTAGGAATAAAGATTTGATTTGGTAGAAATCTAGATTACATAATGAAGCTTTATGTAATTGTTTAGAAAGTGGCAGTTAGAGTGAGAAATGATAATCTCCATTTCTGATTCTTTGTAATGTGAGAGAATATATGTTTAATTTGTATAATTAGGTACTTATGCAAAGTAACACTTACCTCTAGCATGTATTGTAGCCAATTCATGTGAACTCTTGGAAAACAAGAAGTTCAAATTATTTGTGTATCTTTCACTGTGCTTAGGACAGGCCATATATTGAGGGTTGATAGATGAAATAAAGAGAATAATTATTTTTGCTCCTTTGCTTTTTTCTTTATCAGCTTTATTGAAATAATAGTCCACACACACCACAATTCACTCATTTACAGTGCCCAGTCCAGTGGTTTTTAGTATATTAACAGCACTGTGAATCATCACCACAATCAAGATAGAACCATTTTATTACTTCTAAAAGCAACCCCATGCCCATCAGCTGTACCCCTCCAACAGCCCTCCCCATCCACTTCCCACCCTAGTCTTAGTTAACCACTCGTCTATTTTGTGTCTGTAGATTTGCCTATTCTAGGTATTTCAGATAGAAATATCTGAAATATTTGGGAATATTTGGAATAAAGAACCACACAATATATGGTTCTTTATGGCTTCTTTCACTTAGCATAATGTTTTCAAGATTCATTGTATGTATATATCACACATTATTTATCCATTAATCAATTGATGGATAATTGAGTTGTTTCTGCTTTTTGCCATTATGAATAATGCTGTTATGAACATTCATGTACAAGTTTTTGTGTGAACATGTGTTTTCACTTTGCTTGGGTAGATACGCAGGAATGAAATTGCTGGGCCATTTGGTAACTTAATATACAACCACTTGAAGAACAACCATATTGTTTTACAAAGTAGCTCACCACTCTACATTCCCACCAGCAGCATATGAGGGTTTCTATTTTTTGCATCCTCCTCCAATGCTTCTTATTATCTGACTTTTTAACTTTACAATCCTAGTGGGTATGAAGGGGTATCTCACTGTGGTTTTAGTTTCCATTCCCTTCATGATTGATCATGTGAAGTATCTTTCATGCTCCTACTGGCCATTTGAATGTCATTTTTGGACATCCATCAGTTACTTTAGCCATTTAAAAATGAGTTATCTGTCTCTTTATTAACGAGTTGTAATAGTTATTTGTATATTCTAAATAAAATTTCCTTGTAAGACATGATTTGCAAAAATGTCCTTTCATTTTGTGGGATGTCTTTTCACTTTCTGGATGATATCCCTTGAAAGAACAAAATTTTGATGATGTTAACTTTCTTTTTCATTTGTTGGTGGTGCTTTTGATATTATATCTAAGAAACTATCGCCTAATCCAAGGTCACTCTCCATTTGTTTTTAAAAAATAATTTTCATTACTTTTTAGTTACATTTATACCTTTTTGCTTTGTTTCATTACAGTCCTTTTTTTAAATGTGATCATACTTTGTCCTGTCCTTTTCTCTCTCTTTTTCTGTAATTATCAATCTTTAGGGAAGGTCTTCATGTATATAAGGGTTTGAGCATATTTTTCTCACTTAAAATTTTACAGTGGATATTTTCCCATATTATTAAAAATATCTGGCCCTGGCTGGTGTAGCTCAGTGGATTGAGCGCAGGCCTGCGAACCAGACTATCGTGGTTCGATTCTCAGTCAGGGTGATACAGGGTGCAGCCAAGGGGGGCCCCAGAAAAGATTTGGAATGGTGTCCAGAACTCAAAGTGTACAGGAATATTGGAGGAAATATTAAGATATCCTCACCCCCCCCCCCAAGGTGTCAGTTGGGGGAAGGGACAAATGGAGCAGGGCCATTGAGAGCTGTTTTGCATAGCAACAGTTTTGCAGCTAACCTCTGGAATGGTCATTTAACATATCTATAACCTTTAACTGGTTTCATAGATATGTTAAAGAGCTGTGGCCAAGTTTTGGGCCAGGGAGAAGTGAGTGGCAGCTAACCAGGCTGGAACTGGGGCTGCTTCTCTGAGAGAGTGCCTGCGAGAGAGGCATGTGGCTTTAGCAGAGTGAAGACCCCCTCTTGGCCAGGTGAGGGGGAGAGCCACGCTGTTTTGGAAAGATGTAGACCCCTGTAGCCATTAGGAGGGAGAGCCATGCAGTTTCAGCAGAGTGCAGACCCCCTCTTGGCCAGGTGAAAGGAAAAACCACGCAGCTTTGCCAGAATGGAGATCCCTGCGGCCAGGTGAAGAAGAAAGACGCGCTTTTGGTGGAGTGCGGCTTTGGTAGAAGAGGCCCACGCAGCTTTGGCGTGCTCCCTTTGGCTGAGTGGCCTGGAAAGCAGGAGAGACTTTGACTGGAACTTGGTACAAAGAACTCTTGCCAGTGAAAGGTGCCACATGACTTTGGATTAATTGGAGATCCTGCCTGGACAGGCAGGCGACACAGCTCACGTGCCAGCGACCTGAAAAACGGACGTGTGCTCTTTTCCTGATTTACGGTACCCGGAGTTGGGACAGTGGGAGAAGGGAGCGCTGTGTGTGTGTGTGTGTGTGTGTGTGTGTGTGTGTAGGTGTATACCCTTAAAGACTTTAATATTTTAAGGAAGGCATTAGGCCTGAATAGCATTAAATAAACATTTTGTTTCCTTTTCACAAATCTCTGGCATTGAGAGATGTGTTTCCAATTGGCGGCGGACAGAAGAGCCCTATAGATATTAGTGTATCATCCTTGGGAGGGGCCCCTGTTTTCTGTAGCAGTTTTTGGCATCCCTCGGTGGGCCAAGTATTGCCCCCCCCTCGGACCCCTTGTTCGGTAACAAGGGCACATGCCTGGGTTGCAGGCCAGTTCCCAGCAGGGGACTCACGAGAAGCAACCATACATTGATATTTCTCTCCTTCTCTCCTTCCTTTCCCCTCTAAAGATAAAGAAATAAAATCTTTAAAAAAATATTTGGAAAAGATCACATAAAATGGCTATAAACCCACAATGTACTTTATGTACCATAATGTACTTAATCATTTCCATATTCTTGCACATTTATAAATTGCCTTCCTTATTGTGTTATTACCATTAATGGTTAGTGAACACGCATATAAACATCTTGGTTCAAATACCTAGTTCTTTTCCTAGAATAGTTAAGAGATGGCCTTACTGGGTCAAAGGATGTTAGCATCTCTCTAGACTGAATGCATATTGCTTTCCAGAAACTTGTGCCAGTTGATGCTGTCCTAGTCAGTGTCTGTTTCATTGTATCTTTATTGGTATTATTTTTTAAAACCAGGTAGTCACTGTCCGACACTTCTCCCCTGTGGAGCCCCCTCCCTTTATTTATTTAAAGCTGAGACGCTGCTGCCAATTCTAATATGAACAGTTCCTCCGGGAAGCCTTATATTCTGCCAAAGCTTTCACAGGATTCCTGTGACTTCTCATTGACTTTGCACTTCATTTAAAATGGTGTAAAACAATTACCAGGTCATTAGCAAGCACTTTTTAAAGGAGCTTCAAAAAAATCTCTCGCTGAGATGGCTTATGAGCTGGAGGTGGTTTATTTTACAGAGAGAGATAGACAGGAATAGTTAACAGAAGTGAATAATTTAAAGGCAAGTATTGAGTTTGGGGAAGAATGAGTGGATTGACCAGCTCACTAGATTTACATGATCTCCTCTAGGGCAGGGTCTCCAGCTGACTGCTGTAATGAGAGGCACTTAACAGCATGATTTCCGGGAAGGCAGATCGATATTAGAACCCAGACGCCACCATTTTCTGGCTGTGTAACCTTAGGTTGACCTTAACTGTACATGAAACACTTAGCATAGCTAAGCACATACTAGATTCTCAATAAATGTTAGCTGTTTTCCATTACTCTTCATTTTTGTGTCCCCGAAAGGACAGCAACAACTGGGGATAGCTGATAAAAGGGACGCAGTGCAATTATGAGTAAATGACTAAGCTCTGGAAAAACTAAAAAGAGTGTATATGGAAGAACCTTCTCGATTTTCCACATTATAAGCTGCTCATAATCCTCCATTTCAAAATTGAGCCACCCCATGTTTGAAACTTTCCTAAGCTATTATCCACTTATGCTTCCTTGGTGAGATTTTACTCTGAAATAAACCATTATTTTAGCCTGTCATGTTTCTATTCTTGTGGGGAATGCATTGTGCTTTAGTTGTGCTATTTTAAATCATTTAGCAGATAACAAAAAAAAAATCAGTTAGAGTCTGATTTAATCAAGAGGCACAGGATGAAGTGTGAAAAGCCAGTGTTGTTCTGACCGCTGGCTTTATTGAAAGCTGCAAAAAGGTATAAATTAAGTGACCTTTCCAGGTCAGGATTTTATGGCTCTCATAAACTCCCCAGGTTTAGCAGTTGTCAGTAAAAAATGTTTGAGTGAGAATATGAAGATCCCGTCTTCCCAGCTACAGTTTTTCATGAGTAGATGAGGTAATAGATTTGAGAGTGCCTCCAGAAAAGTAAAGTTTTATAAACCTAAAACATTACTATTATGATGTGGAAGCTAGAAGCACAGCAGAAATATGAAGGAATTAAAACTGAAGCAAATATTTTTTTATTCTTTTATAAGGTTTTATAGCCAGAGTGATTTTTAAGGCTTTTGTGGTCTTAATCTCTCACTTTTATGTATATAAAAAAGGAGTAAAGTGACTATCATGATCACATTTTCAAAACCAAAGTCCCATTACTCTCTATAAAAATAATGGATTATAAAAATTAATAATTTAAAATGTTCATAAAAGACTGATTTTTCTTCACAATGTAAGAAAATAGCAACTTACATTCATGTAGTACACTTATAATGAGTTTGAGTGCATTTTAAATGTTATTGTCATAAGGTAAATTTAAAAATTCAAAATGAGAAATTTTAATTATGAAGGCTTTATTAGAATTGATCATTTTAGCACTTTGAAAATATTTTTCCTGCATAAAAATGCGACATTTTAATTTTCAGTCTCCACGCTTACTATAAGCCAAACAGTCTTTTTGAATTGCTTGCAAGGTGGGTGTGATCTAGCCTGGAGATTAATTTACATTGAAATTAATAAAGGTTATAATGAAGTCTTTTAGGAACCTCCTTTTTTCTGTGGAGTCTCATACATAAAGGTAAGCTAAGTTCCTTAGGCAAAACTTTAAGACATTTATTTTTTGGTAGCCAGTATTTGTATTACCTAGAGCCGTAAAAGTCTTATATATAAGATATTGAGTGACATTTTGAATATATACAAACAAACACTAAGTTGCAATTTTTTGCATATATTAACTTTGATTCTTAAGCTGGGCTGCTTCCCTCACTCACTCGTGGATGACAGTGTATTTAAGACGCATGGACAAAACCAAAGGAGCATGGGATCAAGGGTGGGAAATGAGGAGGGCTGGGATGGGAGATAGTGGTGGGGGGACATGGAGACAACTGTATTTGAACAACAAAAAAAATATAGAATTGTAAAGTTGAAATCTATATAATTTTATTAACTAATGTCACCCCAATAAATTTAATTCTCCTTTGTTCAACTGTATTTGGAAGGGCTGAGGAGTGAGCAAGTAAAAAATCTAGACCACTTTAGAGAGTTCTGGAAAATACTTATTATAGCATTATAAATAACTTGAAGGGCAAGTGGATAGGCTCTTGTACTTTTTAAAAAATATATTTTATTGGTTATGCTATTACAGTTGTCCCATTTCCCCCCTTTATTCCCCTCTATTCCATACAGCCCCTCCCACCCACATTCTCCCCCTTTAGTTCATGTCCGTGGGTCATATATATAAGTTCTTTGGCTTCTACATTTCCTATACTATTCTTAACACCCCCCTGTCTATTTTCTACCTACCATTTATGCTACTTATTCTCTGTACCTTTTCCCCCCCCTCGCCCTCCCACTCTCCTGTTGATAACCCTCCCTGTGATCTCCATTTCTGTGGTTCTATTCCTGTTCTAGTTGTTTGCTTTTGCTTTTGTTTTAGGTGTGGTTGTTATTAACTGTGAGTTTACTGCCATTTTACTGTTCATATTTTTTTATCTTCTTTTTCTCAGATAAGTCCCTTTAACATTTCATATAATAAGGGCCTGGTGATGATGAACTCCTTGAAATTGACCTTGTCTGGGAGGCACTTTATCTGCCCTTCCACATTCTGAATGAAAGCTATGCTGGATAGAGTAATCTTGGATGTAGGTCCTTGCCTTTCAAGACTTGGAATACTTCTTTCTTTCCAGCCCCTTCTTGCCTGTAGGGTCTCTTTGGAGAAATAAGCTGACAGTCTAATGGGAGCTCCTTTGTAGGTAATTGTCTCCTTTCCTCTTGCTGCTTCTAAGATTCTTTCCTTATTTTTAACCTTGGGTAATGTAATTATGATGTGCTTTGGTATGTTCTTCCTTGGGTCCAACTTCTTTGGGACTCTCTGAGCTTCCTGGACTTCCCGGAAGTCTCTTTCCTTTGCCAGACTGGGGAATTCTTCATTATTTGTTCAAATAAGTTTTCAGTTTGTTGCTCTTCCCCTTCTCCTCCTGGTACCCCTATGATTTGGATGTTGGAACATTTAAAGATGTCCTGGAGATTCCTAAGCCTCTCCTCATTTTTTCTGAATTCTTGTTTCTTCATTCTGTTCTGGTTGAATGTTTCTTTCTTTCTTCTGGTCCACACCATTGATTTGAGTCCCAGTTTCCTTCCAATCACTATTGGTTCCCTGTACATTTCTCTTTATTTCATTTAGCATAGCCTTCATTTTTTCATCTAATTTGCAACCAGATTCAACTAATTTTGTGAGCATCCTGATCACCAGTGTTTTGAACTGTGCATCTGATAGGTTAGCTACCTCTTCGTCACTTAGTTGTATTTTTTTCTGGAGCTTTGATCTGTTCTTTCATTTGGGCCATTTTTTTCCCTCAGCACACCTGTTATGTAGTAAGGGGCAGAGCCTTAGGTCTTCACCAGGTCTTCACCCATGTTGCTGTGTTGTGACCCTGTATGTGGGGAAGGGGTCTGAGAGAGAACAATCGTACTTGCTTCACTCTCTGCCAGTTTTCAATCACTTCCTCCTCCACCCACAATCAAATTGGGCCCTTCTGGTGCCAATTCCCAGGTGTGTGGGCTTGTGTATGTTCTAGGACCCTGTGGGTCTTTCCGACGACCTCTCCTATGAGGCTGGGAGTTTCTCCTGCTGCCACCTCAACCCTTGGGATGTTTTCAGTTGGTGGTTTAAGGCTTTATTTCCCCACTCCAGGACCCTGGGTTGCATGGTCTCTTTCACTCCCCACCTGTTCCTCCGGGTTTATCCACGTGTGAATGTTAGACTGCCCACTTTACCAGTTTCCACCTTGCCAGTCCACCAGCCCCCACCTTGCCACAATTCCTCTCCACCAGGTTGCCCATCTCCACCCCTCCTACCAGTCTGCATGAATGTGTCTTCTTTAACTTCTTTGTTGTTGGACTTCTTTATAATTCAATTTTCTGTAAGTTCCGGTTGTTTTTTGTTTTTAATTGTTGTCCTTCTTTTGGTTGTTTGAGGAGGCACAGTGTATCTACCTATGCTTCCATCTTGGCTGGAAGTCAGCTTTTGTACTGTTTATCAGTAAATGTAGACACTTACTCAGGCACTGGGAGCACTAAAAATTGTCCATTGGTCACTATGCTTTAGGCAATAGAGTTGGGCACACACAGATTCTGGAAAAAGAGGCAAAGGCAAAGAGAGAGAGAAATGGGAAAGAGATGACTTTGGTCTTCTCAGACTACAGCATATATGACTATCCTTGCTACTTTGAACCTGAAATAACAATGAACTCTGCAGAATATGCATTGCAGAGGTAGGTACTCAACATCAGATAATCCTACAGAGTTGGGGAGCAAGATGATTCTTTTCTCCTTGCAAAAAGACAAAGTACTAGTTCTTCCAAAAGCAGTATTCTAAAACTATGACATAACACTCATCTTAAATGATTTGAAATAATTTTAATTGGTACTTACCTGGGAGTTTGTATCAGCTTTCATTTCAGCAACTCTCAGAATGGCAGAGTGAATTGCCACTCCTCGGCAGCTGTGACAGTGTGATAAGACAGGGTGATGTATACAAAAATGATTTCTTCTTCAGAAGAATTCATCCAGAAGAATTGTCAAATTACTTTTAAATGGCTGTAGTACTTACTGAAACATGGCGAGAGAAGTTTAAAGCTTCATTTTCATTATGTGACCTTGCTATTTGGTTGTCCTATCACAGTCATGGAGTGTGTTGGAGCTGACACCTGCTTTAGAGACTGTCTTTTCTAAGGTGTTCATGTTTGCTTTTTCAAATGACTTAATAGAGGCCTAAAGAGGTTAGGCAATTTAAGGGATATAAAGTAAAGTAGAGGATAAAACAAGCCTTCTGGAATCCAAAGGATCACAAGAAGCCTGAAGGATGCCTAAAATTTCTTCAATATTGAATGACAGTGGAGATGGGAGCAATGGAGAGGAGGAAATAGGTAGTTAAGAGCAGTATCTCATGACATTGTTTAAAACTTTGAAATACTACTAGTCTCAATTTAAGATAATATTTTAGAAGAGATTTGGGCTGATGATAATGTAGGTTTTCTATGTAAAGTATAGGGACAGGCTCTCATTTTGAACAGCTAAATGAGACGGATGAAAATAGATGAATTAGGTCCAAAGTGAAAAATATTTTGCATTAATTTAAAACCTAAAATTTGAGTTAACTCATATTTTCTTGACTCCCTCTTGATAGTCTCTCCAGAAGGAGGAACAGGAAGGATCAGCTGTCTGACACTCTGGGTACAGAGATCAAAACACAGGCCATTCTGTGACAGAGGCAGAAACCCCAATGCCCGTCTGCTCCACAGGATTTGCTTCTTACTTGTCTGATGGTGACACAGACAAACTGAATCAGCTGGGGAGAACGAATGGCCTCAGTTGCCTTGGCAATGATTTGGCCTTTGGCAGGGTTTAAAAGGGCAGGAAAGAGGCAGAAAAAGTGGGTGGAAGTAGCTGCTGGCTAGACTCTTGAAGAAATCACTCACTATTATAAGGTCTCTTGACAAATGTCATGACCTGGTGACTACTTTCTTGACATATGAGGAATTTTCTAATAGTCCTGGGATTATTTTGCTATTATTAGTATCAATAAGGCAAAAAATGTGGGCTTATAATAATTGCATTCTAATAAAATATTCCTTATATACCAAATGTGTTTAAAGCAATTGTCATTATGTGGGTTCATATTACTTTATGCATATAAAACCATAATATCCACTTTAATGCCTGGATTATTTGCATAATATTAAAGCATTCTTTGAATTTACTGAGAAAGGAATTGTTGAGCAGGAATTTTGTGGCAAAGCAGAAAACACTTATTATCTTTTTCTGGTTTGGTAACAGAATTCAAATTTTAGCAGGGCACATGGCCACCGTGATAGAAGACTACATCATCCAGGGTACCTTAAGCAAGGTAGGGCCATCTGACTAAGTCCTAGTTAAGGTGAGGTTAGCAGAATTGTTGTTTGAGACCTCCAAGAGGTTTTCTAAAAGAGAGTGGTGCGGCCTTTCTCTGCCCCTTGTCCTTGCTGGCTGAATTCAGAGGGGATGGATGGAGCGCTAGGGCAGCAAGCTTGAACCCAAATGTAATAGGGGGCAGAAGGGATGTTGGCCCATACCACTTTTGGGTCCTCTGGTGCTGGACTTCTTCAAGTGACAGAAAAATTAATGTCATTCTCATTTAAGTCACAATGTCTTGGCAATCCCTGGGTGTATGCAACCAAATATAATTCTAAACCAGCAGTTTGCAACCAGTGTGCTACAGTGACTCTTTAAAACATGCAGTATCTGACTATTTAATCAGGGACACTGACCTTTTTTCCCTTAGATTGTCAAACAAAAAATGACAACAGCCAACACAATAGCCATCCAGTGTGAATAAATCAAAATGTATCTCTTTTTTTTTTTTGGTCAGATTGGCAAAAAATGTAATACATTTTTGGTGTGCTGCAGAATTTTAGTAATTAGTTTATTTGTGCCGTGAGATGAAAAAGGTGTAAAATTGCTTTTCTAAACCATACACACCTAAAATAATCAGCCCATAGAGAAAAACCATCAAGCAAAAAGTTTTGCCAATAGACACAAAAAATATATCATCATACATGGCAATTTGCCTTTGTGGTTTGAAGTTTTATGTCACCCTATTGAGCTTTTGAACCAGATTTCACCTTACAGAGTATAAGGGAGCCTTGGGAGGAATGTTAGAGCCTGGGTTNCCTTTTTTCCCTTAGATTGTCAAACAAAAAATGACAACAGCCAACACAATAGCCATCCAGTGTGAATAAATCAAAATGTATCTCTTTTTTTTTTGGTCAGATTGGCAAAAAATGTAATACATTTTTGGTGTGCTGCAGAATTTTAGTAATTAGTTTATTTGTGCTGTGAGATGAAAAAGGTGTAAAATTGCTATTCTAAACCATACACACCTAAAATAATCAGCCCATAGAGAAAAACCATCAAGCAAAAAGTTTTGCCAATAGACACAAAAAATATATCATCATACATGGCAATTTGCCTTTGTGGTTTGAAGTTTTATGTCACCCTATTGAGCTTTTGAACCAGATTTCACCTTACAGAGTATAAGGGAGCCTTGGGAGGAATGTTAGAGCCTGGGTTTCATGCCACTTGAGTCACTTATTGGCACTATGTACTTGAATAAGCCATTATTGCCTCACTTTTTCCCTCTGTAAAATAAAAATTCTGGACTAAGTCATCTCAAAAATTCCTCAAGCTTTGCAAGCCAGAAATTGGTAAAACTACCCATTTCATTTTATAACCACTGAAACTGATTCTGGCTATAATCATATGTGCAAATACAGGGTCCAGCAGAAGTAACACCTGCTGGAATATGGTTGGTAGGGTAATAATATGGGCATAATAATTTATAGTTTTAGCCCTGGCTGGTGTAGCTCAGTGGATTGAGCGTGGGCCTGTGAACCACACGATTGCGGTTCAATTCCCAGTCAGGGCACATGCCTGGGTTGCAGGCCAGTCCCAAGCAGGGAATGCATGAGAGGCAACCATACATTGATATTTCTCTTCCTCTCTCCTTTCCTTCCCTTCTGAAGATAAATAAATAAAATCTTAAAAAAATAATTTATAGTTTTAATTTGCACATTTCACCTAAAATGTCCTACGGTGTGCTTGAATGTGATATTGTTATGTTACAGAGTTACATGCTTATGATTTTCTAATAAAAGTTTTTGTAATACAAAAGGGGTTGTTTGTGTCAGACCCTGTATATGTTAACAATACTTAGTGAGTGCCTGGTATATGTAGATGATCACCCAACTTTGTATTACATGGGATGGAATATATATCTGTTGAGAGGAGGATGACCACAAAGTTCATTTTCAAGGAATTCACATTCTAATCATGTAGAAAAATTAGGGAAACATCAAGTCAAGAATTCGATGACCTATGTCTTCTGACTCCTGGTTCAATGATACCTCTTCTATCCCATATTTCTTCTCTCACAGAATCCCACGTTGACAGAGGTCTACTAGCTGTGCAGTTTGCAGTTCTCATTAAATTCCAAAAAAAATTAGTGCCATGAAATACAGTCCCACTCTATTACTACCCATCTAAACCTAACCAGCTTGCCATGCTAATAGGCATTTAAATGATTTCTAATAATATCAGATGTACTTCATCTCACTTATAAAACTACATATCACTTATAAAACTACATAAAGAAGGGCAAAATATTCTATTATCAACTGAATGCACATGTGTCAAAAGAGTTAGTGGAACAACTAAATCAGAAAAATCTTTCTGGAGGAGGTGAGTTTTGACTAAAAATCCTATGGAGGTGACAAATGGAGGTTGTCAGAGAGGTGGGGAATTTGTTTTAAAGGGTATTTGCAAAGGGACCAAGGTGACAATAACCAAGCAGAATGTGACAAATGATGGCCAGGTTGACTTAAGTGGAGTGCAGAGTGGAGCTGTGGGGATGGAACCTGAGAAGGTTCATACCATTTTTTTTGTGCCCCAACTCTGGCATTAAATACTCCTTTTAAGCCCAGTGTTTGAGTATGTAAGGAGCTCATGCAGAATAGCAACAGATAAGCATATGACTCTGGTGGAAGTCCTTTTAAAGATACAGAGCAAGGAATGGCAAAATCATTGCTGCAAGACTGCATCACCTTTGTACAAAAGCTATTCCATTTGCATATTTAGGTTTCATGCTTCACTGTGTGCTTATGTGGTGTATGAGATAAAGTTGTAGAAGAAACTTAGAATTGCTTGACTTTTGAAACTTAAGTCAGCTGTGACTTTCCACTAATAAAGTATCTTTATGGGCTTAATTTTCTTGCAGCAGGATGTGTGTGTGTGATATTTAATGGGAAGAGAATAAGTAGACAGCTGATTTATTGCAATGAGTGCATTTAAGTGAGTGTATCATCACTGAAATTATTACAGATATTAGAAGTGGAAAAACACCACTGTGTTTAATGTCAGCTCCAGTCACTTGCTTTTACAGCACAAACCTGCCCAACAGAGTCATGATAGTCCCCAAGCTTTGGTTTGGATACTGTCACAGAAGTAAAGCACATAGCCACATGTTCAGGTAACAAACCATGAATTGTCTGCAGCAAATTGGATCCACGAAATAAAAAGGAACATATGCATTCACACTACAAATCAGTATCAGCACTGGTATGTGTTTTCTATCAGAGTCATGGAAGCAGCTTTCCTTCCCAGGGCTTCTTCCAAACTTCTCTGAATTCTTCTTTGTGATGGGTAAATACAAGTTGCTACATATCATGCTACTGGACATGCATCTTTTGCTCCCCCTGGGAATGATGAGGCTGATACTGTAGCCAAGGTATGTGGCTAGAAACTGTACCTGCCAGCCCCTTAGGAAGAGAAGTAGCACAGTGGCTACACCTACCTCTTAGTTGCTTGACAAAAGACCACGTGGTCCACCATCAAAACCTGGGGCAAGTTTGGGTCTGGGAATCCTCTTACCTCTCCTACTCCACACAGATGTGGAACACAGTTGCCAAGAGTGGTCAGCCACAGGACTGCTAACCCTGCCCGTGCTTTCCCAGTGCTGGCAGTGGCAGAGGCACTGCACCGGAACACTCTGCTCAGAGTGAGCTGATCAGAAGAGGCAGGAGCCTCTTCTGCGGGTGAGTAGTGTGCACTGCAGTGCCTGAGGGCCAAAGTCTTCCTGAGCTTTGAGGTGGCATTCCAGAAGGTGGGGCTATGTGGGAGCTGTTAGAGCTGGCAGTGCAACCTGAAAGGCTGTGAGAAATTACTACAGCCCTCCACTCCAGCTCCAAGCTGGAGCTGGCACCTGGAAAGCTCACTGATAGGGAGAGGGCTAGAGAGCTGCAGTGGAGGCGGTGGGCTCCACACAGGGCAGGTGAGCATGGTGCAGGTGAGTACGGCGCTGTAAGTGTGGCCAAGGAGCAGGTGGTGGCCAGAGCTGCGGAAGGGGCACAGTGGCACATGTAGACTGCTGCGGGGGCCTGAATGCACTGGCAGAAGAGGCAGTACAGAACGGAAGGAGCCAGAGCCTGTGGTGAGCTCGGTCTAAATTGCAGGCCTAAATTGTTGCAGGCCTAAATTATGTGTCCAAAACCCTGGGGGTGTAACCATAGAGGCCTGTCCTGTGTGTCTAGAGGACTATTTAGGTGTGTCACTAACATTGGGGCAGTCCTGGGGTGGGAGGCCAAGCTGCCAGGACCCCAAGTATCGAACTGCTGGTGACGGGCCACTCCAAGTCCCCCTTTAAGGGCACCGGCTCCATACTGTTCTGCACTGACTCCTGTCGAATCCTGCCAACTATGGCAATTGTGTTGTGACATTCAAGGCCTGATAGCTTCACAGTTCTCAGGCAGATGAAAGAATATTCATGGAACCTTGGGGATGCTTGGCATGCCTTTATTCCAGGGTGGGCAATCCACGCATGCTACAAGCTATGCGTCTCCCTGCATGTCACCTGTCCCCTTGTGTGGCACATGTGCCCCCAGCAAGGAGTCCCTACCTCCTTAAGTACTAGAGGCAAACAAAGCTGGCTTCAAGCCAGAAAATTATATAACATACCATGATTCTGGGCATGTGAGCCCACTTCATGTTACGGGAACAGTTTATCAAACTCAGTCTCAAGGCTACCACTGCTTATCAGGCCCATTCAAGATTATGGGAAAACTGCTTCCCTTAGTTACCCAGACACCTGGGGGAGGAAGCCAGACTGCCTCCATTTTCCCTACACACATCCATCTCTTTGGCTAGTAACAAAGCCTGACTAGAGTTATTTTTCACGTTTCTGGCAATTTCTGTTTCTAACTCCTCAACCTAAAATTTCTGGGAGCCCTGAATGCAGGGCTCAAGAGTTTGTACTACCTACAAGAAGGGGGATGAAATTTGCCTCATTATTCCTAGATCATATTGTAGTAGCAGGAAGAAGCATTTAAATTCATATTTTAATAGATTATTTTGCCATATCATATTGTAGGAATTCATGGCTGGTGGGAAAAAAGGTGGGAATTTTTTTTGATGAGTCGAAAATTGGCAGAATTTCTTGTTTTTATTGATGTTTGATTTCATAAGGTAGAAGAAGTTTCTTAAGATCAACTTCTTAAGGTCAATGTGACTGGTGTATGATCTTTTTCATGCGTTGCTGTATTCGGTGTGCTAATATTTTGTTGAGGATTTTAGCGTCTATATTCATTAGTGATATTGGCCTATAATTTTTTTCTTTGTAGTATCTATACCTGGTTTTGGAATTAGAGTAATGCCGGTTTCATAAAATGAGCTTAGAAGCCTTCCCTCCTCTATAGAATAGTTTGAGATGGAGAGCTGTTACTTCTCAGATTTTATAGTTAATTCACCTGTGAAAGCATCTGGTCCACAGCATTTGCTTTTTGAGTTTTGCAGTTACTACTTCAATTTCATTAGATGTAATCTGCTGTTCAGATTCTTTATATTACTGATTTATTTTTGAAAGTTTGTATGTTTGTAGGAATTTATCCTTTCATTCAGGTTGTCCAGTTTCTTGGCATATGATTGTTCATAATGTTTTCCTAAAGTCCTTTGTATTCCTTTGACAGTTGTTATTTTTCCTCTTTCATTTCTGATTTTATTTCTTTCTGTCTTCTCTCTTTTTTTCCTTGATGAGTCTGGTTAAAGTTTGTCAAACTTTTTTTATTTTTTCAAAGAAACAGGTCTTGAATTGATTCATCTTTTGTGTCATTTTTTAGACTCTATTTTGTTTATTTCTGATCTTTATTATTTCCTTCCCTCTACTCACTTTGAGCTTTGTTTGTTGTTCCTTTTCAAGTCCTTTAAATATAAAGTTAAATCATTTATTTCAGCTTTTTTTTTTTTAGATAGGCCTATAATGCTATGGATTTTCCTCTTAGGAATGCTTTCCCAGTGACCCACAGATTTTGGGTTATTGTGTTGTCATTTTCATTTGTTTCAACATATCTTTTGATTTCTTCCTAGATCTCATTGTTCATACTCTTGCTATTTAATAATGTGTTATTTAGCTTCCATGTTTTTGTGTGTTTTTCAGAGTTCTTGTGACTAATTTCTGGTTTCAGAGCATTGTGGTCAGAGAAGATGATTGATATTATTTCAATCCTCTTTTTCATTTTTTTAATTTAATTATTGTTCAAGTACCATTTTCTGTCTTTTACTCCCATCCCAGCCCACCTTCTCCCCCCATTTTCACCCCCCTTAGTTGTTGTCCATGTGTCCTTTATACTACTTTCTGTAAATCCTTCCCCTTTTTCCTCTGAAATTTCCTCCCCTCTCCCCTCTGGTCCCTGTCATCCTGCTGTCTATTTCAGTGTCTTTGTTTTTATTTTGCTTGCTTGTTTGTTTTGTTGTTTAGCTTCCTGTTAAAGGTGAGATCATATGGTATTTGTCTTTCAACACCTGCTTTATTTCACTCAGCATAATGCCCTCCAGTTCCATCCATGCTGTTGCAAAGGGTAGGAGCTCCTTCTTTCTTTCTGCAGCATAGAATTCCATTGTGTAAATGCACCACAATTTTTGATCCATTCATTTACTGGTGAGCATCTAGGTTGCTTCCAGCTCTTGGCTATTGTAAATTGTGCTGCTATGAACATTGGGGTGCATAGGTTCTTTTGGATTAGTATTTTAGGGTTCTTAGGATATAATCCCAGCAGTGGAATTGCTGGGTCAAAAGGCAGGTCCAATTTTGTTTTTCTGAGAAAATTCCATACTGTTTTCCATAATGGTTGTACCAGTCTGTGATCCCACCAACAATGAACTAGGGTCCCCTTGTCCCCACACCCTCTCCAACATTTGTTGTTTGTTGCTTTGTTTATGATAGCCATTTTGACTTGTGTAAAGTGGTATCTCACTGTGGTTTTAATTTGCATCTTTCTGATAGCTAGCGATATTGAGCATCTTTCCATGTGTCTCCGGATCTTCTGTATGTCCTCCTTAGAGAAGTGTCTGTTCAAGTCCTTTTCCCATTTTTTAATTGAATTAGTTGTCTTCTTAGAGTGAAGTCCTGTAAGTTCTTTGTATATTTTGGAAATTAAACCTTTGTCTGAGGTATCATTGGCAAATATGTTTTTCCATGCAGTTGGTTGTCTTTTTATTTCCATCTTCTTAAACTTATTGAGACCTGTTTTGTGTCCTAACATGTGGTCTAGCCTAGAAAATGTTCCACGTACACTTGAAAAGTGTGTATATTCTTCTGCTTTGAAGTGAAATGCTGTGAAAATATCAATTAAATCAATTTGATCTAGTCTATCATTTAAGGACACTGTCTCTATGTTGATTTTCTGCCTGGAAGATCTCTCCATTGAAGTCAATGGTGTGTTAAAATCTCCAACTATGACTGTTTCTGTCAATCTCTCCCTTTATTTCCATCAAGATTTGCTTTACATATTTAGATGCTCCTAAATGTTTACTAAAGTTGTATCTTCTTGTTACATTGTTCCTTTTATTATTATGTAATATCCTTTTTTGTCTCTTACTATAGCTTTGGTTTTAAGGTTTATTTTGTCAGATATAAGTCCTGCTACCCCAGCTTTTTTTTCTTTTCCATTTGCAGGAAATATCTTTTCCAACCCTTTACCTTCAGTGACATTCTTTCAATCTGAGTTGGGTCTCTTGGAGGCAGCACATATATGGGTCTTGTTTTCTTATCCATTCAGCTACATTTTGTCTTTTGGGTAGAGCATTTAGCTATTAACATTTAAGGTGATTATTGATAGATACATATGTAGTGCCATTTTATTGTTATATAGTTTTCCTATGTTTTTTATTTTTATTTTTCTTCTTCTCCTTAAAGCAAGACCTTTAACATTTGTTGCAGTACTGGTTTGGTGTTAGCAAACTCCTTTAGCTTTGTCTTGTCTGGAAAGCACCTTATTTCTCCTTTGATTTTAAATGATAGCCTTGCTGGATAAAGTAACCTTGTTTGAAGGTCTTTGCTTTTCACCACATTGAATATTTCACACCACTCCCTTCTGGCCTGAAATGTTTCTGTTGTGGAATCAGATGCCAGTGTAATTGGTGCTCCCTTGTAGGTTACTACCTTTTCTCTTGTGGTTTTTAGGATTCTAACTAAAAGGCTTGTCTTTAAGCCTTGCCATTTTAAATATGATGTGTCTGTGTGTAAGCCTCTTTGGTTCCAACTTGTTTGGGACTCTCTGACCTTCCTTGACTTGTGTGACATTTTCTTTCACCAGATTAGGGAAGTTTTGGGTCATTATTTCTTCAGATAGGTTCTTGATCCCTTGCTCGCTCTCTTGTCCTTCTGATATCCGCATGATATGGATGTTGTTATGGTTCATGTTATCCAAAATGTTTCTTAAGGTCTCCTCATTTTTTAAAATTCTTTTTTTTTCTTTTTTTGCTGCTCTGCCTGGGTGTATTTTTCTACCTTGTCTTCCAAAACACATATTTGATCCTCTGCTTCATCTAGCCTTCTGTTTATTCCTTCCAGTTTATTATTTATTTCAGGTATTGCATTTTTTGTTTGTGACTTATCTTTTCTTATGCTTTATATGTCTTTTTTCCATGTTGTTGAGTATCCTTATAATTATGACTCTAAACTGTCTATTTGATAAATTCCTTGTCTCTATTTCATCTAGTTCTTCTGGAGAATTATCTTATTCTTTCATTTGGGATCTGTTTGTTTGTCTTCCCCTTTTGACTGCTTACTTGTATTTTATGTTTAAACTGCTAAACTAATCCAGCAGCAAACTGATCAGTTTTAATCTAATCAATATGTAATCAATCAGCAGGCAGCCTGAAGTACCACAAGGTGGGGCAGATTAACTCCTTTGGGCAGGGCTATTGCCTTCTTGCAGGCTGATGCCATTCAGGAGAGGAGTGTTCTGCCTGAGAAAAATAGCTCTGAAGTGTGGGGAATGATTCAGCACAAGGATTCTGACAGCTATTCTTCAGTTCTCTACCCATAGCCACCAGCCTCAGAGTCTCCTCAAGCACCACTAGCCCCAGTCTCTCCTCAGGCACCTCTAGTCTTCTCTGCTCTCCCTCTGCCAGAACTCAGGGTAAGTGACTGCAGATGGAATTTTGTGTGTTGGCCTTTTCGAGGCTCTCTGTCTTTCTCCCGGGTAGGCAGAAACCCTGATGTTTTTCACAGCTGGATAGCAGCTAGGTTCCTTTCCTGCTCTGTTGTTGTAGGCTGGGGAGCCCAGCCTTGGATTTAGACCCTATACTTCTCAGGTAGAAACCCCCAACTGCTGAACTATCCCTCTGGAACTTCAGCTGCTTCCTGTGGGAGCCCTGCTAGCCAACTCATGCCACCTTTGCACTCTGTATCAGTCTTGTTGCAGTGAAGCTGTTTCTTCTGTCTGTCCTTGAGTATAAGGTTTCTCTCCATCTAGTGTTCATTTGGTTATTCAGAATGACTTCTCTACAATTTAGTTATAATTCCAGATTGGTCCTGGGAGAAAGCTAGTGTAGCTTCCACTTAATCCTCCACCGTCTTGGATCTCCTCTGACTATTTATAGTCAGATTTATTTTGTTATTGTGTTATATGAGTTCTTTACATATTTTAGATATTAACTCCTTATTCAACATGTATTGTAAATATTTTCTTTATTCAGTAGGTAGCCTTGTAGGTAGCCTTTTTATCTTGTTAATGTTTTCCTTTGCTATATAGAAACTTTTCAGTTTGATGTAGTACCATTTGCTTAATTTTGCATTTGTTGCTCTTGCCTTTGAAATCAGATCCAAAAAAACAGTGGTAAGACTGATGTCAAAGAGCAATTTTCTTTTATTCCACAAAACATACAACGCAAAAGATTTTTGCTACTCTTGAGGAGAGTGACTAACAGAGCTCTTTGTTGTAAAACCTGTCAAGTAGGAGCATTTGCTATTGAAATGACAAATATAATGTAAATAATACAATTGTTGTTTTGTCCTTGTTATAAAATTTCAAATTTCTAATATTTTAATACCTTATTTAAATAATATAAAACTTTTTAAAAATTAGATGCTATTATTGCTCTAATTTCATAGATAAAACAGAGGATTTATCTAAACTTCTTATAAAAGCATTTTTTATTACTGCTTTAGCAAATAATCATATAAAACATTTAAACTTCTTTTAGTAGATCATGAGGATATTAATGAAAAAATTGAAATATAATAATACAATATAAAACAATACTAAATCTGAAGAAACCAAGTATTTCATCACAAAATTAGGGTTCAGGTTAGACTGGATAATGAGGATGAGATTAACATACTAGCATACTAGCCACCCAAGAGGTAAGGAAATGGTAATGAATAATTTTTTTAACTTTGCCTGTGTATACAAAACTGTGCTAGAGGTTTCATTTGTTTAATACCATTTAATTTGTTTTTTTGTTTAATTTAATTTGTTTCAATACCATCCCCAACATTGATATTGAGATCATCAGTTTTCAGATAAAAGTACTAAGTATCAGAAAGGATGAGCGACTTGTCTGATATCAGCTGCTATGAAACAAAGCCAGTTTGGTCAGCCTGTCTGACCTCAAAGTTTGAATTTTTTTTCAAACCACCCTACAATTTTACTGGGCCTGGGCAATGCACTAAATTTTAATCTTTGGCAAATTGGATATTTCTTTTATTCATTGTTTCCTCAAGATATTTTAATCCAGAATAACAAACATATTATCTAGGACTAAACTGTAGTACATGAAAATCAATTTTATTTAAACCAACATTGAAACTATCTCATAATCAAATAACTGGTCTTGCTGAAATAAGGCAATAGCTGTATATGTGGTCTATTAACCAAAAGCAACCTGCAATACAGCCTTATTAAAGCCAGTTAGTTTTCTATTGGTCACCTGCTCTTTTATTAATCTCCATCATTGATATATGTATTCATCAATATAGATCAATCAGCAAGCAAACATGAAGACCACGTCTGAGAATGTAAAACCATTTAAAGTAGACCCAAGTGATAAGGAAAAGCTAAAAATTTGATGTGAAAAACCAAAAATACTCGAATGCATATTTTGATTTAATATCTAAGAGATAATGAGTTTTCATTTTTCTCCCTCCAAAAAGCATAAAATTACATTTTAAACTATGTGCTACACAATGATATATTGAAAGGAGAAAGGAAATTTAGGGGAAAACACACCTATTTTCTAATACCAATAATAGAATTTACAAACTGTGAATGTCAAAAAAACAAGAGAAGAATTTAGGAATTAGAAACCTGGTTAAGGGATCTGAGTCAGTCCTTGATAAATTTCATGTATTTTGTAGAATTCTGAGACCAACACATGGAGATGTTCTAATAACATGTTAAAAGCTGCCAAGAAATGGTAACCAGTTAATGTACCTGACAAATAGAACCTATTAAGAAAGGATTCCTATATAATATGTGATCCAAATAAAGACACTTATGTGAGTGAAAGGGGTGCTACTAGTAAATATGCCACGGCAATTAGTGTAACCTAAAACTCTCTTATGAAGACCAGAGAGTATAGTCACTCTAATAGATGACAGGTGCCCTAAATTCCCAAAGACCTTCAATTATCCTTCACTTTAAAGTCTACTGAACTTTATTTACATGTCTTCATACATTTAGTTTCTCATTTACGTATCTTTATTATATATTTTCACTTTTAGAGTATAATTAACAAGTAAGAATTATATATTTTTAAGATGTAAAATATGGTTTGGTATCTGATACATTGTAAAATTATTACAGTCAAGTTAATAAACAATAATAAGATGAGAACACCTAAGATCTACTCTCTTAGCAAGTTCAATGACACCTTATGACATAATACCCTTATGAATTACTATGGTTAGTAATTCTCACCAGAATTACTAACCATAGTCATCCTGCTGTATGTACCTTAAATCCCCAGAACTTACCCATCTTATAACTACATGTTTGTACCCTTTAACCAATCTCTCCCCATTTTCTCTATGCCCAGTAATTGGTAACCATCATTCTACTCTCTTTGAGTTTCTCTGTGTTTGAATTTTTTAGACTGCACATAGAGGTGAGATCATAGAGTGTCTTTCTGTCTGGCTTATTTCACTTAGCATAATGTCTTTATAAAAGGCAGAATCTCCTTCTTTTATATGACTGAATAATATTCCAGCATGTGTCCATGTGTGTGTATCACATTTTTTTTATCCATTCTATCATCAACAGATACTTAGGTTGTTTCCTTGGCTATTGAGGATAAGGAGTATAGATAGCTCAACATAGTTTTTTGAGATACTGATTTTATTTCCTTTGGATAATTATATATATTCTTTTTTAAAGATATTTTCTTAATTATGCTATTACGGTTGCCCCAATTTTTCCCCTTTTGCCCTCCTCCACCCAGCATCCCCTACTCCCTCAGGCAATCCTCACATCATTGTTCACATTCCTGGCTTATGTATAGGTTCTTTGGCTACTCAATTTCCTGTACTGTACTTTGCATCCCCATGACTGTTCTGTAACCACCTATTTGTACTTCTTAATCCCCTCACCTGTTCACCCATTCTCCCCCCAAACCCTCCCATCTGGCAACCGTCAAAATGCTCTCTGTATCCATGGTTCTGTCTTCATTCTTCTAGTTTGCTTAGTGTGTTGTTTAGATTCAATTGTTGATATATATGTATATATTGCCATTTTATTGTTCATAGTTCTGATATTCTTTTTCTTAAATAAGCCCCTTTAACATTTCATATAATAATGGTTTGGTGATGGTGAACTCCTTTAGCTTTTTCTTCTTTCATGTCTGGGAAGCTTTTTATCTGTCTTTTGGTGAGTAGGGTAATCTTGTCTGTAAGTCCCAGCTTTTCATGACTAAATATTTCTTGCCAATCCCTTCTAGCCTGCAAAGTTTCTTTTAAGAAGTCAACTGACTGTCTTATGGGAACTTTCCTGTACGTAACTAATTGCTGTTCTCTTGCTGCTTTTAAGAGTCTGTCTTTATCTTTAACCTTTGACATTTTAATTATGATGTGCCTTGAAGTGGGCCTCTTTGCATCCATCTTGTTGGGACCCTCTGTGATTTCTGGACTTGCATGTCCATTTTTTTCACCAAATCAGAGAAGTTTGCTTTCACTATTTTTTTCAAATAGATTTCCCATTTCTTTCTCTTTCTCCTTCTGGCACCCCTATCATGCAAATGTTGGAATGCTTAGTGTTGTCCCACAGGCTGCTTACTCTATTCTTGTTCTGTTGGATCCTTTTTTTCTTGCTATTCTGATAGGTTGTTTTTTGCTTCCTTATGTTCCAAATCATTGATTGGATTCTTGGCTTCATCCACTTTACTGTTGTTTCCCTGTAAATTGTTCTTTATTTCAATTAGTGAGTCCTTCATTACTGACTGCATCTTTTTTATGCTTTTGAGGTTCTCACTAAGCTCCTTGAGCATCCTTATAACCAGTGTTCTGAACTCTGCATCTGATAGATAGCTTATCTCCAGTTGATTTAGCTCTTTTCCTGGGGTTTTGATCTGTTCTTTCATTTGGGCCATGTTTCTCTGTCCTCTTGTTTTGGCAGCCTCCTTGTGTTTGTTTCTCTGTATTAAGTAGAGCTGCTTTCACTCTGTGTCTTGGTAGTATGACCTAATGTAGTAGGGGCCCTCAAGGGTCCAGTGGTATAGCCTCTCCTATGACCCAAGCTGGGTACTCAAGATGTGCTCTTCATTTGAGCTGAGGATACCCTACTCTTGCAATTAAACCTTGGTTGCTGCTGGCAAATCAATCAGACGGATTTGCCCAGGCAGTCAGCTGCAAAGACTGTCTCTGACCACTGACCACCAACCTCTGCCCTCTGTGGAGGATCAGCTATTCAGGGGCAGGGTGGTAGTACTGCTGCATGGACTATCGTGGTCCACTAGGTGAGCTGTTGGTGCAGTGTATCCCAGATGGTGCAGGCCAAGGTCATCCCTCCCCTGTGTTTTGCGTTGGGTCACCCTGCATGAGTTATAAAGCCATCTGGATTGGCTGCTACTTGTGCTGGGCTTGGAGAACCCCAGGCAAAACTAAGGTGTGTATCTAAGCTGGCTGCTGCTAGTGCCAGGCCTTTGGCTCACTGAGGCCAGCTGTTGCTTGTTTGAGAGGATTTAGGGAGTTGTGAAGCAGGAGCCAAGATCAGCCATTTATGTGAAGCAGGAGTTGTGAAGCAGGAGCCAAATCAGCCATTTTATTTATGAAAAAGCAGCTTGGGTGCGTCCATAAGTTGGTTGGGGCAGAATCTCTGGGGATCTCCAAGGCAGTCAAACAGTGTTATCCAGGTTGATGGAGTCTCAGATATGGCATCAGCTTACTGGCTCTGTGGGAAGAGGGCTTAGAAAAGGGATGATAGCCTCTGCTTGCCTTGATGGCCTCTCTTCTGTATATTCCACTGGTGTCTTTGAAGCTGCTACCCCTGTGCTGGCGCTCAAAGGAATGAGTTTGAGTAGGTGAGTATGTGTGTGAGTTCTTTAAGAGGAACTGCTTGGGCTCCAGAAGTTTCTTTCACTGACTCAATCCCCACCGGTTTTTCCAGCCAGAAATTGTGGAGACTTATCTTCCTTGGACTGGAATTCTGGGTTGGGGCCCTTGTATGGGGCTGGGACTCCTCACTCCTGAGACAGCCCTCCCAAATTTTTATGCAGCACACATGAGTGAGGGACAAACCCATTTTCTGTCTGCAGCCCTCTTACCAGTCTGGATGGATGTGGTTTCTTTAATTCTATAGTTGTCAGACTTCAATTCAACTCGATTTCTGATGGTTCTGGGTGACAGTTATTTTATATTTTGGTTGTAGTTATGATGTGGTTGTGCGATGAGGTGAGCCATGTCTGCCTATACCACCATCTTGACCTGAAGTCCTAGATTTATTGTGGTTTTTATTTTGCAATGTATACAAATGTCAAGTTGCTATATTGAATACATGAAACTAATACAATACTGTATGTTAATTATACTTCCATTTAAACAGAGGAAAATTTCTTTGATGGATGATTTGGCTCACAGTCCTACTGTGGTTCCTTCATTGCCTCATTTATTACTCCTTCAGAAATGCCCTTGTTCATGGTGCTGACAACCAGGCAGGCTTTGCTCCAGTGTACTTGCTGTCCCCCGGGGTTTCTTCCACGTCAGGTACATAAAGCGCTCCCTTTGGTTCACACCTGCTGTTCTTTGTTGTTGGGTCTGTTGTCATTTTAAAGCTTTTCTTAGACTCCTTATATGCTCAAATGGCAAAATGTTTCTATTTTTTAAACATTCCTATCCAGATTCTTGAGTCATGCTCTGGTTCAGCTTCCTGAGATGTTTTTTTAGCCCAACTTATTTGTGGTTATTGAGCACTGAGGGGTGATATTTAAGTCCCCTGTAGAATATTTTCATTCATTAATTCTACAAACTTTTACTGCTCTCCTCCTATTTAGAAAAACTCAGTCTTCCTCTGTTTCTCCTTCACTTTCACATAGCTCCCACCCTCACAGTGTTTTGGGTGCCATACATAAGTCCAAGTTGTCACCTATGCTTCTGATCAATCAGCTATATATCCCTGGTTCCAACAACCCCTGTCCTGGGGTTCTATTAACTTGCTAGAGTGTCTCACAGAACTCCAAAAAAAATAGTAGAACTTGTACTTACTAGATTAATGTCTCATTATGAAGGGATATCACTCAGGAACACCCATGTAGAAGAGATACATAGGGCAAAGTATGGAGTAAGGGGGCAAAGCTTTCATGCCCTCTTATGGTGAGTGACTCTCTTAACACTTCCACATGTTCACCAACACAGAAACTCCTTTAACTCTGTTCTTAAGGGTTTTTATGGGGACTTCATTACAGTCATGATTGATTAAATTGTTGGCCATCAGCGACTGATTCACCCTCCACCTACTTTTCCCTCCCCGGTGGTCTGAGGAGTAGGACTTAAAGTTCCAATCCTTTACTCACATGGTTGGGGCCCCTGGCAGTCAGTCCCCAAGTTTATATTACCTGGGGCCCTTCCAAACTTCACCTCATTAACATAAGACCTCTTTATTACTCTCATCACTTAGGAAATTACAAGGGTGTTAGGAGCTCTGTGGCAGGAATGGGATGGTAACCAAATATATATCTCTTATTATAAATCACAATATTGTAACTCCTAAGGATAGATTCCTGTTATGGGTACTATAGAGAAATAAAAGGTGAATATGTTTTGGTCCATGACTTCAAGCAGCTTGGGAATTTGGTTAGAGATGAGAAGAGGAGATCAGGAAGTGGATTTGGGAAATGAGGCAGAATAACTAGTTTAGGAAAGGCACAAGTAATGTGCTCAGTGAGCATGGAGTAGTGATGCTCAACCCTGGCTACACAGAAGAATCACCTCGGGGCGGGTGTGTAAAAATCTTAGTGCACATGCTCAATCTCAGACAAATTCAGGAGCATTAGAGATGGAAGCCAAGGCATTTCAGTGTGCAGACACAGCTGAGAACCACTGGCTGTTTTGGCAAGGTAATCTGGAAGTCTTAGATATATTTGTTTCCATTGATTGCATGCACCTGTTTTCTTGCTCCGTATTGGATTTTGATGACTGCAAACTTCAGTGTTGGTAGGGCCTTGTTGAGTTAGTATACACTCAAAAAACATTTGTTTGTTGATAGATGAATGCCCACTTTTTTTAATGCTCCCCTTAATTGAGAACCTACTATGTTTGGGGCACTAGTGGGAAGAGAGCAGCAAGTACAGTTGCGTCTCTGTCTGGATGCTATTGCCCACACTGTGCTTTCCCCTCTATCAGAACCATCAAGGAGTTTGTGAACAAAGTAGATTCCTAGATCCCTTCCCTTATTACTGAGAGTACCTTGGGTTAAGGCCAAGGATCTTCTCTGTTTACAAGCTTCCCAAATGGTTCCCATGCACATGAACTCCTGAAAGCACTGAGTAATAGCATGTTAAAAACCACAATGAGAGGAGAGAGCTGTGCAAGGAGTGCTGTGGGTACCACCACTGAAAGCACTACCTTCAGGGGAACCAGGAGGATGCTGGAAGAAAATAGCCTCTGACTGGGGTTTTCAGCAATGACTATTTGCTTGCGCAGAAGGATTGGAAGGGAGAATATTTCAGACAAAAAGAAGACTGTCAAGTCACAGAAATAAGCCCAAACATGGTAAATTGGTGAGGCCAACTGTGAGGAGCCTTTGTAATTTTAAGTTAATTAGTCTTTATTCATTTCCTAAATATTCTAAGCACTATGCACAAGGAGGGTGGTAAATTGCTTAAGGAACAAGGTGTTCTCCAGTCTGGCCTTGAACTCTCGTTTGGTTCACTGAGCAATGCCCTATCAGTGCCAAGCTCTGAAAGTCTCCCCCAAACCCAAGGCATTCTTGATTCAAGATGTCATAAAGCTACACCTGATATACCACTGTCTCTGCAGTAAAGGCATAGACTTCTGGCTTGTGTAGTCAGGATTACCTCCCTGATGCAGCCCTGGCAGCTGGGTTGGGACTCCCCATCTCCAAACCTCTGAAGGCCCTAGAAGGAGACAGAGTCTATTCTGGGAAGGTGGCCATGAGGGTTGGAGGGTAACATGCTCATGGAAATGACAGCTGGTGATGCTCTGAATTTGGTTGTTCAGTTTTATGACACTATTAATGCTGGGCTATACCTATTATGACTAAAATAGGTTAACCTGGAATTCTAACCACTGTTTATAACCATTTGTCTAAGGGAAGTAGTAAACTATGATCCAAAACTAATTTTTTTTTAGTAAAAATAGCTATTTATTGGTTACTTATTATGCATCAGGCCTCAAATACTCTGAGCTGGATATTTACTTCTTATTAGTTCTCATCTGCTTCTCTCACCAGCCCTCTGACATATGAGGTATTATTGCATCTGTTTTACAGATTGTGCAGCTTGAAAGTGACAGAGTTGGGATATTAAGCCAGGTGCACATAACTATTAGAAACTGAGTATGTCTCAACCATGCCAGGCTACTTTTGGAATGTAGCCTTTCATTAAATTGGTGACTTTCTCTGCCTTCTTATTTTATGTGCATATCTTGCAGTGTCTTACAGGCTTTGCTTAGTAGTTAAAAATAAATAAAGTGCCCTAGAATAAATAGGAAGAAAAATACTGCCCTCTTTCTTTTATCTTTCTCAATGCTCATTGCTATATACAGAATCCTTTCTCCTAAGCACTTTGCCTCAGAATGCCAGATGAAGGAGTAAGAAACTATAAGGCTATTCAATTTGGCAGGAATTGCAGCTAAGGTTGCCCATCAGATTATTCTGCTCTAAGGAGTGTTTTCAGATTTGGTGGCTGTAGGATGATTCTGGTTCTATAAAACAAAATTTAGAAGATGAGGATGAATTCAATTGAATTATGAAAATAAGTGCTATTAATAACTAAGTATACCTCTTGGTTATCTATTTCCCCCCCTGATACCTAGATAACTGCTTGGGCTTTGAATCATAGTCTATACCTGGCCATTTAACTGTGCTAAGTGCCTGAAGGGCAGGGTAAGCTGTCAGCTCTCTCAGTTCTGTTTGCTGGTATTATATCAGGAGAAGCACAGAAACCTCTTTGGTGAGAACTTGTAGTTGAAATATGCAAAAAAGGAAAATATCAAAAACAAATTTTTTTTACTGTAATCTAGACTTTCAGTGATATTTAATTATTATATATCTGCTCCCTTCATTCAAAAGTTTAATTATTTGCACATCTACAGTTTTATGGTCAATGGCTGGACATTTAACCCAACTGCTTTATATTTATTCATTGGATAGTCTAAGCACATTCTCTTTCTAAACTATCACTGATCTTTATTTTATATGATTCAATTTTATCATTTTATTTATTTATTTTTATTGTTATTTTATCACAATTACCCCAATTTTCTCCCATTGCTGAGTGCTTTCCATGTACCAACTATTGCATTTGTAGTCTTGTGTATGTAGTAACTTCAGGTACCAGAGTTAACAAAGTATTGTGTAGCTGGTAGGCATTTCAAAATATTTGTAGTGAAGATATGAATATACATGACCTGTTAGTGGAAAGAAATTAGTTCAGCTTATGCTGTGAGACTAAATAAATCAGTGGAAAGAAAAAATGGTAGGTTTACTAGCGGAAGTAATTAGACCAAAGGTTTTTTCTCCATTGTACTTAGTTGCCGCCGTTTGTTTCTGAATGGCTGATAATGTTTAAATCTCTGAGCTCCCAGATATTTACTACTTTGCCAACAACATTTTCTCTCTCTGAGTGTTACTAGAAAACTAATCAGATGCAGAGATCGATTTCATGACAGAATGATTCACTAGTTGCAATCTTCTGTAAAGCCTTCCTTCTTTAGGCTTGAGGTAAGTTATCACTTTATGGGTTTTCACAGAAAAGCAATTCTCTTTGCTCCTTACAAGGAAGAGTTCTCTGCACTCAAATCTGTTTGGAGGTGAAATGTACTACCTGTGAAACCCTGTGCTAAGGTATAAACATTTTGCTGACAGCCAAGTCTAAGAGAGTAGCCCCAGAGGCTAATTATATGGCTATTTAAAATAGCATGTAAACAAAATGATACAGCCCTGGAAGATGACTTTGTCCAGGGCTGTTTGAGAAGAATTCAGTTGTAGAAATTAGTGTACTTGCTAGTGACTGTGATAAAGGGTCCAGGACTTTGCTTTTAGGAGACTTCACTCTGCCTGAACTGCCCACCTGGACCTCAAGTACCAATCTTCTGATGGACAACATGGAGTTCTCCCCTCACGGGCATGTGTAATGTGCTGGGTATATCCCACTTATTCTTATATACATATACAATTACATACCTATGTATACATGCTTAGTGACCAGGGTAAGTACTACACAGACATGAAAATGGCAGATTTCATGTCAAGGCTAGAAGTCCTCTCTAATGCCTACAGGTATTCGAGCATGGCACAGAGCTCATGGTGAGGGAAAGGCATGGGGTGGACAAGAGACACTACTCTGCAGAGCCTGGAGCTGAGCCAGCTCCCATTTCTAGAGCTTCACTCCAAACAGCTGGGGACCCTCTTGATTTCCGCATGCCACCGCTATGGCCACCCTGTTTCCATAGCTGCTCTGTCATATCCTTGCTTGTGCACTTCAAACATTTTTATTATAAATATATGTATTGATAATAAAATTTAAATAGTACAGAAATGATCATGTAGAAAGTAAATATCTCCTTCCCCAACTGCATCTCCGATCTCCTTCCTTTACTCTTTTTAGTTCTGTGGTTCTTCCTCCATCATCACCCCAGGGAATGTGCTAGATGCTTTCACCTCTTGATACATTAACTTCAAACAGTATATTGACTCTCTGCTATGAAAAAATAGGAATTTAGCGTATTTTTATTATTTCTTCTACTTCCAAAAAAGTTTTATTTTATAATTATTCCATTTACTAATTGATTTTATAACTCTAAATAATATACTTAAATCTTTTTCTTAATAATCAACCTTAAGCACTAAATTTAGACTCTTCAGTATGCCTTTATGATGGGAATAATTATTAATACCTATTTTATAAGGCTGTTATGAAGAATAAATTAGAGAATACATTTAAAGTGTTTAGCAAGAGCCTGGTGCTAAGTGAATTTTCAATAAATTTGGCCAGTATTCCGTGAGGGTACTCCCTACCCTTCAACTCCTTACTACCCTCCCTAAACATCTGCCTCAGTCAGCTGGAGTGTGACTTTTACATGATCAATGTTGATGTCATTTACATTCCCAACTGTTGTTTTTCCTGTTGACATGAAAACAGCTGCCTTACTTTGCCTGATTATAAGGATCTTTCAGATCATGAATAGTCCAGTTTGTTACATTTGAAAGCATTCTTTTTGGGCACTTGCCTCCACATTCTAATTTGGACTATTTTCTAGTTCTGCTGCATAGTCGTCACCCTAGTTATCTAAATATAATGATAAGCGAAGGCCTCATTGAAAAAGTGATATTTGAGCAAAGACCTGAAATAGGAAGAGAGAATTGTAGACAGAGGAAACAAGTAAAATGATCTTGAGGCAGGAGCACCTTTGCCAGGGGGCCAGTGGAGTGAGCAATCAGGGTGGAAGCAATGGAGATAAGGAGAAGTATATTGAAGATAAGACTAAATACATTAGATGTAGAATAAAATTGAAATAGAGGAAAAAAGGACAACTCCAGTAATTACTTTATAAGCAATTGGAAGGATGGGTTGTTGTTTACTAAGGCAAAGACTCAGGGGAAGATAAGATTTGGGCTCTAAGGGGTAAAGGAAGATGTGGCCAGAAAGGGAAGAGAACATGAGTTCCATTTTGGAAATATTTATTTAGAATGCCTACAAGATATTCGAGTGGATGTAACTGGAAAGGTGGATCATGCTCTGGAGTTTGGTGCAAATGTGTAATCTGGGAGTATGAGCATGTGGTAGTTGGGCCATGCATGAGTGCAATCATGGAGAGAAAGAATATAATCAGAGAAGAGAATAAATAGGGTTGAGGGTTCAAGCTCTGGATGAGACCTACATTTCGAGGTGGGGAGAAATGGACAAGAGGCCAGTAGGGAAGCAAAGAGGACATCAGGGAAGTATGAGATGTTAGGAAGGAGTGGTTTTCGAGAAGCTAAATGAAGCATTACAATAGGAGAAGGTAAACAGACTTCAAAGAGCATTCAAAAAAGAGAGGAAGAGTAATGGAACATCAAATGGTGATAATGGGAAAAGAATATAAGGGGTGAGGACTGACTGCTGGATTTAGTGTAATGGAACTCATTGGAAAACTTCATGAAAGCCAAGTGATTTTTTTAGTAGCTTCTCTAAAGAGAGAAGGGGGACCAACCCCAATCCTTAAGGCATTTTTATTCCCAGAGATGATGAATATTGTACCACCTTCAAGCATCTGCATTAGCACTCAGCAGGGCTGTGCTTAGCCATTGATGTTTCTGCTCTGCTTCTACTCCAGGGTGATATTTATTTCTTTAAAAGTGTGGCTATGTTGTTTTTGCTCTTTTTCTATTTGATCACCTTTGCATGCATTTAGGGAAATGTCAGTGTGAGAAAATATGAATCTACTATACCACTTTGATTGAAATTTCTTTTTGCTAAAGCTTCAACTTATTTACTAAGTGTTTTTTTGTGTGTGTGTTTTTGCTGGCCTTACCTGCCTCATTGAGGTTGTGATTTGGGGGATCACTTTCTCAAATGGAGATCCTTTTCCTTCTTCATACCATGTACAGTTTGGTTGGTAAAGTTACTATCTTATCACACCACACCGTCACTACCACTCATTTTGCCTTCATTTTGTTAATCTTATTTGATATACCACACTGTTCCTTCTTCTTGTCCCTTATCAAACTCCTGGTAACTCCCTGTTATGGGCCGAATTGTGTCCCCATTCCCAAATTCATATGTTAAAGTCCTCCTCCGCAGTACCTAAATGCTTTTAAAGAGGTAATTAAGGTTAACTGAGGTCATTTAGGTGGATCCTAATTTAATATGATTGGTGTCCTTATAAGAAAAGGAAATTAGGACACAAACATACAGAGGAAAGACTCTGTGAAGACAGGGAGAAGACAGCTACCTACAAACCAAGGAGAGATCTCAGAAGAAACCTGCCTTGCCAACTCCTAGATCTTGAAATTCTAGACTACAAAATTGTGATACAATAATGTTCTATTTCTTAAGCCACCAGTGCATGACATTTTAAGACAGCCCTAGCAGACTACTATACCCCACCATTCACAGAAGATTCTGGCACTTAGCTTACAAAAGTTCTTTCCACTCAATGTTCTGCCTTCCTTCTGGTTTGCTTCAGTGTTGGTGGAAATGGTTCATTCAGTACTCTGGTAGTTTAATTATATCTGAGGTCCTTTTCTACTCTACTCAAGCCAAGCCCTCCCAAAGCCATTCTCTGGTTTCCACTCAGTGATGTTTCACTATTGAAATAACACATATTAACCTTTCCAGCAATTTCACTGAAATATTGTTTCCTTCCTTTTTAAATTATGTTTTATTGATTATGCTACTATAGTTGTCCCAATTTTTCCCCTTTGCTGCCATCCAATCAGTGACCACCTCTCCCTCAGGCAACCCCCACACCATTGTTCATGTCCATGTGTCATGAGTATAAGTGCTTTAGCCCTTCCATTTCTTACACTATACTTTATATCCCCATGGATATTCGGTAGCTACCTATTTATATTTCTTAATCACCTCACCTCTACACCCAGTCTCCTACACACCCTCTCATCTGGCAACCATCTAAATGCTGTCTGTATCCATGCTTCTATCCCTGTTCTTCTTTGCTTAGTTTGTTTCTTAGATTCAATTGTTGATAGATATGTATTTATTGCCATTTTATTATTCATAATTTTGATCTTTTTCTTAATAAGTCCCTTTAACATTGCATATAATAATGATTTGGTGATGATGAACTCCTTTAGATTTTTCCTGTCTGGGAAGCTCTTTATCTGCTCCTTGATTCAAAATGATATCATGGTGGTAGGTCCCTGCTTTTTATGATTTTGAATATTTCTAGCCAATCCCTTCTAGCCTGCAAAGTTTCTTTTGAGAAATTAGCTGACAGTCTTATGGGAACTCCTCTGTGGGTAACTAACTGCTTTTTTTCTTGCTGATTTAAGATATTCTCTTTATCTTTAACTTTCAGCATTTTAATTACGCATCTTGGAGTGGGCCTCTTTGTGTCCATCTTGTTTGGGACTCTCTGTGCTTCTTGGACTTACATGTCTACTTCCTTGTCCAAATTAGGGATATTTTCTTTCATTATTTTTTCAAGTAGGTTTCCAATTTCTTGCTCTTTTTCTTCACCTTCTGGCACTCCTATGATGTGAATGTTGGTTGACTNACTGCTTTTTTTCTTGCTGATTTAAGATATTCTCTTTATCTTTAACTTTCAGCATTTTAATTATGCATCTTGGAGTGGGCCTCTTTGTGTCCATCTTGTTTGGGACTCTCTGTGCTTCTTGGACTTACATGCCTACTTCCTTGTCCAAATTAGGGATATTTTCTTTCATTATTTTTTCAAGTAGGTTTCCAATTTCTTGCTCTTTTTCTTCACCTTCTGGCACTCCTATGATGTGAATGTTGGTTGACTTGAAGTTGTCCCAGACACTGCTTACACTAACCTTGATTTTTTTGGATGCTATTTTTTCTTGTTGTTCTGATTAATGATTGCTTTTTCACTTTCTTAGGTTTCAAATCATTGATTTGATTCTCAGCTTTATCCACTCTACTGTTGTTTCCCTGTAAATTGTTCTTTATTTCCATTAGTGATCCTTCATTTCTGACTGGATCCTTTTTATGCTTTTGAGGTCCTCACTAAGTTCTTTAAAAACATCCTTATAACCAGTGTTTTGAACTCTGCATCTGACTGATTGCTTATCTTTTTTTTGCTTAGTTCTTTTTCTGGAGTTTTGATCTGTTCTTTCATTTGGGCCATGTTCCTTTTTATCCTCTCTTTGGCAGCCTTCCCAAGTTTGTTTCTATTTATCAGGTATAGCTGCTATGCCTATCTGTCTTGGAAGCATGTACTAATGAATTGGGTGTCCTATAGGGTCCAGTGGCACAGCCTCTCCTATCACTCAAGCTGTCTACTTGTGTTGTGCTTTCCTTGTGGACTGAGTATACCCTCCTCTTGTAGTTGAGCCTTCATTGCTGTTGGCAAGTCAATCAAAGAGATTTACTGATGCCAGTAAGCTGCAAGGACTGGCTGTGATCACTGACCACCAACCTCCACATTCTGTGGAGAATCAGCTGTGCAACATAGGGTGGTAGTGTTCCTACATGGTCTGTAGCTGTACACTGGGTGCACAGGCTCTGGAGTTTCCTGGGTGGTGCAGGCCAAGGGAACACCTGACATGTGTTCTGCCTAGGGCCACCCTTCATTAGCTATAAAGCAATCTGAGATGGCTGCTACTTGTGCTGGGCTTGGAGATTCCCAGGCAAAGCCAGTCTAGGAATCTAAGAAGGCTGCTGCTAGTGCTGGGTTGGGGCCACTTAGCAAGAGTTACAGGGGTTAGGGGCTAAGGACAGCTGTTGCTTGTTTGAGAGCATTTAGGAAGTTGTGAATCATGAGCCAAGACCAGCCATTCATGTGGGAAAATCTCTGTTAACAGCTTGGGTGAGCCTATACGTTAGGTGGGATGGAGTCTCAGGGGATCTCCATGGCAGGGCAAATGCAAGCCAGGTTGAAGGAGTCTCAGATATGGCTTCTGCCTGTCTGCTCTGTGGGGGAGGGTTCAGAAAATGGACAATGGCCTCTGCCCACCTTTCTGTCTGGGAGAAAGCTGTTCCCTGGGTCTCATTTAGTGCCAGACATTTCAGTTCCTCCCTGTATTTCACCGGTGCCTTTCAAGCTGCTACTTTTATGCTGGATCTCAGAAGGAGTAAATCTGAGTAAGTCTGTGTGTGGGTTCTTTAAGAGGAACTTCCTGGGACTCTTGAAGTTTCTTTCACTAACTCAGTCCCCACTGGTTTTTGCATCCAGAAGTTATGGGGAATTTTCTTCCTGGCACTGGAACCCTGAGCTAAGGGGCTGGGCTGGTGTTGGGCTGGGGCTCCTTGCTCCTGAGATATCCCTCCTGAATTTTTATCCATCACACGTGGATGTGGGACCAGCCTGTTCTGCATCTGTGCCTTTACTGACAATCTGGATAGATGTGGTTTAATTCCATAGTTAGATTTCCATTCAACTCAGTTTCTGAGGGTTCTGAGTGATAGTTGTTCAAGAATTTAATTGTAATTTTGATGTGGTTGTGTGGGGATGTGAACCATGTTTACCTATGCTGCCATCTTGACTGGAAGTCTTGAATATTTTCAATATACTGGTCTTCAGCCACTTTATCATAAATGCTATTATCTTCTAGACTGTCTCCCTGTTTTTTGGACACATATGTTGTGACTTGTTTACCTGCTTGCACTTAGAATTTCTCCCTCATATAAAATATTAGCCTGGATTGTTTTATGTAGATCCTTCTCTAATTTCCCAAGTCTGGTGTCATTGATACATATTTGACTGTGCTGCACTGCAGAAAGATCTCCTCTCCCATCATCCATTAATGTGAAGAGGAATTTATGCTTTGATAATCTGATGCAGCCTATAGAACATACCATTCCAGAAACAGTTCAAGAAAAACTATTCTTTCCCCTGTTTGTATGGTTGCCACAAACTTTCTTCTTTGCTTACAATAGATTTTTTTATCCCAGGTATGCTGCCTCATCACAAATCTGTATTTCTCACCCCAAGTTTTGAAAATGAATGTGTCCAAATAGGTATGGAAAAGAAAGGTATTCTTTAATTTAAAGTGGGTAGGAAGGAGATTCTGCCCGCTGCACAACATAGCCTCTGCACATTGCTTTCCTCATTTTTTAAAATATATTTTATTGATTATGCCATTACAGTCATCCTATTCTCCCCTTCCTTCCCCTCCACCCTGCCCACCCCATCCCCCACCATTCCCCCCTTTAGTTTATGTCCATGTGTCACAAGTTCTTTAGATTCTATATTTTCTATATGATTCTTGCCCTGCCCCCTGTCTATTTTCTACCTAACATCTATGCTACTTATTCTCTGTACCTTCTCCTCCCTTCTCTTCCTCCCACTCCCCTGTTGCTAACCCTCCATGTGATCTCCATTTCTATGGTTCTGCTCCTGATCTAGCTGTCCTTTTAAATTGCTTTTGTTTTAGGTGTGGCTGTTAATAACTGTGAGTTTGCTGTCCTTTCACTGTTAATATTTTTCATCTTCTTTTTCTTAGATAAGTCCCTTTAACATTTCATATAATAAGGGCTTGGTGATGATGAACTCCTTGAATTTGACCTTATCTGAAAAGCACTTTATCTGCCCTTCCATTCTAAATGAAAGCTTTGCTGGATAGAACAGTCCTGGATGTAGGTCTTTGGATGCTTTCCTCATTTTGATCAGAGAATGTTTCCAAACCTGAGGCAGGTCTGCTCCATAGAAAGTAGTGGAAATTACCTCATATCCTCCTCTTGGGTTCTGTCAATGCTTCGTTAGTATATCTGGTATTTTATTGACAGTCTTCCCTATTTCCACTACTCTTGTAATTATGTGTTTCTTTCAGTGTAGTTGTGTTTCAGTGAGAAGATAGGGAAGGGTGTATGTGAAACAACTATTTTTAAGTGTATTTTATTGATTATGCTATTACAGTTTTCCCATTTCTTTCCCCCATTATCTCTCTCCACCCAGTACTCCCATTTCTTCCAGTATTCCTCCCTGCCCATTTAGTTCATGTCCATGAGTCACACGTATAAGTTCTTTGGCTTCTCCATTTCCCATACTATTCTTAATAAACCTGTGTATTTTGTCTCTACCATTTATGCTTCTTATTCCCTGTACCTTTTCCCCTATTCTCCTCCTTCTCTGTCCCCGCAGATAACCCTCCATGTGATCTTCATTTCTGTGATTCTGTCCCTGTTCTAGTTGTTTGCTTAGTTTGTTTTTGTTTTTGTTTTTAGTTCTGTTGTTGATCGTTGTGAGTTTGTTGTTATTTTACTGTTTATAGTTTTTATCTTTTTTTCTTAGATAAGTTCCTTTAACATTTTATATAATAAGGGCTTGGTGATGATGAACTCCTTTAACTTTTCTTTATCTGAGAAACACTTTGTCCTCACTTCCATTCTAAATTATAGCTTTGCTGTATATAATAATATTAGATGTAGGCCCTTGCTTTCATGACTCTGAATGCTTCTTTCCAGCCCTTTTTTGCCTGCAAGGTTTCTGTTGAGAAATCAGCTGATAGTCTTATTGGAATTCCTTTGTAGGTAATTCTCTTCTTTTCTCTTGCTGCTTTTAAGATTCTCTCCTTATCTTTGATCTTGGGTAATTTAATTATGATGTGTCTTGGTGTGTTCTTCTTTGGGTCCAACCTGTCTGGGACTCTCTGAGTTTCTTGGACTTCCTGGAAGTCTATTTCCTTTGCCAGATTGGGGAAATTATTTTACACTATTTTTTCAAATAAAATTTGAATTTATTGCTCTTTGTCTTCTCCTTCCGGTACCTATGATTCAGATATTGGAATGTTTAAAGTTGTTTCAAAAGTTTCTAAGCCCTTCCTCATTTTTTTTCGAGTTCTTGCTTCTTTATTCTGTTCCAGTTGGATGTTTATTTCTTCCTTTTGTTCAGATTGTTGATTTGAGTCCCTGTTTTCTTCCCTTCACTGTTTGTCCCTGTACATTTTTCTTAATTTCACTTTGTATAGACTTCACTTCTTCCTTTATTTTGGATCCATACTCAATCATTTCTATGAGCATCCTGACTGCTAGTGTTTAGAACTCTGCATCTGGTAGGTTGTCTGTCTCCTTATCTCTCAGATCTTTTTCTGGAGTTTTGATCTGTTCTTTTATTTGGGCCCTATTTCTTTGTCTTAGCAAATGTGCTACATTGTAAGGGGTGGAACTTTAGGTATTTGCCAGGGTGGGGCAATCCACTTCACTACATTGTGGTGCTATATTTGGAGGAATGGTCACAGAAGGAACAACGCTGTTTGCTTGGCTCTTGCCCGACTTTCCACAAGTGAATTGCATTCTTTGATTTGCTGCTTTAATGCTGATTTCCATGTGGGTGGGCTTGTGTTCATTCTAGGACCCTATGGACTCCCCCAATGGACTCTCCTATGAGACTGTTTCTCCCACTGTTACATCCCCCACAGGTGTTTTCAGCCAGAGGTTTTGAGGCTTTATTTACCAGCGGTTTGGAACCCTGGGTTGCACCATGTGTCTCACTCCCCAGTTGTTCCTCCCAGTTTATCTCCACGCAAATGTGGGACCACCCTGACTGTCATCTGCTGCCTTTCTCACCAGGTCTGCCAACCATCACCGTGCATCCTCTCTACCCCAGCTGCCCGTCTCTACCCCTCCCACTTGTCTGGCTGAATATTTCTTCTTTAACTCCTTGGTTGTTGGGCTTCCATACAGTTTCATTTTCTGACAGTTCTGGTTGTTTTTTGTTTTTAAATTGGTTGTTATCCTTCTTTTGGTTGTGCAAGGAAGCAAAGCATGTCTACTTAAGCCTCCATCTTGGCTGAAAGTCCCATTAACTATTCTTTATCTTAATATAGAAGTCTGTGTTTTTCTTAGAAGTTACAGAATGTGGTTTTTAAAATAATAGGGTTAATAGAAGTAAAAATATAGAATGAAGAATAAATGATCCTTTTACATTGCCTTCAAATATATCACGTAAAAAAAAACCTTAAACAAAATTGAACTTTTATGGATGAAAGTTTTTCACTTATTTAGTACATTTTATATTTTTTTAGTTGATGAAGGTAAATTTCTTGTAAGTTATAGTACATTATCCCTAATTCTTAAGTATTTATAGATCATCTTCAATTGTTAAGGAAATTCATGAAAATAGACATAGATATATCCATGGAAATGACCAATAGATATGATCATTAAGGAGATAACATAAAATATTGGTGTCCTAGAAGAATTCAATAGAACTGATAATAACCATCTTCGTAGTTCTCTACTGGTAGCTGCATTTTTATGATACTTCATTTCAAGAAGAAGTACAGCATATTTGTTAAGAGCATGTGTCCTGGCACCAACTATCTGAATTCCACTTTCAGGTTCACTAATTACTAGCTACAGGTATTTAAGCAATTTCACTTAATTTGTCTGTATATCCATTTCCTCATGTACAGTGCAGGAATAACAATGGTATATTCTACATAAAGTCAATATAAAGAAAAATAAGTACATAGGTGTAGAATTTGGCATATGGTAAATACTACGTATGTGACTTTTATTAGTCATAGTTCTTTATGGTTAATCTAAGACTGGTGATTCCTTTTGTAAAAGTGATTTTTTTGATAAGGTTGTGCAGAAACCTGAATGTTGAGAAGGAACCTGCAATATGAAGACTAGAGAAAAGGCTGTGCCAAAAAGAAGACACATCAACTCTAACAAATATAGATGTCCTGAGATAGGAATGAATTTGCCACGTTCAAGGCACAGCAAGACCTGTGGAATTGCATTGTAGTTTGGCAGTAGAGTGGGTCACTGTCTTTAATGTATGTCGGTGCTGTTTATTTAATGCACCAAAATAGTTAATGCATGCTGCAAAGTACCCAATTTATTTATGTTAAATCCATTATATATAGCAGCAATTTTCAACTGCTATGTTGCAAGAAATTTTAAAATATGCTATATCTGACTATCTAGTCAGGGGCACTGACCTCCTTTCTTTTAGGTGGTCAAATTTTAAAAAATGACAATAGGCAACACAACAATAGCCATCCATTGTGAATGAATTAAAATATACCTATATTTTTTGTCTGCCACAGAATTTAAGTCATTAGTTACCTGCGCCATAAGATGGAAAATGTTGAAAATCACTGGTCTTGGCCAATGCTGAAGATGAAGCTCATCTTTGGAGCCCAAAGACCTGGATCTCTCAGACCTCAGTGTGGTCTCTTAAATGGCAAAGAAAATCCCCTTGAGTCACAGCCAAGCTTTCTCCATCACAATCTTTGTTTTTGGAGTATTTTCAAAAGTAAAAGATAGAAGGTCAGAAGCTGAGGGAGGCCTCCAGTACAAGAACATTTTATGTGAAACTCTTTATGGCTATCTGTGAAATGGATTAAGCTGTCTAGTGTTATCAGTGCAAATGTCTCAGGTTTACTGGTGAAAGAGACATAGTTTGGGATTTGAGTAATTTTGATTTCTGATTTTATTGCTATGTAAATCTTTCATCACATGTGGTAAAACTATCCTGTACGCATCTATGCACCTTTTATATTTTTTATTAAAACTCCTAAATCTTGGTTAAGCAAAACAGTGACATCCCAAGTAAAAGTAATTTTGTAGAACGACTCAAAATCTTTCAACTCTCTCCCTGCAAATAAAGTCAACAAACTAGAGAAATTATTTCTTTCTAATTTTTAAGTTTCTTTTTTAACTTCCAGATCTAATAGATGATTTTCATCCTAGAACACCCCCAACTGTGATTACTTAAAATCAGTTGATATCCTTTCCTGCCTTTCTGTCTAATTGTGTTCCCAAGTTTCCAGAAGCCAAGTTTGCCCCACTACTTGACCCTTCTTAAGGTTTTACCCTTGAGGAAGATGTCTTCCATTGGCCCCTCCAGAACAGCTCCATCTTTCCTTACTCCCTTTCTACCTTGGGAGGCCGACCTATCAACCAGAGTCCTTGCCATTTGACTTCCAAGTAGATTTGACCAATGGGGATACCCAAGCAAATATCAGTGAGAAGGAGAAGACTGAGGTCAGGTTCCTGTTGACTGTCTTCAGTGTCAGGTGATAGTTGACCTTTTTCTCTAGGAAAAATCTGTGGGTTTCTTTTCATGAGCCTGTCAGATTTCCCAAAGAAGGCTCAGCTAATCTCTTCCTAATTGTATAAGCCTGGCTACAACATGTATCAAGGAAGAGGGCTTGAAGGTCTCAACTTTCCATAAATAAACTTTGATTTATTCAGTGAGGTACTCTATCCCCAACTGTGCCTGCAGTCCTCCAGTCAAGAGATCTTGTTTTACCCTCTGTGGAGTATAACCGTATATTGTATGTTGGTATGGAGAAGTGGGGCAGCTAGGTAACTATAAGATATAACAAGGGATAAATAAAGATTTAACTGCTTTTTGAATATTTCCACTCATCCTTCTATATTTCACAACCCACTTTATTCTCACTTTCAGAGAACAGTGCCACACTTTCTTGAGACTTCTGGCGGGATCTGAAATGTTCTTTGTGTTGCTCCTTTGCTTTTACTACCAGTTTAGTCCAGATTTCTAGAGTCTCCCATGGTTTTGATCTTCTCTTCCTTTCTCTTTGTACGTTTATGCCTTTTAAAAATTATTTTATTTTTGTTTTAGTAGGTTTTTGGAAGACAGTGAGATAAAAGCCTATTTTCAATCAATCATTTTTAACTGGTAGTCTCTTATTCTTTTTCATCGTACTAAAGATATAGCTTCATCTCCCTTATACCACTAAATACCCCTTGCTAAGTGCCTAATCACTTGTGCTGTTATATCCAAAATGTAGTCCTCATTCTCATTTTACTTGATATTTTAGCAGAATTTTATTATGTTGATTATTCTTTGAAAGAGTGTATTTTATGATTTCTAAGATAGCACACTCTCCTGGTTTTTTTCGATCACTTAAGTCCCCTCCTTATCAGTATCCTCTGCAAGATAAGCTCAGGTGTAGGCCTTCCTTTCATCTCATTCTATACCATCTCTATAGATATCTTTATCTATGCTTCTGCCTTCAGTTTTATCCAGTTTTCTCACAGTTTCAAATTTATTTCTCCAGCTAGATATCACCTCTGAACACCAAATGCCTACCCAGCATCTCTATTTGAGGGTCTCAAAGGAAACCCAAAATCAATATATCTAACACCAAGCTCTGAAATTTCCTGCAACACACAAAATACAAACATAATCTGACCTCAGATCATAGTTCTCTTCTAGCACTGCATATTTCAGTGAATACACCATTATTCTGCAGCTTGACAAGTCAGGGAGTCATCCTTGACACCACCCTGTTCCTCACCCTGCACATCTAATACATCTTCACTTTATCTTGCTTTTACCTCCCACATGTATACTGAGTTCCTGCTTGGAAGGCTTGTTGTCTGCCCTGGAGAATTGCATGGTTCTATAGTAGACTTTCTGTGAATAAGAAATATACCTTTGTGGCTGTAAGCAATGAGATTTTGAAATTGTGAGAGGTCACAGAATTATTTATCTTATTCTTTTGTTATTGACTTATCATCTTTCTCCCTTTCAATTGTTAGCTTGAGTAGTGGAGAGAGTGTGTCTATTTTTTGTGTTCCCAGAACTTGATATAATCCTAGTACATAGAAAGTGCTCATAAATATGTTTGGATGAGTGAATAAATAAAAAAGACAACATAAAGCTTAATGTTGTTATTTATACAGTTTCTCAAATGGCTTGACATAACAAATGAATAAAGGAGTTATTTTTTTTTGCTATAATTTATATCATTTTATCAATCGAAGCCTTGAAATATATAAATCTTCAATTGAGAAATAACAATTAGTGTTAGAAATGAGCTAGAAGCTGGCATTTAGTTGTATTTTCTGGAAACCAGTTCTCATTTACATATGCAATCATCATCCATCCAAATTCTGATGTACAGGGAGCTTCAACAGCAGCTAGTTCTTGTGAAAAGTTCTTTGCTCACCTTGTCCTTATAGCAAGGAACCTGGATCTGTGTTAAAATAAGGGGAAGTGAGACAGTTGCTCTAAAAGGACTTGAGTTGCACTGAGTGAATAGGGTGTGACTTCAACAATCCCTCCATCTGAAAGTTCATATCAGGATAGCATTCTAAATACAGTTGAGCTTCACAGTTCACTAACTGCTTAACAGTGCTCTCACTGGGCGTTGTTATCTTCTAGCTTTATGGCAAGCTCCTGCCTCATTCCCTAGATTGATCAGGACTTTCTATTGAAACTTACTCTCAGTTGTGATGGCCTAAGGTCTTTCAATTTGACAGTCTCTTGGTTGACCTATGTTTTCTCAGGAGTCCTCTGCCAATTTCCAGGCACTTATAAGCATTTATACATACACAGACACATTGTAATCTTGCTTGCTTTCTAATCTGAACAGCCTATAAATCCATCCTTCAGAGACTGCTGTGAATTTTTTAATGTGTGCTCAGACCAGGAGACTGTTTTTAAACCCAATTTACAAATTAGACTTTGGAAAATGAGGTGGACCAAATTTTAGCATTTACCACAAGTACATGCCTGAAAGTCCACCCCATTAAAGAGTTTTTAATTAAAAAAGAACAACCCACAGGTGCCTTATTGTTCTAGTGTACAGGATCATTCAACAGCTTTGGGAGGAAACAGAAGAGTTTGCTCCATGGTTAATGTCCTCTAGACAAAATTAACCCTAGCAAAGAGCTGGTCTGGCTATTAGAGGCTAAGGTAATTTTGTTTGAAGTGCCACCAGTTCCTTACTTTCATTTCATTAAGTCTTCCAGAATGGCAAAGGAAAGAATAATTATGGCTTCAGTTATTTTATTTCCTCTCTACTCCACTTTAAGACGAATTTAAAAGAATGCCAGCTGACAAGAGCACTGTTGGGGGGAAGCCAGATGCAGATGCATAAATAGGGACAGGGTAATTTTTCTCTTCGCTGCTACACAGTGAGCTTCAGGAAGGAAGGGACACAGATTAACACACCTTCATAGGCCCTTTGCCTGTCAGAGTACATCAAATGCAATAGCCTTTGATCAGTGTCTATCAAATGAAATTCACATAAGATTTTACAGTGCTTTTAATTAATAAATTTTGATCTCAGAAGGAGAAAGTCTTGAGGCTTTATTAACCTATGGTGGATTTCAGTGGTCAATAAATTTTAATTCTCAGGCTACAAGAATTTCCTTCATCACCTTTACTGAATGTGTTGTCCAATAAAGTTGGTATGTCTACATTTATTAGAGGAAAAAGGACAGGACTGAATAGGAGGCCAGTGATAGAAAGGAGTGGCAATCAAATAGTTAATTAAAGAAACCATTTGTCAGAAGCAAAACTCTGTCACTAATAATGACGATTTTTAGTTGTAATTAAAACCACCTTGTAGTTATGTTGTGCTCTACTGTAGGGCACACAGGCATGAATATAACTCAAAGTCTTGATGACTTTGTCTGTATCAGAATCACCTAAGGAGTGACAGTGGTTGGTAAAAGGTATTGAATCACAAGCTCCAAGCCTGGGACCCAGGAATTTGTATTTCATAGTAAGTTGTTTGTGTATTTCTGATGCGCAGATAGTTAGGAAACCATGCTGTCTCACCTTCCCCTTTAGGGAAGTCATGGGGAGTGTTCTCCAGAATTTCTCATCAGTTGATGAATGAATTAGAAAATGTAGTATAGACTTCCAGTCAAGATGGCAGCATAGTAAACATGGCTCACCTCCTCACACAACCACATCAAAATCACAACTAAACTATAGAACAACTATCATTCAGAACCATCAGAAATCAAACTAAATGGAAGTCCTGCAACTATGGAATTAAAGAAGAAAACAACAACAGAATTAAAGAAGAAAGCATATTAAGATTGGTTGGAGGGGTGGAGATGCAGAATAGCTGCAGAATACCACACCTACATGTAGTAGATAAAAATTGTGAGCAATATCTCAGGAGTAAGGGGTTCCAGCCCCTCATGAGGCCCCAGAGCCCATGATTCCAATGCCAGGAAGATAAGTCCCCATAACTTCTGGCTGTAAGAACCAATGGGGATTAAAGTTGTCTGAGACAGAAGCTGCTGGAGTCTTGGGTGGCTCCTCTTAAAGGGCCCACACACAAACTTACTCAGACTCACTCCCTCCAAGCTTCAGCACAGGGTCAGCAGATTGAAAGACATCAGAGACATCTGGGGAGGAACAGAATTGTTCATCATCAGGGTGAGAGCTGAGGGGCAGCTTTTTCCCAGACAGAAGTACTAGCAGAATCCACCGTTTCTTTTCTGAGCCCTTCCCCCAACAGAGCCACAGAGCCAGCAGGCAGGTGCCATATTTGAGACTCCATCAACCTGGCACACACTGTTTGCCCCCCTCTGGTGATTCCCTGGAGGCCCTGCCCCACCTAACTTTTGGGCCCACTCAAGCTCTTTCCAGTGGCTTTTCCATAGAAATGGCTTATCCTGGCCTGTACTTCAGATTTTCTTAAATTCTCTCAAACAAGCAGTATCTTTCTTTAGTGTACCCCATACTTGTTGCTAAGTTGTTCCAAATCTGGCACTAGCAGCAGTCAGCCCCGGCTCACAGCTTGGCCTCAACCTGTGAACCTCCAAGCCCAGCACAAGGAACAGCCATCTGCAGATCACTTTGTAGCTTATACTGTGTGACCCCAAACAGAACACAGCTGGTGGCTAAAATTGGATGTTCCAACAGCAATCAAGGCTAAACCACAACAGTAGGGTGTATGTTGCCTTCATATGGGTGCACCTTGAGTATCCAGCTTGGGTAATAGTGGAGGCTGTGCCAGTGGTCTCTATAGGACACCTACTATATTAGGCCACTCTACCGAGCCTAAGAGACCTAGTAGCTCTACCTAATATATATAAAAAACACAGAAGCTGCTGGAATGAGAAGACAAAGAAACATGGGCCACATAAAAGAACACAACAAAATTCAAAAAGAAAGAACTAAACAAAATGGAGATGAACAGTCTACTAGATGCAGAGTTCAAAATACTGGTTATAAAGATGCTCAATGAAATTAGCAAGGACCTCAACATAAAAAATTATAGTCAGGGACAAAGTATACAGTAATTGAAATAAAAAACCATTTACAAGGAATTAACAGCAGAGTAAATGAAGCTGAGAATCAAATTAGTGGTTTGGAATATAAGAAATAAAAAAACAACCAATCAGAACAAAGGAACTAAAAAGAAGTAAAAAATGAGTATAATGTAAGGAGCCTCTGGAACAACTTCAAGTGTATCAACACTTACATCATGGGTGTGCTGTGAGGAGAAGAGATAGAACAAGAAATTGGAAACCTATTTGATAAAATAATGACAGAAAACTTCCCTAACTTGGTGAAGGAAATAGACATACAAGTCCAGGGAGCACAGAGAGTCCCAGACAAGATGAACCCAAAAAAGGCCCACTCTAAGACACATCATAAAAATGCCAAAAGTTAAAGACAAAGAATTGTAAAAGCAGGAAGGGGAAAGCAGTTAGTTACCTACAAAGGAGCTCACATTAGACTGTCGGTTGATTTCTCGAAAGAAGCTTTGCAGGCTTGAAGGGATTTGCAAGAAATATTCAAAGTGATAAAAAGCAGGGGCCTACAATCAGGATTACTCTACCCAGCAAAGCTATCATTTAGAACCCAAGGACAGATAAAGAGCTTCCCAGACAAAAAAAACTAAATGAGTTCATCACCACCAAACCAGTATTATATGAAATGTTAAGGTCTTCTTTATGAAGAAGATTAAAAATATGGAGAACAAAATAGCAAAAAATACATATCAATCGATCATTAATTCTAAAAAAGTGAAATAAACAAGCAGAACAGAAACAGAACCATAGATACAGAGAACTTTTTGATGGTTATCTGACCATCAGATGTTATAGATACAGAGAACGCCAGATGGAAGGGGTGTCAGAGAGGTTGACAAAAAAAGTGAAGGGATTAAGAAATACAGATTGGTAGTTACAGAATCGTGGGGATTTACAATACAGCATAGGGAATAGAGTAGCCAAAGAATATACATTCTTGACCCATGGACATGGACAATGGTATAAGGATTACCTCAGGGAGTTGGGGTGAGGGGCTGGGTAGAGGGGGCAAAGGAGGAAAAACAGGAATAACCATAATACCAAAAACAATAAAATATAAAAACTGTGGTATATGTATATGCACAATGGAATATTATTCAGCTATAAAAAGAAGGAAATCTTGACGTTTGGAATAACATGGGTGGATTTTGAGGGCTATTATGCTACATGAAATAAGTTCGAGAAAGACAAATACCATATAACCTCACTTCTATGTGGAATCTTTTAAAAAGTCATGGGGATTTAAAGTATAAAGTGGTACTATAGTTAATACTGTATTGTACATTTGAAAGTTGCTAAGAGAATAGATCATAACATTCTCATCTCAAGAAAAGATATTGTAACTGTGAGGTGAGGGGTGTTAACTGGACGCACTATGGTGATTATTTTGCAATGCAAATTTTTTTTCAGTCATAGTTGGAAAAACAATGGCCCAGCCTTCCACTAACCACATGCCTTGAGGTATTCTTTGCTCTGGTACCTCAGGGATAACCACTGCCTGCAACTGTCAGCTGTGACTATATTGATATGTAGGCTTCCTCAACATATAAGCAGCTGTTCGTCAATATTTTATATTTAAATCTGAACTTTATTACTTTTAGCCATGGCATATTACAAGCTTTCAATTCAGAAAGCAAGTGCAGTGTGTTCTTCAGAAAAGGTTATATGCTTTTAGCAGAATTTCTAAATATACAAATTTACATTTTTGAGATTAGCCTCATAAAAGCATCGCTGTATTTAGACTGAAGTGTTGAAAATGACTTTCCTGTGATTTTTTTGGCAGCCACTACAAAAACAATTACTCGCGGTCACAGACTTGTAAGCCTTTTGCTTCTGATTTAGAATATCCCTTAGACTTTCAAAGGCATAGACACCCACTGTCATGTGCTCATGTTCCTGATGGCATTTGCAGCCTTGTGCTGAATGTCACTTGTCCAGGTTAGGAGGGTGAGTGTGAGCACAAGGCTAATGCACACAGTAGCCCTGTCTCTCGCACATGCTCACTGCCACACCCCTGCCTTTAGCGAGGGGAACAGCTAATAACTGGGCCTCACTCCCCATCCCCACCCTGGGCAGGAGCATCCTGTCTTCCTGCTCTCTTCTCCCTGACTTGCTCTTCCTTGATGCAGCTGAGGTAAATGCATAGTTTTTTTTTATCTTGGCAGTAAACTCTAACTGACCTTAATAGTCAAATCTTTGAAAATTATACCTCTGGTTTCCTAGGTGATATTTTAATATCATTACTTCTTGTTTCCATCCTACTGGGAAACTATTCCATTTCACATTGGTCCTGTTTTTAGTGTGATTTCCATTATATAATCCCCATTAAAGCTGACTGGATTCCCTTGCCACCTGTAAAACATATATCATTTAATGATACTAATATTACACATAGCAACAAAATGTCTGTCTACAGGACCAGTCCTGTTTAAAATAAATAGTTTAAATGAATAGAATTTTGGAGTTAAGAATTGTTTGTTTAGGCATTTCCTCTGTTGCTTTATTTATAAGCAATTTAAGCATCTAGTCTTTTTAAACTATGCAAATACATTATTACTTAGTAATAAAATAAAGAAGGAAATTATTATAGCACTTGTAATGCAGACTATAACCATCTTTATTATTTGCTTTCAACTGGCTATGGGTAAAAATAAAGGTCAAAAAACAATAATTTTCTAAAAAAATTATTTTATGTCTCTTTTTTTTCTGGGAAAGGGTTTATATTCCTGTGTTATGCAAGGAACCTGAATCTTCAGAGTTCTTGGAAGGGACTGTAGACTGAATGCTTGTCTGCCCAGATTCATATATTGAAATCTAACCCCACCGTGATGGTATTTGGAAGGAAGTGGGTATTTGGGAAGTGTTATGTCATGAGAGCAGAGCCTTCATGAATGAGATTAGTGCTCTTATGAAAGAGACCCCAAAGAGCTCCCTACCCCTTCTGCCATGTGAGGACAGAGAGAGCGGGTGGTTAACTATGAACCAGGAAGTTGGCCTTCACCAGACTGAGTTTGCTAGTGCCTTTGATCCTAGACTTCAGGCTTACAGAACTGTGCGAAATAAGTGTTTGTTGTGTAGGCCACCCAGCCTATGGTATTTTTGTTATAGCAGCATGCACAAACTGACAGTGGAATGAATATATTTTAACAAAGGCATGAAACCTGCATGGAAAAAGGCAGATGTAGTGAAATTTCAAATTAATTTGGATTAATTGACAAAATAAACAGACACAGGGGGGTTGTGTTAGTCATTTTATAAACTCTGAATTGTGAGGATGGCAGAATGTCCATGCTTAAATGTCCATGCTTAAATGGACATGCTTAAATCCCTGGAAACTGAGAATATGTCACATTACCTGGCAAAGAGAACTTCTAGAAGTAATTAAGATTACAGATCTTAAAACAGAGAGATTATCCTGGATTATCTAAATGAGTCCAATCTAATCACATGAATCTTTAAAGGCAAAGAACTTCTTCCAACTGGAGTCATAGAACTGTAAAGCCAGAGGGTAGATGCAGCCTCTGTGGTAAGGATGCACATAGCCCAAAGGATCTGAGAGAGAGGTGCCCAGTTGACACTCAGCAAGGAAACAGGGACCCCCCAGCTCTATAGCCACATGGAAATGAAGTCTCCTAAAACAGGAATAACGCTGGAAGTGGATTCTTCCCCCCACCACACACACACAAGCCAACAGCTTAATTTTGACTTTAGGGGATTCATAGCAGAGAAAGCAATAGAGCCACCAGAATTTCTGATGTACAGAACCATAAGAAGCAACCTGTGCTGGTTAGAGCTACTACTTTTGTGGTAATCAATGATTATAGCAATAGAAATCAATAGAAGTAGGTAGCCTGGCACCCATCTTGAGAGTTTGGGTCTAACTGACCAATACCGTAAGGATCAAACCTCTTCACTGTTTGTGAATAGGACTAAGCCTACTTAGGCTGCAGGTTTGAAACTGGACACCAGCTGTGTGTAGGTATGTTCAGAGCACCCTCCACGCTAAGTGCTTCCAAAATTATTGGGTAACATGTTACACATAATTTCTCTTCATCTTCTTTCTTTTGTCCTTATAGCTGGATTTTTTTGTTGCCTATGTGGCAGGTACTAAAGAAAAACATTAATGAAAATAAACATATTTAGATGAACTTTGAATGTATAGATTATAAATAGGGCTACTGTGCATTTCATGTTAATTATTTAAGTAAAGAGTTGCAGGTCAAAATTGGGAATAGAGAAGAAATAGAAGAAAAATAGAAATGAAAAGTTGTTCATATTGACACATATGGACATCTGAGATGATTCACAAATGTCCATGATTCACGTTGACCAAACACATTCTCTCCTTGACCAACTATATAGCTTTATTTCTGTCTTTGTCACAACAGGCCCCTCAGGAGTTCCATTTCTTTCCATATTATAGTTTAAAATGTAGAGAAATTTTGTGATTATTTGTATTGTATCCAAACAGTTTTGAATAGAAATTGAAGTTAGTAGACAAGAAGTTCAGGTTATAAAGGCACATTGATAAGTTATTAGGGAAAAAATCCTCTCTAATTTATCCTACTTGTACATGTGGATATCACAGCTCCTCCAGGGCACCTTTGGGTGCTCAGGGGTCCCATTTGGGGTAAACGCATTAGCTTTGTGGTTCTCAATCTAGATACATTTTATAAGCACTCAAGGAGCTTTGTGACCCTATCAGTGCACAGACCCCATGCTCAAGTTTCTGAATTAATTGCTTGGGCCAGAGCCCGGCCAGAGGTATTTATTAAAGCTCACTTAGTGACTATAAAGTGAAATCAGAATTGAAAACCAATGGCTTAGCCAGAAACTAAGGCATTAAATAATACAGGGTTAACTCAGATGAGTTTTCCATGTCCCCTCAATACAAGTGATGGAAAACTTCATTTTTTTAAAAAATCACATCTGAACTTTCTATTTTATTCATAAAATTCCCTGGAAGTTATTGGAGTAAGACAGTGCATAAGTCATATATAAATAAAGTTATTGGGCAAAACCACGTTTTACTTGAGGAATTTCTGTCTCTGTGTGCTCATGTGTGTGTTAGAGAGAGAAATAGAGATAGAGATGGATGGATGGATAGATAGATAGATAGATAGATAGATAGATAGATAGATAGATAGATAAAGAATAATATATTTTGAGCTCCCCAGAGACCTGGTTATCTCTACATGACTTTCTATTCCAAACTTCTGTCACTCCATATCTTCAGATAAAATATTACTCATACCTTTCTTACATTTCTCTTCTTGAAAATTCCTGTCCTCTTCCCAAAAAATCTCACCCTGACATCTTCACTTATACGAAGTGTTCCCTGGTTGACCTCAACCCATTATTTTATGAAGCTTGGGTGCTCTGTTTTTACACTACATTAGTTTGTGCTCACTTGAATATTGCGTTTGTGCACATTGTATATGCACAATTAAATTATGGTTTTCTTGGGATGAGACACACAGTCTCCAAGCTCATTCCTTTAACAAATCTTTATTGAGCTCCTATCATGCATCAACAACTGTTCTAGTTGCTAGAGATGTTATAAGGGGAAAAAATAGATAAGCTCCTCTTCTCATGGAGCTTATATTTGGTGTTGGAAGGTAATCACTGAACAAGTAAATAGATGGTGATGGGAATAAATTCTATGAAGAAAAATAACACAAGAAGAGCAATAAAAATGATGGGATAGAAGAAATGCTGTTTAGAATAAGTTGATCAGAGAAGCTCTCTGACAAGGGGACATGGCAGACCTGTCTCCTGCCCTTGGCTGTTACATTCCTTGAAAAATGGTCGGTGTTTACATTTGCTCTGCTCTTAAGCCATTGAGCTCAGATGCTAAGAAGGATGAGTTGCCTCCTAACTGCAAATACAATGTTTATTTTCACTACAGGGTGGGGCAAAAGTAGGTTTATAGTTGTGAGTACCACATTTATTAATTATTGTATTATTTTTCCATATGAACAACTGTAAACTACTTTTGCCCCACTTTGTATTTATCTTCCAGATTCTTCGCAACACTTAATGATGCCTTTGACCATGGCTTTCATTTTTAAATTCTCTTTATCTATTCATAATAAGTTCCAGCAAAAGTCTGCTCTGTGACCCTGAGGAAGTTGGTTAATATCTCTGTTTATCAGTTTCTGCATCTGTGAAATGGAGAAAGTCATCACAACTGCATAGGTTGTTTTGAGAGTCATCAGTGATAAACACTCAATAAATATTAGCCATTGTTATAGCCCAAACCCAATCCCTTACATTACACACCCTTCTCCCACACCTGCTGCTCCTATGGTGGTAACATAACTATCTAATACAGAAACTGTATAGTCATCCTTGATTTTAAAATAATCTTTTAGATTTTACCTTCAAGATCCTCCTTCCACTCATTCCTACAGCTACCACCTCTTTCCTCTGGATGTGCCAGGCATACACACACATAACTTTGTCATTCTGCTTTGAACTACTCTATCAACCACTGAGCTACTCTTTGTAAACTTTCCTTGGGCTTTCAATAGTCCCTAGTAATCTTACTGCCTCTCTCTCATAACCACACACGCACACCAGTTGTTTTTTTAATTAACTGTTTACTCTGCCAGCATATCCCATTTTCACATATGGTTTCTTTGAATATTCACACAACCCTTGTGAAGTAGGTATTATTACCCCATTTTCTCATTAAGACACTGGAACTCAGAGGGATTAAATCATGCATAAAAGATCACACTCAAGTAAGTGGTAGAGCTGAGATGTAAACACAGATCTGCCTGATGTGGAAGCCCCAGCTCCTAAACAGTATGCTTCTACCATCCCCTGGAATAAGTTTATCTTGACAGTTCCACCTCAAATCATTTTTATTTGCGCGCTTCAAACATTTGATGACCCTACAATGAGTACAGGGTGAGACAATGTCCTTCAGCCTGGGGTGAAAGTTCTTTCACTCTCTGGTTCTAATTGACCCTTTTAAAATGTAGTTGATTCATGTCTTTATTTTCATGTATATTTAATTTTTATGTACTTGCAGTTTTATTGTGCTTTCTTTTGTATCATTCTATTTCTGTTTTGCTCTAACCCCACCCTCCTTTTCTTCTCTTTCCCAAAACACAGGCACACTCACACACACACTCAGGTATTTTAGCTTGGTGCAAATTCTTCCTCAATTTTCTCCATATTAATACTAACTCTACAAATATAAATACACATACATAGGATTTACGTTTGTCTGTAGCTATGGAAACACCATATACATGTATTAGTTAGGGTTATCCAGAGAAAAAGAATCAGTAAGATGTATAGATACACATAAAGAAAGAGTTCATTTAAGGAATTGGCTCACATGATTGTAGACACTGGCAAGTCTGAAATTTTCAGAGCAGGGCAGCCAGCTAGAGACAGAATTCCTTCTTCCTTGGAGGACTTCAGTCTTTTCTATTTAAGGCCTGAAACCAATTGAAGGAGCCCCACCCACAGTATGGAGGGCCTTCTGCTTTGTTCAGTGTGTATTTAAATGTTAATGACATCTAAAAAGTACCTTCACAGCAACACCTAGGCTAGTGTTTGCCAAATATCTGAGCACCATAACCTAGACAAACTAGGCTATTGTGATGGTTAAATTTTGTGTTTCTCTGTGACACACAAAATTTAACCATCACAATACTCTTCTTTAAGACTAGCTTTTTCTCACAAACAAGACATCACTGATACCCTTCCATGTCAATATCTACAAATCTAGCTCATTTTATAAATAGCTGCATAACATTTCATATTTTGCATTTTTTACATATTTTTAACAATGTGATGAACAATAATTTATTTATCCATTTGTCAATTGATGGGTATCAGGTTATTTTCAGAGGTTTCTTGGGGAGGGGTTCACTACAAATAGTGTTACACATTGCAATTCTTTTACTAGATATTATTGGGTTACTTTTTTTAAACTATAGTATCTACATTTTCACCAGCAGCAAGTGAGAGAAATTTTTTCTTCGTCCTGGCCAGCACTGGGATTTAGTGTCCTTTGTAATTCATACCAATCTTTTGGGTAAAATATGGAATCTTATTGTACCTTTAACTTGTACTTTCTGGATTATCTGTTTTTTTAAAGATTTTATTTATTTATCTTTAGAGGGGAAGGGAAGGAGAAAAGGAGAGAAATATCAATGTACGGTTGCTTCTGGTGTGTCCCCTGCTGGGAACTGGCCTGCATCCCAGGCATGTGCCCTGACTGGGAATCGAACTGCGATCGTCTGGTTCGCAGGCCTGCACTCAATCCACTGAGCCATGCCAGCCAGGGCTGGGTTATCTTTTTATTAATTTATTAACCATTTGGACTCTCTTTTATGAACTTTATTCTCAGAATTTAATCATACTCATTCCTTTCTCATTTTTGTATTATACATTTTTTCTGAATAGTTTACATATCATAAATTTAATGTTCAATGTGTCACGCAATTTGCAAATAATTTTTACAGTCTGTCATTTGTCTTTTGATATTGTGGAATCATTTATCATGCCAAATCTTCTTCTTAAATGTATTTTTATATTCAAATTTGCTTTTTGCTTCATGGAGTCGAATATTCCTATGTTACATAAGAACTCTAAATTTCATTTTTGTTTTAATTTTAAACATATTTTTAATTAATCTAGAATTTATTTTTGTATTTGGTGTTTGATGAAGTCCAAATTTGTTTTCCTCAAAATGGCTACTCAATGATGCCAGCAAAATTTATCAAACTTATTAAATTTGAATTTAGAGGAGAAGGGACTAAATAAGCATCCTTCTTTAAGTTAAAATATCGTTAATGTCACATGTCAGTTTCCCATGGATACTTGGATTTTTTCTGAATTCTTGATCAATCTATTGTTTCTGTTATGGTTTGATCGAAGAAACTTTAAAATAAATTTTACAGTTTGTAAGTCAAATCCACTTACCTCTTCAGTCTCAAACATAATATGCTCTATTCCTCACTCTCATTTCATAATAAATACTTTAGAGACTTATTCTTCCATGGAAACATAAAATTGCTTTACCTACTTTCAAGAATTATGTAAAGTAACCTTACCATACCAAACCAACTCACAGCCCTCTGGGATTCTACTTATGATTGCATTACATTATATCTTATTTCAGGAAGAAAAACTAATGTCTTCCTGAATTAAATCTTCCCATCTCAATAAAAATTGCATATTTGCTGAACCAATATCATAATAGTTGCTTCATGTTGAGCAAGTTTGAAGAAAAACTCCCCTATTGCATCTGAATGATTTTATTCCATTGATTAAAAAGCACTAAAGTAAAATTAGGTGAAAATTTAGCAAAATAAAAATTTATATTTTAGCAAATTTCTCTCTTTGCTAATGACCTAGGATGTCTTGTTGTTATGCCCACCCTTTATTACTCCAAAGGGCAAGAAATTCCCTACTGAATGGGCACACAGGCTGATTTCCTCAGGGGCTGCCCCTGCGCTCTGCCTCGCTCACCCCACAAGCATCCTACAGAGACTTAGAAGGGAGGAGGCTATAGAGGTTCCCTAATGCTTATCCCCTCATCTCTCTGTTCACCTGAGTCTCCTGGCCTGACCACACCATCTTCAGGCTTGTGCGTTGTGTAGACCATAGGCCCTCCTGTAGCAGCAGAGGCAACTGTGCAAGCTTGGTGCTACAGAGCTCTTGTGCTTGGTGCAATTACAGTATGCCCTTCCACAAGTTTCCTTATTTCCCTTTGGTTCGGGCCTGTTTGTTTCTGTGTTTTTTTACCCTTTTTAACCACCTCCCCAAATATCTCCAGACCCACATGGTTTTCTGTGTCACTGAGAAAGAAGCCCAGATGGATAGCTGCTCAGTTAAGCTGGTCTTGGCACGAAGGATTCAAAGATAGACCAGTAAATAGGCCTGAGCAAAGCCTGTGCAAAGATTGCCCTGACCAAAGGGCACAGTGACACTCAGTCCACTGCTCACATATGGCTAGGCTCTGGGAAGAACAGGCAAGTGTATTTGCCTAAATGTCTGTCCTTGTCTGTATATCTCTTTGTGTGAGGATTTAATAAAAAAAAAGAATTGTCCATCTGTCACCAAACCATGACTCTCTTGGCAGTCTGCCTGTGTCAAGCTGCAGTGGTTAGTTCCTTGCTTCTACTGAAGGTTGACATTTTCCAACATCTGCAGCCTAGACACTGAGCAAATAAATGGCTGTCAATTCAGTGAGAAGGAATATCCTCCATCTCCCTTGTGACCTACGGCTAGGACACAGGGCAGGGCCTGAGCTGTCTGTCCTTTTTATTAGTGAAGTCACCCAGCTCTCAGGCCTGCTAAACGGTGAGGATGTTTGCAAAAAAAGCACTTTATTGAATGTGGTAGCTAATAAAAAGTTATCACTTGATATCACTAGTTGGGCTATACTTCTGGGCATATTTTTGAATAATATTTGAAAAACTATCTTCCCTTTGGAAAAGCTTGAATGCCTTTTATAAAAATAGACCTGTCCTAATGTCAATTTCTGCCTGAATAAAATTGAATGAATATTAAACATTGCTGCAGGCCATCTTGTGATTGGAATTAAAGATTCTCTGCTATAATAAATAATTCCATAAAAACGCAAATTATGTCTAAGCAATGCTGAGCTCAAATATTTTGTAAATGTATTTTAGTTCAGGGTACATATATTTGCAGCTTAATGTGTGAACATGAAATGCAGTTTTTAGCATATGTAGCGCATATTTTGAAATAGCAGTATAGCCACCCACCTAGTAAAAGGTGGCCCAGTGGCTAAATGGGGAATAGACAATTCCTCCTTGTGGGAAGGTGGTAGATATCTTGGAGGAAAAGTGAGTCACATTCAGCACTACAAAGCTGTTATTCACTTGAATAACATGTCAGGCCTCTGCTGAGGGAAATGTGATGTGTCGTGTAGAGCAGTGGACTCAAACCAGCAGACTTGGGTTCAAGTAGGTGGTAACTTTGCTACTTGCTAGCTCTGTGACCTCAGCTATTTATTTGAGTTTTCTGAGTACCAATTTTATCAACTGCTAAAGGGAAATGTCAGGCTAGGCAGGAGTTCTAAACCATGTTTTATTTATTTTATTTTATTTCATTTTTTTGCTTGACTTTTTTTATTCCATTTAGTTTTCTTTTTTAAAAAAATTTAATCATTGTTCAAAAACCATGTTATTTTACACATTGGTGTGTCTCAATTGCTTCTGCGGTAAATAATTTATTGCTACTAGAAATAAAGTCCTGATGTTTGCGAACAATTTGCGGTTGTGGCGTAAGTAAGGTTAGCCCTGCAATGTCATTCTCACCAACTCTCCTTGTGGAGGGGCTTGTTGGGAGGGAGAGAAGAGTGTGAGCTGTAGCCTGCCACAGTCATGAGACAAGTGCCACTGCCACCAAGAACTCACAAATGAGCCATTTTATTTTTCACGTGCCTAAAAAGTGTTTTCATGGATACTACTTCCAAAATGTTTGGGATATTTGCCTTCCTTCCTTACAAATATTTCTTGTCAGTATTTTGTCAGTGTCTGGGCACAGCTTAAAGAAGGCACTATCTCTTAAATGTGGTCACCCTGTGAACTGCTGGGCTGGAGTTTCTCCTTGATTCGTTCCGGTCACCTACCCTCTGTGCAGTAACAAATGAGGACTTTCATTTGTCCAGAGTGGGGTGGCTGAGGGAACAGATGCTAACTCTATCCAGAGGTGGAACTTATCGAAAGGGGGAGGCAGCTCTGGAATGTTTTTGCTCCTCTCCTGATACTGTTTTTGCTACAGGCTGCTGAATCATAGAGACTAACTAACTTCCTAGGGTTTGAGTACTTTGACTTTCAAATTTCATATTTTTATATTCTAGATTCTCTTTACCCTAAGTCTTCTTAATAAAGATATGCAATACAAGCCATAGTGAGTCTTATCCCTAACCCACGCCTGGCCCACCTGCTCCCCCCAAACACGCATACTTCAAGAAATACCCGTAAATGCATACAGCGACACCAAGGGTGGCACTAACATCCAGGGGAGTGAGGATTCAGCCTAACTCTAGCCAGGGCTTACTAACTATTTACCCTGTGCCAGGCAGAAAATTAAGATTTACGTGCACTATTTCATTAATTTGTATAATTGTATGAGGTAGGCAATGTTAATATCCATATTTATAGGTGAGAATACTCAGGCATAGAGAAATTAAGTAATTGACCCACGGTAACAATTTGCTAAGACTTGCACCCAGGCAGTCCGGCTCCAAAATCGGTGGTCATGACCACTCTCCTAGACTGTGTCATCAGTACTGCAAATGAACTGAGCTCCTGCAACCACTTTCTGAGTGTCTGTCAAGCCCCAGAGCTTACTAAGTCTCCCTGCCCACCAAGGGGCTGGCTCTGGAGTTGGTCTGGCTTATCTGAGGCAGTTCCATGACCTGAATCCTCCTTCCCAATCCCTCAGGTGACCCTGCACAAGATAGAAGTTCTGTCTTCCTTGATTCTCAGTCAAGTTCTTTGATGGAATTGGGATTTTGCTCTTAATCTTTGACCACTGAAAAGCCTTCAGCACATTTCAAATGCCCTGTTTTGAACACAGACCCTATCACGTATCCTCGTCATGGCTATTATTAACCCAAACGTGTCCTACCTCTATCCTTATGTCCCTAAACTGACCAATTGCAAGTTCACCATGCCTCCCTAAGTATGGGGCATTTGGATGACATGTCAGTTACCACTCCTTCAATAGCGAGGTCTTTTCAAGCTTCTGTCCCTAACTTCAAAATTTTGGGAGGATTCAATGACTACTATGAAAATTCAGTGGCAATCAATAGCCATTTGCCAGTAGTACCAACACCCATTTGGCATTTGAAATTTCCCATTTAAAATACCATGTATTGAGTATCTCCAATATGTCAGGCACCGTGCAGGCCCTAGGGATTAATGACAATGAGTCTTAAATCTGTCCACAAGCACTTGCAGAGTCTTGTGCCAGAAAAAAAAAATGATGCCTTCTTCTCCACTGTTATTCAGTTTTTTTGAGGTCAAATGACCTCTCTGTTTCAGGATGTTTGTATGATTGCATGTTCCCATGTGGGAAATTTAATTCAGAAGGGATACTGCCAGTATTTGTGGTAAAAAAAATCTGTAGGAGCAGCAGGATGAGACCATGTGGCCTAGGAAGTATAAGAGGAGCAGGGAAAGTGATCTTTGGTACCTTCCAATGGCAAGGGCTTGGGAAGGAGAGCACCCCTAGCATGACACTAGGTCGATTAGATTTTCAAACATTCAGAAAATGTAGAAAGAGAAAGAAGTTTAAATACGACTGGTAAGTCTCACTCTCAGCTTGTAGGAGAAAAAGTTTGCTCTCAGGAACTAGAGAGCAAAAGCTGCAGGGACCCACTGTGCTGCCTCCTGGGTGCCTCCGTTGGTACAGTGACATCCCCCCTGTACCCTTCCAGCCCCCCAGCCAAAGACTGCATTGCACTAGCCTAGCCAAGACTGCAGTTCATTTACCGCTAAAATATCTCCAGTGGCTAGTGTTCATATTAAGGGAAACAATTAGTAAGTTAATGATTTGGTTTTTTCCTTCCTTTTCTACTTTCAAAGCAGTTTTGTCTTGATCAGTGACCCAAGCACTTTTCAACCACAAGGTTAGCCTTTCGTATGGTAATTGTCTTTCTCTGACATTTCATGCAGCATAGATCATGCTGTCAAAAAAGGTAAGATTTCCTTCTTTTTTACATAAAATAAACTAACAAAAACATAGAAACAGATTCAGAGAACAGACTGATAGTTGTCTGAGGGGAGGGGAGATGCTGGGCTGAGTGAAAAAAGTGAAGGGATTAAGCAAAACACAAACAAAAGTCCTCTTAAGACACAGGCAACAGTAGGGTGATTACCAGAAGGAAAGGGAAATGTGGGGAGAAAAAAAATATATATAGCATTTCAGAAAAGACAGCTAAGTAAAGAATTTGATTTTTAATGACAATATCAGCAAAGCTCTTTACACATATATTAACATACAATTAATTTTTAGCACAGATATATTTCCAGTTGTCCCTCTCAGAGTTTATCACTTACATTCAGTACTTCAGGTCATATTTTCAGCCTTTCAGAATGAAACCAACCCAGAGTAAGTAAACAGCCTGAAATGAAGTACCAGTATGTGACACAAGTTTGTTACAAAGCCCACGCATTTTACTCAACTAGAAATGTAAGCCTCTCAGTGGAAGTTTAAGTGAAGTTTCTAACACTTCCATGCGATGTGTTCACACGTAAGGCAAAGAGCCCCATGGCCATCTTCTCCACAGCAGACCATAGACCAAATAACCCCAGCTACATTATTGCATCTCGTTTGATTCTTCATGTTAATTTCACATAGGCATTTAACGCTGCAGGCAAAAATTTGTTTGTTATATGTTCTGATGTGTGAAATTCTATTTATCACTTTTAACATTTCTAGGACAGTTCCCCTAGGCCCTCAGTCAATGGTTCCCATCATGGGCATCATTCTTTCCATAGCTAGAGTTAATGAATATTCCTGAGTGAGACAAATCTATAATTGACATGTTTGTATTAACAGTGTGCAAGCCTTGCTGTCTTGAGAAGTTAATATACTTTTGCTTAAAGTAATTACAGTCTCCCTAGGAGTATTTGGATAGGTTTCAGTGAGCCATATATCTTTTGTCAGATATACACAATTGTCTTTAAAAATTAGGAAGCAAATGCTTTTGATAGCTTTTAATAAATGTTCACTATCAAAGGCTTTATCATTAGATATAGATTGACAGGTGATTATAAAATAAGTTTTTAAAAAACCTCTCTTCTTATGTGGCTAGCATCTGTTTTGTGACAAAGCAAATAAGCACAGGTATAAGAAGATTCATATTGGGATGCCCGTGCTCCTGCTGGAGAGGTTCAGGCACACACCGAAATCTTGATTTGCAGCCACAGAAAGGCATCGGTTTGCCGCTGTTTCTTGTCAGACTCCTACAGAGGCACCGTGGGAGCCAGATTGTCCAGGGCATGTGGTTCAGCTGCTTCTAGAGCGAGTGCAGACAAGTTAACGGTAACACAGATACGCATTGTCACAGTAAAGAGGCACAAGTGCTCTCTGCTTTTTTCCTGGCAGGAAGGCGCTCAAACAGGACTGACTTGGGAGACAGCTTGGCTCTGAGCAGTGTCAGACATTAAGTCAGATCACGGCAAGAAGAATTCCAGATGTCATTTATATTGAAATAACATACTCTTCACATACAGCACTTTTGGGAGGAGGCATGCTTGTATGCCAAAATGTTTTATCTGTATCATCAGACCAGTGGATAGCTTCACAAAATGCTGTTTAATCGCTGGTTGGGTCAGCTCTTCCTTCTTGCTTAAAGTAATCACATTGTTTTTCCTCTTGATGTTATATAATTTAATTTCCAGAGGAGAAAAAGATCTAAGCATTCATTCCACAAATATTTATGTTCATGTCCTAGGTTGTGTTTCAGATGCTGAGCCCTCTTGAGCTGCATTCTAAGGAAGAGGCAGAATTAATAATCAACTGAGTAAAAGATGTGGTGTGTCAGATTGTGGTGAAGGAAATGGAGTGAAATAAAGCAGGGAACAGGGGTAGGGCATGCAGTGTGAGGAAAGAGTGCTGTTTTAAATAGTGTGGTCAGGGAATTCCTCCCTGAGTAGATGGTATCTGGGCAATTAATCAAAGAAAGTTGGGAGCAAGCCACGTGCATGTCTGGGGAAAAGTGGTGGAGTTTTGGAGCAGGGTGGTAGTGACAAAGATGGTGAGAAGAGTCAGGGCCTCCAACTACTGTGGAAGTAGAAATGACAGGATTTTGGCTTGAGCATCTAAAATATGGAATTGTCTTTTACGGTCATGGAGAGAACAGCAGAAGCAAGTTTGGACAGGGTAGGCTTAGGCATTCTGTTTAAGATCTGTGAAGTCTAAAATGGTATTAGATATCCAAGCACAGAAGTCAAGTGAGCAGTTGGATATTCGAGTGTGGAGTTCGAGTGTGGATATTCGAGTCAGGGACAAGATCTGTGATGAAAATATGGATTTGACGATATCAGCTCTTAGATGGCATTCAAGGCTATGAGGCTGGATAAAACCATAAGTGACAGTGACTCTCAACCAGTGCCCGCCCCCACCCTTAGAAATTCTCTAATTGGTCTGTGGTGGGTCCCGGGCATAGGAATTTTTTAAAGCCTCCCCAGATGTTTGTCAAATGTGTTAAGTATATTTGACTTAGGGAGTGGGTGTGGTTACAGACAAGAAGGCTAGTTTAGAGTCTAGGGCATGCTAACATTTAGACGCCAAGGAGATGAAGAAGAACTAGCAAAGACAAGGGCTGCTGTGAGGCAGGAGGAACATAAAGGGAGTAAGGGTTTCTGGAGGCCAAATGAACAGTGCATTAAGGAGAGAGTGATCAAATGTGTCAAATGCTGTGCACAGGTCAAATTAATGAAGACTGAGAACTGACCGTTGGATTTAGCAACGTGAGTTCATTGGTGGCTTTCACAAGGGCTATGTAAATGGCTCACTGAGTCAACAGCTTGATTTGAATGGTTTCAAGAGAGATTAGAAGAGGAGAGATTGGAGTGAGTCCTTTAAATACAACTCTTTTGACAAGTTTCTTTATGAAAGGGAGCAGAGAGGTGGGGAGGTAGCTGGAGGGAGAACTGAGAGTAAGAGGGTTTTATTGTTTTAAGATGGGAAAAATAATAGCACACTTGGATGCTCTTGAAAATGACCCAGTGGAAAGGGGGAAATGATGAGTTAGGAGAAAGAAGGAGGAATTGGTGGAATAATCCCCTTGGGCAGGGAAGAGAAGGGTATGTGCACAATGAATAGTTAACTTTGGATAGGGCACGGTCGCTTGCTCTATGGTAACAGGAGGGAAGGTTCAAGGCCATGGGCCAATTGCAGGTAGATGAATGCTTCTCAACGCAGGGGCTGGAGGATGTTCTCTTCTGATTGGTTTTGTTTTCTCAGGGCAATAAGGAACTAAGTCTTCAGATGGGGAGAGGATGGGATAGAGGGGTAGAGGCTTGAGGAAAGAACAAAGTATGAAATACATGTTAAGAAAATGAGTAAGTGAATGGACCAGGGAAGTGTAGATGTGATGAGCAGTCCAAGGACGACAGTTTTGGTTTGAGACCAGCAGCCTGTCTGATGCTGGCCTGGTGCAGCAGACCTGGAACACTGGGTTGTAACAGGTGGAGCCTTGGCAATGGTGTGATTTTAACAACAAACGCTACAATGTATGCTAGTTGGGAGAAAGTGAGGACATGAGAAGGGTGAAGCATAGTGAAAAAGTGGTAGTATTTATGGATTGGAGGTCCATAGAGGGTCAAAAATTGCTGAAGCCATAGTTCTTGTAGTTCATTATGGTATGAAACTACTGTCTATTTTGATGAAAGGTAAGCACATTTATCACTGAAGCTGATTTCACTTGAATCTTCTTAATTAAGTTTTCAACCATTAAAATTAGTTAAGTCATACAAAAAGGACCATAGCTTTGAACATTAGCATGCATTCTTTCACTTACAATTATGAAATGCATGTATTAGTGTATAATCTAAAAACAATTAGTGATGGCTAGAATACATCTTAGTAGTCTGCCTCTTGTAAAGTTGTAAATTGCCAAAGACACAATTAAACTATTCTGAGCGCTTTAAAAATATTTATGCTTCATTGTAACCCCAGTAGTTTAGGAAAATGATGACAAACAGCATAATGTATCTCTTCGCTTATTTTGTAAATCACTTTAATTTTGCTAAATTGCTGAAATGGGATTTACTGTGGTTAGAAACACTTCTCAAAAATCTAACTGATAAAATTGTGTTATATAAGACTGATGCCCAAGCTATATAATGTTTGAACCTGGTAATATTTTGTCCATTACACTTCACAGTTTTTATGGGTGAATGGAGATTTAGCCACCCCACAACATAATCTACTGACTTTCCTTTCCATTACTGGAGAAGGCAGCTTGATGACTTGCTCCATGCCCTACTTCCCTGACTGAATGCGGAGCACTGGTATCCTCTAGCACAAGGACCTGGTGCGATGGTCCCCTGTACAGCTGCTCGCCTTGGATGTAACCGGGTGGCCGTGTCGATTTCCGCCAGCTCTGTCCACTGTCCTGGCTTACATTCTGAGGCCTGATGCTCCATCCTGCGTGCCCACCCTCCAAGATGTGATCCAATCATGTCACAAGTGTGTGAGACCACATGCACTTCTCTTGTTTGCCTCTTTCTTTAGGATAAAATATGGTTTCCAATTCTGCAAATGGAGTGCCTTTTTCTGGTCTCAAATGTGTTATAACATTCACCACCAGCAAAGTTAGACTAAAATGTTGAATAAATTTAAAAACAATCAAAACATATACAAAAATCTCCATAATATTGAAGTTTATTGATTGTTGGTTAGGATGAGATGACTCAATGTTTGCTTCTATTTCTCAGTTTGGGAATTTTGTGACCTCAGTCTTCTCCTACACTCAGTCTCTTGGTCCATACTAGTAGCACATGTTCAAGATCAAGGTAAAAGTAGCTTTGTCTTCCACTAGCTTTGTCACTAGCTTTCTCAAGGGTCACAAGTCTAGGTCCATTGTCTTGCCTTCAAAAGAGATTAAGCCGAAGCCTAAGTGAGACTACTAAGGTGGCTCTGGATTCAACTAGACATCCAGTCCTCAGTTAACTGTATTTGAACTTCTACCATGAACTAGTGTGCTTACTTACAGGTTTTTGACGGAAGTAGTGTATCATCTGCATATAGTATGTAATGCTAGATAGATTGAATGTCTAAAGTTTTTCTATTTGAATAATGGTAGAGGAAAACTATAGCTAGTCCTTAATTTTCATGTGTAATGTGTTCCTGAAGATGTGAAAAATCAAATGTTGGAAAATTGAAAAATAGATAATGTTACAGGGAACTTCTATTTCTATAGAGATTTTAAAAATTAAATCCCTAATTACATTTTACCTATACTTTTCAATGACACAGCTTTAATATTCAAGATGTAGTCTTTAATTTTGTTCTTCATAATTAAACAGACATCTTCTGGGTTCTAATAAGTGTTTAGTTGAGGCTAGAGATTTGCTGTTTCTGTTCATCTATGTCCTTACCAATCTATGTCCTTACCAATAATATAAGAGCCTTCTTTTTCCTTTATTCCTATGAAATGATCTGGACAAAATGTATTATCATGCTCACATTCTCACATGATCCTCTCTATACGGATGAAGCAACTCTATAGCAACTCCCTGAATCTGAGCCGCTGTACAGCAGACATTTCTGCTACACAATGATTTGGGAGGTTTATTCATTCACTCAGTATCAAAGTATGGTGGTTTAGGGGATCACAGTTACATAATCAGTGGTTTCATGTAAACCAGATATATCCCTACCGAGGATGGCCAACTTACACATTTCCTAAAGCAGACTGTGTAAATAAGGGAGAGGAAAGCATTGAAGGGGAGCTGGGACACAGTGGCTGATGAGGGTTGGAAGAACAGGGTGTGAAGTGTTCAGATTCATCTACAGTGGTGGTTGGGAAATGTGACCCAGTATTCTCTCACATTTGAATTACACTTTGTTGTTTTTCTTGGTATAGCATCTGGGAATAATTTGTAACCATTATATTGATTCACATTTACCTATTGATTGATTAACTTGGGATTGGGAAATAAATAGTCACAACCATTTAAAAGAAACAAAACCTGAACTTAATTCTATATTCACCACTCAAGGCAGAAAAGGGCCTTTTGGGGAGTTACTCCCAGTGATAATTCTTGCATTAAGTATGTATTAAGCATTAGAATACCTCCTACTTCACTTTGGGTGTGATCATGTTAATAAATTCTCCTCTTTTTAGGCATTGCATACACAGGAAGATATTTCTATGATTCCTCATGGAAATGAATTAAGTATGAAAAATATAACTTATGCCATAATTAAAAATTATTTAGAGAATTATTTTAAAAACTTGGGAAAATGAGACAGAGTAACTGTTAGCTGTGGAGGTGAAGAGTTTACACTTTTAGAATGGACTTTACCAGGAGTGTCATGTGTCACTTTTACCTAGAATATTTGCATTATAGTTAGTAATATCTGAGCTCATCCTCCATTTTTTAGAAAATAACTCAAAGGATCAAAGGCAGGGGCAGATGTATTTCTTGAGTTATTATGGTCCCTTTGAGAACCAACCAACTAACACTATGATTACTGAATTACATTCTCTTAAACTGAGCAAAATTGTGATAGATCATTGGCCTGAACCAAGAAAGAATTGAGTTCTCGATTCGATCAATGTCCTATGTGACTCTTGTCCTTAGGCAAATAACCTGAAGGAAGGTTCTGAGACTAGATGATATTTCAGGTTCTGGCTTTCAAAAAAAAGTGGGATGCATGTGAGTTGTTTATACCACTTGCTGTAAAAAAATTTTTTAAAGAAAAACTTTGCATTACTTGTATACAGAAGAAAATGTCAGTATGCTTTTCTTACCAATTTTGCTTATCCTGAAGCTTGAAAGTGTACCCTGTTGATGCTCAGATGTTTGATCACTGGAAATATGTGGACAACAAGAAAGGCCATCAGTCTGGTGACTGCCTATGTGTCTATTCTCAGAGCAGCAAGTGGGAAAACCATTGTCTTAGTTCACATCATTTTGTCTTTTAAACCCATTTAGTCTGGTAATACACTGTCATTTCAATAGTCACAAGAGCAAAATTATTCTCCAAGGTAGGGAGGGCTCTCTCTCCCTTGTAGCTGGACTGTTATCCAGGGAAAGATAAAATTCAACCACTATAATACATAATCTTGCTTTTCCAGTTGCTGCTGTAGTTTTCCTATTATAGGCACTGATATGTGGTAGAATTAGAAGAATTATTCTAGAAGACTTGCCATTTGCTGCAGGCTCAGGTTTGTTCCAAGTAATGCATATTAGCATCCTTGGGATGTTCTTGGGAATAGTAGAATGTCTGGCACCTGCTGATTTCCTCCGGTTGCTAATGACTGCAGGTCTCTGTAGTTAACTCATCAACTCTAGCACTCAGTCCTGAACTCATTTCTTGGAAGTTTAACTTAAAACAGAATTGTTTGGGGTAGGCCACTCTGCCTTCTTTGCTTCTTTCTGTCTTATCACACCAAACTCCTCTCCTGGTTGTTTAAATTGCTGTTTTTTAGAGAGAAGCATTTCTATCTTTTCCAGCCAAAGACTGAGTATTCTTTGAGTTTTATACTTCACAGTGCAGTGTTTTAAAGCACCTAAGGTCAAAAGTCTAGATGGGGGTGATGATGGAAAGTAGATTTGAAGATGAGGGACTTTATCCTGGGGGAGTCTCAGATGGAAGCAACATAGAGAGCAAATCAGAATGACAAAAGCAGCTGTCACCAGCATGTTTATAGACTTGACAACTTCCACAAGTTCAGGGAATGTGTCCTGTTCAGTTTTGTATCTTCAGCACATAGCCCTGCGTTTGACCCTTAAGAGGTGCTTGATACATATTTGTGGCACTGAAAAGAACACAGAAGCATGTGTCCAAACCAGGGATGGTGGTGAACTAGCAACTGAGTACAATTGATGATGGAGCACTGGGAGAAGGAAGGAAGTAGACTTCTCACCCTTCTTTTATCCCCAAACATCTCTCTGCTGTATCCCTGTTTGAAGCTATGCACTTATATAACCCATTTGCACAATGAGCTCTCAGTTGAACTGTATTTCATATCAGTGAAATATTAACAATTGTTGTACCCATGTTTAGAGGGTTTGCATATGCAAAAGTGCTCAGACCAAATACTTATTTCTCATGATCACTTAGCAAATATGAAGTCTTGCCTGCTAGTTAAAATGTGACTTGTGTTTCTGATTCCTCTGGGATATGAAAGCGTTGGTGCTAAGAGTGTCTGCAGGGCCTGCAGCTGTTAAAAGATAAATCATTATCCTGATGTTTGCTTCTGTTTACTGTCTGCCTAGACTTTGCAGAGTCAAAACAAGGAAAGGGGAGAAAAGCTGGCACTGTAGAGAGCTTTCCTGATTTCTAGCAGCCATGAGCAAGAAGCATCACTATTGCTAACTTTGTGGATGTCAACATGGATATTTTGGATCTGAAAACACGTTTCTTTGAATATCTGGTGTCTTATATTTACTCAGAAGGATTGTCATCAATGTACATGTATGCCTGGCCTTATCAGTCAGTGGCTATTTCATCAAACTCCTTTCTGAAAGGCAAAAGCTCTGTATTAAGCACTCTCAGAAAAGATGATTGCAGAAGTATTCATATTGGTTTGAGGCCAGCATGCTCTTTGAAATTAGGGATCAGTCAAGGAACCTGCAGGGTGTTGGTAAACTTATTTCATTTTTCACATGCTCACTAGGGTGCAGCATTGAGAAGTTCTGTGTGTTCTCTGAGGTTGCAGCTATCAACCATGGAAAGACGAACGACTGACTTAAATCAAGGATGGCTGAACACCTGGGAGACACACACAGTCTCTCTTTTTACACATCTGCATTATCTGACACTGGGTGGTTATGATCTTTACTCTCATTTAAAATATTTTTTTCTAAAAGTGTGATTTGATAACAGATTTGTAGTTAATAAGGTTACTACAAGCTAGGGACCTTTTAAATTTTTTTTTAATTTTTAAAGAATGTACAGCTACAGTTTGAAATTTTGGACTAAAATTCCTCAACTTCTGTATAAGTAACATGTTCACATGTCAATAATATCAATAATATAATGTATATGAGTCCCTTTCTAAATTTATATTTACCATTAAAATATTTCTGGCTGTTTGATAAACAGATTAACAGTCAGGAATCCTAGATTTTAGATTGCATTGCCATGTTCTAGCTTTCTTACATTGACTATATTATTTAATCCTTTTGAGCCTCCATTTCTTCAATTGTAAAAATAAAAAGGTAATGGTGTTTTACACCATTGTTTGATGATCATATCCCTAACTTATGTCAAACTATTTCTAAAAAAATGTAAGGCATTATATATAGATGTTTGTGTTTAAGAAGATATGGATGCCGAAAGTGTATTAGGTAACTGCTGGAGGCTGGTGTTTGCTTTTAATCTCTAAGTCACATTTCTTTGAATTTTTTCCACTACTGATGTTCTTATTACAGAGGTTTTTTTTTTAAAGTAAAGGAAGAAAGAAATATAGCTATAGGCAACCATTAGGATAAGCTGGAATCTGTGTCTGAAGAATGTCTTTTCACATCTCTGTCCTGCAGGCTCAATATCTACAGTCACATAAGAAAAACAGAATTATATCTGGAAGACAAACCAGTCCTGAAATTTGCTTGTACTGACTAATCAGACTATAAAAGTAATCTTCTTTATATCACATTTTAATCTTTTCTTTTAAATAAAAATCTACCTTGTTGGGCTTCTGTGATGATTCAGATGTGATTGCCCTATAAAAACCTGGAATTTAGAAACCGACTAAGAAATTTTACCAAAGACTTGAATCGTATTGGCTTTTGGAAAATATGAAATAAATGTTATCCAGTTGCTGGCCAATCTTTCGCATAATTTTACATTTGTATTTAAGTTGGAAATTGTTTCTGTGTAGCTTTCCAAACATTTCCTACCTGTCTCACATAGATGTCCAAACCATGTGCAAGCAGCAGCTTTCTAAACTGTTACTTTTAAAAAAAATTTTTTTTTCATTTTTAGAGAGGGAAGAGAGGGAGAGAAAGAGAGAAATATGAGTGAGAGAGAGAAACATTGTTTGTCTGCCTCTCATACATGCCCAAACCTGCAGCCCAGGAACGTGGCCTCAGGGAATCAAACCTGCGGACTTTTGCTTCTCAGCTACCATAGTCAGACTACACTGGTCAGGTCTATTTGTTACTTGTTTTACTAGGTTTCCACCTTAAAACTTTTGAAACATTTTCTCCTCCTCTAATTTTTAAAAGAGTTTGTGACAGATTGATATTAATTTTCCTTAAATGTTTGATGGAATCCACCAGTGAAATCATCTGGGCATATACTTTTTGTGTGTGGGAAACTTTTTCATTACAGATTCAAATTCCCTAACAGATATAAACTCATTCAGGTTTTCCATTTCCTCTTATAGTAATTTTTTGGCAAATTATGTTTCTCCAGGAATTTATCCATTTTGTCAACATTATTAAGTATAGTGGGATAATTTTTTAAATTATTTTTTGTGGATTTTGCTATTACAGTTGTCCCAATTTTCCCCCCTTTCATTCCCTCCACCCAGCAACCCCCACTCCACTGGGCCATCCCCACACCATTTTTCCTGTCCATGGGTCATGAATGTAAGTTCTTTGGCTACTCCATTTCCTATACTGTACTTTATATCCCCATGGCTATTCTGTAACTACCTATTTGTACTTCTAATCCCCTTACCTCTTCAACCATTTCCCCACACCTCCCTCTCATTTGGCAGCCACCAAAACACTTTCTGTATCCATGATTCTGTCTCTTTTCTTCTTATTTGCTTAGCTTGTTTCTTAGATTTAATTGTTAATAGATCTAAGATCTAACATTTTTTTGTTCATAGTTCTGATTTTCTTTTTCTCAAACAGATCCCTTTAACATTTCATATAATAATGATTTGGTGATGATGAACTCCTTTAGTTTTTTTCTTGTTTAGGGAGCACTTTATCTGCCCTTTGATTCTAAATGATGGCTTTGCTGGGTAAAGCAATCCTCGATGTAGGTCTCTGCTTATCATGACTTTGAATATTTTTTGCCAATCCCTTCTGGCCTGAAAAGTTTCTTTTGAGAAGTCAGCTGGAGTGTTATGGGGATGCCCCTATAGATAACTAATTGCTTTTTTCTTGCTGCATTTAAGATTCTTTATCTTCATTTTAATAATGATGTGCCTTGGAGTGCACCTCTTTGCATCCCTCTTGTTTGGGACTCTCTGTGCCTCCTGGACTTGCATGTCTATTTCCTTCACCAAATTAGGGAAGTTTTCCTTCATTATTTTAATACATAGAAACAAACACAAGGAGGCTGCCAAAATGAAGAGACGAAGACACATGGCCCAAATGAAAAAAAAAAACGGATCAAAACTCCAGAAAAAGAACTAAGCAAAAGCGAGACAAGCAATCTATCAGGTGCAGAGTTCAAAGCACTGGTTATAAGGATGTTCAAGGAACTTAGTGAGGACCTCAACAGCATAAAAAAGATCTAGTCAGAAATGAAGTCTTCACTAATTGAAATAAAGGACAATTTACAGGGAAACAACAGTAGAGTGGATGGAGCTGAGGATCAAATCAATGATTTGGAACATAAGGACACAAGAAACAACCAGTCAGAACAAGAAGGAAAAAGAATCCAAAAAAACAATGACCATGTAAACAGTCTGTGGGACAACTTTAAGCATTCCAACATTCACATCATAAAAGGATCAGAAAGAGAAGAGAAAGAACAAGAAGTTGGAATAAATTCTTAATAATATTTCCTTATTTTCCCTTTATAATCTATAGGCCTATTGTTATAGTCCCACATACTGCTATCAGTAATTTATGTTTTCTCATTTTTTAATTACTCTAGGTAGTTTATTATTTTTATTAATCTTTTCAAAGATGAAATGTTTGTTTAGTATTTTCTTTTATTATTATTTTTATTTAGTATTTTCTATGTTTCTTCACTTTAATCTCTCTGCTCTTTGTTTTTCTTTCTATCGACTTGACATAAATTTGATCTTCCTTTTCTAAATTCTTTTCTGTTGTTGATTTTATTATGGTGACACTGATTAACAAAACCACACAGGTTCAACCATACAACTCAAGACCTTTTCTAAACTCATAAAATGGACACTTAGATAATAGATTTTAAGCGTTCCTTTTTTTCAAATTTGTCATTTAAAATTATAATTTTTCCTCTTTTGCACACTTTGATGTTTTATTTCATTATTCTTTATTTTGAAATGTTTTCTAGTTCATCTTCGATTCCTTTAATCCAGGATTATTTAAAAGAATATTATTTAATTTTTAAACATTTGGACTTTTTTAGATGTTATAGTGTTACTGATTTTTATTTAATTCTGTTTTAATTAAAAGAAATATTTTGTCTGTTTTGAAACTCCTTTGTTTTATTTTATAATTCAGCACATGGCCTTTTTTGATGAGTAGTTCATGTACTATTAAAACAGATATACTTAGCATAATGCTCTCCAGTTCCATCCACGCTGTTGCAAAGGGTAGAAGTTCCTTTCTTCTTTCTGCTACATAGAATTCCATTGTGTAATATACCATAGTTTTCTGATCCATTCATTCACTGATGGGCACTTAGGTTGCTTCCAGCACTTGGCTATTGTAAATTGTGCTGCTATGAACATTGAGGTGCATAGGTTCTTTCGGATTGGTGTTTCAGGCTTCTTAGGATATAATCCCAGCAGTGGAATTGTCAAGTCAAAAGGCAGTTCCATTTTCAGTTTTCTGAGGAAATTCCATACTGTTTTTCACAGTGGCTGCACCAGTCTGCATTCCCACCAATAGTGTACTGGGTTCCCTTTTGTCCACATCCTCTCCAACACTTGTTCTCTGTTGATTTATGATGGCCATTCTAACCAGTGTGAAGTGGTATCTCATTGTGGTTTTCATTTGCATCTCTCTGATGGCTAGTGATGCTAAACATCTTTTCATATGTCTCTGGGCCCTCTGTATGTCCTCTTTGGAGAAGTGTCTGTTCAAGTCTTTTGACCATTTTTAAAATTGAGTTGTTTGTCTTACTGGAGTGGAGTCATGTGAGTTCTTTATATGTTTTGGAATTCAAACCCTTGTCTGAGGTATCATTGGCAAATAAGCCAGGTGGTGAAAGACAAATACTATATGATCTCACCTATAAGTGGAAACTAATCAACAAAACAAACAAGTGAGTAAAATATAACCAGAGACATTAAAATTAAGAACAAATTGACAGTATCAGAGGGTAGGTCAGAGGGGATAATGGGGCAAAAAAGCGAAAAGGGTTTTCAGGAAAATCTATAAAGGACACGTGGACAAAACCAAAGCAGGGTAGGATCAAGGGTAGGAAGTCAGGGGTTGGGGGAGTGGTGGGGGGAAAAATGGAGACAATTGTACTTGAACAACAGTAAATATTTTCCTTAAAAAAAAAAACAGATACAGCTCTAGCTGGCATGGCTCAGTTGGTTGGGAATCATCCCACAAAACCAAAGGTCACAGGTTCAATTCCTGGTCAGGGCACATGCCTATGTTGTGGGCCTAGTCCCCATGGTGCACGGAGCAAGGGGCAACTGATTGATGTTTCTCTCTCACATTGATGTTTCTCTCCCTTTCTTTCTCCCTCCTTTCCTATCTCTCAAAAAATGATAAAAACTTTTTAAAAAATAAAAAAAGGTATGTATTATGCATTTCTTGGATAAAATGATCTGTGTATGTCAATTAAGCAAAGTTAGTGGATCACATTTTTGGATATTCTTTACCCTTAAGTGATTTTTTGCCTACTTTATCTACTTACTTATAACAATGTTAAAAGGCCCCAAATATAATGTGTATTTCTGTCTTTAATTTTGTTCATTTTAGCTTCATGTATTTTGAAATTCTGCTATCAGTGCACATTAATTTAGAATTGCTAGGTCTTCCTGATGAATTGTTTCTTTCACCATTATGCATTCTCTCTCTTTTATTCAACTAATAATTCTTTTGCCTTGAAGACTGGTAGTAATATGGCCTCTAACTTTTTTTATCCTTACTTTGCACATAGAAATCTTTTCAAACACTTTCAACACATTTGCATATTATTTTAAAATGTATCTTTCTAATTTATTAAACACATCTAGTTGGATCTTACTTTTATATACAGTCTGGTAATCTCAGCTGTTTAATTACATTGTTCAATCCATTTACACTTAATGTACCAGTTTATACTATATCTAATATATATCATGCCATTTTTTCCCATCTCCTTTCTGTTTTTGCTTTCTCTGTTATTGCTTTACTATCTTCTTTTGAGTTCATTGAAAAACTTTTAAATTTCCGTTTTTTAAAGATTTTTCTGTTTTATTATTTTTAGTGGTTGCTCTGGGACACACAATACTCATCTTTAATTTATCAATGTTCCTTTAGCTTCATTATTGTACCTCTTCACATTCTCTCCCCACTTACCTCTTCCTACTCACACTTCATGCTTTCCCCTTCATAAATTTAATTATCTTACATTAGTATAATTCCATGTAACTATCCATTTCAGTACTTTAGGCTTTCATTTTCATTTCTTTTACTTCTATATAAATTATTAACCTCATCTAACAATGATATTATTGTTACTTTAAATAAGCAGTTGTCTTTTAAAGAAATTACAAGAAAAATAGTCTTTTATATTCCTCTGGGATGGAAATAAATTTCCATAATTTTCTACCAGTTCTCAGTTACATCTAGTATCATTTTTCCCAGGCTCAAAGTAACTCCTTAAGTCTGCTGGTAATACATTCTCATAACTTTTATATATCTTAAAATACATACATTTATCTTAAAATATACCATTTTTAAAGCATATTTTTATTTTATATAGAATTCTGAGTTGACAATTTCACTTTTTTTTTCAAAACTTAAAGATGTTTTTTAGCCCTGGCTGGTGTAACTCAGTGGATTGAGAACAGGCCTGTGAAGTAAAGGGTTGCTGGTTTGATTCCCAGTCAGGGCACATATCTGAATTGCAGGCCAGGTCCCCAGTAGGGGCACATGAGAGGCAACTACACATTGATGTTTCTCTCCCACTCTTTCTACTTCTCTTCCCCTCGCTCTATAAATAAACAAACAAACAAACAAACAAATAAATAAATAAATTTTTTAAAAAGATATTTTTCAATTGTTTTCTGGCCTTTATTTTTTCTGTTGAGTTTCCATAGTTTGTGTCATTGTTCTGTTATACATCTTTTTCTCTGGCTATTTACATGATTTTCTCTTACTCTTTCTTTTTGAATTTTAGAATGATGTTGCTAAGTGTGATTTCCTTATATTTATCCTGCTTGGAGGACATACTGGCTTTCTGGGTCTGTTTGTTTGCAATTTTTAATTAAATTTGGAAAATTTTACATTTATCACTCTCTCTCTTCTATGATTCCAATGACACAGAGTTGGGCTTTTTGATACTATCCCTGAAACTCTATTATTTTTTATTTTAATATTTTTATTGAAAAGTCAGCAGCTAACTTTATTGGGGCTCCCTTGTATGTTACTACCTGTTTCTCCCTTGCTGCCTTTAAGATTCTCTCTTTGTCTTGGAATTTTGCCATTTTAATGATGATGTGTCTCGAAGTGGGCCTCTTTGGGTTCCTCTTGATTGGGACTTTCTGTGTTTCCTGGATTTGTGTGACTTTTTCTCTCATCAAATTAGGGAAGTTTTCCATCATTACATTTTCAAATAGGCTTTCTATCCCTTGCTCTTCTTCTTCTCCTTCTGGTATTCCTATTATACGGATATTATTATGTTTCATATTGTCTTGCATTTCTCTTAATCCCTCTTCATTCTTTCTGAGACTCTTTTCCTTTTCTTGCTCTTTCTGGGTGTTTTTTTCTACTTTGTTCTCCAACTCACTGATCCAATCTTCTGCTTCATCAATCCTGCTTTTGATTCCTTCCACTGTGTTTTTCAGTTCAGAAATTGTATTCTTCATTTCCTCTTGGCCCTTGTTGACAGTTTTTATTTCCTTTTTCATGTTGATATAGTTTGCAGTGAGTTCATTATAGTTCCCCTGTAGTTTCTGGTAGCTCATTGTGAGCTCATTGAACTTCCTGATAACCAGTGCTTTGAACTCGATATCTGATAGTTGACTTGCCTCTATTTCATCTCACATTCTCTCTGAGGCTTCCTCATTTCCTTTCATTTGGGGATTGTTTCTTTGTCTTCCCATTGTTTGTGAGATTCCTCTTGTTAGCTTCAGCTTCTTAAATTGATCTGTTCTATTTCCTTTGGTTTATGGTGTGAACTTCTGTGGTGGAATACCTGTGAGATTCAGTGGTATAGTCTCCTTTATCTTCCAAGCTCACTGGTCTTGGGCTGTCATTTAAGTTGGCTTTGTGTTTGTCTTTGGGTTTTGATTGTTTTGGGGTCTTTCTTTGGTGGATCCTTCCCCCAGCTGGTTAGTTGAGAGTCACTCTGTCCACCACCTCTTGTATTTTGTTGTGCTGGTGAGGGCAGGTTGTGTTGAAGCTGGTTCTTCCATGTGTACAAGGCTTTGAGGATTCTCTTTTGCTCTTGTTCAGTTGTTGGTACTGGGTAGTTTCTCCACTGATTAGTTGTATTTCCAGATAGGTCCTGGATAGAGGTTTGTGTGGTTTCCACTCCTGCCTTCACCTTCTTCTGTTGTTATCTGTTGGTGGTTCCTTTGTTGTTGGCTTTCCTCTTCCATTGGTGTTCACCACTTCCACCTACGCTTTTTTGTGATCAGTTGGAAGGGAAGGCAAAATGGTTTAAGACAGTAAGAGAGTATTCTTTGATATTTCCAGTAGCAGCCAGTAGAGAAGAGATAGGAGATCCTTTGGCTATGTATAGCATTAACCGTCATCTTCCACTCAACTAGCCACTTTTAAGAAAGGATGGAAAGAAGATTAAGACTCTTGTTGGGGATAGAAGGATTGTGAGTTGGATCTAGAAAGCAGTGAGGTTGTGGGAGATCAGATTCTGAGGTAAGGTGAGAGTAAAGGATAGTAAATAGGTGTAGTATGTGAGAGAATAGAGTTAACCACTACACTAAGAGTTCAGGAAATTGTGAAGTGGGCTAAGATCTGGGAAGGGTGTTGTGAAGTATTTACAATTGTATGGAACAACTATTGTTTACAATAGTATTAGAGCAACAATTATATGACAGAATCTATATGATCTGGAGAACAAGAATAGGGGGTACAGGACTTTGAGTAGTGTACTAAAGGAACACAATTGATGTGAAGGACAGTAAATTAGCAATACACTGTAAAAGAGAGAATGGGGAAACCTGTCAAATGATACAATACAACAAGACAAACAAAGAAGACTATACAGAAAGAAGAGGAATACAAAAATACTATTAAAATAAAAGGTGTAAGAATAATGAAAAAATAATAGTACAAATATGCAGTAACTTGCAGTTTCTCTGCAATAGCAAAGTAAAATTTGTCTCACTGTCTCAACTGTTGGGATGCCTCCTCTTTGGGTTCAACTCTGGTCCTTTTACAGTTGCAGATTTTTTTTTCTCACTTGTGGGTATTTTTAAAAAGGCAGGAGAAGGGGGGAAGAAGAGATAAAGTTGGAAAGAAAGAAAGAAGGAATAAAACAAAAAAGAAGGAAAGAGAGGAAAAAAGGCATTGAAAGATAAAACAATAATAAAAATTTAAAAAATAAAACTTTACTTTAAAAAAAAGCACCACTTGTTGTTTTCGAACTAGCCAAACAGGTTTTCCTGGTCTTGCTGGCTGCAGCAGGCTGAGGATTCTCCCTTCCCAATGTATACTCAGCCAGTCTTGCGTGCACTCTCCCTAGAGCTAGTCTGACACCTCTCCCCGGCACCTTTGGTGTGGGTTCCAGGTCCTCCTCAGAGGTTCTTTCCTCAGGGTTACTGCTATGGGCTGGGGTGCAGGTGGGCACATGGGCTCTCAGCCAGGCTGCCTTGGTCCCTTCCCAGTGCTATGAGAGTATGCAAGGCCTTCTACACAACCTTGGTATTGCTGCCCAGCTGGGAGGGGAGTAGGCCCAGGGGCTGTTGCAGGAGAAGTCCCCAAACAGTTTTCTTTTTGAGAAATTCCTCCTACTCAAGCCTTCCACCCCATACAACCCAATTCGCCAGGTAGACCAGTGACTATCGGGGTCAGTGCATGTCACTGTGAGGCTCTCAACTCTCCCAAGCTGGCGACCACAGACTTCGAGGGTGATCATGGCCCATGTGTGTTTGCCTCTTTGTCCTTCTTCCCTTCTCTGCTCCTTCAAGCAATCAGGTCTCTCCTGCTGCTGCTTAAACCTTGTTTGGCTGGGGAGGGAGGGAGCAGTTGACCTGGCTCTCTCCCAAGGAGTCTGTGGCAGGTCCACTGCTCCCAAGGAGTCTGTGGTAGACCCTGCACTGGCGATGGGCACCCAGCCTGGGGCTATAGCCACCCTAGTCCCTGCGCTGGTCCCTGGGACCTTATTGTCCTGAAGCACTCTCCTTACCATCTGGTTTTCCAGTGTTTGCTACAATTTTTGTTCTCTTACTTTCATATATGCTGAGGTACTGTTGGCTGTTTGCTCTATTCCTCCTTGTGTAGGGGAAGTGGAACCTGCTCCCTCCTACTCTGTCGCCATCTTCCTTCCTCCTTTTATTTTAATCTTTTCATGCTTTGTTCTTCCAACTGGGAAATTTCTTCTGGTTTCTTTTTAAGTACATAAACCTATTTCTTATTTTATCTCCAATATGCTGTGAATTTTTTATCTAGTAAATTTTTCATTTGGTCATTGTACTCCTAGAACTTCTTTTTACATATAATTTTCAATTCTCTTCTGCTTTTCTCCTCAGTTGACTTATTTTGACCATCTTTTTATGTTCCTAAATGTATTTATAAAAATGGTCATAAAGTTTTGGTTAATTCCAACATATAGGTGGCCTCAGGGTCTGTTCTGTTTGTATTGGTTATTTTTTTCTCTTGACAACAGGAACCATTTTCAGTAAAGTCTGACTGATATTGGAAGTTGTAGACTCCCACATTGAGACTTCTGACTCCATTTCCGCATTCTCTTCCATCTCTTCGCCTTCTAGAGGACCCAGCCATTCAGGTTTCAATAGCTGCAACAACGTCAAATTCTGATCTTTGCCTCCTCAGATCAACAGAACTGCTATGCTTTGCTGGACTTACAACCCCTTATGTGAGGAAATTGCCCTCAGGCAGAATTCCAAGATTTTTATGCGGCTCACATAAAAATTTGTGAGTTTTTAAAAAAAAACTCACATTTTTTGTGGGTTTCTCTTCTCTCAGCGATTTCATTTTTGTGCATCCTCTTATCCATGACCTAGAAGTTATCACCTCGTATATTTTGGCTAGTTGTTTATGAAAGAATACCTGGCCCTGTTGAGGTTAAAAGTTGAGGTCCCTAAATTCTCTCTATAAATGTATTTTATCTGTTTTTTCCCTTCCCCTTTGGGTGTTAACTTTCTCTTATTACTTTTTCAGTTGTATTTCTATTCTCCAAACTATTTATTTTTATACTTAATTGAAAAAATTAGTTTCCTTTGAATTCTTATTTGTTTGATTTTAAAAATGAAAACCACAGGATGTTTGGAAATTAAATAGTATTTACTTCAACAAATCATTATTAAAATATACAAAATACTTATTATTAAATATTTTAATGTCTATTCCATTTGAAATTTTTTTTAATATTGCTTGTCAGATAGTAATATAAAGAGATTTCTTTTATGAGAATATAGGTAACACTTAAGCAAACAGTACTTTTTACAAGATTTTCCTTTAGTCTTTTTTTCTAACTAATGAAAATAAAATTATGGTAAGCTGGAAGGTTGTTTCTAATACCCAGTGGCATGCTTCAGAAGCTTTGTTGAGAGTTTGTTTGTTTGTGGTCCATCTGGTCTAGCTGAGTAGAGTCATCTTTCATAATATGCTTGGTGTCTGCTGGCCTTAATACTTGGAGTCTGCTGATGAATCTTGGCCTCTCAATAATAGAAATCAACCTTTGAATTAAGAGTTTTTGATGGCATGCATTAAGCATCAGTTTTCATTTTCTCCAGGGAGGAGAAATCTCATGGACAACTGGCATAGTGTACTTCATTTATTGTGTTGTGTCTTTTGATAATGATGGCTTACTTTTAAGTTTTATTCAAAGTTCACAAATTTGAAATAATCATTTGTTCTGTTATTTAAAAAAAGATACCCCAAATAAGAACTTTGATGGAATTGGGAAAAAATAAACCCACAACTTAAACCATGATCTGGTAGCAATAGAAATGGAGTCCCTATTTCTCCTAGGTAATTTATGGAACAGAAAACATACTGTGGCATTGAAGTTTTTTGTAAAGTGGAAGAATAATTAAAAGCAAATGGAAAATATGTATTTCCTTACTCTATTTATAGGATTATTTTTGTCCTTTTTCAATTTATTTTTTGTTGTTTTTGTTAATTTTATAATCATCATTGACACTATTCAATTTATATTAGATGCATCTTTAGGTTTTTTTTTTCAAGGAAAAAAATTACTTCTGAATAAATGTCATGCTTTTATTGACACTTACACCACATGCACTGTAAGGAGTTCTTTTTGTATGTTTCATCCTCTTTCTTCCCTCACCATCAACTCACCCTAAAAAGTCATCACCTGAATATAATGCCTTAGCTTCAAGCTGTGGGTCAAAATCTTGCTGGTGGCCTCTACAGTGCGTTTCACTCTTCGGTAAATTGTATCTGATTCCATTTTGAACTCTTGATACCTTTGACCCATTTTACAGTTGGATGCCTGATGATGAGGACTTGTGAAGAATAATTTTTAAAAACAAGCTCATGTTTTACTGCTGTAATACTTTATTTGGGAGTAGCATCCCAAATATTAAATTAACTTTTTAGGGAAGACTTGAGTGGCCATACCTGGGTGACACTTGCCTTCTCTGCAAACACATCTTTAAACTTGAGATGTTTTTTATGACCAGTTATAAAGTCTTGAGTTTTTCTGAGATCCGGATTTTTTTTTTACAAAGATGAATCAAGTGAAAGTAGACTTTGTACATTAAAGCTTTGATTGAGGGTCAGTGGTGATTCATAAATTCTACAGATTAGAAACTCTAAGTGGGTGCTTGGGGATTTTGCTGCTCTAAGTTGTTAGTTGGTCTCTCTTCATTTTGATAAAAACAGTTGTGGTCAGTTTAATGCTATGAAGAGACATTCCTACATTTCTTTAACCACACTTTTTTGGGAAATAAATAATGGTTTTTTTGAAAGTTTAAGAATATGAACCAGCATAGACATTCATTAAAGTACACTTGTTTATTGGAGTCTATTTTAATCACTTTGTCAGTAGAAATAAAGATCTGATGCAAGCAATGCTACTCTCTATTAACAGATACCATAGATTGAAAATGACCTAGTCAGCCCATCAATTCAGGCATATGACCTGGGGGTTTTCAACTTTCTTTATTCTTATTTTACTTCTGAATCAAAATAAAATCATTTTGCTCTTTCATCTGCAGCAGAGGCCCTAGTTGTCCTATGTGACTAAAATTATCTAAATGGCACCTCTTGGTTTGATCTTTTTCTTTGTTCATCCACCACGCTTTCTGCTCTTAGCTCCAGTCTGAACTATCCACAGGCTTTGCTACTTGCTCACTGACATAAGAGGCATGGACTTAGGGCTTCAGGAGATGAGTTTCTTTGATGGTGGCCAGGGCTGAGGATGGGAGCTGCAAACACTCATAGATTAGACTAGCTATGAAGCCAGGTTGCATGGGTGGATCACAGTCCTTACTACTTTGAAGATGCTTTTATTTAGGGCCCTTGGAGCTGTGTGAAACTGAGGGAAATGAAAGCTAACTGGCAGGTTGGAACCTTCCACTGTCTCTAAACTTTGCTGAACTCTGAATGATAACAGGACAGAAATTCTTAGTTCTGCTTGACATGAGGACAAATCACTGTTCCATGTAAAACAAGAAGGGTTGTTCTTGCCCTGGCTGGTGTAGCTCAGTGGATTGAGCATGGGCCTGTGAAGCAAAGGGTCACCAGTTCGATTCCCAGTCAGGGCACATGCCTGGGTTGCAGGCCAGGTCCCCAGTAGGAGACACATGAGAGGCAACAACACATTGATGTTTCTCTCCCACTCTTTAAGAAAAAAAGGTTGTTCTTTTCTTAAATATAAAAAAAACTTCTTAAAAATTTTATGGAATATTATCAAATTCAATTTTTAAAAATAATCTGACATGAGATTGCTTTTTATTTAATAGTGAATAATTTTTAAACAGTTATTTAGAAAGTTCTCTCATGGATCCTGTATTTCCCTTCATTTGCAAAAAAGTTTTTTCCTGGGTTAGACTAATAGAATGTAGAGAGAAATGGCCAGAGCCTCTGTGATATGGCTGTTGCCTCTGGTGCCAGAGCTTAGCTGTTGCTAAGGGGGTATAAGAAAACAGTAGCTACTGATGTTCTATTGATAGGCTGCACATAAATTCTGACTCTAACCAGGCAATTGGGTGCCTCATTGCCACTCCAGGTTCTAACCTGGAGCTCGGCTCCATGTATTTTATCATGCCATCTCAATTCTGACATTAATACCACAACATTTTGGCTTAAAAACAAAGTTTATATATTTATAAAATGTCATATGTTATGCAAGTATAACCATCAAACTGTGTCTAACACCCATTTTAAGAGTTAGAATACGATTATCATCATTGAAGGCATTTATGTCATACAACACCTTACTTTTTATTAAATGCTTTAATGTGAATGTTTATATCTCTAAGAATTGTATGGTAAGTCTGAAGGTGTTTGAGTTTCATAGAAACCAAATTATATCCTGTATATAATTTTGCAACTTTCTTTTTAATTTTAAGTGTTTAATTGTGGTAAAATGCAATTAACATAAAATTTACTATCTTAACTCTTTTCAAGTGTTCAAATTAGTATTAGGCATATTCATATTATTATGCAATGAATCTCAAAAGTTTTTCATTACTCAAAACTGAAATTCTGTACCAATTAAGCAACTCCTCATTTTCTCCTCCCTTTAGTTCTTACCGACCACCATTCTGCTTTCTGTCTCTATAAATCTGACTATGTTTTATACCTCATATAAATGGAATCATACATTATTGGTCTTTTTGTGGATGGCTTATTTCACTGAGGAAAATATCCTCAAGGTTCATTCATGCTATAGCATGTGTTTCAATTTCTTTCCTTTATAAGGCTTAATGCAAGTTTCTTTTTTTATTATATATATTTTTACCTTTGTTGTATATTTTCCATTACCATTTAGTCCCCTTATACTCTCCTCCCCCAGCAATCACCATACTGTTGTCCATGACCATGAGTCCTTTTTCCTTTTTGCTCAATCCTTCTACCCTCTAAACTGCCCCCTCCCCACTAGCTGTATCCTGCTCTCTATCTATGAGTTTGTCCCCATTTTCCTTGTTAGTTCAGTTTGTTCATTAGATTCCACATATAGGTGAAATCTATGGTATTTGTCTTTTCTCTGACTGGCTTAGGTAACTTAGCATAATCTTTTTTTTGACCCACTAAAACACTAAATCATATATATATATATATATATATATATATATATATATATATGTAACTATGGTTAATTTTCACTGCTATATGTATTTCCTTCTAAAACTATTCCATAACTTATTTGTCCATTCAGTTTTACCTGGACTTCAGGTTGTTTCCAGGACTGGTTTGCTTGCTCACTTTATAACCCACTCCCCTAGAACAATCTTGCTTGTGGCACCTTGCTCATATTATGTATATCTGTGCAAGGGGGTTTAGGGTACAAACCTAGGGGAGTGATGAGTGATAGAGTATATGCAAGGTCAACTTGTTGTCCAAAAATGTTTATACCAATTTACATTTTTGTATGAGAGTTGCTTCATATCAATGCCAGTGCGTGATTTTGTAGAATTTTTAATATCTGTCAGTCTAGTGAGTGTGAATTGATATCTCATTGTGCTCTTATTTTGCATTTCCTTGATTGCTAATGAAGTTGGGGCATCTTTTTGTATGTCTGATTTGAATCTTTAAATCTATTTTTGAACTCATGAAGAAGAAATGCAAGTCAAGGCAGAAAAAGAGAAAGTGTTCTAAGTCCAAACATGAACTCTAAAACTATATAACTCCATAATTGATAATGAGTCTGGCAGCTCTGTCCCCCATTGGAATAGTTTAAATGTAGAAAATAAACACTGCCCTTGAATCCCCTGTTAAATGACTTCTATCCTTATAATGCTGCTCACAACCTTTGAATGAAAAGAGTCACACAGTATACTAGCTGGGCTGTAAGAAAGCTCAGAGGACCACACATGATAAATACACACATGTATACACACATGTACACACACATAAAAATGCCACACAGAATAAAATAAAAATTTCATAAAACAATACTTACATTTACTAGGTACAATATTGTCTGATATTCTTACTTTTATTTTAGCCTCCCTCCCATCCTTCCTTCCTTTTTTTCTTTCATTCTGATTTGCACCAACCAAATGGATTTCACAATCCACAAATATGGTTGTTCTTACCAGGGCAATACTATTTCCAGGAAATGTTTGAAACATTTGTGAGACATTTCCTGGCATTTACTGTTTAAGAACCAGACATGTAATAGGCCCAAATAATGAAGAATTATTCATCATATCACAAAACTTTCAGTATTGCTAGAGGTCATCATTGGATATCCATGTAGGTTTAAAATAAAACTATTTACCTAAGAAATAACTTCTTTTCACCAAGTACATATTGAAGTTTTAATATACAATATGTACTACTGTTATAAAAGTTGTGTCAATTTGTCTTAGGAAGTAGTGGTATATTCGGTAACAGACTTCACACTGACTTCACATCTAGTAGTCACCGTATTGCCAAGCATGTAGTATTAGTATGTGACCTGCCATCTGAAACTAATGTCAGGAAGGGGTTGCTTATTCAGTTGCTGCTGAGAAAGTTCCTAGGTGGGGTTGGGGAGATCTGCCCAGGCCCCTGAAACACATACATGCACTATCTGTGGAGTGGGCCAGAAAGTCTGAGCAGAGTGAGTAGATGGGACTTGTCTGTGCAGACCTTCCCATTTGGCTTTTTGTGTGTCCTGTGGAACAACCTGCTCCCCACCCAGAGTTTAGAGATGGAGTTCAGGCATCAACTGATCTTCCTTGACTTTCTCTGGGTCCTAGGAAAGCTTCAGTTACTTGTTTTAAGTCATAGAGCTAAGGCTGTACAGGACGGAGAACCCAGGACTTCAAATACTCAAGGAGACTTCTTCAAATGCACTAGGTGGCCTTGGAAAGGGGTCCTACAGAGGCTTTGCCATGGACTTCTGAAAGCAAATAGAGGTAGGGACAGGGGGTGTAGTTGGCACACAGGAACTAGAAAGAGTCATTCTTTGATGAAAAGGAGGAGGAGCTAATGACAAGCTCATTAATCAGACTGTAGAATCATTATCATCCCCCAACAACTTTGCAACATTGAACAACAAATGTGGACCATTTCCCCAAATTCAAAAACTGAGATGCAATACTAGGGAAGTGTGAGCAAACATACACACATGTTCATGTCCACACCAAACACACAGTCATGGCTTTCTCATGGTCTTATTTCCTGATCTCTTCACAACTCACTACTGACTTAGAATAGCCAGATGTGAAATAAAGTGTATTTAAACAACAAAAGAAAAATTATTTTTGTAGATGTTTGAGCTGTTTAGCCATTATGTGTGGTTTCAGTTTTTTATTTGGGGTAAAACTATTATTAGGGTGAATATTTATCTTGATTTGTGCATAATAGTGCAAGTACCAAAAATGTTTTGTAAACTCCTCCTCAATTTGCAATTTCTAATAGAATTATGTCAAGAAAAGTAGTTCTGGGCAGACTGCTTAAAAAGGTTGATCATCTACAGGACTACGCCTCCAACATGCATTTACTTTCATGATTGCTGTGAGGTAATGAGCCTGGGCATAGGAGAGCAGACTGTAGATAATGACAAGAAAAACTACACTTCTTATTACTGGAGCCCAACAGGTGTGTGCATATGAACAGATGGGAGAAGTTGTACTTAAGGGCTGATGTAAAATTCCCCCTTCTTGGCTCAGTATCTTTGTAGACCAGTGCCATCATGACCAAATTTTCTTTCATTTTATGAATGCCCCTTTTGAGAACATGTATAGTTTAATGGCCTAAATTCTATTATAGGGAGAATAGTTATGAGAAAAAAACTTCTTCAATGACTCAAGTATTTATACACTGAGGTATTGAGACCACAAATGGATATGAAGCTATCTGAGGCAGCTTAAAGCCCTTTCTAGATTTCTATATATGAATAATGGACTTGAAAACTGCATAGCATTCTTTCATGCATGTTAAAGCAAATGGCCTAAGGACCTTCACTGGGCTGCTGCTTTGCTTGAGTTATTGAACAATTAGGCCACATCTATATTCCTTTCTCCTTTCTTTATTTTCTCTTTACCTCCTTTCTCCTTCTTTCTTTTCTTTCTTCAGTGAATAATTATTGAGGGATAACTGTGTGCCTGCCTCTCTTCTGGGCTATGGAGAAAAAGCCATGAGCAAGGAATACCTCTCTCCTCACAAAGTTAATATTTGAGAGAGAAAGGAAAATGTGGCAATAAATAAATGGAGGTCATTTTGAGGAGTGATGAGTACTGTGTGGCCAATGGGATGGGGCTTAGCAGTGCTAAGTGCCTGATGGGGCAGTCAGTGAGTCTCTGAGGAAATGTGAGTTAATGACTATGAAAAGACCTGCGTGGGGAAGAATTTCAGGAACAAAGAACTAAAAAAGAAGCAGAAGGCAGGGGGCACATTTAGTTCAGAGAGCCTGTATGGTGGAAGCAAAGTCTAAAGTAGTAGTGACATGAGCAGTATGAAAAGGTAGGCAGGGCATTCATCACCTTAGGTTTTTCTGTTGCTGAGGAATTCAGATTTTACAACTTACTGGTATATTGTCTTGTGTCAGAACATCCCCACAATTCGGATTTCTTCTTCCCAACTAGACTTCCTGTAATTTCAAGGCAAATAATTTACCTTCAGAACTGGTGCCCTTCCTGCTTTGGTGGTGGTGGCACTGCTTTCTCCTCACTTTCCTCCCACCTGTCTCACTGCTCTCTCTCTCTGCTCTTTCTTTGACTCCCTTCTTGGTTCATTCCTTAGGTGTTGCTGTGCCAGATATGATCCTCAATTATCTCCTTTCTGTCAACACCCTTTCTGGGTGACCTCTTTTGAACCATGGTTCCTATTACCACTAGCTCTCCAATCCAGCCCTGACTGAACTCATAGGCCAGCTGGACATCCACTGGGAAATGTCTTGAGTGACCCTTATACTCTGTCCCTGTTCCATGTTCAACCCCAAACCTACCAAGGCTAAGAGACTCAAATAAGGCAGTTTGTAGTTTACTGTCACCAACCCAACTCTTTCCCCAAAGGCACTTCACTGAAGAATCTGATTCATGAAACTTTGATTACCCACCATGTGCTAGGTGGTACCCTATTGGCACAGCACACGAAGATGGGCAGGACCCCCTGGACTCATAGGTGAGACTGAGAAAGTAAAAATTGAAGATGATGGAGTTCAGAGCAACCAATAAGCACTCAGAGGAAATAATGGAGAATTAAGAAGTGCTAAAAAATTATAAAGGGCCAATCCAATTATTTTTAAAAAGGAAGTTAAGCAAAGTATAACTTGGGGGCAGAGAGAAGGGATAGAAAATGGAAGTTATGCAGTAAAAAAAAACTGAAGAAAAAGTGAACAAACTAAGGAATCTTAAGTGAAAGTTCCTTCTGAAGAAACAGAGAAAAGTGAGAATGCTAGATGGGAAGAAAAGAGTAGGCAGATTCCCGAAAAACTTCAACGCAGTCTTGACTACTAGACCCTGGGTGATAGGTCCAGCTGCCCCCACTGGCCACTGCAGACATTACACCCTTCAGGGAAAGGAGAGCCATCTCCCTTTAAGAGCAAGTTAAAAATGAAATACCCTGAGGAATAAAATTAAATCCTTGCTAAAGAAACCTGAGGTGACAAGTGTCACGGCAAATAAGAACAGCCTGAAGCTAATTGTTGCAGTAAGATGTTGGTCTTAATCCTCTGACCGCACCTGTGGTAGCCAAAGGCCCAAAGGTGGGTCCTTGGTGGGATGTCTCACCAACCCTGAGCAGTCTAAAGGGTGCTGGCCAAGAGGAGACTCAACCCCCTGGTCCAGTCCTTATTAGAAGGATGCTCAAACTTGGTGGGTCCACTGGCCTGTAGTTGTACATGGAGGACATCAAGACTCTTCCAAGGATCTACTGCTCTGTACTACTCAGGATTAGAGTCATATACATATTAAAGAAAAAATTATTTATGGTACTTGTTAAGATGGTAAAGAAAATTTTATTCAAGGGGGACTCCAACAATGGGCTTTTATATAGGGGGAAAAGATCAGGCTCAACTCCAAATAGAGCAAGGAAAAGTAGGCATTTATAACCAAAGAGCAAGTTTGGGGGTTAGTGGATGGACAATTGCTTGTCATAAGTAAGCTGGAATTTCAAGGGTATAAATGACCACCCCAGGTCCCCAACACAATTTAGACTCAAGCAACACTTTAAAAATACCTACAATGTGCAAGGCGCTCTCGCATACTTCCATGTGTTATTTCATTTTATTCATTTAAGCATCCTGCGATGTAAGTATCAGTATCCCAATTCCCAAGGTAAGAATACTGAAAGCAGAAAAAGTAACTGGTCAAGGTCCCATCTCTGACAAGTTATAAACCAGATTGAAGTCATCTGGCCCCAAGTTCAGGGTATTTCTATGGCTCTGTAACTTTATAAGTTTCTAGGTCTGACTTTATTATCTACCTGCCTCTGGGCCCTTGATCCCTCAGAAATGCTAAGAAGATACCCCAAACAGCCTCAGTTCTCTACACATGCCTGTGGGTATTTAGAATTAGAACTGTTTCTAATCATTTGCAGCTTTGTAGCTCTGCCATTGAGATGCAAATGATTCACCCTTTTCATTTTACCATCACACATAAGAACAGATGCTGTAAGAAGCAGAGAGTTTTTAAAGTAGTAGTGGTGGTGCGTGTGTGTGCATGTTCAGGGATTTTGTTTCTCTGAGTAGCCATTCTCTTCCCTCACCCAATCTCCAAATTAAAAATGAATAAATAATAAGTGTGAAGAGAAAATTTTATTTATGATGGGCATGGCAGAACTGGGCTGCCATTACCCAGTATCTCAGCAAGACATTTGATGGAGCTGGTCTTGTCTTCCATGGTGAGGTGAATATCTAGGCTTTATATTAATGATTAGGCAATGAAGATAGATGAGGCCGTGCAATGCCTTCAGCTCTGACTTCTGTGTAGAGCAGTGCCCTGCAGTTGGTGAGCAACTGGGATGAGACTGCCTGGTCAATGACCACTAGGCTCTATGCAGTTACGAGTTAAGCTGGGAGAGCAATGACTGCTTCAGTAATGACCAACAAAAGGTAGGATGGGCACAGATAAAACCCTCTACTCTGCCTCTTCATTATCATCCTGGGAGGCAGTCACTTAGCTGCCACAAGGAGGTGTGTTTTCTTGATAAACTTCCTCCCTTATTTATCTGCTCATTGAGGCTGCAGACTTTATTGATGAAGAACAAAGCGCCCTTTTCAGTTTTGAGGTGAGCTAAGCACAGATACCCTTGGGGGAGGTAGCATGACCTACAGTAACAGGGAGGCAAGTGGTTCCCAGTGAATTAGGCCTCAGGTTCTGAGCATTTGAGGTAGTCTGTTAGAGAAGGTCTGGCAGCACCAGGAAGAACCATTGGGAGGCTCTGAGATAAATTTAAGATAGTATATAGTAAAATAAGTTGCTTGCCTTTCAATGTGCTTGGAGGAATGTAACACATGTTCCACTGGAAGGAATTGGAGCAGGCATTTAGGCACTGGAAGCAACAGGAAATTGGGGATGCCATCCATCCAAGTGTCACTTCATCATCCTCTGTAATCACACAGACACAGTCTCAGCCTGTGATGGCTAGTCTGAGAATGCCCCTTTCTCCCCTGAGTTGTCTGTATAGCATCCAACATAGTGTGGCCAACCAGAGAAAACCAAAGCAATGTGATTTTCATTCAGTTATTCTTAGGAACAAAGGTTATCCCTCATAACTGTCCTCTCAAGACAGCCTGTATGTTACAATGACTTGTCACAGCCAGCCTGAGTCTTAATGGAGACCTTTTTACTGAGAACTTCACCGAAGGCTCTGCATTAGCCTCTTTTACTGCAGGGCAGATAAAGGAGCTGTCAACCTGAATCATGTCTACAGAACAGACATCCTATTGAGTACATGAGTTTATTTTGGCAACGAAGACTAGGAGAGCTCCGTTTTACTGTTCTTTTTTGCTTATTTGTTTGCTTGCTTTAACCTGATGCTTTTCTGTTCCTAACAACAGAAAAGGAGACTTTCCCCTGCTTCAGTATTATCTCTGCTTCCACAACTTGCTTATGAACTTGCATGCGGGTCTAGAGGTGCTTTTTGAATGAAAGTGAGGAGGATAAAGAGAGTGGAAAGATGTATTTTAATTAGAGGAGCAGGGGCTGGAATGGAGAGTAATTGGCTGGGGAATGTCCTGAGGCCATTGGAAAGTCCAGGGTTGGTAGAGCATGAGACAGGCTGCCAGGGAAATTCTGGCTTCCAAAATAAGGTTGGCACTTTTGCTTAGTATATACTCTGAGAGAGAGAAAATCAGCCAGACTCTTCAAATAGACAAATAAAAATGTTATTTCTCCTGCCTCTTTTTAAATTCTGTCTTTGCACATTAGGAAAGGAGACAGATAGCCCCCATCTTTGGGGGCTACGATTAGTAGGAACGGCTTCCCACGCCTTTGACCTGCTGTCTTCAGACATGAAGGCAGAGCTGGCCCATCTGTGTGCACACATTAAGCCCCTCACTTAACCTACATCCATGAGAACCTCCTCAGAGCCAGACACCACTTAGGTGTTGGGGATGCGGCAGGTAACACAGACATATTGCCTACACAGTGTAGGGTCAGGACATAGCACTAACCCAGGAGAGCCAAGTGTCAAGAGAGGATCCAACCTAGGTGATGGCTCAGGTAAGACTGCCCGAGAAAGATACTTGGCCAAGTTTGGAGGATATATGGGCCTTACCCAGGCTTCCAGGTAGGGAACACCCTTCTAGATCAAAGAAAGCTCCTTAAAGGGGGATGCAACTTAAAAAGGGGGCTTGCATGAGGGTGTGTCAGGGACACATCTGAGACCAGTCACCAGTGTACACACTTCCATCTTTTCCTCTGTCTTGGTACAAAGTCCTGATGTCAGCTCATACTCAGATGCCACAGTAAGTTATCCTCCTTTACCCTTTGGTCACCCCAGCCCAGGTTTGGGGACAGTGGGAATACCTGTGATACCCTTTGTGCTTAGGTACATTCCAGAAAAGGAGGAAATAATTGCCAGGTGTGCTGCCTGTTTGGTTATGTGTGACAAACACTTATATAGAATCCAAACGCTCAGCCCACTGGCAGGATAAGGCATGGTACAGTGCTCTCAGAAGAAGGGGCAGTGGGGCAGGGACCAGGGATGGAGCAGGGAGATGAAGCAGCAGAGCTAGGCTGAAGCTACCTGGGGAGGAAGCCTGGGGGCATTTGTAATAGGTTCTGATGTGTGAAGCTCAAGGGAGATTTGAGAAGTAGATGTAGAGTTTTAGTCATTCTACCTATTTATTAATTGAATTATTGAGTAATATCTCTTAGAGAGAATGTCTTGAATGAGAAAAAAAGAAATTACAGATCAGACCTGAAATAACACTGAAGGGAAAGCAGGAGAAGGAGAATCTCACAAGAGAAGGGAAGGGGATGAGAGGAGAGGGAGGGAAGAAAGGAGAAAGTAAAAGAAATAGCTGGAAGACAGGACGAAAAGCAGAAAAATACAACTGCATAGAAACCAGGGGAAATGTTCAATGCTGCCGGGAACTCACGTAGCTAAGACAGAGAGGTCATGCCAGCATTTAGAAACAGGTGAGTCATCAACAACTTGGGCAAAGTCCATCCGAGTGTCACCCTGGGCTTATCCATGGGGGACAAAGGGGAGGGAGGGCGGTGGTTTAAGGAAGTCATGTGAGGCTTTTTATAGTTTATTTTTAATTTTGTGGAGACATGGATGTGTAACTTCCTATGAGGAATAGCAAAAGAGGAGGTAAGGGGAAAAATGGTGAATTTCAAATAAGGTTCAGAGTTGAGTCAACCATCAGGCCAAGCTGATTCCTTCATTTGGGTCAATGTGTTCTGGTCATGTAAGATGTTAACTCTGAATGAAGGCAGGTGAAGTATACATGGAAAAGATGCACTATTTTTGCAACTTTTCTGGAAATCTAATAATTGTTCCAAAACAAAAGATTTCTTTTAAAATGAGTTATTAGGGAAAATGGCTCTAGAGACAGAATTCAAGACTAAGAAGAGAGAAAGGAAAAAACTGATCAGAATGCAGGGCCAATGAGTGACCAGACCTAGGAGGGCAAATTGGGCGGAGAGGAAGCACATTTGTAGATTTTGCAGCGGGAAGGTTGAGGCTGTCTCCTATGTGGCGTCTGATTTGTCTGTCAGAGAGAAGGTGCTATTGTTAACTGATTTGAAGGAGGGAGGAAATGGAATGTTTGTGGAGTGGAGATTCCTTTAAAAGCCCAGTGTATACTGGGACAGACAAATGCCTGGGGCGATGTAGAAGAATGTCAGTGCCCTGAAGGGATTCTAGGTACTTGACTCTGCGCCTTTACCAATGTTTACACTGTCACTGAGGAATATCCAGCTTCTGGTTTCATGTACCGTGGTCCAGGTTACTGTTGTCAGATTGTCCACTTACTCCATCCTAATGAAAAAGTTCATCTAAAAGTGAACTTAACTCATGTCCAATGAGGGTGAGTGAAATTTCAGATGTCAGGATTCATAGTAACTAACAGACTGTGTCTGTTAAACTTCATTTAAGCTATGGGTTTGAGGGAATTTTAGTTAATGCTTGTTCATCTTTTGCCTTCTTCTTTGGCTCTGAGCAGTTCTGACCAAGCCATGTTCAGAAGGTCCCTCCTCTGAATGCCCAACATCCCACCGGGCAATGTTTGCCTCTCCTTCACTGAGAACTGACACCTCTTTACATAAGCTTTGATTAGAGATAGTATTATCTCCTATTGCAGTCATTTACTTATTTATTTAATGCTTTTGAGCTAGAGCAAAATGAATACATTATACCTTTCAAATGCTTAATGTAAAAGTACTTCCTATTATACTAAAAATGGTGACTAGGGGGTTTCTTGTCTACATAGCTTGGAATTGTATTCTGACACCCAGGTAAGCTGGCATTTAAAGTTGTCAGCTTAATATTTTTCTCTGTTTTTCTTCTTATAGGGTAGAATATATACATACTATTCAGGCCCCAGATTTTAATTGAACTAGTGGAGACTAAAATCATAAAGACAACATTGCACAGAGACCCTAAATTGATTTAATATGCAAAATGGAAGACTTGCTGGTTTACAGTTTCCAAAATTACTGTTGTTCACCAGAAGGGAACCACTGGATTTCAGTCCAATCCATAGTAAGAGCAGTGGCACTTCTAGGACAGGGGGACACTCAGAGGAGTGTCCTTATTTCTCACTGTGAAATCCTTAGAATGCTTGTCCTGTGAGTACAGATGCTCCTCAACTTACAATGGGGTTACATCCTAACAAGCCCATCTTAATTTGAAGATATTCTAAGTGGAAAATGCATTTGGTATGCTTAGAGTATCAAATATCATAGCTTAGCCTACCCTACGTTAGAGGTGCTCAGAATACCTACATTAGCCTACAGTTGGACAATTATCTTGTTTCATTTCAAGAGTAATTGCTTTTCTCTTTTCACAAGGAGCAAGAGGCACAGAAGGGCATTTTGTAGACATGTTGGGATGGAAAACACAGACACAGTATCCCAAATAAGTGGGCACTATAGTACACTGAAACTATCAGTTGTTCACCCTCATGACTGCATGTGTTACTGGGAGCTATGACTTACTGCTGCTGCCCAGCTTCACGAGAGCCCTGCTATCTCAGGAAAAGATAAAAAATCAAATTCAAAGTACCAGTGCCTATCACCCGTAAAGTCAAGCCATCGTAAGTTGGGGACCTTCTGTACTTGGCAGCAAGCCTACAATCTGGTCAAAAGAGGGCAGGTGAGATAAGATGTGGAGATTACAGACAGCTGTGGGGCAAAGGCAGGGAACAGGTGTGTTAGAAAGCCATGGAGGATTAAGTAACAGATTAGAGATCTGACAGGAGGGACTCTGACTATATGAATGGAAAGTGACTGAGTTTTAGCTGGGAGATTAGGTCCCAGAGCTTGTCTGTTGCAGGCAATATGAAAAGTTAACACAAAAGAAGCAGCAAGAGAGTTCTGAGGAGGCAGCGCAGGGCTTTCTCCAACTGTCCAAACAGCTGTTATGACAAGTCATCTCTGGTTCCTGGTCCCACAGCTCGTCCCAAGTAGGATTAGCAAGAGAGTGTGAGGAAACAGGTTCCATTGTCTAAAACCAGGAAGGGCCTGTGTCTTCATCTCGCCTCTGTGTTCGGTCACTTGATTACTCTGTTGAAGTTCTTGGTATGTATTATGTATAACTGTACAGATACATGTGTGTATAGAATGTGCTAGACCAGTTTCAGGTTAAATGTGTTTTGATAGGATTTGCTTTTTTTTCAATTAAGAGGCAACACATTTTTCATTCCACTATTCTTAGGGGGAAAAAAACTCTGGGAGGCTAGTGAAAAATTGGTTAATCTCACTTATGAGGGAAGTAAATGGAAAAAACAAGTAATGGCAAATGGATCTTGTCATAACAACGTAGCATACTGACCCTCCACCAGTCCTTTTTGGAAACTGTTTTAAGCCATGATAACCTTTCCATGAGGCCTGCCCCTGCAGCGGGTCACAGGTGAGACCCCCTGCAAGGTCACCATCCCACCATTGCTTCAGCAAGATGGCTCTGATGAGCCCTGGCTTCATCGCAGGCCTGCTGCCACCATCAGGCTGCCACAAATCCTGCCCAGCTAAGTCCAGAGTGCTCCCGGAATTGGATGGAGCATGAATAATTTTGTATCTCATATGTAGTGGTAATTTTGTGATCTGTAAGAATTTAAAGAACAATGTACAGTCTGAGGCAGCGATCGCACCTCCCACCACCCTCCCCCACCACACACAAAAAAATAGCCCTCAGAAAGCACACTTCCTGAGAGCAAATACCAGTACAGTTTATTTTATACTGTTGAGACTGTTATGGAATCGGCACTGGGTGTCCCTGAGCCTGACTAGAAGCCAGCCATGTAGGTCTTCAATGTGCATGTGGTGGGTGACAGCAGGTCTCTGAAGAGTAAGGTGGTGGGGCCAGGTGGCATCAGTAACTGATGTAAATTACTTACTGTTATTCTGTGATGCTGAGAGAAATAAAATGATTCCCCCACTCCCACTCCACCACTCTGTTTATTGTCATTGGTTTGGGACTATCTGGCTAAAGGTTTATCTAGTGGAATAGTAATCTCAGAGTCCCTGACAAGGAAGGAGCCAAATTCCAAATGTTAGCAATGTATGTTTGAAGCTAGAGTCACAGTCTTTGAAAATTTATTCACTTACCTTGGTCACAATCCCCCTTCCCTAAATCTCTAATAGACTACGGCTATGGCTTTGCAGGTTCACTTATTCATTTAATAAAGATTTAATCACACATACTAAGTGCTCAAACACTGTCCTAGACTCTGGAAGCAAATGCATCCAAAAAACCAGATAACTACCTCACAGAATGTGGTCTTAAAGTGATTAAACATCACTTCAAGTTTGTAAGAACCCATGAGGACATTAAGATTAACTCCCTGTTAACCTAAGACTTTTGTCGCAAACCCCCAAAGAGAACTGACCTGAATGTGGAGGAGTCTCGGAGACAAGGCTGGGAAAACCAGATATTCTTCCCCCTGCCTCTTTTCCTCTGGACCACCTCGTTCCTTTGTGCTTTCTCCAGAGCAGAGCGCCCCCTAGAGCTCACAAACCTCTGGAAGCAAGGAGGTTTATGGGACGCATCCAGAGTGGCAGGGCTTCCACAAAAGACACATCCAAGGGTCAGTTGTTCAAGACTCTAAATTGGGTGACCTCAAAGAGGCCTTTCCATGCAGACATGAAGGTCATGGAGTCTGTGCCCCACGCGCAGCAACTGTAGGACAGGAAAGTCCTCAGATTTGACTCTGCTTGATGTCAGTACTTCCCACCAATGAGCTGACTCTCAACCATTTTATTCCCCAGTGCACTATGGGAGGACTCAGGTGAAGGGGAGAGGGCCTCGGTGACCTTTTCCAGGATTTCATATGGGGCCAGCCTTGGGAATGCAAATCCAGAGGTAACAATTGGACACTGTCTCTTTCAGTCTCTAGTCATCCTGTTCTAGCCTGTCCCCTCCTTTGGGAAGGTCTGTGATTGGCTGGACTGATTAAAGTACATTCCATTTCTAAACTGAAATGGAATGAGGTCTAGTACATTCCATTTCTAGACCTCTCTTTTAAAGGTGATGTGAGCTATTTCTGTGGCCACAGATTCAGTGATTTCTCTGAGGTCTTTCAGGTCAATACTTTTGGTGAATAATCAGACCACATTAGATTTGGCCTCAGAATGATTAAATGTCAAGTTTGCTAGAACCTTTGAGGACTTTAAGACCCTCTTCCATTCCCCAATTTGTCACCTAAATCTCCTCTGCCACATTCTGAGAGGTCATTATCTGGCTTCTTTTTGAACATAGTGACAGGGACTTTTCTACTCCAAGTTGGCCCAGTCATCCAACAGCTCTCATAGTTCTCCTGTTATTTGAACCCAGTTTTACTTTATATTAAACTTGTTTCCATTTTAAATACAAAGCATCACTTTTTTCTTTAATACCATTTCAACAACTGGAACATTTGTCTCTGGTGAAGTGCATGCGGTCGGGTTTCTGTGCTCAACCAAAATGAATAATGTCCCTAAGGGACTGAGTCAAAAAGACAGAACACTCCTTTTCTGCAGCTGGAGCCCAAAGCAAACAACTACAGGCTCCTCACAGCCCTATTTTCTGATCCAGTGAGCAGATTTTGTCAGGAAGAGCATTTTAGTTTTTCCTGGTTCCATGTGCTTGAAAGATTTAGTTTGAGATTCAAGCACATTGTTGTCTTTTCCTTCTTGCATGGTTGACATAGTATTACGTATCTACTCTTATACAGATATTTCATGTACAGTGAAAAGATATCTCTTAAACTTTGCTAGTGGAATCAGAATCCAATTACCAGAAGACTCAGACCTTATATAAAATATGTGATGCTTTTACATGGGTGCTGAGCACATTCTTTGCACATCCAGTGATTTTCTTCTGGGAGGGTGCTCAGGGACGAGCAGATTCTTCTTTGCAGAGAAGGTGAAGTCTTGAAAAAGGGATAATCTTGCACTGAAGTGTTCATTGCCTTTTCTAGATAGATGCCAGTGTACTTGGTTTGTAGCACAACTTATTATTAGCAAAAATATGTTATTTAACAGGTTGTGACTGTGTGTATCAAGAGATGAAAACATCAGAGTTCAATGGATATTAAAGTCCCTAAGAGGGTTATTTTTAATTATTATTTATTTATTTCTAGAGAGAGAGAAAGGGAGGGAGAAAGGGAAAGAAACATCAGCATGTGGTTGCCTCTCATGCACCTCCAACCAGGGACCTGGCCCACAACCCAGGCATGTTCCCTGACTGGGAACTGAACTGGTGACCCTTTGGTTTGCAGTCAATCCACTGAGAGACACCTGACAGGGCTAAGACAGTTATTTTAAAAAGAGAATGTTGCTGAGGAATACACTGATATGGGATAAAATAAAGGGGAACTTTGCCAGAACTAAGGGTTGCAAAAAAGAAGATGTCTTTCTTAATCCAGTCTGAGATAACAAACTTCATAAACTGGGTGGTTTATAAAAAGGAGATTTACTATTCACAGTGTTCTTTTAAGCCTAAGTGTATGGAAATTTGTTACAGCAGCAATAGGAAACCAATACACACACCTTCATGTACTTTCAAAAATAATTAGAGGACCCAGTCAGGGCACATCCCTGGGTTGCAGGCCAGTTCCCAGCAAGGGGCTCACAAGAAGCAACCATACATTGATATTTCTCTCCTTCTCTCCTCCCCTTCCCCTCTAAAGATAAATAAATAAAATCTTTAAAAAAAAGTAATTAGAGGAAAGTTGAAAATCTTGGACACTGATCAATGGAAACTATAATTATCAGAATAACCAAAGAACAAATGGAAAATTCTAATTATAAAGTGTGCAAGTGAATTTTGAAGCTTCTGCATAAGGAGAAATGTAATATTAATATCTGTATATTGTAAGATTTGTAGATTATACAAATTTTGTGGCAAAACGAGAACAGTAGTAGAATCAAAGCGTCTTAGAAGAAAAGTGACTCTTAAATGTCATTGTATTCATTTTCCCATATCATAGATAAAGGAATTTGGACATGGAGAGCTTGAGAAAACAGTCACAACACAAGGCCATAGCAAGCTGGGACCACACCTTTGCTTCTTGACTCCAAGTCCCTCCCTTTTTCTCCTTTTTTTTTAGCTAATGGACACGAATATTTATTGATGCACCAATTAAAACCTTAAATTTTAAAAAGTATTTTATTTATTTATTTTTATAAAGAGGGGAGGGGAGGGAGAAAGAGAGCAAGAGAAACATTGATGAGCGAGAGAAACATCGATCATTTGCCTCTCACATGTCTCCAATCAGTGACCTGGCCTGCAGCCCAGGCATGTGCCCTGACCAGGAATAGAACTGGTGACCTTTCAGTTTGTGGGATGATGAGCCACACTAGTCATGGTTTTATCCTATTTATTTTAACTGTCTGGAAATTTTTACTTTAACAAGTTAAAGTAAAGTTAAAAAAGTAAAGTAAAGTAAAGTTAAAAAATTTAACTTTTTTTTCTCACCTGACTTTTCCTAGCAAGTCACAGAAAAAGGTGTGTTTATATGAGTGCAGCCAAATGTTATCTGTAAGTTAAGGTTCTCCTCTTGCAATATTAACTAATAATTATTTAAAGTATAACATGGAAATAATATGAAAATTAGTGTTACATAAAACTTTCAGTAAATTAGAAATAAAATTTTGGCCCTGGCTGGTGTAGCTCAGTGGATTGGGCACAGGCCTGTGAAACAAAGGGTCGTGGGTTTGGTACCCAGTCGTGGGCACATGCCTGGGTTGCAGGCCAGGTTCCCAGTGGGGGACTCATGAGAGGCAACCACACATTGATGTTTCTCTCCCACTCTTTCTCCTTCCTTTTCCCTCTCTCTAAAAAATAAATAAATAAAATATTTAATTAAAAAAACTGAAATGATTTTTAAAAAAAGAAATAAAATTTTGACTTATCAAAATTGAATTTTATTTTACTGTAAAAGCAGGATGCTATCACAGAGTGAAATGCTCATAAGTAATCCACAGTATGGGAGTTTATGAAAATAAAACCTTAAGGAAGATAAAACGGTTATGGATTAGGCTTTGGAGTGAATATATTTGATATGGAATTTATAAACCCTTTGTCCTGTCCCAGGATAAATGTTTCTGAATATTTTCTTGCTTTGCATCCTCTGAATGTAGCCTGGGTTTAATGTCATGAATTCTGTAGCACAAATACACATATAAATGGATAGTTATTCTGACCTCCCAAGACTGTCAGTTTCTTTTTCAGGCTCAGTTGTGAAACTATATGATAATAAACCAAATGTCACATTGAACATAAGGCTGGGAACTCACATATAAGAATAACTATAATCACTAAATAAATGGTTAAAAAAAATGTAACCATGTACCTTCCTGAGCCAATCAGTGAGAACCAGTGAGATGCAGCAACTAAGCCTCGGTAAACCGGACAAACTGAGTTCCTAATATAGTGTCTTGCCCTCTGTTTGAAAGCATAATGTAAAAGACAAAATGCTTAAACCATTTACCTCTGTAGGCTTAGTTTTCGCATGGTCATCAAGCAACTCAGTGCCTTGTTGAGACACTGCTTTTGTATTTCACACAAGCCACATCTAGAAGTACTTGCTAAGTAGCACAGGGTCCCTTGAGCATAGGTTAGGCTTGGGAAGGTCATGATCCAGACCTACGTGGTTCCCAGTTCTTTATTTTTGAACAAATAACAGGTTCTAGTTGAAAACATTCCCTTTAACACCAGCCATCTGAGAAGGGAGCTTCCCAGAAACTGCAGTGTTGAACTTCTAGTTTTTAGTGTGGTGATAGATCTTTCTCTTCATAAATGACCACGAATTTAATGTTCAGTTTCTTCATTATTTATTTATGTAAACATATGTAGTCATGATTTAATAAGTACCTGTTTTTTTAATTTGTGTTGAATTTATTAAGGTAACATTGGTTAATAAAATTATATAGGTTGCAGGTGTACAATTCTATAATGCCTCACCTGTACGTTACATTGTGTGCTCAGCACCATGAGCCAAGTCTCCTTTCTTCCCTTCTTTACCCTCTTCTACCTCCTCCTGTTCCCCTTTCCCTCCGGTAATTAGCATGTTGTTGTCCACGTGTGTGTGTTTTTTTTTCTTTGCTTAATTCTTTCACGTTTTTTTCACACAGCCCCCCTGACAGTTGTCAATCTGTTCTTCACATCAATGAGTTTGTTTCTATTTTGTTTATTAGCTGTTTTGATCATTAGATTCCACATATAAGTGAAATCACATGGTATTTGTCTTTCTCTGACTGGCTTAATTCACACAGCATAATACTCTCCAGGTCCCTCAATGCTGTCACAAAAGGTACTTTTTTACAGCTGCGTACTATTTCATTGCATAAACATACCATAGCTTTTTTAGCCGCTCATCTACTGATGGCTGTTCAGCTGCCTCCAAAGCTTGGCTATTGTAAATGACACTGTCATGGACATAAGGGTGCATATATTACTGTTTTGAGTTTCCTCAGACAAATTCCTAGAAGTGCAATCACTGGATCTTAAGGCAGTTCCATTTTTAATTTTGGGGGTAACTCCGTACTGTTTTCCACAGTGGCTACACCAATCTGCATTCCCACCAACAGGGCATCAGGGTTCCCTTCTCTCCACGTCCTCGCCAACAGTTGTTGTTTGTTGATTTATTGATGATAGCTCTTCTGACAGGTGTGAGATGATATCTCATTGTGGTTTTAATTTGTTTTTGTCTGATGATGAATGACGTTGAATACATTTTCATATGTCTGTTGACCATCTATGTGTCCTCTTTGGAGAAGTATCTATTCAGGTACTTTGCCCATTTTTAATTGGATTGTTTACTTATTTATTTTTGGTGTTGAGCTGTATGTCTCTTTATATAGTTTGGGAATTAATCCGTTATCAGATATATCATTGGCAAATACGATCTCCCATTCAGTAGGTCGTCTTTTCACTTGGTGATGGTTTCCTCTGTTGTGCAAAAAAAACCTTTTAGTTTGATGTACTCCCATTTGTTTATTTTTTCTCTTGTTTCCCCTGCTATGAAAAATGTCCAAGATTTTACTGCTTATGTTTTTTTCTAGGGTTTTTATGGTTTCAAATCTAACATTTAAGTTTTTAATCCACTAGAGTTGATTCTTGTATATGGTATAAGAAGGTGGTTTAGTTTCATTTTTTTGTACATAGCTATCCAATTTTCCCAGCGTCATTTACTGAATAACTTATCTTTACCCCTTTGTATGTTTTTGCCTCATTTGTCAAATATTAACTGACCATAAAGGTGTGGGTTCATTTCTAGGCTTTCTATTCTCTTCCATTGATCAAGATATCTATTTTTATGCTAGTACAATGCTGTTTTGATTACTATGATCTTGTAGTATAGTTTGATATCAGATAGTGTGATTCCTCCAGCTGTGTTCTTTCTCAAGATTTCTCTGGCTATTTCAGGTCTTTTGTGGTTCCATGTAAGTTTTGAAATATTTATTCTAGTCCTGTGCAATACACCATTGGTATCTTTATAGGGATTTTATTTAGCTCTGTGAAATTGATACCTTGATAGGAATTGCATTGAATTTATTTGCTTTAGGTAGTATGAATATTTTAATTATGTTAATTCTTCCTATCCATGAACATGTTATATGCTCCCACTTATTTGTATCTTATTCATTGTTTTCTCTTCAGTGTCTCATAAGTTTTTGAGTATAGGTCTTTTACATAATTGGTTAAATTTATTTCTGGGTATTTTTAATGCAATCATAAATGGAATTGTTTTCTTAGGTTCCCTTTCTGATAGTTCATTGTTTGCATATAAAAATGCAAGTAACTTTTAGATATTTATTTTGTCTCCTTTTATTTTACTAAATTCATATTTCAGTTCTAGGAGTTTTTTAGTGGAATCATTAGAGTTCTCTGTATACAGTATGATGTCTTCTGCAAATAATGATGGTGCTACTACTTCTTTTCTAATTTGGATGCCCTTTATTTGTTTTTCTTGTCTGATTGCTGTAGCTAAAACATCCAGTACAATGGTCAATAAGAGTAGTGAAAGTGAATATCCCTGTCTTATTTCTGATGTTAAGGGGAATACTTGTAGTTTTTTCCCATTGAGTATGATGCTGGTGGTGGCTTTGTCATTTATGACCTTTGTTGCATTGAGGTATGGTCCCAACATTCCCACTTTGTTGATAATTTTTATCATAAACTGGTGCTAGATTTTATAAAATGCTTTTTATACATCTATTGGTATGATTATATACTTTTATCTTTCATTTTGCTTATGCAGTATATCACATTATTGATTTGCAAATATTGTACCAACCTTATATTCCTGGTATAAATCCCATTGAATCATGGTGTGTGACATTTTAATGTATTGCTGCATCTGGTTTGCTAGTAATTTGTTGAGGATTTGGCATCTGTTTATCAGGGATATTGACCTATAATTTTTTTCTTTGTAGTGTCTTTTTCTGGTTTTGTTTTTTTGTTTTTTAAAAATATATATTTGATTGATTATACCATTACAGTTGTTCTATTCCCCCCCTTCATTCCCCTCCACCTGCAGACTCCCTCGCCCACCATTCTCCCCCCCTTAGTTTATAACCATGTGTCTCAAGTTCTTTAGATTCTATATTTCCCCTATTATTCTTGCCCTCCCCCCTATCTATTTTCTACCTACCATCTATGCTATTTTCTGTGCCTTCTCCCGCCTTCTCCAACTCCCACTCCGCTGTTGCTAACCCTCCATGTGTTCTTCATTTCTATGGTTCCACTCCTGATCTAGCTGTCCTCTTGGTTTGCTTTTGTTTTAGGTGTGGTTGTTAATAACTGTGAGTTTGCTGTCCTTTCACTGTTCATATTTTTCATCTTCTTTTTCTTATATAAGTCCCTTTAGCATTTCATATAATAAGGGCTTGGTGATGATGAACTCCTTGAACTTGACCTTATCTGAGAAGCACTTTATCTGTCCTTCCATTCTAAATGAAAGTTTTGCTGGATAAAGCAATCTTGGCTGTAGGTCTTTGGATTTCATGACTTGGAATACTTCTTTCCAGCCCCTTCTTGCCTGTAAGGTCTCTTTTGAGAAATCCGCTGACAGTCTGATGGGTACTCCTTTGTAGGTGACTGTCCCCTTATCTCTTGCTGCTTCTAGGATTCTCTCCTTCATTTTAGTCTTGGCTAATGTAATTATGATGTGCCTTGGTGTGTTCCTTCTTGGGTCCAACTTCTTTGGGACTCTCTGAGCTTCCTGGATTTCCTGGAAGTCTATTTCCTTTGCCAGACTGGGGAAGTTCTCCTTTATTATTTGTTCAAATAAGTGTTCCACTCGTGGCTGTTAATTCCCCCTTCTGGTACCCTTATAATCTGGATGTTGGAACGTTTAAAGATGTCCTGGAGGTTCCTAAGCCTCTCCTCATTTTTTTTAATTCTCATTTCTTCATTCCTTTCTGGTTGGAAGTTTCATTCTTCCTTCTGGTCCATTCCATTGATTTGAGTCCCCGTTTCCTTTCCATCACTATTGGTTTCCTGGACATCTCCCTTCATTTCAATTAGTTTAGCCTTCATATGTTCCTCTAATTTGTGACTATAATCAACCAGTTCTGTTAGCATCCTGATAAACAGTGTCTTGAACTGTGCATCTGAGAGGCTGGCAATCTCTTGGTTGCTGAGAGTTATCGGCTCTGGGACTTTGAGTTCTTCTTGCGCCATCTTTTGGGCTGTTCATGCCTGTTACATAGAAGGATCGGAGCCCTAGGTGTCCACCAGAGCAGGGCAACTCAGTCCCTGAGTTGTGACGTTGTATGTGGGGGAGGGGTCAAAGAGGAGCAATGGCGTCCCGTCTGCCACCTCTGCTGCCACAGATGCCGCAGCTGCCACCGTCACCGGGCCCTGTGAGTTTCGTCCCACTGCACTCGAGTGTGCCACCGCCGTCAGCCCTCCACCACTGGGTTCGCCCTCTGGGGCCTGCATGGTCTGTCTCACTGTGCGCGAATGTGCAACTGTGGTCAGTCTGCCCCACACCCTGACTGGGTCCAGGCTACTTGCACGCCTAGGTCTGGGGATCTTTCCTGCCCAACCCTGCTCTGCTGCTGGCTCCGCCCCTCTTACTGTCCCAGTTGACCAGTTCAGTTGTTGTTGGGCTTCCGTATAATTCAATAATCTGTTCTTTGGCTGTGTCTTTGTTCTCCAAACCTTTGTTGTATTCAAACTTGGTTGTGGGAGAAGGCACAGTGTTTCCACCTATGCCTCCATCTTGACGGAAGTCCTCTGGTTTTGAAATTAGGATAATGCTGGCCTTTTAAAATAAGCTTGAAAGTCTTCTTTTCTCTTGATTCTTTTGGAATAGTTGGACAAGCATGTTGCATCCACCAACTGCGAGAGCAAATGTCGGAGACTTTCAGGGTTCCAAAGATGTTACTTTATTGGCCAAGTTTAACCTGTGCAGGGGCGAACTCTCAAAGTGTCCAGAGACACAGTGCCTGCAAGGGCTGCAAATGAGAGTCACACCCAGCGCTTACAGCTAAGTCCTTATATAGAGGCAAGCAAGCAAGTGTTGCACAGAAGCAGATGTGGCAGTTAGCTATTGGATTACAGAGCCCGCGTGCGCAACAGGATGGGGTCTAACTCAACTGGGAGGAAAATTTTGAAACTAAACAGATTGCAATCAACTTACAGGATGTTTGCTAGGGACGCAGGCTCCTTGGGGCTGAGACTATTTTCTTGTTCCCAACAAAGGATAGGTGTTCTTTAAATATTTGGTGAAATTCTCTTGTCAAGCCATCTGATCCAGGAACTTTGTTTGTTGGGAGTTTTCTGATTAACACTTCAATTTTATTGGTTTTGTCTATTCAGATGTTTGGATCCTTCCTGATTGAGTTTTGGAAGATTGTATGTTTCTAGGAATTTGTCCATTTTGTCCAGATTGTCCAGTTTGTTGGCATGTAGTTGCTTTTAATATTTTCTTACAATCCTTTGTATTTCTTGAATATCAGTTTTTACTTCTCTTTCATTTCTGATTTTATTTATTTGGTTCCTTTCTCTTTTTCTCTTGGTTGGTGTGGTTAAAGGTTTGTCAATCTTTTTTTATCTTTTCAAAGAACCAGCTCTTGGTTTCATTGATCTTTTGTATTGTTTTTTTAAACTCTATTTCATTTATTTCTGCTTTGATATTTATTATTCCCATTCTTCTACTCAGTTTGGATTTTGTTTCTTGTTCTTTTTCAAGTTCCTTTAGGTTTAAAATTTGATTGCCTATTTGAGGGTTTTTGTTTGTTTGTTTCTTTCTTGAAATAGACCTGTGATGCTCTGAATGTTTCTCTTAGGGCTGCTTTCTCTGTGTTCCATAGATTTTGGGTTGTGTTCTCATTTTCATTGGTTTTTAAGGTATTTTTTAATGTTTCTCTTGATCTCATTGTTAACCTATTTATTGTTTAGTTACATATTGTCTAGTCTTCATGTCTTTGTGCATTTTTAAGGTTTCTTGTGTGATTGATATCTAGTTACATACCATTGTGATTAGAGAAAATGCTTGATCTCAGGTTTTTAAAAATTTATTAAGACTTGTTTTATGGCCTAACATGTGTTCTATCCTAGAAAATGTTCCATATGCAGTTGAAAAGAGTGTGTGTTCTGATTCTTTGGGGTGAAATGTTCAGAAAATATCAATTAAATTGATCTTATCTAATATTCATTTAAGGTGCTGTCTCCTTGTTGATTTTCTGCCTGGAAAACCTATCCATTGATGCCAATGGGTGTTAAAACACCCTACTCTGAGTGTATTACTGTTGATCTCACCCTTTATGTCCATCAAGATTTGTTTTATATATTTAGCTGCTCCTATGTTGGGTTCATTAATGTTTGCAAGGGTTATATCTCCTTGTTGAGTTGCTCCCTTTACCATTATGTAGTGTCCTTCTTTGTCTCTTACTATAACATTTCTTTTAAAGTCTAATTTTTTAAGTATAAGTTTTGCTACTCCAGCTGTTTTTTAATTTCCATTTGCATGAACTATCTTTTTCTGTGCCTTTTAGTCTGTGTGTATCTTTTGTTCTGAGGTGGTTCTTCTCTCGTATATTATATATACATATATATATATATATATATATATATATATATATATATGGATCTTGTTTTCTCATTCATTTAGCTTCCCTATGTCTTTTGCTTGTACCATTTAAGCCATTTACATTGAAAGTATTGTTGATAGAAATGAATTTATTGCTATTTTATTCTTTTAACTACATTCTCCCCCCCCCCCCCCCCACTTCTTAAAGCAAGGCTTTTAACATTTTTTTGCAGAAGTGGTTCAAAATTAACATACTCCTTTCGCTTTTTCTTGTCTGGGAAGCTCTTTACTTTTCTTTCAATTTTAAGTGATAACCTTGCTGAGTAAAGTAGCCTTGATTATAGATCCTTGCTTTTCATCACCTTGAATATTTCACGCCATTCCTTCTCTCCTGAAATGTTTCTGTTGAGAGATCAGATGACAGTCTAATTGGAGCTCCCTTGTAGGTAACTACCTGCTTTTCTTTTGTTGCTTTTTAGAATTCTCTACTTGTCTCTAAGTTTTGCTATTTTATTAATGACATTTTTGGTATGGGCCTCTTTGGGTCCTTCTTGTTTGGGACCCTCTGAGGTTCCTGGACTTGTGTGTCTTTTTCCTTCAACAGGTTAAGAATGTTTTCAAGCAATATTTCTTTAAATACATTCTCAAACCATTGCTCTTTTTCTTATCCATCTGCCACCTCTAGGATGAAGACATTGTTATACTTCATTCTGTCACATAGGACCCTTAAACTATCCTCATTTTTTAATTCTTTTTTTTTTTTTTTTGCTGCCCTGATTGGGTGTTTTCTGGTACCTTGTCTTTTAAATCATTGATTCATTTCTCTGTTTCATGTAACCTATTGTTTATTCCTTTTAATATATTCTTTATTTCAGATACTATATTATTCATTTGTAACTGTTTCTTTTTCATGCTTTCTATGTACCTTTTTATGTTTGCTATCTTTTTGTTGAAGTTCTCACTAAGTTTTGAGCATCCTTATAATCATTTTTAACTCTATATCTTGTAAATTGCTTGCTTTCATTTCATTTTATTTTTTTCTGGAGATTTTTCCTGTTTTTTTTTTCATTTTGAGTATGTTTCTATGTCTTCCCATTTCTTGCTGCCTCTCTTATTTGTTTCTATGTGTTTGTAGATCTGCTATGACTTTTGTACTTGGTAAGGTAGCTTATGTAGTAGGTGTTCTGAGAATCTTAGTGGCTTAATCTTCTTGATCACCCAAGCTGGATGCTCCAGAATTGTCCCTTATGTGGTTTATGTGGGTCCTGTCATTGCAATTGAGTTTTGATTTCTATTGGTCTGTTTGAGCAGGAGTGGACCTTCAGGCTGGTTGACTGTGAGGATGGACCTGTACCTCAGTGTACAAGCTGCTGTGCAGTTGCTCACCACACAAAGGGGAGTTACCTCAGCAAGGTGTGATGCCTGCAGAGATCTCCCTTTGAATATGCCTCTTGTAAAGTGAATTGGACCCTGCTCTGATGTTATCTAAAGCTGACCACTTGGTGTATTGGTTCTAGGCCTTCTTGGATGGAATCTGAGGTAGACCAATGTCCGACACTGTCTGAGTCTGGCTCTGAGAAACCTGTTTGGAGCTACCAAGTGATCCACCATTTGTGTCCGTCTTTGCTTGGCCTAGGTGTGTGAGAGAAAGACCAAGTTGTGCACCAAGGCCAGTTTTTACCAGCACTGGGCTCTAGGTCAGGTCAGCAAAAGGTCTACTTCTGTATGAATGTGCCTGTTGGCTGCCTGTTAGGCTCAGTCACTGAAAGAGCATCTCTCAGTACTTAAGTTGCATTAGGTAGGTTATCAGTGAGTTACCAGGTAGGGACAAGTGGTGTTTACCAGAATGCTACATTTTTGAACTTGGTGCCAGTGCTGGCTATGAGGCTACTTGGCAAATGTCCCAGGGAATACCAGTCTAGCTGCCACCTAGTGGATGGTCACATATGTTCATGGTGGGGTAGGGTCTCAGGGAGTCATCAGGGTGACGTCAGCAGAGTTGATCAAGTTCAAGCAGATCAAGATTTGGCTTGATCCAAAGCCAAATGGGAGTGTGATGGGAGGGCTCTGTACTGCTTTGGGGTGCAAGGGAAAATAGCCCTCATCCTTGGGTCTTTGTGCTACACAAACCAGTCTATCCCAGATTTTACCAAGCACCTGAGCTCAGTGGGGGAGCCACCTTGAGCCAGTAGGATTGAGCCAGTGGATCTCCCACGAGGGGGAGGTGCCAGTGAGGCTTGGGGGACGACGTGGGGAGTGGCTTTTGCACCAAAGCCATATAACTCAGTCACTGACGTCCCCTGAGTCTGCCCTGACCTCTGCACATTTACCCAGGCAGCTGACTCCTCAGCAGGGCATAAGCTTCAGTGGGTGGGGCTACAGAGAATCCAGAGGGTGGAGCTATTGCTTTCCCCCAAGCTAATACCACATGGAGAGGAGTGCTCCACCCAAGAAATTCAGCATCTACAGTGTGGGAGAATAACTCAGCACAGAGATCCTGGCAGCTATATCTTCAGCTCTCCCCGAAGAGCCACAAATCCCCATCTCTCATCATGTGACTCTAGTCTGCTGTGCCCTCCCTCCACAGGAATCCAGGATAAGTAGTTGTGAATGAGATTTTGTGCACTGGCCCTTCAAGAGCATAGCTGTGTCTCTAGCAGACTCCTGTCTCTTCCTATAATTTGGATATTGGAACATTTAAAGATATTTTGGCAGTTCTTAAGCCTCTCCTCATTTTTTGAATTCTTGTTTCTTCATTCTTTTTTGTTTGGTTGTTTCTTTCTTCCTTCTGGTCCATTCCATTGATTTGAGCCCGTTTCCTTCCCATCACTATTGGTTCCCTGTGCATTTCCCTTCATTTCACTTAGTGTAGCCTTCATTTGTTCATCTGATTTGCGACCAAATTCAACTAATTCTGTGAGCATCCTGATCACCAGTGTTGTCAACTATGCATCTGATAAGTTGGCTATCTTTTGGACGCTTAATTGTATTATTTCTGGAGCTTTGTTTTTCCTTTTTGGCCATTTTTTGTATTGTCTTGCCTGTTAAGTATGAGGGGTGGAGCCTTAGGTGTTCACCAGGGCAAGGCAACCCAATTTCTGGATTGCGACACTGTATGTGGGGGCGGGGTCCAAGAGGGAACAATGGCCCTTTGCTCCACTCTGTGTTGGACCTCAGTCCCTTCCACTGTTTCCCCCAAGCAAACTGGGCCTTTCTGGTGCTGATTCCTGTGTGGGTGGGCTTGTGTACATTCTAGGACCCTGTGGGTCTCTCCAATGAACTCTCCTGTGAGGCTGGGAGTCTCTCCGTGTGCCTCAACCCCCACAGGTGTTTTCAATCAGTGTTTTGAGGCTTTATTTCCCAGTGCTAGGAATCTGGGTCTCGCAATCTGTCTTGCTCCCCAGTTATCTGTGCAAGAATGTGGGACTGCTGCCCAGTCAGCCAGCTGCCTTGCGCACAGTACCCCGCTTTTCAGCTGCCCCCTCGTTGAGTCTGCCCATTGCCACCCCATGCCTGGGGTCTGCCACCTGCTGCCTGGGCACTCAAGGTCTGTCTGGTTCCATCTTGCACACCCAGGGTGCCTTGCGCACCCGGTGTCCCCACTTCCTGTGCTGTGACCCGTCTCTGCTCTGCCTACCGACTCCACCCCGCCTACCAGTCTGGATGAATGTGTCTATTTCAGCTCCTTGGCTGTCTGACTTCCGTAAAGTTCAACTTTCTGTCAGTTCCAGTTGTTGTTTTGTTTTTAAATTTTTGTTGTCCTTATTTTGGTTGTTTGAGGAGACACAGTGTGTCTATCTACGCCTCCATCTTGGCCAGACCTATCTCTTCCTGTTGGATAGAATCCCCACTGATTTTCACAGCCAGATGTTATATGGGTGCCTCTTCATGGCCGTGGTTCTCTGAGCTGGGGTGCCTAGCTTGGGGTTAAGACCCCATGCTCCTTATGAGGAACCTTTTCAGTTGAATTATAACTGTGGTATCTCAGCCACCACCTGTGGGACCAGGGCCAGACTGTTTTCACGTCTCCATCTTTCCTGCCAGTCTTGTAGTGGATTCTCTGTAAATCCTTGATTATAAGACTTCTATTCATGCCTGGCTGGTGTGGGTCAGTGGATTGAGCACCAGACTGCAAAACAAAGGGTCACCAGCTCAGTTCCAGTCAGGGAACATGTCTGGGTTGTTGGCCAGGTCCCCTATATAGGTAGGGCACGTGTGAGAGGCAACCACACATTGATGTTTCTCTCCCTTTCTTTCTCCCTCCCTTTCTCTCTTAAAATACGTAGATAAAATTTTTTTTTTAAAGACTTCTGTTCAGCTAGTCTTCAGTTGGTTATTAATGGTGATGGCTCTATATTTTAGTTGCAATTCTAGTTTCATCCTAGGAGGAGGTAACTGTAACATCCACCTACTTCACTGCCCTCTTGGATCTCCTGTAGTAAGTCATTATTGAGTTCCTCCTACATGCTGATTTACTATTCTAGGCCATGGGGTTAAAATATTCAATAGGGCATAAGAAGATCCTTGTTCTCATGAAACTTAGAGCCTTCAGATGTGGAAAACAATCATGAACAACAATGAATTATATGTATATACACTTGTGTAGTTCTTGCTGTCTGTCATGCTTCCAATAACTTGATGAGGCAGATACTGTCATTATGTACATTTCATGATAAAGAAATTGGAAGAAGTCTTGATCTTCAGGGATCCCACAGGTAGTGAGGAATTTGGATGCATGTGCTGTGTCTCCGGAGTCTGTCTTTTACACCTTCACATGGAAAATTAAAGCTATCACTGCTGAGTGGCCTTTTTAAACTGAGTGGTCCCAACAGGCCTATCTCTCTGAGGACATGATCAAAAGCTGAGGTCTGAAAAACAAAAAGTCAACTGCACAAAGACTACAACAAAGAACAACATGTTCAAAGGCTCTAAGACACAAATAAGCTTGGCATGGAAGAGCATCAAAAAGACCAATGTGGCTAGCAAGTCAAAGGGAAAAAGTAAAAGGTGAGGTGGTTATGAGGAGGTCAAATCAGGTAGGGCTTCATAAACCAACAAAAGGAGTGTAGACATTTGTTATTTTTTAAATAATGCTATGCCAAAAAATAAATTTCAAAACTTGCCTTTACTGTTGATTATTCATACATTTTTTCATAGTAACTACCATAAAATCTGTACCAATAAGAAGAAAAATTATGGGCACATTGCAATAAGGGATTTTAAAATCAACTTTTGGGTCTTTGAAAATGAATACAAAAAATGTCCGGCTTCTGTAACATCTGCTCCTATGTCATCTTACGCAGTTATTATCTAAATATTCAAGTTGAAAGTGATTGGAATTCTTAGCAAATAGTGGTAGTGCTTCAACAAGAGCTGTGTCCACAGTAGTTCTATATTATACACTTTTTTACTTACAATTCTATAGCATACATTTTCTCGTATTTGAATGTTTTCAAAATTGATTTGCATTTTACAATGAAGTTGTACATGTATATATTACCAAAATAATTGGTAGCATCTTTCAGAAGTTGTGATTTCTGCATCTTGCTGGGAAAGGGCAATATGAAAATTGAGTTATTTACATTTCCAGCAGAACCCAGAGTCTTTGAAATGGATTGTTCCACTGTATTTGTGGCTTCTTGAAAGAGAGTTAGATGTTTAAGAAGGTGCTGCCTTTTTATTCATTACACTCTAGCTCCATCTGGTTCCCGAAAGTTAACACGGTGTAAAGATGGTGTTCCTAGAGTTAAGGCCGGGATTCCATGCCTTCAACCATCACTTAGCCTTGTGTGTTTCACAGCCATAGATGGACACTTCATATATGTGCCTCACTTTTGTATCCTGATGGATCCAAAAGTATATGGAACTTGTCATTCAAATGCCCCATTGCCCTTTTCAAAATTAAAAGATACATAACACATCTGAAGTCTGATGGGAGTATTATTGTCATATAGAATGTAGCAGCAGAATATTAGATTAAGTGCTTTTGTATACTTTTCTACAGTCCCTGTTTCTAAGTCATGATCTAATTGACCCTGCCTACCTCTCTCAGATATTACTTATAACAACTAACATTTATAGAGTGTTTCTTTTTTTTTGACATATAAAAATGTATATATTTAAAGTGTACAACCTGATCTCTTGATATAGGTACATGTTATGAAAACATGACCTCAGTCAAGCTAATTAACATCCCTTGAAGATTCTGTATTCTTTTTTTTTAAAATAATTTTTTAATTTAATTCTTGTTCAAGTACAGCTTTCTGTCTTATATTCCCAACCCTGCCCGCCCCCGCGCCATGCTCCCCACCTCCCTCCCATTTCCACCCCCCACCCTTAGTTATTGTCCATGTGGCCTTTATACTTGTTCATGTGAGTCCATCCCCTTTTCCCCTATGATTCTCTCCCCTCTCCCCTCTGGACCCTGTCAGCCTGTTCCCTATTTCAGTGTCTTTGGTCATATTTTTCTTGCTTGTTTGTTTTGTTTAGATCCCTGTTAACGGTGATATCATATGGTATTTGTCTTTCAACACCTGGCTTATTTCACTCAGCATAATGTTTTCCAGTTCCATCCATGATGTTGCAAAGGGTAGTAGTTCCTTCTTCCTTTCTGCAGCATAGAATTCCATTGTGTAAATGTACCATAGTTTTTTGATCCAGTCATTGACCGATGGGCATCTAGGTTGCTTCCAACTCTTGGCTATCGTGAATTGTGCTGCTATGAACATTGGGGTGCATAGGTTCTTTTGGATTGGTGTTTCAGGATTCTTAGGATATACTCCTAAGAGTGGAATTGCTGGGTCAAAAGGCACGTTCATTTTTAGTTTTCTTAGAAAATTCCATACTGTTTTCCATAGTGGTTGTACCAGTCTGCAATCCCACCAACAGTGAACTAGGGTCCCCTTTTCCCCACAACCTCTCCAGCACTTGTTGTTTGTTTCTTTGTTTATGATAGCCGTTCTGACTGGTGTAAAGTGGTATCTCATTGTGGTTTTAATTGGCATCTCTCTGATAGCTAGCGATATTGAGCATCTTTTCATGTGTCTCTGGATCTTCTGTATGTCCTCCTTGGAGAAATGTCTGTTCAAGTCCTCTGCCCATTTTTTAATTGGGTTGCTTGTCTTCTTTGAGTGGAGTTGAGTGAGTTCTTTGTATATTTTGGAGATTAAACCTTTGTCTGAGGTATCATTGGCAAATATGTTTTCCCAAACAGTTGCTTCTCTTTGTATCTTGATACTGGTTTCCTTAGCCATGCAAAAGCTTTTAATTTTGATGAGATCCCATTTGTTTATTCTTTCCTTTGTATCCCTTGCTCTAGGGGACGTATCAGTAAAAATATTGCTGCATGGAATATCTGAGATTCACTTGCCAATGCTCTCCTCTAGGGCTTTAATGGTTTCACGGCTTATATTTAAGTCTTTTATCCACCTTGAATTTATTTTGGTGTATGGTGTAAGTTGGTGCTCAAGTTTCATTTTTTTGCATGTAGCTGTCCAGTTCTCCCAACACCATTTGTTGATTATAGAGTGTTTCATGAGAGTCAAACACCATGTTAAGTTCTTTACTTGGATGCCTTAAGTATTTCCTACCACACCCTGGATGGTAATAGAATTTCCATTTTATGGATGAACAAACTGAGTCTCCGAGGGAAGGAGTAACTTGCCCTCAGTCACATAACCAGACAATGGCAAACTAGGATTCAAATCTAGACAATTCTAGGTTTGTCCCCCACTCACCTCTGCTCTTGTCTTTCATCCCTGTACCTTGAAATACAGATGCCAAGAGAAAGAAAATTCACTATGTCAGGGCTACTCCACTTAATACTTATCTAGACCACCAAGTAGACTGTAAACTTCTATTTTTTTAAAGATTTTATTTATTTATCTTTAGAAAGGAAGGGAAGGAGAAAAGGAGAGAGATATCAGTGTATGGTTGCCTCTCATGAGTCCCCTGCTGAGAACTGGCCCGCAACCCAGGCATGTGCCCTGACTGGGCATCTAACCACAATCATGTGGTTCGCAGGCCAGAGCTCAATCCACTGAGCTACACCAGACAGGGCAAGACTGTAAACTTCTTCAAACAGGAATTGTGTTTTATAGTTCTTCTGTGCCCTTGCTGGTCCCTGGGGAAAATCTCACAATAATTACATGTTTTGCATGTGTAATGCACTCCTGTGTATAATCTACACCCATGTTTTTGACCCAAACATTCAGGAAAAAATCTTTCAATTTAATTTTTTATTATTTATTTATTTAGGTTTAGATATGTTTTCTTGTATTATAAAGGAATTTTAGCATTTATTTTTGAACATATAGTACAAGAAATTTTATGTAACAAATAATTACAAAACACAATAATAGATACAAGGTGTTTCAGGCACTACCCATGTACAATGAGCATCCAAACTTTTCCCTCAAAAATTTGGGCAAAAAATGCCCATTATAGAAAGCAATATATGGTATTGGTGGGTGGATTATTCCTCTTCAAGTGCAGGGAGCCTTATCAGATTGCTCTGAAAATGATAACTCACAACAAATCATCACCACTTTTCCTTCCCATTGGTGGTGTTAGATGTATATTCCAATGTTTTATCTGAACATAGGTCATATCTGTAATTTCTTAGAATTATTGTGTATTTGTTGGCTTCCTGGCAGGAAACAGATAATTCATTCAACTGAGCAATCAATAATTTTGTAAAGGTGAGATTTTATGGTATTTGTCCCTCACCACCTGGTGTATTTCACTTAGCATAATGCTCTCCAGTTCCATCTATACTATCACAAAGGGTAGGGGCTCCTTCTTTCTTTCTGCTGCATAGTATTCCATTGTGTAAATATACCAATTTTTTTCTCCATTCATTTACTGATGGGAATGTTGGCGAAGGTGTGGGCAGGATTTCAGGAACACAGAAAAGGATCATGCAGTCCTCCAGGGCTAATGGCTTCAGGAAACTCTCATCACCTCTCTGCCTAAAAGGCAAGGGGAGTCTAGTTATTGGACACCAGAGAGAGCAGAATGGAGAAGACCAGCTGGCAAAAGCTGTAGCTGTTGGTTAGAGAAAACTGTAGCAGCCCAGCAGAGAGGAACAAGACAATAAGGACTGTGACTTCTCCCTTCTCCCACCTCCCTCTCTTGTCACATCTTCCTCCTATTAGCTGAAGATAACTGCAAGCCAAGGTGCAAGGAAGCCCCTACTGAAGTCCTAGAGTCAGTTTTCTGGTCACTGATCAAGTGCCGAAGGGTGACAGTGCATTTGGTGGGGGCAATCAGACGATGTTCCCCCCACCTTATGAGAAAAGCCAAATGTGTAACCTATAAAGTTCAGCTGAAGTGATGACAGTATAGCTCTCACTGATCCATGTAATATTCATCCATTAAACAACTAGTTGTTTATAGTCTCACAGGTACTAGGCAAAGTGGATAAATCCAGCCAGATTTATCTAGTCTTTGAAGTGCAACTTGAAGAATCTTGGAAACATTAGGTCTTCCAAGACACTTGAGCAATATAAGGCATCATCAACTCAGGGATCTAACACAGCTTTGAAGAAATTTATTCCTGGGAGTCGTGGAATAACTATGAAATTTTACACACAGAGATCTCTCTCAGACACCGTTGAATCCTATCCTCATGGGGAATTTTCTTTATGAATTTTACATAGTAATATTTTAACATCTTTACCCCATACCATTAATATAACATTTGTTTTTACACTAAAATACATGAGTTCTGAAGATAATTAGGCATTATCTTTCTTCAAAATAGCAAAATAAAAGAACCAGACCATTGGTCTAGTTTTGGGATTATAAAAAAACCTGTTTTACACCAAAATGAGTATCTTTAATGTATGTTGGCTTCAATTAATACTTGTTATAATGATGAAAAAATAAATTTTATAAGTTGCTTAGAAAAATTAATGAATATTAAAGCAAAATTAAGACTGTTCGTAAATAATTCCCTTGTTTTTTGGTTATTACTTTGATGGGTGGATTGAATTTCATGAGAACCTTCTAGAAACAATTAGTCAATTTGCTAGAACTGCAGGCAGTATATATAATGTAAGTGCTGTAGAGGCATTGTATTAGCATTTCAAAACTGTTTATGATTGCTATTATTTTGCCTGTTTCACTTCTTGTGTAATAAAATCAGCATATTTTTTGCTGAATACCATGAAGCAGAGATCTTTGGCACATATTCCATGTTTACATTTTCCCTGTAAGCTGTTTAATGACACTCTGAAGGAAAAGCTGATGATAGAAGTTGATAGAATCTCAAACTAAAGGGTATCATTTGAAAAGCCACAACGGGCAACGCTGTCTTTGCTTGAAGGCTGAATTAGTTTGTGAGAAGAATGTTCTGATTTGAACTAGGGCTTCTGGTTGGCAGGTCATGCTCTTAGCTTGGTAACCAACCCTTGTGCCTAAAGCAAGGCTCTTGCCTCACTGAGCCTTCATTTCTTCAGTTGTAAAATCATTATACTGACTTTTCATGGCTACCAAGTCACTTTCTAGCTTGAAAATTTCATAATTTGCTGCTAATCAAAATATAACATGGTCTTAGAGTATATTTTATAAGTTCTCTATATAATACATATTCAAAACAGATGCACATTAATTTATCCAGCTTCCAAAGTAAAGTCTTCTGTGAATATTGATTAGAGTGTGGAATCAATGACTCCAAAAATCTGTTCTCATTCTTGCTCATTCTTCTTAGTCCCTCCATATCTTGCTGCAGCTTCCCATTCACTGAACCCACCCGGAAGCCAGAGGTCACAGGAGTTCGTGGATGTAGCCCATGTAGTTTGGGGGCTGAGAAAATGGTAGAGAAGGGTGGAGTGTAGATTGAGGGTCAAGGGAAAATAATTCAGCACACTACTGTGGTGTTAAATTTCTGTCCTCCAAAATGTTATGTGCACATCCTAACCCTGGTAGCTGTGAATGTGACCTCATTTGGAAATAAGGTCTTTGCAGATGTGATTGAGTTAAGATGAGGCCATACAGGAGCAAGGTGGGCCCTAAGTTCAATGAATAGTGTCTTCATAAGGAAAAGCAGAGGGAAATTTGGACACAGAGGATACACACAGGGAAGAAGAAGGCAATGGAACAATACAAACAGAGGTTAGAGTGGGGTAGCTGCAAGCCAGGGAATAAGGATCGTCAGCAACCATCAGAACCTAGGGAGAGCCAAGGAGAGATCCTTTCCAAGACCCTTCAAAGGGAGCACAGCCCTGCTGCCACCTAAATATCAGATTTCTGGACTCCAGAAAAAGAATCTCTGCTGTTGTAAGCAACCCAGTTAGTGGTGATTTGTTATGGCAGCCCCCAGAAACAAACACGCATAAAACAGCCATGTTGTATGATACCAATTATAACCCAGCTACAGTTAAATTCCCCCTCCATTTGATTTTTTGGTTGTTGTTAAATGATCATAGCCCCAAAGCTGGGTTACATATAATGTCATCATAGGGATAGGAATGTTTGTAAGTGAAGCAGGGAGAGTTACCTACTAGGACTAAAAAGTGGTTTTCCGAGACTTTGGGCTAGATAATACTATGCTCACCCAAATAAATGCTCCCTTTACATGGCTACTCTGTGGCACATGACCAGTCAGCGTCCTCCTGGTTTCCCTGGGACTCATTCCTAAAACCTGTCCTCTCAACTCCCTGTGGCTGACCTGGGTTGTACTTACCCTCTTTCAGATTCCACCAGCCTCACCATATGTACTGAGCAGTGCTGCATTAGTTCTGTTCCCTGGAATCTGTTCTTTCTGAGCCCCACTAGCTAAGGTTTCATATGCTGCTTTCCAAAAAAAAGAAGAAAAGGCCAGATTATAAAAGATTGCTGATACAAAGGTCCATCAACCAGCCACTTAATCCCTTCTTTGCTCCCCTGCTTCCCTACTGCACCTTGCTTAATTTGGCATCATCTGTAATAAGTAGGAACTTCTGCTTTAAGGCAAATTGAAGGAACTGGTCTCAGGTTTGCTTTGCTTTTTTTTGGTCCCTGAAACAACTAATAAAATTGGAGAAAATATAAGAAACAATGTTTTCAGATATTGAGCAGCAGGCAGTGATTCCTGAGAGAGTGGAAACAAATGAGAGGAGGTGTATCGTTGCCTCTGTTTATTTCCTAGAGTGAGTTTCCAGACTCCAGTACAGGGAAAGGAAACTAGACAAAGCCCAGAAGCCCAGAGATATCCTTGAGTTGAGAAGATAAACTTGGGAGTTCAGGATAGTCAAGGTGGATAGTATTTACAGGTTAGGGTACTGGAGAGGGAAGAGCTGGGTGGGGAAGAGGGGAAAGAGAACACCCAGTATGACCCAATAGCCTCACTTTAAATATTTAACCTAGAAAAATAAAGTACATTTCCATAGGAAACACTCCTATAAGAATCGTCATAACACCTGTGTTCATAATATCCTCAAATAACATAAATTTCACCAATAGAAGAATGAATAAAATTGTGATATGTTCAAACAATGGAACATAACTCATCAAAAAAAAATAAATGAAATATTGATACCTGCAACCACTTGGATGAATTCAAGATCATTAAGCAAAAGAAGCTGATACAAAAGACTCATTAGTACATCAATCCATTAACAGGAAGTTCAAAAAGAGACAAAACTACCTTGAAGTGTAGAAATTAGAATGGTAGTTGCTCAAGGAGTGAGGTGAGCGAGGGACATAAAGAATTCTAGGTGATAGAAATGTTCTATGTTCCAATTGAAGAGTTGGCCATAGGAATGCATATGTTTACCAAACCACAACAAATATTACATTTAGTATCTTTGCAATATAAATTTTATCAAAAATATTTCACATATCAGGGTACTCCGAGAGGCTATAAAATTATTTTGTTATGCAGGAGAGACTTTTGAAAGCAAGTATTTCTTAACTTAAAATAAGTCAGGAATTTATTGGAACTGGGAAATGATTCTACTGTATATTTAGTTTCTAATACTAGCAATAGTTATTATTTTAAGGGTCAACCTCTGTACAATTCTGCACATAGGAAATGAGAGGACTGTTAGCAAGAAAGAAGTCAAATGTCATCTGAAAGCTAGTCACAGTGATTTTCATGTCTTGGGTAACTGGGAAGCCTGGATTTTATACTGTGAGACTATTTGACTATGGAACCTGCCGCTGCCCGCAGCAGCAAGGGTGGTCGCGAGGTGAGGCGAGAGACTTAAAGAATGGAGAGGACCATAAGCTCTGCTGGCAAATGGCAACTTTATTCAAGGAACTGCTGGCTTATATGCAGAACTGCAGTGGCCTGAGAACAATGTTGTTTTACAAAAGTTTGTACACTCCCGAAAGCTATCAAGAGGGCAAGATGTTCTCATATCCTAGAACATTAGCCCAAAGATAGCAGTGTCCTCATGACTATCACTTTCTTGGAACATGACGCATATGCCAAGATCTTGTTCTTTCCTTCAAGGCTGAGAAGGAGAAGGTCCGGAAGATGTCAAGATACCCGCCGGCTCCAGGGACCAGAAACCAAGTCCCTCCACCATTTTCACAGTGGGGGACTCTGTCCTTGGTCCCCTGCGGCCTGGCGGGCTCCCACAGGAACCTAGTCTAGTTGTTAATCAACCTTTTATATAAACCACACAGAATTTTGGTTATACCCATTTTATGAAACATAGTTATTCCTTCTTCTGGTCCGCTTCCTATCCTTCTCCACATGTTTCTGCCTAAAGAAAAATGTATCTGGGCTCTGTGCCTCCGATGTATGTTCTGTTAAAAAGAAAAAAAATCACAGCAATTTGGTATATAGAAGAAAAGATCATGACTAAAACCTCATTAAGGTTTCCTGATTTGTTTCAGAGACTCAGATTGTGTTTTTAAAATTATATATGTTTTTAATTCACATATTAGCCATACACAGAGCAACTGTTGCATTTAAATTCATCTGCCCATAATAAGCAACAAAATTTCAAGCACATAAAATTGATTTCTTCATCTTTCAGAGAAATTAAAAAACAGTAATGTTGAACAGCACTGTGTAGAAATGATCACAGTTAAGTGTTTTTTCATATTTCTTTTCCTTCTATTATTATTCTAATACCTGCAGGAAAACATCATTATATAACTGTATATATAGACTTTTTGAGAGCCCAGAAGAACCCAATGGGCAAGAGACTAGGATAATATTGTAGTTTGAAAATGTGATGGTAGGAAGACCATTGAAAAGACCACTCTATTTATTCCTAGTATAATTAAGATATAAAGGTAAAATGTGTGTGTATATGTACACACACACACATCTATGTAAGTGAATACACACATAAGGAATATACACATAAATGAAACATTTATGACTGGAAATAATGTCATTAAACAAAAATATTTCTAAAGAGCCTTTGTTTAACTAGCTGAAATCAGGATTATGATTTTGAAGCAATGAATATTAATTTCATTAACTAATTCTCCCTTTCTATGACTTCTAATTAGAGTAATCACATTATGTGCAGTCCTTAAATGAATATTTCAAGTATTTCCTTTGGCCAAACCTATACATTTCATCTCATACCACGGCTTTTTACCTAATTACCCAAAGCAGTAAGAATAGCATGTTTGTATTTCATAATCCTTCCTTTCCTCATCCCCTTTTTCAACAAGAGATGGTGACAACAGTCAAGTTAAAATTGTAAAATTACCATTAAATTCTTCAGTATATTTTTACCAAGTACTTTCTTATGTGGTACACACCAGTCTTGGTAGAGATGTACAGCAAGAAACCAAGTAGACAAAATTCCTGCCTCCATGGAGCTTATACTCTAGTGCAAGGATACAGACAGCAAACAAGGTGGTGACACCATAGGTGGTGGTCATAACAGGGAAATTTAAGAAGAAATATCTAGGTAAGGGGAAGTGCACCTGATCCAATTTTGAATAATTGAGAAATTACTGCATTTCCATCACCTCCCAGCTAGAAGAGGATAGAGAAGAGGATCTTTTTCTTTAAATCATAAATCCCTTCAGCACTGATCATTTACTCAGTTACCCACTGCAACACGAGTGCAGACTTTCCAACACATTTGTGACCTAATCTAATAATTTCTATGTTTTTATGTATTTCTTTTTTCTTTTTTTAAAAAATATACTTTATTGATTATACTATTACAGTTGTTTTATTCCCCCCCTTCATTCCCCTCAACCCACACACTCCCTCCCCCACCATTCTCCCCCCTTAGTTTATAACCACGTGTTTCAAGTTCTTTAGATTCTATATTTCCCCCACTATTCTTGCCCTCCCCCCTGTCTATTTTCTACCAACCATCTATGCTATTTTCTGTGCCTTCTCCCCCCTTCTCCTCCTCCCACTCCCCTGTTACTAACCCTCCATGTGTTCTTCATTTCTATGGTTCCACTCCTGATCTAGCTGTCCTCTTGGTTTGCTTTTGTTTTAGGTGTGGTTGTTAATAACTGTGTGTTTGCTGTCCTTTCACTGTTCATATTTTTCATCTTCTTTTTCTTATATAAGTCCCTTTAGCATTTCATATAATAAGGGCTTGGTGATGATGAACTCCTTGAACTTGACCTTATCTGAGAAGCACTTTATCTGTCCTTCCATTCTAAATGAAAGTTTTGCTGGATAAAGCAATCTTGGCTGTAGGTCTTTGGATTTCATGACTTGGAATACTTCTTTCCAGCCCCTTCTTGCCTGTAAGGTCTCTTTTGAGAAATCCGCTGACAGTCTGATGGGTACTCCTTTGTAGGTGACTGTCCCCTTATCCCTTGCTGCTTCTAGGATTCTCTCCTTCATTTTAGTCTTGGCTAATGTAATTATGATGTGCCTTGGTGTGTTCCTTCTTGGGTCCAACTTCTTTGGCACTCTCTGAGCTTCCTGGATTTCCTGGAAGTCTATTTCCTTTGCCAGACTGGGGAAGTTCTCCTTTATTATTTGTTCAAATAAGTTTTCCACTCGTGGCTGTTTCTTTCCCCCTTCTGGTACCCCTATAATCCGGATGTTGGAACGTTTAAAGATGTCCTGGAGGTTCCTAAGCCTCTCCTCATTTTTTTGAATTCTCATTTCTTCATTCCTTTCTGGTGGGATGTTTTGTTCTTCCTTCTGGTCCATTCCATTGATTTGAGTCCCAGTTTCCTTTCCATCACTATTGGTTTCCTGTGCATCTCCCTTCATTTCAATTAGTTTAGCCTTCATATGTTCCTCTAATTTGTGACTATGTTCCTCTAATTTGTGACTATAATCTACCAGTTCTGTGAGCATCCTGATAAATAGTGTCTTGAATTGTGCTTCTGAGAGGCTGGCAATTTCTTGGTCGCTGAGAGTTATTGGCTCTGGGACTTTGAGTTCTTCTTGCGCCATCTTTTGGGCTGTTTGTGCCTGTTCCGTAGCAGGATCGGAGCCCTAAAGTGTTCACTAGAGTTGGGCAACTAAGTCCCTGGGTTGTGATGTTGTATGTGGGGGCGGGTCAATGAGGAACTATGGCGTCTTGTCTGCCGCCTCCCGCTGTGGCCCCCACAGGTGCTGCAGCTGCCACTGTTACCGCGCTGTTTCATCCCACTGCACTCGAGTGTGCCACCGCCGTCAGCCCTCGCCCCCTGGGGCCTGCGTGGTCTGTCTCACTGTGCTCGAATGTGCGACTGTGGTCAGTCTGCCCCACACCCCACCTGGTTCCGGGCTGCCTGCGCGCCTAGGTTGGGGGATCTGTCCTGCCCGACCCTGCTCGCTGCTGGCTCCGCCCCTCTTACCGTCCCTGTTGAATGGTTAGTGGTTGTCGGACTTCCGTATAATTCAATTTTCTGGTTTTTTGCTGTGTTTTTGTTCTCCAAACCTTTGTTGTATTCAAACTTGGTTGTGGGAGAAGGCACAGCGTTTCCACCTATGCCTCCATCTTGGCGGAAGTCCTATGTATTTCTTATATACAAATTATATTGTATATTGTCAATTTGCTTGACATTCATGATGTTGGTTGGACTGTTTGTTGCTGGTACCAATGGAAACCCACAGAGATATGGAAAGTTCGTCTGTCAGTAGATAAGGGAGTAGAGTCCCGAGGAAACCGACTTGATTCAGACTTCATCTCTCACTGGCTGTGTGACCACAGGAAAGATCCTGAATATCTCTGTACTTCCATGTCTTCAGCTATAAAATGAAAATGATAATAGTACTTACCCAATAGGGATGTTGTGTTAATGTGTATGTAAAGTATTTAGAACAGTGCCTAATTGTTTGTTAAATAAAACAATACAAAGAATGACACTCTTTCAAATGTAGATAGAGTTGAAGGTTATGTTCATCACCACACCCAGGGTTGCAGGTAAATGTCGCTACTTTGTTTAATATCCTGAGGTGATACTAGATTTAGTGCCGTTTCCTATAAGATTTAAAGAGACAATAGATGCCGTGTCTCCTAGTTATGCCGTGGTTCTGAAAAGAAAACTGAATCTTTATATAGCAAAAAGGTTTTATTTGTTATTTATACTTTATTATAGTTTACTTCCATCAGAAGGTAAACTCCATGAAGGCAGGATTTTATTTTTTTGTTGTTGTTGTTATTTATAGATGTATAGCCCAAGTGCCTAGAACCTAGAATATTGTTTGGCATATGATATGCATTCATTATGTTGGGAGAAAGGAAGGCTAGAGGAAAGGAAGGAGAGAAGACAGAGGAAGGGATAAAGGAAGAAAAAAATAAATAAAAGTCTAAGGATCCAGGTTTAATTCTGGCTTAGTCACCAATGGTATTAAGGCTTTATTACATACCTATCTGTAAAATTTATTCATTTTTGAACTTTTTTTGAGTTGTCAATCTATATAATGTAATCTGCTAGACTGTGAGATCTTTGGTAGCAGATATATAAAACAGCCATAAATAACACAAGATAAATAGAGCTAAGGATTCTAAAATGGAAAAAAAAGATAGAGCAGTAAAGTGGAAGAAGATCCCATGCTAGCCTTCTATCTTTTAGAGATAGTTGGGCTGATCCTTATGATCCTCCCATGAAGTCTGTTTTAAATAATTCTTTTGAGTTTGAGTAACTTGTCAAATTCACAAACCCCATGAAACTCTGACATAAAATACATGGGGATTCTAGTAAATTATGATGATACCCTCATGTGCAAAATCAAATGAACAGTAAGAGAAGAGAGCTGTTTTCTAGGGGACTCTGATAAGATTTTTTTTTTACCTTCCAGACAGCTTTTATTGAGACTTATTTCACATATACAATTTACCCCATTAAAGTATACGATTCAATGGATTAAAATATATTTGCAGATCATGTGCTGCCATCACTGCAATCAATGTTAGAAAATCTTCATTATCCCCATAGAAACCCCATACCCATTAGCAGTCACTTCTTATTTCTCCTCCACCCCCAGCCTGAGAAAATTACTAGTCTACTTTTGGTCTCTACATTTTCCCCTTCTGGATAGTTCATCAAAATGGAATCAAATACTATGTGGCCCTTTCTGACTGGTTTCCATCACTCAGAATAATGTTTCTAAGGTTAGTTCATGTTGTAGCATTTATCAGTGATTTACTATTTTTTTCTTTTTAATGACTTTTTAATTACAGTTGATGTACCAAATTATATTAGTTTCAGGTCCCACCCACTATTAGATATTATATAACTTATCATGTGATCACCCAATAAATCTAGTACCTATCTAACACTGTATATAATAGTTATTACAATACAGCATTGGGCAAAAGTAAGTTTATAGTTCTGAGGACATAAAACACTGAGCTTATTTTTTATTTTCATTTATTTATTTACTATTGTATTCATTTGTATTATTTGTTTTCTTCTTATTATTATTGGTCTTATTTCTTATTCTTACTTATAAATATCTTTAGGTAATGATGGTTGATAATTTAACCTACTTATGCCCACCCCTGTATTATTGACTATATTCCCTATGCTGTACTTTATATTCCAATGACTATTCTGTAACTACCAATTTGTACTTAATCCTTTTACATTTTTTACCCATTCCCCCAACATCCCTCCCATCTGGAAACCATCAGAATATTTTCTATACCTGTGAGTCTGTTTTATTCAACTTGTTCATTTATTTTGTTTTTTTACATTCCACATATAAGTGAAATCATATGGCATTTGCCTTTTTTTGTCTGTCTTATTTCACTTAGCACAGTACCCTCTAGGTCCATCCATATTGTTGCAGATGACAAAATTTCATTTTTTTATGGCTGAGTCATATTCAATTATATATCTGCACCACTTCTTTTTTATCAATTCATCTATGATGAATACTAAATTATTTTCATAGCTTGACCATTGTCAATAATGCTGCAATGAACATGGGTGCATATATCTTTTTTATTTATCATTTGGGCTTCTTTGTATAAATATCCAGATGTGAAATTACTGGGTTCTTCTTTGTCCCTTATTATATCCTTTGACTTGGAGTCTAACTTGTGTAATATAAGTATCATACCACAACTTTTCTTTTTATTTCATTTGCAAGAAATATCTTTTTCCATCCCTTTACTTTCAGTGCATGTCTGTGTGTCTTTCATTCTGAAGTGAGTCTCTTGTAGGCAGGATTTATACGGGTCTTGTTTTGTTATCCATTCAGCCACCATATGTCTTTTTATTGGGGTATTTAATCCATTTGCATTTAAAGTAATTATTTATAGATATGTATTTGTTGCCACTTTATTATTCATATTTTTATCTTCTTTTCTCCCTCTTCTTAAAGAAGAAGAGGAAGAAAATTTGTCAGAGCTTTTAACATGTCTTATAATATTGGCATGAAGGTGGTGAACTCCTTTCACTGTTTTCTGAGAAGCACTTTGCCTTTCTTAAATGATAGCTTTTCTGGGCAGAGTAATCTTGGTTGTAGGTCCTTGCTTTTCACCACTTTGAATATTTAGTGCCAATCCCTTCTGGCCTGCAAAGTTTCTGTTGAGAAATCAGCTGACAGTCTTATAGGAGCTCCCTTGTAGGTAACTAACCATTTGTCTCTTGATAATTTTAAGGTTCTCTCTTTGTCTTTAACTTTTAGTATATTAATTATGATGTGTCTTGGTGGGGGCCTCTTTGGGTTGACCTTGTTGGGATTTTCTGCACTTCCTGGACTTGTATCTGTATTTTCTTCACCAGGTTAGAAAAGTTTCCAGTTGTTATTTTTTCAAATAGGTTTTCAATTCCTTGCTCTCTCTTTTCTCCTTCCAGCATCCCCATGATGTGATTGTTGGTACACTTGAGGTTGTCTCAGAGGCTCCTTATACTCTCCTCATTCTTATGGATTTTTTTTGCTGTTCTGATTATGAGTTTTATGCTTCCTTATGTTTCAAATTGATGGTTTGATCCTCTGCTTAATCTACTGTACTTTTCATTTGCTATAATGCATTCTTCGTTTTAGTGTAGTCTTTATTTCTGACTGTTTCTTTTCATGTTTTCTATCTCCATTTTTGTTTCCTATCTTTTTGTTAAAGTTCTCACTAAACTTATCTACTCTTCCCTTAACTTTATTTAGCATACTTACAACCAGTACTTTTAACTCTGTATCTGGTGGATTGTTTGTCTCCATTTTATTTGGTTCTTTTCCTGGAGTTTTGTTCTGTTCTTTCATTTGGGACAAGTTTCTTTGTCTCCTCATTTTTGGCTGTGTCCCTGTTTCTATGTATTAGGTAGAGCTGCTACATCTCCTGGTCTTGGTAGACTGTCCTTATGTAGTAGATGTCCTGTAGGGCCCAGTGGCACAGTCATCCTGGTCACCTGGGTTAGGTGCTCCATATGTGCCTTCTAGAGTGTATGCACCCACCTATTGTAGTTGAGACTTGATTGCTATGGGCATGTCAATGAGAGGCATTTACCCCACAGCAGATTGGCTACAAGGACTGGCACTGGCCACAGGGGAGGATCTTCCGTTCAGCGTCCAAATGAACGAAACAGAACTCTTTTTAGTGGGGTTCTGATGTCTGATAGTCTGCCCCTTGAGTGTGTTGATAGTGAACATGATTGGGTAGTACTTCCTCAAGGTCTGAAGCTTCTCAGGGGTGCAGACCAAGGTTAGCTGCCACCTGTGCTTTGTCCAGGGCCACCCATCATGAGCTGCATAGAAATCTTCAGATGGCTTCTATTTGTGCTGGGCTTCGAGATTCCTGGGAGAGGTCAAGCTGAAAATAAAGTACAGCTACTGTTTGTTCCAGGCCTGAAGCCATTTAGCGAGAGGTACAGGGCATGCCAAAGTCAGATGCTGCTTATTTGAGAGATTTTAGAAACTCTGAACTATGAGTCAAGATAGGCCATTTGTGTGGAAAAACCACAGGAAACATCTAGGTGTGCCCACAAGTTGGGTTGGGCCAGGTCTCAGGCCATCACCAGGGCAGGGGGAATGTGTTAGCCAGGTTGGTGGAGACTCAGCTATGGCGCCTACCTGCCAGCTCTGGAGTGGGGAGGGATGGGGTTCAACAAAGGAACAGTGGCCTCTGGCAGCATTTCTCTCTGAGAGATAGTTGTTTTGATATTTCTCAATTACTTTATATGCACAAAATTGAAGCCAAATGTTTTGAAGCCAAAACTATTCAGTTCTTTCTTATCAGTTTCTGTGCCTTTCTAGATGCTGTCCGGATCTCAGAGCGTCTGTGCATTGGCCCTTTAGGAAGAACACCTGGGGCTCCAGAAGCCCTCTGTTTCACTCAGCCACATCCTTGCTGGTTTTAACAGTCAAAAGTTATAGGGACTTTTCTTCCTGGCACTGGAACCTTGCACTGGGGGGCCTGGTGTGGGGTGGGACCCCTCACTGCTCAATGGGGATCTCCACAAACAAGATATCCTTCCTTATTTTTAACTGCTACACCTGGGTGTGGGACCAGCCTGTTTGGAGTCTCTGCCCCTTTTGCCAGTCTTTACATGGCTTCTTCTGTATATCCTTGTACAGAAGTTATAGAATTTATATAGAAGTTATAGAACTTCTGTCTGATGAGATTTTGTAAGTCTGATTTTTTTTGTGGATTCATGTATATTTATACTTCCAATGGTTTTTTACTTCTCAGAGTTATTTATGTTATTTAATATTTAGAAATTTACAAGATACGTGGCATATGCATAGTGAGAATTTATTTCTCTGTCAATAATTACTTGTATTTGTACAAAAAAACATTGCAAATATATTACATTCAGATATCCAAAATAAATTTCAGCTATGGATTTCATTTACCAGAAAAGTCCACATCAACATTTCTTGTTTTACCTTGTTTAGATTTAGTGTTTAAAAAAAAAATAGATTTAGTGTTTATACTATTAAAGAAAAGGCTGCCATTTTTTAAAAAGTAACTCTACTGATCATATAATGTCAGTACTCTGAGTGAAATATTTTACTTGAAATAGTTGAAAAGTATTCAATTTTGTGCATATAAAGTAATTGAGGAATATTGAGATGAAAAATTATAACTTCATAATTAAAATTTTCTAGCTTGCTAAACTTTAGTTGAATTATGTTGCAGACCCTGTCCAGCAGAGTCTGCCTGTTGTGGTTGACAATGAGAATCAATGCACAGGTGACAACAATCCTGTGTGGAAAAAGGGAACAGACATGACTACTCTCTCAAGGGGAGAGTGCCTATGGGTGCCTCGGCCACTCCCTCAAGAGGGGCAGGCCCTGACACTTGCCTAGACAGGCTTTTATTGTTTTCCTGGGGTCTTACATCATAGGAAGATTTATTATCTATCACATAGAACATTATTGTCTACATTCTAGGTACAATCAAGGAAATAAAAATAGCATGCAGAGGGGGGTGCAGAGGGGGGTGAGCTGATTAGCTCTGTCCTTGGGAGAGCTCACACAGGCTTTGGAAGTTACCTTGAGGATAGACAATACACATTTGTTGTTTTAGACCAGAGTGAGGGAGTTTGAGCAAGAGCAAGCCATAACAGTCTTTTCTAGGCCTGATTCCCACAGGAAAACTCAGTTTGAAGATCTGGCTCCTGCCCACCACTTCGCATCTATAGGTTTTCCATATGGAGCTGAGTCACATTTGCCAGGCCAAGACAAACCGGTCCCCTACAGAATCGTGGACTGAATGGGGTGGGAAAACACAATAACCTTGAATCAGAATTATAAGAGTTAACATTTACTGACCACCTCGTATACATCAGGCACTCTTCTAAGGCTTATTACATACTTTAACTCATTGAATCTTTATAAAAAACCGTAGGCATTTGATGATTAAATTATTTCAATCATATAGCATAATAAATCAAATTAGAGGTATTTGGCAATTGTACTCCTCTAGGGCCATTAAGTGGCAGAGCAAAAATTTGAACCAAGACCTCTCCCCCTCTAATTCTACAACCTTGAACAACCCTGTACCAAGTGTGTTGACCACCAAACAAATAGTGGCTTTGTAGAAAAGGCAATGATCCAGCCTCTGTCTATAAAGTTTGGGACTTTTTCCCCATAAGATTACCAGGACTTTTTTGGTAACCTCTATACTGAAGTGCTATGAGAATTCTAAGAATGCTTTATAAGAAGACAGTAGCTATGATACAATTCAAATGCTGAATGTTCAAGTATTTCAACATTGTTTTCTTATACATTTTGAAAGTGTTAACTGTATATTGCATCATTTCTGATCCATTGAGGTCTTAAAGAAGTAAATGACAAGACTCAATCACAGACAAAAGAATGTGGGAAAAGAATCATTTATTGAGTATATAATCAGCCGGCCTGTGCTAGGGCCTTTACTGGCATTTTCTCAAATGACATACAAAGTAATTAATTTATTCATTAATTCATTTATTGGGGATAGTGACAGAGGTGAAGTGTGGTTTAGAATATTGTAGATGATAATGGGGTAAGGGTAGAGACCGGTGGGGCTGAGGTACTTGCCAAAGATATGGAAAAAGATGGAGATAGAGATGACTTTTGGTTGGGGATGGAATGAGTTTGGAGACAGTTAATAACCATCTGACCTACTGTACATTTTACTTATTGGTTTATTGTGTTTTTGTACTTACTAGAGTATAAGATTTAAGATGGCTTCGATTATTTTTTTACTGCTGTATTTCCAAGGGTCTAAAATGAAATCTGACACAGTCTATATAAATACTTACTAAATGAATGATTTCATAAGTATCTTTTTTGCTGTGCCAATCACCTCACTAGTATTGACATGTCCATGATAAAGGACATTTCCCTTGCTCTTAAAAAAATTTCGGTCGAGGGATGAACACATAAATAGGATATTACCAGTAATGTGACCAGTACTAACTACTGTGAAGACAGGCATTCAAAAAGCACCTGTGTGATCCATTAAATCTGATCCTGTCCTGGAGAAGTAGAATGGCCTTCTTCAAAGAAGCAAGAGCACCTAGGCAGAGGCCTAAGGCGACAGGAATCACCAGAAAAGTTGGAAAGAAGGATGTTTTAGATGGAATAAACAAGGTAAAGGCTGACAAGTAAGAGGAAGCCTGGCAGTTTCAGGGAACTCTAAAGTTGCTCTTAATGTTTTTGTTTTAGTTTTGAAAAAACTGAAGGTAGAGAAGTATAATAATTGGCCCAAGGTCACAAGGAATTAAGATTCCAACCCAGTTCTGTCTGCATTCAAATGGCACAGCTTTTCCAATGTGCCCTAAGTATATGACTGTACAGATCAGTGTCTCCTTGTGTAGCAAATGCCCTCTTCCTGTTTATGTGGCTAAAACTTTCCAAATGAAAAACATTGGTCTCATTTCTTATTATTTAATATATTCCTCAGAAAAGTGTAAGCAAAACTTTCTGGCTTTTCCCATGTAATGTAGACTGAGACCAAGCTAACCAATATATAAAAGGTTACGTTCACATTCTTAGGACACCAGACATTTTGTAGATTATATGTTTGATTAATGTAGATTACATTTAATCAATGCAGCTTAAAAGGCTGAAGAATTCGTATGCCATCTAAAAAAAAGCTGATTTTCTCCTAGGAAATAGCTTGTACACAGGGGTTATCATCTCTGTGCCAAGAAAATAATTGCTGAACAATTGTACCAAATTCTGTAATAAGCAGAAAGTAAATGATGGAAGACTGGGCTTGTGTCCAGCCAATACCATCTGCGTCTGCAGCACTCCTTCCACATTACATAGTCAGCTTTGCCTTCTTCCGGAGACTTCATTTCTTTTTGCCTGTAGAACCACACATTATTTGAGTTGAAAATGTTTCTGTCCTTTTATTTTACATTTCTACTATAATCATCACCACCCATGTGCTCTGGACCATTCTATCTCCCTTCATCTTTGTGAGCTCAACATGTATCTCACAAAGGTAGGAGCATAGTGAACTTCAAGTCTATAAAAGGCAACCTATTGTGATCTGTTCGTGAAACCATGTGGGGCTCTAATAATGTCCACTGCTGAGAGAAATTGCCTCTGACTAAAAGCTGCAAATGGCAGTTCTAAATATCTGGAGTCACCTGGTGACCCAAGACTTCTTCTATCTTGGCAGTATTAATAAGAATCTTTAACATTCATCTTGGCCATTTTCTCCTATCTAAGAACAAGGTACTAATATTTGGAAAATGTGATTCTCAGCTTTTGCTCCTCCATTTACAATTTTCTGCCCCAGTTTCCTAATCTGTGAAATGGGCATAGTAACAATGGACTTGCCCTACTTTATAGTTTTGTCATGAGGAAATAATGAGATAATGTGAACAAAACTTGTAAACCAGAGACATTCTATAAATGAAAGCTGTTAATACTACTATTATCATCCAGATACAGAGATACAATTGGGTGGTTTCATTTCAGCTCTCCTACTATGACCAGCCATCATTTCAAGCAGAATGGCTCAATGATGTAGAAACCTACTGCCGAGTGTCACTAACACCACTAAATCACTTGGACTACCTTCATTCACAAAAGTAAAGAAAGGCAAAAACACAAATTTCAGGGATTTCAAATGAGTGGGTCTATTAATATTACTTCTTGTCTACTTTTGGAGAGAAGACAGTTGAGATGTTCTATAATTCTTTTCAATGACATCTCTAAATATTATTAAAAGACTAACTTTAGGACTGGGCTCTTAGCAAACATGGTTAAGAGTTTGGTTTCTAGAGTCTTCCCAATGTTCCAACAGCGCTTAGTTAGGATTGTACTTAGTTATGCTACAAGAACAAATATATCTTGAAAATGCAGCGGTTTAACATACTGTAAATTTGTCTTATATGTAAAATCTGATGTGAATTAGTAGCAGTTCTCCTTTATCCAGTGTCTCAGGAATTCAGGCTCCTTCCAACTTGAGACATTGCTGTCTCAAATGTGACTTCCAAACTGGCCAGTGCGAGGAGAAAGTTAAGAAATTGAACTCTTACTCTTCACAACAGCACGGAAGGAGCTGGAGAGACGCCCAAAGGGGTGTCTTCTCTCTAGAAGGGGCAATCTAGCCTGGGGACCACTGACCACTGGCCTCTGAATTACTCTTCACTCCTCTTATCTATTGGAAGTTTCCTCTCCCATCCTTTCTGTGGTCTTGGATTCCATCCTCCCATAGAACAGGCATTTGCCATTTCTCTAATCTTTAAGGAAATCACATTTGGGATAGGACTGTTTAGGGTTCATTAGTCTGTAGCAAGTAAGTTGTCTGCTCCATGGGAGGGGTAAAGGTGATAAAATGAAGGAGATTAAGGAGTCAAATCATGGCATTTGAGAAGACTGTTCATGCAGTCACAAGTTAGCTAGATAGTACAATTACATAGAGATTTTATCATATATTTGGATTTTGCTAATGAAGGGCTTCCTATAATCCTCTTAAATTGATTAGCCATTATTTTTGTTGTTAGCCCTAATTGTTAAGAGTGGGTTCTCATTTCCTTTCAGCTCATCTTATCATAGAAATCTTAAGAGGTGAAGAGAACTTCTATTTTCAGAGGAGCAGTTAAATGGATAGGAACAATAAGAGAAGATGTGAAAGGCCTAAAAATCTTTAGATTCCATCTGGCATCAGTGACTCTGAAGGAAGCATTGAAAGAAGGAAGTACTTGCTAGCTGAACCAGAAAGATGATTAACTATATTCACTATGGAGAGCAGTCAGAGTCATATGAAAATGTTCTCCAAACCTCCAGGCAAAAGCACAGACTCAGTGAAGACAAATAACTCTCCAAGTCATTTTGTTAGGTGAATCCATAAGGGATCTATAACTTATGAATACTCCCAATGGTTCTGTTTTAATCTTCTAACACCAATTTTAAAAAGTAGAAGTCACCCGGGCTAGCATAGCTCAGTGTAGCTGGTGTGGGCCTGCGAAGCAGAGGATTGTGGTTCAATTCCCAGTCAGGCCACATGCCTGGGTTGCAGGCCAGTACCCAGCAGGGGACTCACGAGAGGCAACCATACATTGATGTTTCTCTCCCTCTCTCCTTACCTTCCCTTCTAAAGATAATTTTTTTAAAAAAAGGTAGAAGTCCAGGTTGAGTGAGAAAGTGGCCTTTTAGGATTTCTTTGTGTGCTCTTATATCTTGTGACAGATTCTTACCCCAAATTTAAGACCTAAAAAATATGCAACACACACACACGTTTCAGCACTATTGTATATCATATGAACTGCTGGATGTCCTTTGTAACTTAAGGAAACATTCAGTAGTTCAATCTAATATACATCCTGGAGACATATTGTATTTGAGACAGTAGGCTAATTACCTCACTACATTGAAAAAGATATGTGCAGTAGTCACCTTGATGAGCCTACTAACCCCCATCTAATCAGTTACCAAATCCTGTGGACTCTACCATGAGGACTGCCACTCCCCTTTACTGCCTTCCATTGCCACCATTGGCCCAGGCCTGTATCACCACCCCAGCCTCTCACAGGCTCCCCCAGGCCTCTTCCGTCCCTTTAGACAACAGTCTATCCTTTAAAATGTTAAGCTCATCATGTCACTTTCCCACTGAGAATTCTTCTGTGGTACTCAGCTGCTCTCAGCATAATAACCAGGTTTCCCTCATACCTTCAAGAGCCCAGCATCCCCACATTCCATTTCTAGCTGCACTGTTCTTGTCACTCCTCTGCCATTTCCTCAAACAAGCTCTGCTCCTTCCTGTCACTTCCTGTCCCTTCCTACCACGTGGTCTTCACTCATCTGCTTCTGTGTGACTGTCCCTAGCTTCACCTGGCTAGTGCCTGCAGTCCTATTGAGCACTCTGTACTTTTTTCCTGTCTCTACCACTGCAGTTGATTTACACACTTAGTTGTATAACTAAGTTGCAAGTTCTACAAAAACAAACTCACAGTCCTCCAGGAGGAGGTGGTCAATTGCTGTATCCTCAGTTTCTAGCACAGTGCCCCACACAGACAGACGCTAAATACTTGTTGAATGAATGCATGAAATGGCATACCACATTCAGAGAGAAAAAGAATATTTGCAACTAACTTAACATAAAGGAGAAGGAAAGAAATACTGTGGGGTAAAGATAAGGCCATTTATTCCCTGATATGGGTAGACGGATTGAGCAAAAAGAAAAAAGGACTCATGGACAGGCACAACAGTGTGGTGATGGCTGTGGGGAGCAGGTATAAGGGAACTAGATTGTAATAGAAAAAATACAGTAAAAATTTAAATAAATAAATAAACCAATGCTTCCAAAACTGAAAAAAAATGGACTTTTAAGAATAAGTAGAATGAAGATATGCAAAAAAAGGTGGGGGGGAGTCCTTTCCTTCAAAGATAAGCACTTGGCCAAAAGTAGACAAGGAGCTGGCAGTTTTGAGTAATGGTGAAAAGTCTAGTAGAGCAAACACGAGGGGGCTTTGGTGGGTGTAGAGGCAGGTGGCTGGGACAGGAGGACTGGAAGGTAGCCTTGAATGTCACACCAGTAAGTTGGGGTACCCTTGTCAGAGACAACAGCATAGCCCCAAATGATTTTAGCAATGATGAGAATAATCTAGGTGAAAAAAAAACCCTTGAGGAACTACGCTAATGGTGAGGGGACTAAAAACAGAAAACTGAGTCAAGAGACAGTGCAAAAACCAAGGTTTCTTTTCCCATTGAACTCAAATACAATTTTAATATAAGTTGTTGAGTACAACTGTAACTTTTTCTTTGTGAATGATTCATTCATATGAAACAACTCTTTCTACCTTTTGAGAGAAACAAAACAGAGAGACAGAGAAAGACTTTTTGGTTGATTGTTTCCGTGGCAAGAGAGATGAATTTAGGCCGACTAATTTCAGCAACATGGGGATTTGTTGGCTGTTGTGCCACAAAAAAGGCCAGTTTGCTGCTGGAGACTCTCTTCTTGTCGTCTCTCCTCTGTGTTACTCTGGGCATTACTTTTACTTTCTCAGGCAAGCACTTCCTGAACTTTTTCTTACCATGGTTGTCACCACACTTTCTTTAATGCTATTTAAAAATTCCTAGAGGAGAGCTCTCAGTGCCCTAGCTGGGTTGCACATGCCTTCCTGGGGCCTGGAAAAGGTGTTCTGTGCTTGCTGCCCTCTAGCACAGAACATTGTCTGAGGGGGTGGGTCCCTACATGAAGAGGGCTTCTGTTATGGAAAGAAGGAAAAGGTCTGGGGAGATGAAACAAGAGATGCTATATATATATCATGATATAACATAACATGTATATAAAATGAGGTGCTATATATGAGATATATATTATATATCATATATAACTATATATAAGATATATAGATATATAAAATATTTATATATCTTGATGTACAGCCTCTAAAGTGCTATTGTCACATGTTTGGGGACCGTAGATCAGAACAGCTATTTACATATTTCTTCCTGCCATTCATTCACTTGTCTTTTTTTTTTAAAGATTTTATTTATTTACCTTTAGAGGGTAAGGGAAGGAGAGAGGGAGAGAAATATCAATGTATGGTTGCTTCCTGTGCACCCCCTGCTGGGAACTGGCCCCTGCTGGGAACTGGCCTGCAACCCAGGCATGTGCCCTGACTGGGAATCGAACCGCGATCATCTGGTTCACAGGCCTGTGCTCAGTCCACTGAGCTACACCAGCCAGGGCTCACTTGTCTTATAATAATCCAAAATGTCTTTTCCAGCATACCTTGCTTGCAATTTGAAGAAAACAAGAAGTCATCTTTTTTCCTCTTATGAATCTCCAGTTTGCTTAACTAAAAGATTATGTTCTTTTTTAAATAAAATTGGAGAGCACTCTTTTTATTCCAGAAATAAAAGCATATTTGTATAGAAAAGGGAATAGTTGAAAAGGTTGTTCTTTTTTTAATAAAATTGGAGAGCACTCTTTTTATTCCAGAAATAAAAGAATATTTATATAGAAAAGGGAATAGCTGAGCACAATATTTTTGCATCTTCTGATTATACCTTGTTTCAGAGTTGAGTAATATCCTAGATAGGCAAGGGGAAATAAATAAATGGAACTAATATTTCACTTAATAAATTTAAACAAAGCAAAGCATATAACCATTGCAGTTCTGGGAATCTAACCCTCATCTGGTTTAACACATCCTAATGAGTCCATTAAGTCAATGGTTCAAAATAACCCATTGATTATTTTGAATGAATATGAGCTAACTGCTTAATAGTTTATTGTATATTTCCTGTAATCATTATTACATTATTTATTTTATAATAGCAAAATAGGATTTGATAGCTGTGTAGCTGAGCAACTATATGTAAAGACATGTCATTTAAAGCATTTTGTATTTAAAAGAGAGATCTTGATATCTTTAGGAAATCAAAGCCACTAACATTATAATGCATTAAGAATGTTCAAACTCTATCTTTATGGATTTTAAATGGTAAGATTTTTACAAAGCCTCTAGGGTATACTAGAATTTGCATTGGAAGCCATTCTGTGGAATTCCAAAAGGTAGGAATTTTCATGGGCCACTGAGGAATTTTATAGAACTCCATAAAAGTGCAATTTCTATAAAATATTTCTTTTCATATTAATACACTTTAGTTTATTCATCTTTGTGCCTTTCCCATCTTCTACTTTTTAACTTCACTTTCTTACAGTTACATTTATATTACTTTCTTACAGTTGTATTCAGATACAAATCTGTACATTCATTGTATTTCATATGACTTTTTAAGGGCCATGCTATCTAAAAATAATACTTGAAATGGCACTGAGAAATAATTGTGACGCCATCAGCCAACAGTGTCATGGCTTGAGAGCAGGTTGAAATGGAGACTTCCAAACATTTCTGAGTAAGAAGATTATACAGCAATAAATTTCATGACAGCTTCTATAATTTAAAAAAATTATTTGGCAAGTTTTGCATTCATAATTGTCCCTGGTTCCTTCTGTGTATACTGAAGATTTGCTGATGAAAACACACTTTCTCATGTATTATTACACCTATAAACTATCATAAAAATAACCATTGTGCTTATTACTTTTTAATGTGACAACAAATTAAACAGATCTAATTAAGTGTAGAAAAACTGTACTTTCTGACAGCAGATGAGCTAAGATGGTGTTGTGTTTGCACAGGCTGCTATAACAAAGTATCACTGATGGGGTGGCTTAAATAACAAATTATTGTCTCAGTTCTGGAGACTAGAAGTGCAAAATCATGGTGACATCGGAGCTGGATGCTTCTCAGGACTGTGACTGAAGGATCTCTTTTAGGGCCCTCTCCTTGGCTTTCAGTAGGTGCCCAAGGAGAGGGCCCCCTTCTCCTTGTGTCTCTTCATATTGTCTTCCCTGTACATCAGTCGTGTTGAATTAGATCCCACTCTAATGACCTCATTCTAATTTGATTATCTCTGTAAAGACCTTAACTCCATGATGACAGTGCCCATCCAGGAAAAGGCCTGTGCACATGTCCTCTGGGAAAGTGTGGCCACATATCCTGAGGGCTGCATTAATGTATGTCTCATCGACTCATGCCCTGCAAGGCCTCCTGCTCCTAGATCAGTCCGTGGTAGTAGACTACATCAAGTAGTTTAGTGCTCGAGAATGGAGGACCTTGTGCTTTGGGTGCCTTTTCCTGTGTCCAGCTGGTTTCCACCCAAGGGTCTGGGCCTACAGCTGTGTGTGAAAGAGACTGGGAACCCACTGAGGTGTAAGTAGCTAGAACTCTGCTACATACAGGCATGATGACATCAGGAATTTACAGGATTGCCATCTTAAAAGTGCTTAGAGGTCTTTGGGGACACAGACAGTGGAGGAATGCAAGGATGATAGAAGTAATTGGGCTTTTAAAATAACCAACAGGTAAGCATCTTTAGCATAGTGTAGGTGAGAATACAGCTTTCTCAAGTGATGGGAGTTACATAGGGTGCAGTTTTCTAGCATGTGAGGCTGAGAGTACATGGGAAGAAAACACTGTACTTTGTGCCCAGAGGGTCTCAGCAGAATGTTCCATCCTGTCACCCTAATATTCTTAAAAGAAGCTCATTCCATTTCAGCAAGGGAGGGTAACGGTATCCCTGTAATTGACACTGATTTAATATGGCTTGTTCTTGACCTGCCATGATGATTTCAGAGCCGTTGCTGCTAGGACATTGCCTGTCCACGGTGCAGAGCTGGCTTCCTGGAAGGAGGGTCCAAGCGGTCTCACAGAGCTGGGAATGCCTGCCCCTAGTTTAACGCTCTACAATTTCCATCTGGAGAGTCTTACTTCTTGAACAGGGACCCACATTTTCTTCCAAGCACACACACTGTCAATTCTAGGTTTGATGAACTGATGGAAGATGTTCTTTCAAACTTTTAAAGAAAACGTAATTTGGATGCTCTATAAACTTTTCTATAGTATAAAAAAGAAAGAAACTTCCAAATTCTCCTTGCAAGGCCAAGAACTAAAATCTGCTGATGATAGCAAACACAAAAAAAATCTGCAGATCACTCATGTTTATATATATGAATGAAAAAATATTCACTCTAAGCTCACCAAGTGCAAGTCAGTAGTACAAAAAAAAATGCCACAACTAAATGAGATTAATCCCAGGATTGCAAGGATAGTTCAACTTCGTAAATCTAAACAAACAAAACTTGATTTTGTCTTTACCATACGCATACAAATTTTTACTAAATATAAAGGGTATATGAGTATTTGGGATAGTATGACTCAAATATATACTATATCACTCCAGAGAGAGACTCCAAGGACAGGGCAGTCATTTTCAAAAACAGTTATAAAAACAAATAATATTTTCAAAATTATGCCTCACATCAATCCAAAAGCATAATAGCAAAAGTTACTTCTCACAGGGCAACTATCTCATGTGCTGCAGAGTGAGAAGCAGCAGAGATTTCTTTGTATAATAATGGTTGAAGATTTTCTAGAACACTGAAGAAGCCAGTTAGATGTGCATATTCTAATATTATGCTTAAAACAGAATGCAGTGACATTTTTTATTGAAGACAGAAATAATTCAGAAATCCCAGTGTCACTCTACTTGTATTTAACATAGTTTCCAAAAAGTTAGCCAAGGTAACTAGATGGAAAAGCTTATATTATGTATTATATATATGTATGATTTATACATATCTATATTTTACATATTATATATAAATAACACATATTAAGAAAAGAATGATTTTTAATTATTAATAGATTGTAGGGTAAGTGGAGGCAGTCTCGCTTCCTCACCCAGGTGTCTGGGAGCTAAGGGAAGCAGTGTCCCCATGGTCTTGGAGGGGCCTCATAACCAGTGTTCTCTTAGCCTTGAGACTGGGTCCAATAAACCGTTCCCATAACGTGAAGTGGGCTCACATGCACAGAATTATATGTCATGTAATGTTCTGGCAGTTTTCTGGCTTTGCTCCCCTCTAGTACTTAAACAGGTAGGGACTCCCTGCTGGGGGCAATGATGAAAGACACGCTCAAGGGGACAGGTGCCACGATGAGTGCCACACTGGGGAGCAAGGCCCATGACCTGTGCCATGCAGAGACATGCAGACAGACATGCAGCTTGCAGTGTGCGTGGCTCGCCTACCTGTGAATAAAGGCATGTCAGGTATCCCAACGTCTCTGTGAATATTTTTCTGTCTGTGTGAACACCATGGACCTGCCTGGCCTTGAAGGGTTGCAACACACAGATATACAGTATATTAATGTAAAACTGTATTGCACAGGATAATCAAAGGAAAAACATTAACATCAATTAGTAATTCCAAAAGAATTACTGGTTATAAATTTAACCTATAAAGCAAAAATATGCATGCATGTTTTCTCACATGCAAACCAATCATGAGGATAAATATAATGGAAAAATAGAGATCTCACTCATAACAACAACAAAAAAGATATACAACTTTAAAAGAAATATACAGGATCTGCATGAAGGAAAACTTAAAAAATATATTGATGGACAATTAAGAATATTTGAATACACAAAATACACAACTTGTACTTAGGGCAAGTCATTTTTTTAAATATCAGTTTTTCTTAAATTCTAATACTAACAAGATATTTTTCTAGGACCTTAAGAAATAAATCTGGAGAAATAAACATGTGATCTTAGCCAGGCTACTTCTGGAAAAGATGAACAATGAGAGGCGTTATCAAATTATTGAGATATTCAGAAACTGAAGTAAATAAAATACTTCAGTATTGAAAACAAAATAGAAGATTATTGGCATAGAATAGAGAGTCTCTAAATAGACCTACATTTATGGAATGTATGAAATATTGCTTATGCTAAAAGTGGAATTTATAATAAATGAGTAAAGTTAAATAGGTCTTAATCATTTAGAAAAATAAATCCAAATCTTCATCCTGTTTGTTATATCAAAGCAAACTCCATATCTATCAGAGATTTAAATGTAAAAAAGGTAACCACAAAGTATCAAAAGAAAGCTTAGGTTTGTTTACTTCTAATCTTGAAGTGTGAAAACCCTTTTTAAATTGATACAAAACACAATGCCATATACCCTGGCTGGTGTAGCTCAGTGGATTGAGTGCAGGCCTGTGAACAACACTATCTCAGTTCCATTCCCAGTCAGGGCACATGCCTAGGTTGCAGGCCAGTTCCCAGCAGGGAACTCATGAGAGGCAACCATACATTGATATGTCTCTCCTTCTCTCCTTTCCTTCCCCTCTAAAGATAAATAAATAAAATCTGAAAAACAAAATAAAACAAACAAACAAAAAAACACCACAACACCATAATGGAAAAGATTTTAAAAATTGAAAGTATAAAGTTTTAGAAAATTATATGACAAATAATAGTAAAAAAAAGGACACCAAAAGGAGACATTTGCAACCTATATATCAAAGAAAACATGAATTTTTTCAATTCTCCATAAATAAATAAACTTAGAAACAAGTTCAAAGAAAAAATACAGATAGTCAATAAGTAAATGGAATGATGCTTAGAGTTCTTCATAACCAAAGAAATTTTATTTTAAACAAAAATATGTAGATTTCACTAATTAGAATTCTAGATAGTATTGGCAAACGTGGGAAAATAAACATTCTCCTCTACTGCTGGTATGTAAATTGGCACAACTTTGGGGGACAATTTGGCACCATAGTTTCCCTTTAAAAAATTTATCAAAGGATATTCTCATTAAAAAACTCACAAAAGAATACCAAAGTATGTATATAAAAATATATATATAAACATGATTATGCACACATATATTGCAACATCAAATTCAAGCAGTCTATGTCCATCATGAATAAAATAGCTAAATATTGGACAGTGCATCTGTAGACACTACCAATGAGCTGTTTAACAGTAAATGAAGTTGATAGGTAATGCTTAATACAGAGGCTCTCCATAAGCATCGCTAATTTTCTGTCTATTTTGGCTCATGTACACTTGCCTAGGTAATTTGATTTCTGAAAAGCAAACACTACCTTCTTTGTTTTTGTTTTATTTCACAACTTTTTTGAGATACAATGTAAATATCGTATATTTCACTCTTTTAAAATGATTGATTTTTAGTATATTCGTAGAGTTGTGCATCCATCGCCACCATCAATTTTTGTCCTCTTCAAAAGAAACTCTGTAGCCATTAACAGTTACTCTTCACTACCAAACAACCTCCTAGCCACAGACAACCACTGATCTACTTTCCATCACTTTAGATTCGCCTATTCTGGACATTTCATGTAAATGGAGTTATGCAACATGAGATTCTTCATGACTGACTCCTTTCACTCAGTGTTGTGCTTTCAAAATTCATCCATCTTGTAGTGTGCATCAATACTTTATTCCTTTTTATTGCCAAATAATATTCCATTATATGAATATGTGAAATTCTATTTACCTATTTATCCTTTGATGGATATCCAGATTGTTTCCACTCTTTTGTTCTTATGAATAATGGTATTAGTAGTATCTGTGTACAGGTTTTTCTATGGTTGTATCTTTTCATTTCTCTTGGGTACATACCCAAGAGCAGAATTTCAGGGTGGCATAGAAGCAATATGTATATACATATTGTATATACATATATGTATATACATATTGCTTCTAGCATTTTGAGGAACTGCCAAATTGTTTTCCAAAGTGCCCGCACCATTTTACATTCTCATCAGAATGCATGGGTGTTCTACTTACTCTATATCCTCTCTAATGCTTATTGTCTATTCTTTTTTATAGACACTTAGTGTGTGTGAAGTGATATCTCATTGTGGTTTGAATTGACTTTCCATTGCTCATTTTTCAACTGAATAATTTATCTTTTTGTTATTGAATTGTATGGGTTCTTAATGTATTCTGGACATGAGTCCTTTATCAAATATTTGATTTTCAAATAATTACTCCTATTCTGTGGGTTATCTTTTCATTTTCTTAATGAAATCATTTGTAGCACAAAAGTTTTAATTTTGTTGAACTCCAATTTGTCATTTTTGGTCACTTGTGCTTTGGTGCTTTATCAAAGAAGATTTAATTCATAGTCACAAAGTTTTACTCCTATAGTTCTATCTCAGAGTTTTATAGCTTTTGCTGTTATATTTAGATCTATGATCCATTGTTAAATCAATTTCTACTTACAGTGTAAAAAAAGTTCAAGTTAATTTTTTTGCATGTGAATATCCAGTCAATCCAACACCATTTGTTGAAAATACTATTCTTTCCCTAATTGAATTGTCTTGCTGGCATCACCTTGGAGCATTCTAAAATCACTGTTGATTGATGGTTGATGAGTTTTTATGACTTTCTGTTAAACAAAAATTTCATTTCTTGTGAGAGAATTCACATTATATTTCATGAGAAAATTACCACATAACTCTTTGTCACACTCCAGTTTTCACATACATTTGTCAGTATTAAGAGTGTTGGAATTGAAAAGGCTCAATTTGAAAAACATATGTCTTTGATTTTTCTCTATCCACTATAAAATTGTGATATCATTTTGTCAGCTGATGTTGATGATTTAACAGTTTCTACATTCTTGTTATTTAGGTACACAGGAATTAAGAATAGGAGAAAAATTGGTCTTAGAGAGGAAAAACAAATTATTGAAGAATTTTATCTTTATCATTATAATCATAGCTATCATTTATTGAGCATTACTCTGCACACTGTATATCTGATTTAATCCTTAAAGCAATCTATTTTACAGATTAGGAAACTAAGATGAGAAAGATTAATATCCCCAATGTCATGCTATTTATAAATAGTAGAACTGGGATTCAAAGGCAGGTCTATCCAAATCTAAAGTTCTAAGACAGCCCACTGCCCATTCCTAAAATAGTTCCCAGCCTCACAGAGGGGACATCATGAAATTCTATCAAATGGCATCATGTATTTGGAAAACAAATATATGTATATGTCCAAATAAAAAACAATTACTTTCCTCAGATCAAGGAAGGCCAGTTAGCAAGTTCATTGCTTGCTGAATATACTTCAAACCAGTACACTGCTTCCTCATGCAAAGATTCTTCCTTATCACTGTTGTCAGAGGTAATAAATGATGAGAAGCTGTGGCTCATGTTACAAGTCTGTTTGCTTCTATCAAGTCTTAGATTTCACACCAGTCTCAGTCAACAATTTTTTCCTATGGGACCAACTTCTGATCAAGAAAGAAAGTGTGGTTTGGAAAAATTCTCATTTTACCTGTAGAAGGAAATGCAGCAACATTCCCACTGGTACTGCATGTTCAACACTCTGGGACAATCCTAGAATCAGATGTTAATCAAAGAGCCTCCAAATACAAAATCAGGATTTTTTAAAGTTGAAAATGAAAAAGGATGTGACAAATATAGAAGGCAATTTGGGCAAATTTATTGACCAAAAGAAAGAAGCACTCACTTTGACTGTGTATATACCCCAGATTTAAAAACACAGATTTAAAGGCTTAGTACTTCACTGTACGGCATCTCATTGCTCAGTATATGGCATCATGAAGGTTTTATGTGAGGTGGAAGAGCAAAAGCATGTGTTTTGAAAGAGTTGGCTTGACAAAGTCTACATTCAACAATTCCTAAACTGCTAGCCTTGGAGAAATTATGAAACCCCAAATTTCAGTTTCTTTGTCTATGGGAAGAAGATGCTACTAACTGTTAAATAGATAGTCTGATCAGGGGCTTGGCTTTGTACTTATTTATACCAAGGATCAAATCCTATTTGGTAAATAGCTAGCCTCTCTGAACCTCCATTTTTTTCTTTAACAAATGGAGTTATTAATACAAGTTTGTGAAGCTTAAGATAACATGTATAATGCCCAAGAAATTGAACTTGGCTCATATTACATGCTAAACAATACATGCACTATTTTTTTGGTTTATTAGTATTACTACTATGACTACTCTTCCCACTACACAAAACACCTAGTACAATGCTTGTCATGAAGCAGGGATTCAGTATATATTACTTTTTATACCACTTTATAGTTTGAAAGAATGTTCACAATTTTAAATATTTTCCTTCCCTCCTACGGACAGGCATTTCCTCTTTGTCCATTATGTAAATGTAGAAAACTTATGGTTCATGGGTTGTGGGTATAGCTATGTTATTTCTTTCTCCTTAACAGTTAACTTCAGAGTTCTGGTTTAACTCATCCAAGTACACTGTAGAAAGCATGCCTGTCCTGCATCAGGGGTTCACAGAGCTACTCCGCGTAGAAGTAAAGAAGCTGAGGCAATGACCTGTCAGTGCCCTTTCTCCTACATGGAAAATATGTAATTCCAATTAAGAATCTCCATGGAAGCCACTGACCCCAAAGGCAGAGGCTATTTTTAACAAAGAAGTTGTCCCCTAAAACTTTCTTTGCCAGCTGATTTTATTGCACCCTCACTCCTCTTGTCTGGCTTCCCACGCTCTTTTGCAACTGGAAGTGAGATCCAGACTCAAAGAAATGCCTGGCTGGCAAACAGGCAGGGCACATTTTATAAAAAGTAAGTATCTGAAACTAAGATTTCAACCTGCTACCCCCACAGCAGCTTCTCCCAGCTTTTACTTTCTTCCCTGAAATGAAGTTGGAAATACAGAAAGTTCTTTTGAAAATAAGAGGTAAAAAACAAAGCACTTCCTTGCTTCTGAAGAAAAGCCCCAACCAGAGCTTCTAAAGGTCCTTGTACGAGTCAAAAGGAACTCACAAAGGGGAATGCAGATCATTTACCAGGCTAGAAATGACTTCCATGGAAGATGCTATAGGTCGGAAGAAGCATGAAGGTCAACTACTCCTAGCTACCTATGAGACACCAATGATTATTTAGCTCAGAGCCTTGCCAGGGCAAACTCCCCACACAACCACTGGGCAACATGCCTCCATACTGTATCACAGATCCTGGACTAAGGGATTTTTGCTTCTCTTGCTTTCCTTCACTTTTGGAAATGTCACAGTGGATTTCTGTGATGAGTTTTCTAGAAACAGAGATGATTCTATGTGATTCTTAGAGTCCCATGCCCCATTCCCTATTTGACCCATTGCCCCCATTTTCTAGGACACTTATCAGGGCTAACCACAGATTCTAGAAACTCACATGTGATATAGGGACCACTTCCACCTGCAGTCTCACTTTTGACCAATTACCTGCAGGTCCAGAATGAATGCAGAGACTCCCTGCTCAGTGTCAGAACTAACGAGATCAACCAATCCAATTCATTCATTTTTAGATATACAACTGAGTAGAGTCTTGAGGAAATAAAGCACTTCATCCACAGTCATCCAAACAGCTTGTGGCAACACAGGGACTAGAAATGAAGATCCTTCTTCATCACTCCAGACTGACCCTCCTGTCACAAAGCTGTGGGAATTTACCAAGTAGCAGCTTACCTGGGCATATTCTTCCTCTACAAGATTATAAATGGTCTATTCTCAAATGAACCTCAACTGTTCAATTGTTAGTGACAATTTAGGCATATTAAAATATGATAATTTTTGCCCAAAGGCACAACTGTTTCTAGGCAGATGACACATACATCTATGCCAAAATTCTACCTCTTGACTCACACTCACATCATATTTTACATATGAGATAATATTCCTAACACTCAATCAGTGTGAATTCTATGAGTATCTCATATATGCTCAGCACTCTTCCAGATCATCTAGAGATTAGAGGAAAATATTATTGATACAGATTTAGAAGACTGAAGATGCCTGTGGAGGAAAGGAGGAAAGAAGGAGCCCAAAGGCTCTGGTGGCCAAAGACATGCTGGATCCTGCAGTGTCAATGGCTGCCGGTGGGCAAGTTGGGAGCAGGACAATTCCAATGCAGAGGATGTTCTATCCCACTGACCAGGTCAGAGGAAACTCTCCATATTTCAAGATGAAATGTGCTTTACTTAGTTTAAATCAAGACTCTGTGTGTGGGTTTAATTTGTACAAAAGGAGTCCGGGTGCAAAGTCATTTGCAAGCAGAGAGCTAACCCCACAAGATACCACTTCTTTGTCAGCAGAATAATAGCTAAAATAGAAGGATGATTATGACTTTTAGTCTGTGAGCTTTCCTGCTGATAGAGATCTTTCTCATGTGTATTTTATATCTAAATGAAATGATGAGTAACCTCAAAAAAACACTGCCTCTAGAATTAGGCCCTTCTTGGTTCTATAGAATGATTCATGACCCAAGGCTTGAAAAAAAAAAGTTTATTTAATTGTAAGAAGAAAAGCATACTTTGAAATGATCCAAAGTTTGTCAAACTTCTCTTCTTAAATGAAGTGTTGTCTTCCAACCCTAGATTTTAGAATATTATAAATTTATATAGATTCAAATTTTATAAAGCACTTTGAATCCCCTGCTTAGAGAGGAAGGGAAGGCAGGTGTCATTATCTTTGGTTATAGATGAAGAAATTAAGCTTCATAGAGGTTAGGTGACCTGCCAAAGGTAACACAGCTAATAAGTGGCAGAGTTAGATAAAAGAAGTCTTCAATGGTTTTATTCAGTGCTTTTTCTGTCACACTCTAATGGCCTAGTGTTAGAAAAAAAGAGGAAAATAAGTAAAATAAAGCAAGTGTTAGGACTGATGGATACTTACTAAGGTTACCCAGCTTCTCCAAAAGTAAAACAGTTGGAAATGAAAATCTGCTCTATTTTTATGTGTTAAAGCCCTTGCCAGTGTTATATAAAATAAAAAATTAATGAACATCTATAAACGATTTCATAGCCCAGCTCTCTGGAGTCACAATTTAAAGTTAGTTATTTTCTATATTAATGGCTGCTCCCAAAGATGTTTCCTTTTAAATTAATTCAGACACCAGGTAATTTGGAAGAGACCAAATAGACCAGGAGGAGCAACTCAACTTGTTCACTCAGCAGCCCTCTAATTTGAAAAGAGTGCTTCGGGAGCAGTTACTACCATTGAGACCTTGTCTGCCATCATTAGATGCACACAAGCTACTCTTTGAAAATAACATCCCCTCTTTCTTAACCTTCAGAAAAAATGTGTGGGCTCCTAGTAAATGTAGAACAGAATTCCATTATCACAATACTCCCACCGAGTTTCTATTCCACTGCTCATTTTTCGAACATTTTCCTTAAACATGACTGCTTACTTCGCAACTGATGAGAGCAGGATGACACATTCTGCTGACCAAATAGCAATGATCATCATCACCACGATTTCAGATGAAGAATGGAAACATCCGAAGTCTGAGAGCCAACCTTAATATTCAGAGATGTCCTCAAGATTCTGCAAACTCTCAAGTCATGTCTTTATTCTGAAGAGCTGAGGCTGCAACCTGCCCTCCTTTAACCTTTAGCCTGACCTCCTTCAAGGAAAGAAAGCCTCCTAAAATGTTCCCAGGTTTATTGCTCCCCTCCTCTTCTGATGCAAGGCATAATTATTTCTTTGAACAGGAAACACGGGAAATGTGTGGGCGTCTTTTATGATACTGATTTGAAGTTATTCTGATAAATTAACCCAAATTAAAATGAAATTCCTTAAGTGAAGTATTTCATGTTGAATTCAGGTCATGCCTACCCCTTTCCTGTACATCTGTAAGTTTGCTTTTGAAGCACAACATTATGGAGACTCAATGGACTAGCTGTAGAATTAATAGACTCCAAATATTACCAGAAATAAATATACCATGTATATATATACATATATAATATACACGTTATTTTACACAAATTAGTTTTATACTAATACACATAATGTACATGTGTTATTTTACACATATCAGTTTAATACTAATGCACAATATGCATTTTAACACATACATAGAAAAATGCAACCTAAAAGATGAGATAGCTATAAATAGGTATTGTGTTTTTCCTGTAGTTTAATGAGTAATAGTACATCCTTTTTAACCAAAGTTTTAAAGTTCTCTTATGAGGCCACTGGGGTACCATCATGTTCTAGCTATCATTTTCTCTCTGGTGGCCCTGTTGCAATATGGTAGGGAATTTCAACGCACTCTGTTTGAGTTTTTACACACTTGTTTTTTTAAATATAGTTTATTGATTATGCTATTACAGTTGTCCCATTCCCCCCTCCCTTTATTCCCCTCCACCCTGCAAACCCCCTTCCACCCACATTCCCCCACTTTAGTTCATGTCTATAGGTCATACATATAAGTTCTTTGGCTTCTACATTTGCTATCCTGTTCTTAACCTCCCCCTGTCTATTTTATACCTATCATTTATGCTACTTATTCTCTGTACCTTTTCCTCCTTTCTCCCTCTCCCACTCCCCCACTGATAACCTTGTATGTGATCTCCACATCTCTGATTCTGTTCCTGTTCTAATTGTTTGCTAAGTTTGTAAATTTTTTTTAGGTTTGGTTGTTAATAGCTGTGAGTTTGTTGACATTTTACTGTTTATATTTTTTATCTTCTTTTTCTTAGGTAAGTCCCTTTTACATTTCATATGATAAGGGCTTGGTGATGATGAACACCTTGAATTTGACCTTATCTTGGAAGCACTTTATCTGCCCTTCCATTCTAAATGAAAGCTTTGCTGGATAGAGTAATCTTGGATGTAAGTCCTTGCCTTTCATGACTTGGAATACTTCTTTCCAGCCCTTTCTTGCCTGTAAGGTCTCTTTTGAAAAATTAGCTGACAGTCTGATGGGAACTCCTTTGTAGATGACAGTACCCTTATCTCTTGCTGCTTCTAGAATTCTCTCCTTCATTTTAATCTTGGCTAATGTAATTATGATGTGCCTTGGTGTGTTCCTCCTTGGGTCCAATTTCTTTGGGACTCTCTGGGCTTCCTGGACTTCCTGAAAGTCTATTTCCTTTGCTAGCTTGGGGAAGTTCTCCTTTATTATTTGTTCAAATAAGTTTCCCACTTGTTGTTCTTCCTCTTCCACTTCTGGTACCCCTATAATTCAGATGTTGAAACATTTAAAGCTGTCCTGGAGATTCCAAAGCCTCTCTTCATTTTTTTGAATTCTTGTTTCTTCATTCTGTTCTAGTTAAATGCTTCTCTCTTCCTTCTGGTCCACACTGTTGATTTGAATCCTGGTTTCCTTTCTTTCATTGTCGGTTCCCTGTACATTTTCCTTTATTTCAATTAGCATAGCCTTCATTTCTTTCTCTAATTTGCAACCATATTCAACCAATTCTGTGAGCATCCTGATTACCAGTGTTTTGAACTGTGTATCTGAACTGTGTATCATTTCATCACTTAGTTGGTTTTTTTTCTGGGGCTTTGATCTATTCTTTCATTTGGGCCATTTTTTTTTTCAGTCTAGGCATGCCTGTTACATAATGAGGGGCAGAGCCTTAGGTGATCACCAGGGCAGGGCAAATCACATTGCTGTGTTTTGATTCTGTATGTTGGGGAGGGGTCTGAGAGGAAACAATGGTGCTTGCTCTGCTCTCTCATGGTTTTCAGTCACTTCCTCCTCTATCCACAATCAAATTGGGCCCTTCTGGTGCTGATTCCCAGGTGGGTGGGCTTGTGTACATTCTAGGACACTGTGGGTCTCTCCAATAAACTGTCCTGTGAGGATGGGAGTTTCTCCCACTGCCGATTCAACCCAAACAAGTATTTGCAGTCAGAGGTTTTGAGGATTTATTTTCCCACACTGGAACCCTGGGTTGCGTGGTCTATCTTGCTCCCCTGTTGTTTCTCCTGGTTTATCTGCATGAGCATGTGAAACTACCCACTCCACTAGCCACTGCCTCCCTGGGTCCACCAGTCACTGCCCGAGCCTCTCTGCCCTGCTGCCCGTCTCCACCCCTCCTATTGGTCTGGATGAATGTTTCTTCCTTAGCTCCTTGGTTGTCAGACTTCCACACAGTTTGATTTCTGTCAGTTCTGGTTATGTTTTGTTTTTAAATTTGCTGTTGTGCGAGGAGGCACAGTATGTCTACCTATGCCTCCATCTTGGCCAGAAGTCCACCTCCCAATTCCTACATGCCTGTTACTTGACTAGCAAAGTGAGCAAGGCACATGGATGGTGAAAGAGCCTCATGTTTTCAAATACCTGGAGCATTAGACAAAGAACTGTGGGATGGAGACCCACCTGTATCTAGTCCTTGAAGATATGTTTCAAAAGAATGACAGTAAGTCTTGATTAAATTGCACTTTGAACCACATAGAATAGAAAAGGAGACAAAATAATATACTTCCCAACATTCCTTAGATTTATGAACTTGAGATTTTAATGGAATCTTAGAAATAATTTTACAGGGGTTTTCACTGAGTTCTAGAAAGGTGACATAACATGCCCAAGTCATCATAGCCAGTCCCGGTGAGTGGGTGGCAGATCTGATGCTCAAATCCTTCTGTGCTCATTCTCCCTCTAGTATAATTTATATTTTAAGGAGGAGAAGTATTGGATTCCTGAGGCACAAACAACCCCACATCTTATGCCCCCTTAACTTCTTGTCCTCTTCTTGCCTTTCTTCAAGGAAAACATTGTAATAAAATTTCGTATGTGGACTCTTTTTCTGATTGAATATACTTTTTTATTTTATTGTAAAATAAAATAAAGATACAGAAAAGCACACAAAACACATTTTGGGGTTTGTTTTTCCAAGAGGGAGTTGGGAGCATTCTTGCCTATCTCTCAGCAGATTAGGTGTGCTTGCCTTTCTCTGCTCTGCTTCTCTCCCCACTCTTCTTTCCCAACTTATTTTTCAGTCGAGAAGCTAGCTCACAGGATCACTCTCAAGCCCCTCTGTCCTCACCCATCTGTCATGGCTCTGGATGTGTTGCTGCAAAGTTCTCAACCTGGGCTATTTCTTTGCTGACTTTAGCTCATTTTCTATTTTTTTAATTGTTATTTTTACCCCTTGTCTCTTTGCTCTGCTTTCTGGAAGGTTTCTTTAACTTTATCTTTCACCTTGACTATAAATTTTTTAAATGTTAGCTACTTTATTTTCCAAGAATTACTTCACATTTGCTAATTATTTCTCTTTTATACCATCCTGTCTTTATTGTATGACTACAGCATTTTCTCTTTTTGTCTCATACTAAGAGCAAATGTATTGCAAGTTTTCCTCTATTTTTTGTAGTTTGTCATTTTCCAATGTGATCTTTCTTCTTAGTGTTTGTCTTGGTCTCTCTCTTCCAGGCAGGAGGCTTGCTCAGTGTCTGATACCTTGGTTGTGGATCCTATTTGAGACAGGGGCACTGAAAAGGGCTTGACTGGTTATTTATGGAGAGATAACTAACTGTGCTCACTGGCGAGCTTCACTGTCAGGTGATCAGGGGACTGATCAAACAAATGACAAATAACATTGTTTGTAGACTGTGTTTCTAAGGTCTTTCTGATTCCTCAGAAAGGAATCACCCAATTTAACTGGCTGCCAATATTCTAGAAGCAGGTCTAGTCAAGGAGCCTGACAATTCTATCGTTTGACATGTCTTTTACTTTATCCTATTTTGAGTCATTCTCTCCCTAGCATTCCTTCACTCCACCTGGTACTTTGAGTCCTGAGTTCATCCAGAGAGAATACCTCAGATTTTCTGTGGGCAGGGTATATTTGGTTGTGGTGGTGGGGAGGAGTGTTGTAGATAAAGAATAGGATAGCCAACTTGTAAGACATCAGAAAAGTCCTCTACTCTTTCAACCACCCCCCCTGCTTTGGTCTTGTCCCTTCTCCTGCACCACCCCCTCCCTGGTACCTCGTGTTTCCAAGAACATCACTGTCATGGGTTCTGCAGGGTTGAATCGTCTGGCTGCTTATTGGCAGGTCCCTTAGCGGGCAATTGAATCATAATTCTCAATCTGTCACCACTTCTCCTTTCCTTTCTCTTCCTTAATATTTGTTAAAACTTCCCATTCATTACTGTTTCCTCCCATTTTCCATGCCCATATGGTTAATGCTTTTTATTTTTGGTCTTCAGAAAGAAAGGAGATAAATGGATGTACTTAATTTCCTATTTTCACTCTCATACCAATAAGCTTCATTTGCCTTCTCAATATGAGCCACTATCTCCATAAGGTATCTTCAGTTATATGGTCAATTGTTCATGGTTGATTAAAATTTTTAAATAAAACTATATTTAAGCCAAAGTATAAAGAAATTTTTATATGTTAGTAAACCTTTCAAAAGACAGGAAATTTATTACTTGCTCCAATAGCAATGATTTAAAATTGGTGAAGACATTGATCAATAACATGTATATAAGATTTGTTTTGCTATTTTTTGACATAAGGAAACTGTTTAATACAGATAATCATTTCAAATTATAGCATTTTAGACTGAGTCTTCATTTTAGACAATTTTTCTAAAATGATTCTTTTGAAGTTTTCACAACTTCATCTCAGAGTTATAACCATAACCCTGCTCTCTAAAGGCATCTACTAAGTTTAGTCAGCTAAAACTTTATCTCATGCTCCTTGCTTACTTGAAAAATCCCATCTCCTTACACATGAAAGTACTACTGGTGACCTTTAATTCCAAAGTTGATTGTGATTCTATAAGCCTTTGTCATGTCTGTAAGTAGGTGAGGGTCAATTCCAGAACATATAATTAGGTAAAAACCCTATTTATTACTTTCTGCAAGGACTCTACTATTTTTTTTTTATATAATCAGAGCAAAGGGCCTTGTTATTCTGCATGAATCTCTGTATTTTTCTCCTGGGTAGTTATGTCTTTCTTCATGCACTTAAGGACAAGTACAACTTGCAGGCAATCTGTACTCTAAGGTATTTTCAGGCCTCCTAAACTAATAGCACTGTACATGGCCTGGGCTTGTTATTACTTGTCATTCCTTGGGTTTGCTCATGAAAATTCCAGTTAAAATGGAAATAAACCAGTAACATTTTCAGTTACTACTGTCTTGAAATAATTAACATGACTGACTTCAACAGGGTCTTAAGGGACTAGGATTCGTAAACTTTAATGGGAACAAACCAAAGAAAATGACAATGCCTGAAGCATTATCCAGAACTGCAGAGGTGAGTGGTAGAGAATAAGTGGAAATCTCTCAAGACTGAGAATGGTAGTGAGCAGTACTTCTAGAATATTTTGCAAGGATACCAGGTGAAATCTGGTGGAGATTCTGTAATAACAACACAATTTTCAAAATATTTTTGTATCTTATCTCCTTTCCTTTATTCTCAATAATCCTGTGATTCCTATGAAGTAGGAAAACAAGTTACAATTACAAAGAAGGAAATTGGATACTAGAAAAATAGTGTGACCATTCCCAAGATTACACAGCTGATAATAAACTGTGGAACCAGCAACAGGGCACATGTTTCCTAACTCTGGGCTAGAGCTCTTCACTAGCATTTTTTTAAAGTTTCCCTTAGGTGGAAGCTCTCAACACCAGTATACTTGCTGGAAGAGAGAAACCACCAACAAAGGAACCACCAACAGATAATAAAGGAAGATGGTGGAAGAGTAAGTGGAAGCCACACTAACCTTCACCCAGGACTAATATGGAACTACAACTAAACGGTGGGGAAATTACTGAGAATAAGCAACTGAATAATAGTGAGAGAGAAGCCTCAAAACCTCATACAGACAGAAGAACCAGCTTCGACACAACCTGTCTGCAACTGCACAACACCATACAAGACATGGTGGGTTGAGTTACCCTCAGTTAACCAGCTGGAAGGAAGGACCCATCAAAGAAAAACCCAACAACAATAAAAACCCAAATGCATCAGAGAGCCAACATAAACAATAGACCAAGAGAAGCAAGTTCAGGGAATCAAGGACACTTCACCAATGAACCTCAAGGTCTTTTACCATAAAATTTCACACCACAAACTTGGGAAGTCAGAACAGATCAATTTAAAAAGCAGAGGCTAACAAGAGAGTCTCACAAACAACAGGAAGACAAAGGAATAAACCCCAAATGAAAGGAAAGGAGGAAGCCTCAGAAAGAATGCTAAATGAAATAGAGGCAAGTCATCTATCAGATATTGAGTTCAAAGCAATGGTTATAAGGAAGCTCAATGAGCTCACGGAGAATTACCAAAAACTACAGGGAAGCTACAAGGAACTCACCAAAAATTATATCAGTGTGAAAAAGAAAATAGAAACTATCAACAAGGCCCAAGCAGAAATGAAGAATATAATTTCTGAACTGAAGAACACAATAGAGAGGTTAAAAACAGGCTAGATGAAGCAGAGGATCAAATTAGTGAGCTGGAGGACAAGGTAGAAAAAAACACCAAGAAAGAGCAAGAGAAGGGAAAAATGTGTTAAGGGAACAGCAGGACAACATGAAATATTGTATCTATAATAATAATAATTATTATAGATATCTATAATATCTATATAATAGGGATACCAAAAGGAGGAAAAGAAGAGCAAGGAATAGAGAACCTATTTTAAAAAGCAGTGATGGAAAACTTCCCTAATTTGATGAGGGGAAAAGTCACACAAATCCAGGAAACACAGAGTATCCCAATTTAGAGGAACCCAAAGAGGCCTACTTCAAGACACATCATAATTAAAATGGCAAAATTCCAAGTAAAAGAGAGAATCTTAAAGGCATCAAGGGAGAAACAGGAAGTAACATACAAGAGAGCCCTGATAAGGCTAGCACCTGACTTCTCAATGGGAATCGCTCCAAGCCAGAAGGAACTGGCAAGGAATATTCCAAGTAATGAAAAACAAAGGCATGCAACCAAGGCTACTTTACCCAGCAAGACTCTCAATTAAAATGGAAGGCCAAGTAAGAAGTTTCTCAGACAAAAGAAGCCTAAAAAAATACACCTCCTCCAAACCAACCCTGCAAGAGATGCTAAAGGGTCTGCTTTAACATAAGGGAAAAAAAGATTGAGAGAGAGAGGTACACAGCTACAAAGGAAGTAAAATGGCAATAAATAAGTACCTAGCAATAATAACCTTAAATGTAAATGAATTTAGTGCTCCAATCAAAAGACATAGAATAGCTGAATGGATAAGAAAACATGACCTACACGTATGCTGCCTACAAGAGACATACCTCAGAACAAAAGACGTACACAGGCTGAAAGTGAAGGGCTGGAAACAAATATTCCAAGCAAATGGACAGGGAAATAAAGCTGGGTAGCTATACTCATGTCAAACAAAACAGACTTCAAAACAAGGGCCCTAAAGGAGACTCAGAAGGTCACTTAATAATACTCAATGGAAGAATCCATCAAGAAGACATAAACATTGTAAATATATATGCACCCAACATAGGAGCACCCAAATACGTAAGGAAAATCTTGGAAGACTTCAAGAAAGATATTGACAGCAACACAATTATAGTAGGGAATTTTAACAACCCACTGTCAAAAATGGACAGATCTTCCAAACAAAATATCAACAAAGATATTGTGGGACTGAGCAATGTCCTAGATCTAATGGACTTAACTGATATATATTGAGCCTTTCATCCCAAAGAAGCAAAATGCACATTCTTTTCAAATGCACATGGAACAGTTTCATAGACTATGTGATAGGACACAAAACAAGCCTCAACAGATTCAAGAAAATTGAAATCATATCAAGCATTTTTCTGACCACAAGGGACTGAAACTAAAAACCAACCTCAAGGAAAAAAAAACTCAAAAGCACTCAAACTCATGGAGATTGTATAACATGCTATAAAACAATGAGTGGGTCAAGAATGTGATCAAGGAAGAGATAAAAAATGTTTCTAGAAACAAATGAAAATGAACTCGCAACAATCCAAAAGTTACAGGACACAGTGAAGGCACTCCTGAGAGGGAAGTTCATAGAGATACAGGCCTACCTAAAAAAGATAGAAACATTTCAAATAAACAACCTAACACTACACCTACAAGAACTGGAGGAATAACAACAAATACAGCCCAGAGCAAGTAGACGTAAGAAAATAACCAAGATCAGAGCAAAATTACAACATAGGAGCTAAAACAACAATTCTAAAGATCAGTAAATACAGGGGCTGATTCTTTGAAAAGATAAGCAAAATCAACAAGCCTTTAAGCAGGCTCATCAAGAAAAAAGAGAGAGGACCCAAATAAACACAATCAGAAATGAAAGAGGGGAGATTATGGCTGATACCACAGAAATACAAAGGATTGTAAGAAATTACTATGAAAAACTACATACCAAGAAATTTGAAAACCTAGGTGAAATGAACAAATCTCTAGAAAAATATGATCTCCCAAAACTGAATGAAGAAGAAACAGAAAGCCAGAACAGACCAATAACAGCTGATGAGATTGAAGCAGTAATCGAAACACAAAAAAGCACACAAAAGCCCTGGACAAGACAGTTTCACAGGAGAATTTTACAAATCATGTAAGAAAGAGCTAACCCCTATTCTTCACAGGGTATTCCAAAATCCAAAAGGATGGAAGACCCCCAAACTATTTTTATGAAGCCAGCATCATCCTAATTCCAAAACCAGATAAAGACCCAACAAAGAAAGAAAACTTCAGGCTTATATCGCTAATGAACATAAACACTAAAATCCTCAACAAAATATTGTTGAGGATGTGATGTAAAATCACATCCAACAACACATTTAAAAGATCATACACCATGACCAAGTGGGATTCATCGCAGGGATGCAAGGATGGTTCAATATTCGCAAATCAGTAAGTGTAATACATCACATAAAAAAAAGCAAAGACAAAAATACATGATAATATCAATAGATGCAGAAAAAGCTTTTGACAGGGTACAACACCCATTTATGATAAAACACTCGGCAAAGTAGAAATAGAAGGAGCATTCCTCAACATAATAAATGTCATATATGAGAGACCTACAGCCAACATCATACTCAATACGCAAAAACTAAAATCTTTTTCACTAGGATCAGAAACAATGTCAGAAGAATGTCAGCTTTCATCACTCCTATTCAACATAGTATCAGAAGTTCTAGCCACAACAATCAGACAAGAAAAAGAAATAAAAGGCATCCAAATTGGAAAGGAGGAAGCAAAACTGTCATTGTTCGGAGATGACATGAGAATGTACATAGGAAATCCTATAGACTCCACACACACACAAAAAAAAACACTGCTCAACCTAATAAGTGAATTTGGCAAAACAGTGGGATATGAAGTCAATATTTATAAATCAAAGTCATTTTTGTACACCAACAATGAAATATCAGAAACAAAAATCAGGTTAAAAAATCCCATTTGATACAGCAACAAGAAATATAAAGTACCTAGGAATAAACCTAACCAAGGAGATAAAAGACCTGTACTCAGAAAACTGCACAACACTGAGCGAAAAAATTAAGGAAGAAACAAACAAATGGAAGCATGTACCATGTTCATGGATTGAAAGAATTAACATCATCAAAATGTCCATACTATCCAAAGCAATTTATAGATACAATGAAATCTCTATTAAAGTACCAATGATATATTTCACAGACATAGAACAAACATTTCAGAAATTTATATGGAACCATAAACAATCCAGAATAGCTGCAGCAATATTGAGAAAGAAGAACAAAGTAGGAGGGATCACACTACCTGATATCAAACTGCGTAAAAAGGCCACTGTGATCAAAACATCCTGGTACTGGCATAAGAACAGGCACTTAGACCAATGGAACAGAATAAAAAGCCCAGAAATAAACCCATGCTCTATGGTCAATTAATATTTGACAAAGGGAGCAGAAGCATAAAATGGAATAAAAATAGCCTCTTCAACAAATAGTGTTGGGAGATCTGGATGCTACATGCAAAAAAAAAAAAAAAAGAAACTAAATCACCAACTTACACTATATACAAAAATAAATTCAAGGTGGATAAGAGACTTAAATATAAGTCGTGACACCATAAGAGTCTTAGAGGAAAACACAGGCAGGAAAATCTCAGGTACTCCACCCAGCAATATTTTCACCAATATGTCCCTAGAGGAAGGGACATAAAGGTAAGAATAAACAAATGGGACCTCATCAAAATAAATAGGTTCTGCATGGCTAAAGAAAACAACATTAAAATGAAAGTAGAACCAACTATATGGGAAAATATATTTGCCATTTATACCTTGAACAAGGGTTTGACCTCCAAAATATGTAAAGAACTCACATGACTTCACTCTAAGAAAATAAGCAACCCAATTTTAAAAAAGGGTAAAGGGCTTGAACAGACACTTATCCAAGGAGGACATACAGAGGGTCCAGAGACATATGAAAAGATGTTCAGTATCGTTAGCCTTCAGAGAGATGCAAATTAAAACCACAGTGAGATACCACTTCACATTGGTTAGAATGGCCATCATTAAAAAATCAACCAACAACAGGTGTTGAAGAGGTTATAGGGAAAAGGGAACCCTAGTGCACTGTTGGCAGGAATGCAGACTGGTGTAGCCACTGTGGAATACAGTATGAAATTTCCTCAAAAAATTAAAAATGGGTCTGTGTTTTGACCCAGCAATTCCACTGTTGGGATTATACCCTAAGAACCTCCAAACATCAATCCAAAAGAACCTATGCACCCCAATGTTCATAGCAGCACAATTTACAAAAGCCAAATGCTGGAAGCAACCTAAGTACCCATCAGTGAATGAATGGATCAGAAAACTATGGTACATTTACTCGATGGACTGCTACACAGCAGAAAGAAAGAAAGAGCTTCTACCCTTTGCTACAGCACAGATAGAACTGGAAAACATAATGCCAAGTGAAATAAGCCAGGCAGTGAAAGACAAATATCATATGATCTCACTTTTAAGTGGAACCTAATCAACAAAACAATATAATCAGAGACATTGAAATTAAGAACAAACTGACAGTAACCAGAGGGGAGGTGGGAGGGAGTGATGGGGGAAAGGGACAGAGGGTTTTAAGGAACAACTATATAAGGCACATGGACAAAACAAAGGGGTCGTGGAATCAGGGGAGGGAGGCAGAAATGATTGGGGTTGGGGACAGTGGTGGGGGGTAAACGCAGACAACTGTACTTGAACAACAATAACATAATTTTAAAAAATAAATAAGTAAATAAACTTAAAAAGCAATAATACCTTGAAAAAACAAACTGACTGTATTTGTTGGAATATGTATTTACCTCCCTAAAAATAAGTATATTCTGTGACCATATAATGGTCATAAATCTCAGTCCACTAAAGATAAATAAATAAATAGAAGTTTCCCTGAAAAACTCTTAGCAGCCATGGAAATATCCAGTGGGCCTTGAGGTCTGAATATATAGTCTCAATAGGTCAAATGCAAGTGTGACATGTCCTTGAAGGTTTAAGTTTTATCTATAAAAATGGTGGTAAGTTGTATCTTACTTTATATTAGTCTTCTTTTTTTTCATAACAAGCAACCTCAATGATCTCAGGACTTATGATAGTATTTTTTTTTCTCACTCTTGGCTCTGTGGGCTGACTGTCACTGGGTGGGCTTGGCTGAGGTAGGCCAGCCTTGACCAAAGCTGTGTCTTGGGTTCAGGCCTGATCCAAGGACTTCTCATTGTTCTTGTACTGGTAATGCCCCAGGGCATGTTCTACTTATGGCAGATAGAGGAGTGCAAGAGGCCATGCCTGGTAAGGCAAGTATCACCTCCAGTGTCCTTCTGATGGCTGAAGAATGTCATACAACTGAGCCCAAAGTCAGCAGGTCAAGATATATATTTTGTTTGCTCTACTATATTGCAAAGTCACATGCCAAAGGAAATAAAAAAATTGAGACAAGTAATCCACTTGATCACTGCTTTCCCTCTCGACCACAATTATTTACCCCCAGACATAAAATATATTCACTTCCATGCTAAGACTCCCCAAAGCCTTGTCTAATCCCAATATCAGGCTCAAAGTCCTGAATCTTATGATCTTACCACATCAGTTCCAGATGGCACTTCTCTTGGTTTAGAGACTCATAAATTAAAAAGACAAGTTGTCTGTTCATCTCCTATGCTCATACATACATACACAACTACATACCTAACAGGCAATGATGGAAGAGGGAAAGGTTAAAGCAACAACATTTGTCAGATCAAGAATGGTAGGCACGTAACAGTCACTAACCCACTGTAATTCTGAAATCCTACTGAGAAAATGTTACCAGGTCATAGATAAGGGAGTAGATCCAGCTCTGTGTCCTCAGAGCAGCTTTCAATACACTATTCTCCATTGCTCTTAGCTCCCTCCCTCCCTGCCAAGAGTTCCTTCCTTTTTGACCACCGCTCATGGCCACATCTGAAGAAGGAAGTGATGATATGTCCTTCCTGGTTGCTGAGCAACTTTCTCTGCCTAATCCCTGCTTATGGACTGTTGGTTGCCCTTTAGTCTTTCTATAACCTGTCATAGGCTTTTAATTAAGCCTGGCAATACTTCTGCCAATATAATTATTCCAAAAGCTATGCACATGTTCGATGTATTTGACTCCAGTCACTTCCATGTTTTTGGACATGGATCTTTTCATAGACTTAATTGTAAGTCCTTTAAGTTTAATAGGTTTCTAAGGAACTATACTGTTAATCTACGCAGAAGGACTTTTCCAGTTAAAACCTTCTATAGGGGACATTTTAATCATTTAAGATGTCTTTTGAAAGGTATGATTACCAAAGTCTTGGGTTTACATTTGCCTTGAGGCTGTATATTAATGGGAGTGTACAGGATCAGGTCTTTTCCTGAGCAGAGTCTCAAAGACTTGTCTTTAATTTAAGCTAAAAAAAAAAGAGTTTCATTTCTCAACCCTACAAATCTCAAAATTTCTGGGCTCTATTTTGTTTACAAACTAACCTTTTCTGAGTTCATGTCACCCTTATAGTACCTTACTAAAGGAACCAGCTAATTCTTCAATATTTTGCTTTAAAATGTTCTCACCCAACACAAGTTATTATAAATATTTTTGTGTCCTTAGTTACTACAGAAGACAGTCTTACCATATGGTTGACAATTATAAGCATACCTCACTTTACTGTGCTTTGCTTTATAGTTCTTCATATATGCTACTTTTTAAAATTTAATCTTTTTTAAAATTTTACTTTATTGTTGTTCTTTATTGCATTTTTTATTACCATTTAGTCCCAGTGTACCCCCCTCCCCCTAGCAATCACCACACTTTTGTCCATGTCCATGAGTCCTTTTTCATTTTTGCATTTTTTTAAATAAATTGAGGTCTTACATCAACCCAACATGAAGCAAGTCTATTGGTGGGTGCCATTTTTTTTCAACAGCACTTGCTCACTTTGTCTGTGTGTCACATTTTGGTAATTCTTGCAATATTTCAAACATTATTATTATTGTTATGATGATGATATTGTTTGTTATGTTGATAGGTAATCAGCAATCTTTGATGTCACTGTTGTAATTGTTTTGGGGACCGCAGAGCACAGCCATAAAAGATGGTGAACTTAATCAATAAATGTTGGGTGTGTTCAGACTGCTCCACCAACCAGCCATTCCCTTGTCTCCCTCTCCTATGAGACACAACAATATTGAAATTAGGCCAATGAATAATCCTACAGTGTCCTCTAAGAGTTTGAATGAAAGGAAGTGTTGCACATCTCTCACTTTAAATCAAAAGCTAGAAATAATTAAGCTTGGTGAGGAAGGCATGTCAAAAGTGAGATAAGCCAAAAGCCAGGTTTTTGATCCAAACAATTAACCAAGTTGTGAATGCAAAGGAAATGTTCTTGAAGGAAATTAAAAGTGCTACTCCAGTGAACACACAAATGGTAAGAAAATGATACAGCCTTGTTGCTGATACGGAGAAAGGTTCAGTGGTCTGGGTAGAAGATCAAACCAGCTATGAAATTCCCCTAAACCAAAGCCTAATCCAGAACAAGGCTCTAATTATCTTAAATTCTATAAAGCTAGCATAGGTTGGTTCCTGAGGTTTAAGGAAAGAAGCCATTTACATAACAAAAGTGCAAAGTGAAGCAGCAAGAGCTGATATAGAAGCTGCAGCAATTTATCCAGAAGATCTAGCTAAGATAATTAATGAAGGTGACTACACTAAGCAGCAGATTTTTCAATATAGATAAAACAGCCTTACATTGCAACAAGATGGCATTTAGAAATTTCAGAGCTAGAAAGCAGAAGTGAATGACTTCAAAGCATTAAAGGACAGGCTAACTCTCTTATAACGGGCTAATACAGTTTGAGCCAATACTCATTTAATAAGTTGAAGCCAATGCTTATTTATCATTACAAAATCTGAGTGCACTTAAGAATTATGCTAAATCTACTCTGCCTGTGCTCTGTAAATGGAACAACAAAGTCTGGATGACAGCACATCTGTTTCTCTTTACCACATAGTTTACTGAATATTTCAGTTCCATTGTTGAGACCTACTACTCAGAAGAAAGGATTTATGTCACAGATTACTACTTATTGAGAATGCACTTGGTCACCCAAGAATTCTGATGGAGATGTACAAAGAGATTAATGTTGTTTTCATGCCTGTTAACATCCATTCTCCATCTAATGGATCAAGGAATAGTTTTGACTTTTAAGTCTTACTATATAATAAATAACATTTTGTAAGGCTATCGCTGTCATAGATAATGATTTATCTGATGGATCTGAGCAAAGTATATTGAAAATCTTCTGGAAAGAATTCCTCATTCTAGATGACATTAACATTCACAATTCATGGGAAGGGGTCAAAAATATCAACACTAATAGGACTATAGAAGAAGTTTATTCCAAACTTCATGGATGACTTTGAGGGCTTCAAGGTTTGAGGGGAAAGTAACTGCAGATGTGATAGAAACAGCAAGAGAACTAGAATTAGAAAGTGGAACCTGAAGATTTGACTGAATTACTACAATCTCATTTTGAAACTTTAATGGAGAATTTGCTTCTTATTAATGAGCAAAGGAAAGTGGTTTCTTCAGATAGAATCTACTCCTGGTGAAGAGCTGTGAGGATTGTTGAAATGACAACTAATGGTTTAGAATACACAAACTTAGTTGGTAAATCAGTGGCAGGGTTTGAGAGGATTGACTCCAATTTTGAAAAAAGCTCTACTGTGGGTAAAGTGCTATCAAATAGCATTGCGTGCTACAGAGAAAATTGTCCGTGAAAGGAAGAGTCGATTGTTGCATCAAACATCAGTCTTGTCTTATTTTAAGAATTTGCCACAGTCACCCCAACTTTCAGCAACCACTACCCTGATGTCAGCAGCCTTCAATATTGAGATAAGACCCTACAAAGCAAAAAGATTAAGACTTGCTGAATGCTCAGGTGAAGCTTAGCTTTTCTTTAGCAATAAAGTGTTTTTAAGTTAAGGTATCCATTAATATATTTTTAGATATAATGTAATTTCACAGTCAATAGACTAAAATATAGTGTAAAAATAACTTTTATATACACTGGGAAACTAAAAAATGTGTGTGACTTGCTTTATTGCAATATTTGCTTTATTGTGGTAGTCTGGAGCTGAACCACAGTATCTCTGAGGTATGTCTGTACATAACATAGTGTACAATTCACAACTTTCTATTTTTCTATAATGATTTGGTTATTGCCTATCAGCTGATCTCATAGCCCATACTGCGTATATTTCTATTACTAGTACCCTACTTCTAGGTATCAATTCCTGTGTTAGTCAGTGTTTGCCACATAAACCGAAATCAAAGTCTTAAAGGATGAAAGAACAAGTATGTAATTTTGTTTGTTTGTTTGTGTGTGGTACTTCAGATTTGCTTGTCATGGCTCCAGGCTTTAGGCTGGGTTCAACTCTGTTCCACATGTCTCTTCATTCTCTTTGAACTAGTGACTGACTACTTGAAGCACGTTCTAATGAAGAATTAAAGATAGTGATCAGAAAAGCCTGATGATTTGTAGAGCCTCAGGTCAGAAGGAGGTTACTGTCATGTCAGTTCTGCCCCCATTCTCTTGTCCCAAATCAATACCTACTCTACTGCTCTGCAAGTCACATGTCAGAATGAAGGGGAAAAATGAGACAATTCATTTTACAGTGCATTTTGTGACATATATTTGTTTTAATGTAATTATTTAAATATTGGTATCCTGAAAACTTTAAGTAAGATCAATATTCCAGAATTATTCCACGGATTTAAATACACTTGGAACTTTACCAAGCGCCCCTCAGGGGTACATATTATCCAATTTGGAAAGGATAGTTTCATAAAACTGTGCCTCATGCCTTGGTAGGCATAATCATCTTGCAGGTCACTTCCAATAAGGATTTTCTGATTCTATGACAAAAAATAAGGGAATACCAAAAACTTCATCCAATTCACAAGTTTGCCTTAATTTGATCTGAATCAAATATGTCACTTTTGCGATATGGCCTCACATATTTGTTCCCTGTCTTCCAACCACAAAATTTTTAGGACTGAGAATAAATGAAAGAGGAAACCTCCCTTTAGAAACATGTATAGGTTGTTCCCTACATGTACTGCAAAAAAATAAAAAAACAAAAAAACAAATACAAGGATATAATGTTCTTTTACTCATTAATTCAACAAATGTCTTTTATGAGTGTATCATATGTCAGATAATGATGCTCATGGCTAAGGATATGATTACACAGTGGCTCAAAAAGTGTGGTCTAGGCACTCTGAATAATCCTGAGAAATTTTAGGGTGTCCTTCAAGGGGCAAACTATTTCCATAATAACACTGAAAAGTTATTTGCATATTTTACTCTTGTTCTTATCTACTGTTTAAAAAACTTCTTTGATGTTTACCCAAAGACATTTTTTCATTGTTTTTAGAGAGAGAGGGAGGGAGAGAGAATCACTGATACAAGAGAGAAACATAGGTGAGTTGCCTTCCATACACATTGGTCTGGGGATCACACACACGAAGACCAGGAATAGTTATGTGCCTGGCCTGGGGTTGTACATGCCTAGACTGAGGATCAAACCCACAACCTAGCTATGTACCCCAACCAGGAATCAAACCCTGCAACCCTTTGGTTACAGAATGATGCTTCAACAAACTGAGCCACCTGGGCCGGGGCTATAATCTCTTCTCTTTTTTTAATTAAGTATATTTTATTGATTGTGCTATTACAGTTGTCCTGTACTTTTCCCCTTTGTCCCCTTCTGTCTGGTACTCCCTCTAGAAATTCTCCTCTTACTTCATGTCCATATGGTTTGTACATATGAGTTCTTTGGCTTTTCCATTTTCCATACTACTCCAAACACACTGCTGTCCATTCTGTACCCACCAACTATGCTTCTTATTCCCAGTACCTTTTCCTCCATTCTCCCACAGCCCCCTACCCATGGACAACCCTCCATGAGATCTTCATCTCTATGACTCTGCTCCTGTTTCAGTTGATTGTCCAGTTTGTTTTTGTTTTTTTTAGATCCCCATGTTGGTAGTTGTGAGTTTGTTGTCATTTTACTGTTTATAGTTTTGATCCTTTTTCATTTTCTTAGATAAGTCCTTCCAACATTTCATATAGTAAGGGCTTGGCGATGATGAACTCCTTGAGCACTGCCTTCTCTGGGAAACACTATATCTGTTCTTCAATTCTAAATAATAGCTTTGCTGGATAGAGTAATCTTAAATGTAGGTTCCTGCCTTTCATGACTTAAATACTTCTTTCCAGCTCCTTCTTGCCTGCAAGGTTTCTTTTGAGAAATCAGCTGATAGTCTTATGGGAACTCCTTTGTAAGTAACTCTCTCCTTTTGTCTTGCTGCTTTTAAGATTTTCTCTTTGTCTTTAACCTTTGGCATTTTAATCATGATGTGTCTTTTTTTAAATTTATTCATTTATTTATTTATTCATTTATCTTCAGAGGGGAAGGAGAGGGAGAGAAACATCAATGTATGGTTGTCTTTCATGCGTCCCCTGCTGGGAGTTGGCCTATAGGGAACTGGCCTGCAACCCAGGCATGTGTCCTGACTGGGAATCGAACCGCGATCCTCTGGTTCACAGGCCCGTGCTCAATCCACTGAGCTACACCAGCCAGGGCTAATCATGATGTGTCTTGGTGATGCCCTTTGGGTCCAAATTGGTTGGGACTCTGAGCCTCCTGGATTTGTATGTCTATTTCCTTTGCCAGGTCGGGGAAGGTTTTTTTTTATTATTATTCCAAATAATTTGCAATTTCTTGTTCTTCCTCTTTTCCTCCTATCACCCCTATGATTTGGATATTGGTACATTTAAAGTTGTCCCAGAAGTTCCTAAGCCTCTTCTAATTTTTTTTGAAATCTTATTTCTTTATTCTGTTCCAGTTGAATGTTTATTTTTTCCTTTTGTTCCAAATCATTAATTTGAATCAATGGCTTCCTTCCCTTTGTTGTTGGTTCCCTGTGTATTTTTCTGTATTTCTCTTGGTATAGCTTTCATTTCTTCCTTTATTTGGTGGCTACACTCAATTATTTTTCTGAGCAACTTGATCACTAGTGCCTTGAACTCTGCACCTGATGGTTGGCTATCTCCATGTCTCTAAGTTCTTTGGACTTTTCATCCATACCTTCATTTGGGCCTTATTTCCCTGTCTCTTTATTTTGGCAGCCTTCCTATGTTTCTATGTATTAGGTAGAACTACTTAGATTCCCATGACTGGCACACCTGTTATGTTGTAAGGGGCAGAGCCTTAGGTATTCATTAGGTAGGGCAGCCCACTCCCCTGCTTTGTGGTGCTGTGTGTGGAGAGGGGGGGTCAGAGAGGGAACAATGCCACTTGCTTGGTTCTTGCCCCATTTCCAATCACTTCCCCTTTTTTCTATAAGTGTCTGGCACCCTTCTGGTTGCGGCCCTGGTGCTAATTCTCAGAGTGGGTACATTTACAGACATTCTAGGACTCTGCAGTCCCTTTAAATGGACTCTCCTGAGAGACCAGCAGTTTCTTCCACTGCACCCATCCCCACTGGTTTACAGCCGGACAGTATAAGGCTTTATTCTTCCATTGCTGGAACCCTTGGTTGCACGGTCTGGCCTGGGGCTGAGATCAGTCACTCCCCAGTTGTTCCAGTTTGTATCCACTGCATGTCAATATGGGGCTGCCCATTTCACAGGCACCACTGCAGCTGCCTCTCTGCCACCATCTGCTACTGCCTCATGGCACCACACCATGTCCTCTCTGCCCCTCCTACCAGTCTAAATGAATGCTTCTTCTTTAAATCCTTGGTTGTCAGACTTCTACAGAGTCTAATTTTCTGGCAGTGCTGGTTGTTTTTTGTTATTTAGATTGGTTGTTATCCTTCTTATGGCTATCCTTGTTATGGTTGTGTGAGGAGACAAAGTGAGTCTACCTGCAACTCCATCTTGACCAGAAGTCTGGCCAATATCTTCTCCTATGAGAAGATAGGAAAACTGATGCTCTCACAGTAACCTGAGTTGCTGCCACCACCCCACCCCCACCCCATCACACCAAGAAGGAAGAAGAGGCTGGAGTAGAACTCTCTTCCTGCTAAGATGTCTATTGGTGTGCTGATTGAAGTCCTACATGAAGCCGAAGCTCACATTGTAACATGTGAGACAAACACTGGTGAGGTGAGTCATGGAAAGCTAATTGAAGCAGAAGACAACATGAACTGCCAGATGTCTGACATCACAGTCACATAGAGAGATGGCCAAGTAGCACAGCTGGAGCAGGTATATATCTATTGGAGCAAGATACACTTTCTGATTTTGCCTGACATGCTAAAAAACTCACCAGTGTTAAAGAGTATGAAGAATAAAAACCAAGGCTCAGGGGCTGGTCAGGGAAAAGCTGCCATTTTGAAGGCCCAAGTGGCTGCTAGAAGAAGAGGAGAAGCAAAGATAAATTTATCTGTTGAACAGAACTTTTTCCTTATTTTTTTCTTTCAAGTTATCTAGTTGGAGTGGAGTATGTTCTTAAGTGTATGTCCCAGGTGTTTTTTTTATCCTCACCCAAAGATTTTTTTTCTCATTGCTGTTAGAAAGAGGGGAAGAAAGGCAGAAAGAGAGGGGGAGAAACATTGACATGAGAGGGAAACATCAATTGGTTGCCTTTCGTGCGTGACATGATTGAACCCACAGTACTTCAGTTTGCAAGAGGACACCCAACCAAAGTACACAGGCCAGGGCTGTCACAAGTTTTCTTTTGACATCTTTCTCTTTAGCTCAAGGGAAATGTCAAATTAAATAAGTATAGTTATTATTTATTTCTTTTTGAGAAAATAAAACAGATAGAGAAGCTATATTCTATTATGCCAGACAATAAAAAGATTTCCAAAAATGTAAAACAAGCTCACTCTTCACACAAATTTTTGGTTCTGTTTTAGAAAAATGCAGTTATTTTTCATAAAAATGATCATATTTCTGTTAATATGTAATGATTTTATTATTATTTTTAAATGAATTAATAAATTAGCACCATTAAATATTCACAATTTTAATTTCTCTATGGTCAATATGGATAAGTATAACCCATATAAACAAGAGCTCTTATTGGTATCCTCTAGAAATATTAAGAACATAAAGGATCCTGAGACCAAAAACTTTGTGAACTGCTGTGAGAATAAATGAACGCAGTATGGATCCTTCCCTTTTGGAGCTTGTACAAATTAACTGTAGAGTCCTCAGCAACACTCCCTTCTACGCATCACTATCACAAGGGCTGGAAACTTGAGAATTCAGTTTCTAGAATCCTTTGCCTGAAGGGTTTCAGATCAGATTCTGCCAATGAGATGCATTCTCACAAGATTTGGAAAATAGGTGGAAGCCAAATTGTTACTCCACGGGCAAGTGTCTGGGCTTCAGCTGATGTGAGATTTTTCTAGCAGCTTTAGATATTGCTATAAACACTAGTTCCGGTGATTTCTGCAGCTATGATTATTACCAATAACATTCTGTGGTTTCAGAAAGATCCTTAATTTCTTAAAGGTAGTGGCAAACTTTCATTGTTCTCCTACCCTTTCAATAGTTTTGTAACTATTGAATTCCCTTATTTATATCCCTTTCTGCTGGGAATACCTGGAGAGATTTTGTTTTTCTGACCCAGCTTTGTGGTTGGAAAGTCAAAGACCAAATAAACAAATAAATTATAAAATGCACACAGACAGTGACAAGTACCACAAAACAAATAAAAATAAGTGTTGTAATACGGACTAAAAATAGAGACTTTAGGTTTTACTTTAGGTTAAAAAATGTACACATGAAAACTATATAATTTGTTCACTTATATTGATGAATATGTGTCTGTTTTTGTATTTTTTAAGAAAACACATTTTTTATATCAATGCATCAGGAAATAAAAATCACAAAGTTATATCAGAAAAAAAATGACATTGACTTTAAGAAGTTAAAGCTAGTATTTTTTCCACAATAATTTGTGAATGTGTTATAAAATTTTACAGACTATTACCATATTGAAATGTTATACGCAGACATTCTTTGGAACATAGTTTAGAATCTTGTTACATAATTGCTTGATATAAAAACTTTGACTTGCTGATATAATTAATGAAAATCAAAATTTCCAGTAATTTTTATTTTAATTTCTGAAATATTTTCCACTTTATTAATTCTTCTGGAAATATCAGCACAATCTGTTATAGGCAACACAACTTCTAGTGATTGGAGAAGAAACCTTAGATTACAGCCACAAAATATTTAGTACCTCTGCTTTGCAGAACTATAAATGAGCAGCATTCATCATCAGTAATTATTTGATTTAAATATTGTGCCAAAATTGTAAGGGAGACATAAATGTTACAATTATAATCATCAGATAAAATGAAGGCTGTGTGTGTGTGTGTGTGTGTACAGTTGAACTGTGCATTGCTTACTATCAAAAAGGTTGGAAGCTTGAGAACTCATTTCCTATAATCCTTTGCCTAGATAGTTTCAGATTTCCTTGAAACTTAAACTGTCTTCCTGGGTATACTAGACAAAATGATGTGGCATATAGGCACACAAATTTGTCATTAGAAACAGCGTTAGAAGTCAGATATTCAAATCAGTTTATTTTCCAAACTTCAAATACTAGTAGGGCTAGAGACTTGTCCAAGGGCACCCCTAGAATGTAGCTACTCCCTCATCTCTCAAGCAATTAGTGGAGCCCAAGACCCACTGGCCATGGAGAATTTCCACAGCTCAGCTTTCTAGGATTCGTACTCTGAAAACAATAAACCTTTAAAACTTTTCCTGAATCTGAAATTTTCTATAATGTTGTCAATACTTTTGAATAACTCCATATTCTTCCCTAGAGATTATTGTGAATCCCTTGCTTCTTCACCTCACTTCTTAAGAGAAGACTTTTAGAGACTTTTAGAGGAAACCATGTTTAAGGAAATTGAGGATAAATCAACTTGTAAGTGTATTTCTTACATTTTAAATTAGGAATTGTTATTCAGGAAGCCTCTGTGCTGTACTCGGAAGAAACTTGGAGTCAGATCTACCTTCAGATAACCACCACTTAAAAAGTAATGCCCTACCTGTTTGTCTTACAGACCTAGGAAGAGAGCATTAAGGTTCAGGGTAATCTAGTTCTGTTGGACACATGAGTACCTGCCAGTCACTCAACTTTGTTAAGCCTGTTTCTAATCAGCAAAAAAGGGGTAGTCACGCCTAATTGCTAGGACTGTAGTAGGGGTAAACCGGTAACTGACTGGTAAATGCTTCCTTCAGTGCCTGATACAAGCTGTGAAAAATTGATTCTATGTCACCTTCTCATTATGCCACATGTAATGAGTTTTAGAAAAACTAGGAGTTGGACGTATTGCAAAAGTATCTTTATTGGAACTAATTCATTGGTTATAAGCAATACAAAGAAGAGACAGGAACTGTTTAACTAAATGTGTCATCTCCTAATTTCAAATGGGAATCATGGCCCATATTTGCCGACTAAGCAGGTGCTACAAAAAGCATCACACGAGTCAAGGGATTGAATTTTCATCTCTTTATTTGGGAATTCTGCTTAAATACTTCTCTTTTCTACATGTTTCATTAAAGCCTTAAGAAATCATTTTTATCTGTTTCCAGTAATGATCAATATTAGTGAACTAATAGCCTTTTTAAAACAGGAAGTGACCTCCTTTATGTATAGTCAATCAAAAGAACCCACATCCTTTGTCTTCTTCAGTTGTGGGTGCCTCTCGTCTCTTCTAATGATGAGCCACATCTGAGGGTGCTGAAAACCAGAGATTATTGAAATAGAATAGAATACAATATTAAGAAAGGTGTGCACTTTATTTTTTTGGAGTTCCCCCCTCCCACCCCGCCCAAAAAAGAAGGCCCATCTGTTCAAAGCACCACTAGTTTTATAAAAGCTAAGTTACTGTAGGAGAAATGACAGAGCCATGATCAAATGAGAGCTAAGGACCTGTGTTCTACTTATTTTTAAATTGATGCTCTAACCCATTTTACAAGAGGTCCTGGCAAACAGATAAACTAACTGCCTTCTTTACCTGTTAGCAATAGGTATTAATGGGCATTAAACTGATGAATGGGGTGAAAGCCAAAGAAGAAAGAAGCGGTGATAGAGAAAGGAAGTGGATTATAGACAATCTAATGTTCCAAATCCCTTCTTTTATAAATGAAGAAATTGCAGGCAAATGAAAGGAAATCACCACACAATAGAGAACCTACCGCCCCTGAAAAATCTAGAGTTAACATGACTTTGTCTGCACATGAAAAGCAAAGGGGAAAAGGGAAGCCTTACTCCCTCCTTAAATTGGGTTTGGAACCAGAGTTGTCAAGTTGTTCTATGTTGATTGGGCTATCGAACTACTCGGGTCTTTTCCTAATCTCTGCAAACATTGTGCTTTGCAAACCCAGTTTGTATCTTTACAGGAAAGGAAAGGTCAAGATCTGCAACCAGGGACAGCCTGAACAGCTTTAGAGCCACAGACAGCTCAGTTTTGTGTTGGGAAACTATCTTTCTGCAGTCTTGTTTACATTGACTTTTGTTAGTTCTCTCATCTGTTTACTAAACACTCAAGATATGCAAAGTCCTGGGCTTAATGCTTAAGGGGAATATAAAAGTAGAAGGTAAGGTCCTGCAGGAGTTTGCAATCTAATTAGGAAATAGATGGGTGGAGAAGTAAAGTGACAGATTGTGTGCCTGTGTGTATGAGGAGTCAGGGCTGAGGTCCAGGCAAGGGGGAGACTTCTGTCTACTGTCCTGGATTTAAGCTGGACCGTGCAATGTGAACAGGTTGTAGGAAGGAGATGGGGAGCTGCATTCTGGAGAAGGGACAGCATACGTACACACTTTAAATTGGTAATATACAGTATATATGTCAGGATCAGAAAGATAATCTGTTGGGGAAGCAAGGATGCATGTTGAGGAATAGTTTAAAAATTATGTTTTACAGGGACTTGAATACCAGGATGAAGCACCGTCTACTTATCTCTTTGAATACAAGAGAGAATCCTATTCACTACAATCCTATGACTAAATAACCTATTTATGGTGGAAATTAGAGAAGGTAAATTGCCTTGTGATCCATGAAAATAATGACATGAAACCAAGTAGCCTAATTTCTAAAAAGCACATCTTTTTGTGAGCCACTTCTCTCATAAAATTATTTTCCTGAATCTGAAAAAGTATAAAAGAATACACTCCAAACCACAACATTGAAACAAACTACAGTGCTTTGGGTTGTGTGCCCCATGTGGCTTTCTGAGTATTTATTGTTATTTCATTGAGAAAATTGTCTTGGTAAATATACATTCAGAAGTATATACAAAAAATGAAAGAAACTAAAAATGTAGTGGATATGACACAACCACAGGGAAATAGAAATGAGGCTTGAGTGTCCAATAAACATATCAATATCTTGTGTGACTGAACTAGAAGGAGGTGCCTATCTTTTAGCGACCTCTTAAAGGCTCGGATGAGACCTGAGAGAAGGGAAGGGGATGCAGGCTGATGAAGGGAAAGCAACTAAAAGAAATAAATTTGAATATGTTTATGGCCTAATTGAAGTTGAGAATCCACTGGGATAAGGGATGGCCCACCTGAGATTTGTTTATTTGGTGGATAACAAAGGTCAGGGGAACCAAGTTCCATCATTGTTCTTGGAGTCTCTCATGCTGGGATAAGAAGGAGCATGGCCCAGCCAATGGTAGAAGGAGCCTTTGATATCAGAATATGAGTTAGCATGGGGTCCTATTATTCACTGTCAAGCTGGGCATCCCTATTGCCTACTACGAATGGACCAGAAGAGTCTGCTTGGTGGTTGTGGCAGGGTCATAGTCTGCCAAGCCTGCAATTCCTGAGGCAGCACATGGAGCGCAGAAACAGGGAGTGAGGGGATGAAGGGAGGGCAAACCCACTTAACCAGCCAAATTAAACCAAATCAACACTGCAGGGCAACAGGATCAATGATGTCAGCTTCACTTCCCTGTGTTTATGTGTCATTTGAGAACCACTTGTGATCAATTTTCCCCGTGGACATAAGCTCTCTGATAGCTTTATTTTCATCCTACCTGTGTAAGTTGACTAAATAGCAAGCTTCAGGAATCCCTTTATGGCTTTCTCTCCTTAATTGTCTTGGGTGACTTGCCCAGCACCCTAGTCATAGTCAGAAACAGGCAGCACCTTCAGGAACTCCCAGAGTTCAAGAGTTTGTCTAAGACAGTCTTTTTCATTTCTTTTTTTCTTAAATCTTTTTGGCTTTTTTTGGAAATTTTTATTTTTTATATTTTTAAAGATTTTATTAATTTATTTCTAGAGAGAAGGGAAGAGAGGGAGAAAGAGAGGAAGAGAAAGACCAACGTGGGGTTGCCTCACACACGCCCCCCAACTAGGGACCTGGATCACAACCCAGGCATGTGCCCTGACTGGGAATCAAACTGGTGACCCCCTGGCTCACAGGCCAGCACTCAATCCACTGAGCCACACCGGCCAGGGCAATATTTTTTTATTTTTAAATAAAGAACAAACTGACAGTAACTAGAGGGGAGGAAGGAGGGAGATAACAGGGGAAAGAAGGAGAAAGGTCAAGTCAAGGAACGTGTATAAAGAACCCAGGGACAAAAAACAACAGTGGGGAGTGGGGATTGATTGTGAGCACAAGGTAGGGCAATGGAGAGTAGCGGGGGGGAATGAGGACAACTGTAATTGAACAACAATAAAAAATAATTTCTTTCTAAAAATTACAGTTAATGTACAATATTGTAATAGTTTTAGATGTACAAACCTGTGATTAGACATTAACATAACTTAGGAAGTGACCACCTCGATAAATCTAGTACCTATGTGACACCACATGCAGTTGTTACAATATTATTGAGTATATCCCTTAGGCTATACTTTACATTGCCATGACTATTCTGCAGCTACCAATTTGTACTTCTAAATTTCTTTACCTTTTGCATCTAGCCCCCCAAACTGCCTCCCACCTGGCAATCATCAAAATGTTCTCTGTATCTATGAGTCTTTTTCTATTCTATTTCTTTGTTCATTTTGTTTTTTCAGATTCCACATATAAATAAAATTATATGGCATTTGTCTTCCTCGGTGTGACTTACTTAGCACAATACCTTCTAGGTTCAACCATGGAGTAGATGGCAAGATTTCATTCTTTTTTTAAAGCATATTTGATTGATTATGCTATTACAGTTGTCCCATTATTTTCCTTTATTCCCCTCCACCCTACACTCCCCTCCCTCCAGCATTCTGTGTCCCTTAGTTCATGTCCATGGATCAATCATACATATAAGTTATTTGGCTTCTCCATTTCCTATACTAATTTTAACCTTCCCCTGTCTATTTTGTAACTAGCACTTAAGCTACTTATTCCCTGCACCTTCCCCCCATTCCCCTCCCTCCCACTCCCCACCGATAACCCTGCATGTGATGTCTATTTCTGTGAATCTGTTCCTGTTCTGGTTGTTTGCTTAGTTCATTTTTTGTTTTTATTTTCTTAGATTACCTTGTTAATAGTTTTGAGTTTGTTGTCATTTTACTGTTCATAGTTTTTCTTCTTTTTCTCAGTTAAATCCCTTCAACATTTCATATAATAAGGGCTTGGTAATGATCAACTCCTTTAACTTGACCTTATCTGGGAAGCACTTTAACCATCCCTTCCATTCTAAATGAAAGCTTTGCTGGATAGAGTAATCTTAGATGTAGGTCCTTGCCTGTCATCACTTCAAATACTTCTTTCCAGCCCCTTCTTGTCCGTAAAGTTTCTTTTGAGAAATCAGCTGATAGTCTAATGGGAACTCCTTTGTAGTTAATTCTCTTTCTTTCTCTTGCTGCTTTTAAGATTCTCTCCGTATCTTTAATGTTGGGTAACTTAATTATGACGTGCCTTGGTGTATTCCTCCTTGGGTCCAGTTTCTTTGGGACTCTCTGGACATCCTGGACTTCGTGGAAGTCTATTTCTTTTGCCAGATTAGGGAAGTTTTCCTTCATTATTTGTTCAAATAAGTTTTAAATTTCTTGCTCTTCCTTTTATCCATTTGGAACCCCTATGATTCAAATGTTGGAGCACTTAATGTTACCCCAGAGGTTCCTAAACCTCTCCTCATTTCTTCAAATTTTTGTTTCTTCATTATGTTCCAGTCAGATGTTTATTTCTTCCTTTTGTTTCTTCCAAGTCATTGATTGGAGTTTCTGTTTCCTTCCCTTCACTGTTGGTTCCCTGTATATATTGCTTTATTTCACTTTGCGTGGCCTTCATTTCTTCATTTTGAGACAAAGCTCAATCAATTCTGTGAGCATCCTGATTACCATTGTTTTGAACTCTGCATAAGATACATTTTCTATCTCCTCATTGCTTAGCTCTTTTTTTTTTTTTTGAGTTTTGGTATGTTGTTTTCTTGGGCTATATTTCTTCGTCTTGGCACACCTGTTATATTGTAAGGGGGCCGAGCCTTAGGTACTCAGCAGAATGGGGCAACCCTCTTTGCTGCATTGTGGCACTGTCTGTTGGGTAGGTGTCAGAGAGGGAACAATGCCACACACTTGCTCCATGCTAGCCCCACTATCCAATGAACTCTCCTGTGAGACTGGGAATTTCTCCCACCTTCGCAACCCCCACAGATTTTACAGCTAAAGGTTTGGAGTCTTTAGTTTCCCAGTCAGCCAGCCACTCCTCACCCACCCACATGGCCCACCACCTTGCCTGCCTGCCCAGCTTCCCATCTCCACCCTTCCTACCATCCTGGACAAATGTTTCTTTAACTCCTTGATTGTCAGAGTTCCACGCAGTTTGATATTTTTGCATTTCTGGTAACTTACTGTTTTTAAATTGGTTGTTATCCCTCTTTTGGTTGTTCAAGGAAGTGAAGCATTTTTATTGAATCCATCTGTGTTGGCCCTCCAGATTAGGGGAATTTTATTCATTATTTCTTCATATAGATTCTTGATCCCTTGCTTGCTCTCTACTTCTTCTGGTATCCCCATGATATGGATGTGTTACATTTCATATTGTCCAAAATGTTTCTTAAATTCTCCTCATTTTTAAAAAAATTATTTTTTATTTTTGTTTCTCTGCCTGGGTGTGTTTTCTTTTTTGTTTTCCAAATCACTGATTCAGTCCTCTGCTTCATCTAACCTACTGTTTATTCTTTCCAGTGTATTATTTATTTCAGACATTGCATTCTTTATTTATACCTGGTCCTTTTTTATGGTTTCTATGTCTTTTTTCATGCGGTTGAGTATCCTCATAATCATTACTCTAAACTCTATATGATAAATCGCTTGCCTCCTTTTCATATAGCTCTTCTGGAGAAATCTCTTGTTCTTTCGTTTGTGGTCTGTTTTCTTTGTCTTCTTATTTTGGCTGCTCCTTTGAATTTGTTTCTGCATATTTGGTAGATCTGCAGTCTCTTATGTAGGCTTTTGTCAGATGTTGCTTGTGACTAGCCCTGGTCAACAGAGGTATCAGTGATCCACAGCATGTAGCTCCCTCTGCTGGGCCTGTTTGTGTGTAGAGAGAACCTTGCTGTGCACCAACATCATTGTTTATCAACACAGGTCCTGGGGAAGGTCAGCTGAAGTCTCTTAGAGCTCCCAGAGATCTCCTTTAGTATTAAAAGTAATCAATGATATAGCCTCAAGCTATAATCAGCCCCCTGGCTTAAGCTCCCGAGGGTGGGGCAGAGTGATTCTTGGGGGTGTGTCCATTGCTTCCCCTTAGGGTAATGCCATTCAGAGAGGAGTGTTCTTTCCGAGAAAGGTGGCTTCTGCACTATGAGGAATGACTCGGCACAGGGATCCTGGTGGCTGTTCCTTCAGTTCTCTCCCCAAAGCTACCAACCCCAGACTTTCCTCAGACACCTCTAGTTCATTCTGCCCTCCCTCTGCTGGAGCCCAGGGTAAGTGGCTGCAAATGTCTCCAGCCTTTTTTCCCTGGCAAATAGAAACCCTGCTGTTTTTTACACCCGAATGCTATCTGGGTTCCTTTCTGCCTCTGGGTGGGGGCAACTTTGCCCACAAGTCCCCCTGCCCACCATGGATAAAAGTAACTCTACCAAGACATGATCTGCTTGGGGAGGAGAGGTGACCAACTTCTCAGAGGAAAAAGGCCAAGAGCCACTTCCTCAGCGGCTTTTATTGGGGTTGTTTGCACAAGAATATAGGTAAGGATCAAACAATAGGTAGCTTTCAAAGAACTATAAGGACTTATTCTCAGTCAGGGTCAGATAGCTAAAAAGCCATAAAACTTTGAGGAACAAACTTCTTGCTTGGACCCTATCATTTAAATGAGAGCATTCTAAACAAAGCAGGTTTCACAGGATTTTACATATTCTTTCTTAGGCTTGATCACCCGGAGAACCCTCCCTTTCCAGCACAGGGCTGCACCGCATTCCCCGTTATAGGCTTTTAGGCTTAATCGGATTAGAGCCAGGAAGTGCTTCTCCCAGAGGACATGGGGACTCAGGCTATGTCAGAATAGCCAGGGGGGGCAGGGTCCACCACTCCCTCTTTGTCACAGCCCCCCAATCCTTCCATTATGGCCTCCCAAGTGATCATGTCTGGCTTAGGTTACCCCTCTCTCTGAGGAGTCTTACCTGTCTCTGGCTAGTCGACCATGCTTTGGGGGCAGGGGAGTAAGCTGAGGCAGCATTTGCTACCAGAGACAAGCTTTGTCTCCTGTGGTTCACATTCCAGAGGTCACTCACTCATCCTTGGCCATGGGAGGTAGTTACAACTCCCAAAACCACGCAGAGCGGTTCCCAACACCTCTGGTGCTATAGGCTGGAGAGCCCAACTTAGGGTTTAGACCCCAAACTTCTAGTTGGAACCAACCCCCGCCCCAGCTGCTGAAATATCCCTCCAGAACTTTGGCTGCTGCCCATGGGATCCAGTCACGCTTCTCTTGCCTCCTCCATACTCCCTCCCAGTCTCATTACGGTAAAGTGGTTTCTTCTGTCTGTACTTATAAGGCTTCTCTCCAGCTAGTGTTCAGTTGGTTATTCAGGATCATTTCTCAATTCAGTTGTAATTCCAAACTGGTCCTGGGAGGTAGTTAGTATAGCTTCTACTTACTTTTCCACCATCTTGGATTTCCATACCATTCATTTCTGACCAATTCTTTTTTTATGTTTTTTTATCTTCGTTTTTATGTTTCCTATCTTTTTGTTGAAGTTTTCACTGAGATCATTTAGCATCCTTATACTCAGTGTTTTCTTTTTTTTTAAGATTTTATTTATTTATCCTTAGAGGGGAAGGGAAGGAGAGAGGGAGAGAAATATCAATGTATGGTTGCCTCTGGTGTGTCCTCTGCCGGGAACTGGCCTGCAACCCAGGCATGTGCCCTTACTGGGAATCGAACTGCGATCGTGTGGTTCGCGGGCCCGTGCTCAATTCACTGAGCTACACCAGCCAGGGCTATACTCAGTGTTGTCAACTCTGCATCTGGTTAATTGCATATCTCCATTTTATTTAGTTATTTTTCTGGAGTTTTGCTCTGTTTTTTCCTTGGGACATGTTTGTCTCCTCATTTTGGCTGAGTCTTTGTGACTTTTTTTGTATTTATTAGGTAAAGCTGCTACATCTCCCATGCTTGGTAGTGTCCTTATGTAGAAGGTATCTTGCAGGGCTCAATGACACAGACTCTCTGGTCACCTGAGCTAAATGCTCCAAGTGTTTCCCCATTTTGTGTGGTCTGTATGCACCTTCCAGTTGTAGCTGAGCTTTCATTGCTATTGGTACATCAGTGTGTTGGATTTACCCCTAGGCCAATTGGCTATAAGACTGGGTGCAACCACTGTGGAAGATCTGCTGTGCAAGGGCTGAACCCATGGAGCAGAACTCACTTTAGTGGGGTTCAGGTACCTATTGAGTCTGCCTTTGAGCAGGTTACTTGTAGAGGTGGTTGGGTGGTATTTCAGCATGGTCTGAAGCTGGCTACCTAGGGAACTCTCTCTGAGGCCTTTTGGGAGGTGCAGGACAAGGTCAACAATCACCTGTGCCTTGTCCAGGGCCACTTGTCATGAGTTCCAAAGTGTTCTGCTTATGGCTACTACTCATGCTGGGCTTGGAGGTGCTGAGACGATACCAAGCAATGAACCAAGCTCACTCCCTACAGTGCTGGGTCTGTGGCCACTTAGCAAGAGACACAGAGCATGCAGAAGCCAGATGCTGCTTGTTTGAGAGATTTTAAAAGGCAGAAGTATGATAGCTTTTAGCCTTTTTAAAAGAGAAATGATGGACAGGGGTGGATCTTCTAAGTACCTGGATATCAGCCCCATCCCCTAGACATTCAGCACAACAAAGAAATGGTCCTGAGGTTGAAATCCCTCCTGCTTCATCCATCCAGTGGATGGGGACACATACCAAGTTTTAACAACTGCTGCAGTTCATGAGTAGTTTTGGGGAGCCCTAGAGGGAAAGTGAGGACTGTCAGTGACAAAACCAGTTCTCTTTGGACTAACCTAGTAAAGACTATGCTGTATCCCTAACCAATCCTGGCCTAGAAAAAGCCTCATGTTGAAAATTCTTTCCTGATACCTAAGTCATAAATTCATGACAACTAAAGCTAAACATGGCCTTAATGATCTTTTAGCTGCCAAATCACACCTGTGTTAGGAGTGTGGGTATGTGAAAGTGTGAGGGGTAGGGAATAGTTACGGCTGATGATAGGTAACAGCCTTTATGCTGATTTTAGGACTCAGGACAATCTCACTGCTCATCACCATTTCACATGGACTGTCAGGGTTGCTGGGTTCTCAACTGGAATCCTAAAATCCCCCTCATTAGCAGTTTGCCTTTCTCCCAGGACAGGGACAATATATGAAAGTTGAGGGGGAGCTTGAGATTAAGTTTAAAGTCTCCGCTCAAGAGTCTTTTGAAGGTGTTGCTATGGAAACCAAAGATCTTTCTGGGTTTCATTCAATGACTGATAAATTTCTGAGCATAGTTGAACATGACACCACCTGGGGGCAGTATGACTGTGTCCATTACTCATCATTTCAGTCTTCACTAGAGTCAAATCCAAACCATGCAACATTTTCTGTCCTTGAGCAAGATCTTTGTGGAAGCATTTAAACTTTAAAGCTGTAAGAATGTTTAGTAAATCTGAAAGCATCATTAAAAGTAGGTTAGAGTTTGCCCCTTATAACCAAAACCAGATTCAGTTTTATTGGGAGTACGTGGCCATTTTTCACTGGTTTCACCATCTGAAATAAGAAAGCATTATTTAAAATTATATAATTCCCTTACTCTAAGCTGTCAAACAAAAACCTTGCTTTTCCTTTGTCTTGTAAAACTTTGCCTCCAATCCATGTTATTAAAATTTAAAAGTATACAAAAGCAACCTGGTATACCAGAGGCAGATTCACTTTCAGATTAATATTGTGTTCATCTCTGGCTGTGTGTCAAGCAGTGCCCTGGGAATGAGGTCGCTCCTGTTCACAGGGAGCTTAGTCTTTTAGGGATCAGATAAAATAACAGAGGAGTCAGTACCCTAGCACTCTGTCAGCTTTTAGTGAAAAACTAGTCAATTTACAAAATGGAAAGAAGAAAGACAATAGACTCATTTCTAAAACCATCATAGTTTAGGGAACCTGACATCTTCATGATCTCAGATTATGGGGTAATACCTTTGTAGTAAATTCTCTAGTTTATCAAATCCATTACAGTCTATTATGGCACATGTGTGTGAATATGTGTGCATGTTTATGTATGTATTTAACCAAATCAGGCTAAATGGCTTCTTAATTATTGAAAGAGCATTTTCCCCTTTTCCTAAAATTTTCAATAGTTCCTAAGTAATATTTTCTCAGGGAAATTTTGCAAATATATCATACATGGGAGTAGATGTAGGTTGAAATGACAATCCAGGAACTTTCTCATAGAAGTATTAAGAAGTTTGGAAGAACATGGAGTTTCGGATTGAAACAATAAAATAATGACTATGTTATTAACAAGGTGCTACCTTCTGCCTGATGTGCCTCACTTCTAATTAGTTAAACAGCAAAAGTGAACCTTGATTTTTTTTTTTGGCAAGGTGAATGTAAGGTTGAGTGTGCTCAGCACAGGATAGGGATTTATAAACTCTTGCTCCTGGTCCCAGGTCTATTACTGACTTTGGAAAAGTCTTCTAACCTTTTGTTTCTTATTTCTCTGGAGTAAAATGCAAGTAATAAAATGGCCCATCTCCTCGGAGGCTGTGATGAATGTTACAAATGATGGGAATGTTTTTTTTATTGCAATGCAAGGTTGATGTAAACCCCTAGCAAAGGGGCATGTGTCCTGTTTCACAGAGGATACCTGCCTCCCTCTTTAATCCACATCCACCCTCTGAATAGGTTCAGAAGCTCCCAGAATGTCACCTCACCCTCCTTGCCTCTATGTGAAGCAGATGAGGTCATATCAAAGACTTGAAAGGGCCTTATGTTTGTCAGGAGCAAGCACTGGTAAAGTCAAATTACTGTAGTTGTGCCTGCAGGGTGACAGAGAAGGCATTGGGTTTGAGGGGCCTGGGGGAGAGTGGCTGTATTACGTAGGAGATAGACATTGTATGAGAGAGCAAGAACATTGGAGCAGACCTCTCAAAATGGGTTTCTCCTCACTAAACGGTAACAAAAAAAGCAGGAACCCAGTTTCTTTTCCACTGTATACCCTACAATTGGCACAGTGCCTGACACAAAGTAGCCCTACAATGAATGTTTGTGGGTGGAATGGGAGGGGAAAAAATCAACTGAAGTTGTTAATGGCCACACTAAAGTGCTTAGAAGCTACATTTCCCATAAAGATCTAAATAATAATCATTAAATAATAGGAGGAAATTCTAGTCAATTACATCTCAGTTTGCACATAAAATTAAAATTTAATACACTCAAAAACAAAATTTTAAATTTCATCTTTGCTGTTCTGGGAGTTTTTTTAGAAGTCAAATTTCTCTATAAGCCTGCTCATCCAAAATACAGAAGAATGGAGAGAGACACCTGTTTACCCACTTATAATGTGGAATTTCCAACTAAATCTAAATTACACTTAAATCTAAATCTAAATAGTTTTAATCTAAAATTAAATCTAAATCAAGGGACTTCCACCAAGATGGAGGCATAGGTGGAAACACTGTGCCTTCTCCCACAGCCAAGTTTGAATACAACAAGGGTTTGGAGAACAAGGACACACCCAAAGACCAGAACATTGAATTATACGGAAGTCCGACAACTACAAACCCTTCAACGGGAACGGTAAGAGAGGCGGAGCAAGCAGCGGAGCAGGTTTGGGCAGGACAGATCCCCCGACCTGGGAGCGCAGGCAGCCCGGAACCAGTCGGGGTTTGGGGCAGACTGACTGTGGTCGCACATTCGTGCACAGTGAGACGGACCACACAGGCCCCAGGGGGCAAGGGCTGATGGCGGTGGCACACTCGCGTGCAGTGGAACGAAACGCGTGGGCCTGGTGACGGTGGTGGCTGCGGCGCTGGGGCCGCGGCTGGCCGCAGGCGGCAAACGGGAAGCCATTGTCCCTCTTTGACCCCGCCCCCACATACAACGTCACAACCCAGAGACTTAGTTGCCCTGTTCTAGTGAACACTTTAGGGCTCTGATCCTGCTATGGAACAGGCACAAACAGCCCAAAAGATGGTGCAAGAAGAACTCAAAGTCCCAGAGCCAATAACTCTAAGCAACCTAGAAATTGCCAGCCTCTCAGAAGCACAATTCAAGACACTATTTATCAGGATGCTCACAGAACTGGTAGATTATAGTCACAAATTAGAGGAACATAGTCACAAATTAGAGGAACATATGAAGGCTAAACTAATTGAAATGAAGGGAGATGCACAGGAAACCAATAGTGATGGAAAGGAAACTGGGACTCAAATCAATGGAATGGACCAGAAGGAAGAACAAAACATCCCACCAGAAAGGAATGAAGAAATGAGAATTCAAAAAAATGAGGAGAGGCTTAGGAACCTCCAGGACATCTTTAAACGTTCCAACATCCGGATTATAGGGGTACCAGAAGGGGGAAAGAAACAGCCACGAGTGGAAAACTTATTTGAACAAATAATAAAGGAGAACTTCCCCAGTCTGGCAAAGGAAATAGACTTCCAGGAAATCCAGGAAGCTCAGAGAGTCCCAAAGAAGTTGGACCCAAGAAGGAACACACCAAGGCACATCATAATTACATTAGCCAAGACTAAAATGAAGGAGAGAATCCTAGAAGCAGCAAGGGATAAGGGGACAGTCACCTACAAAGGAGTACCCATCAGACTGTCAGCGGATTTCTCAAAAGAGACCTTACAGGCAAGAAGGGGCTGGAAAGAAGTATTCCAAGTCATGAAATCCAAAGACCTACAGCCAAGATTGCTTTATCCAGCAAAACTTTCATTTAGAATGGAAGGACAGATAAAGTGCTTCTCAGATAAGGTCAAGTTCAAGGAGTTCATCATCACCAAGCCCTTATTATATGAAATGCTAAAGGGACTTATATAAGAAAAAGAAGATGAAAAATATGAACAGTGAAAGGACAGCAAACTCACAGTTATTAACAACCACACCTAAAACAAAAGCAAACCAAGAGGACAGCTAGATCAGGAGTGGAACCATAGAAATGAAGAACACATGGAGGGTTAGCAACAGGGGAGTGGGAGGAGGAGAAGGGGGGAGAAGGTACAGAAAATAGCATAGACAGTAGGTAGAAAATAGGTGGGGGGAGGGTGCGAATAGTGGGGGAAATATAGAATCTAAAGAACTTGAGACACGTGGTTATAAACTAAGGGGGCGGAGAATGGTGGGGAAGGGAGTGTGTGGGTGGAGGGGAATGAAGGGGGGGAATAGAACAACTGTAATGGTATAATCAATAAAATATATTTAAAAAATAAAATAAAATCTAAATCTAACTAGTTCAAAGTGTAATTTCAGTCAGATGGATTTTATTCTTGTTTACTCCAAAACACCCAAAATATTTTAAAACCTAAAGGTATAAAGAGTAGAGGCAGAAGCTTTCACAACCTGCTGTTATTTCTTAGAAGCCTTGTATAACTTGAGAATTGAAAACAGCATCCTTGAATGGTCTAAGCTTTTTTAAATTTCGAGACAAATCCCAAGTCTGAACTATAGATGATTTGCACTGGAGTTTCAGGGGTTTGTTCTTCCAGAGCTCTGTTAAGAAGACGCAGCCACATTTCGGGACTTTCTCTACCAAAGTACAGAGAGTTCCATCATGAAAGGAAAAAGAACTTGGTAATATTTAGGGAGAAGAGTTGTATTCTCTCAGATCACCTTCCTGGCCCCAGAAACCTATTGTCAAAGGGAAAATAGATTATTGCTTGAAAAAAATGTAGGCTTAAAGTAATTTTCAAAAGTAATCACTTGTTTTTTTTAATGACTTGGATCCATATTCAATAAAAACTTTACTAATCATTTTAATTACATTGGCTAGCTCCTATTTGATGAAAAAATATGTATTATGAAAACTGCAGTGAAGGGTAAGTTGTTCTCCCATGTAATTAGTCTGTTCCAGGAGCTCATTTTTATTACAAAAATAATTTCTGGTAGGTAGTTATAAGGGAGAGGCTCAAGCTGGATAATATTTTCTATATGAAATCTTCTCTACCATGACAATTCATTTTATTTCTCAGCAGTCCAACACATCTTTTACATCTAACCCCAGATATACAGACTTCACAGGTGTGGACTGACAGCATTGCCATGGCATTCCAGAGGGCTTTGGGCATCAGTGGCCATGGGTTTTCTTCCAGAGAACCTATTCCTGGGACCCTGTTTCTCTTTCCTGCCTCTTTCCTCTAGTGGGTGACGACTGGACAATCCAGGGAATGGTGGAGAATGGAGGGAGCGGAAGCCATGCCTATACCTGGAGTGACCACCCATTTTGGACAGTGGCTGGTTTGGTTCATGGTTCCCCAAAGGCAGGGGGAAGGAGGGGATAAGGTGGTGCTTTTGTTTTATTTTAGAACCAATCTCTGTCCACCCGCTCTGGACCCTGTCCACCCCAGGAACTTTCAACTATTTCAGTTTTATCCTCTATTTGGCTCTTTTTCCTTTGCCTTCAAACATGAGGAAGTTCATTTGTATTTTAAAAAGAAGACAAGCTTACTAGTATCTTCAAACAAATGTCCTTTCACTGGTGCTTTTCTCTCTTTGTGATCCACTTCCTAACTTTCATGTATAACACTTTGTAGTCTGGCCCTGTCCTGAAACACCTTTATTTTTAAAATGTTAATTCAATAACATGAGACCTCAATACAGAAAAGAACCTGATAACTCCAAGCATCAGTGACCTGATGTCAATCCATAACTCCAAACATCAGGGGCCACACACCTTTTCCGCAGAGAACCTGTTTCCATGACCCTGTTTCTCTTTCCTGCGTCTCTCCTCCTCCCAGTGCTGACCTGATGTCATGGCAGGCAGGTGGAAGGAGAGCCAAGTGATACCCATGTAGTAACCCCTCAGTTTTGTGTATTATTTTTTATCCTACTCGAGGATATTTTATTCATTGCTTTTTACAGAGAGAGGAACATCGAAGCAAGAGAGAAGCACTGACTGGTTGCCTCCTTGTACTGAGGATCGCATACCTGTACTGAGGATCGCATGCACCTGGGCCATGGGCCTTACGTATCTGGCCAGGGCAAACCCACACAACCCAGGCTTGTGCCCTGACTTGGAATGGAATGCACAACCTTTCAGTTATGGGACAATGCTCCAAACACCTGAGCCATACCAGCCAGGGCTGAATTCCCCATTTTTTAGATAAGGCACTGAGGTCAAGAGCCAGAGGAGACCATGCCTAAGGATAAACCTTATGGAGTTTTTTCATACTCTTCAATCTTTCAACTATGTATGATATATTTGAAAAGCAAGTAGGATTCCATGATCTTTTTTTTTTTAAATAATTTTTTAAAGATTTTATTCATTTATTTATCTTTAGAGGGGAAGGAGAGAGGGAGAGAAACATCAATGTATGGTTGCCTTTCGTGCGTCCCCTGCTGGGAGTTGGCCTGCAGGGAACCGGCCTGCAACCCAGGCATGTGCTGACTGGGAATCGAGGATTCCATGATCTTATGTTTTCAGTATAATTCTGAATAATATGAAAGAACTGGTTAAGGAACTGGGTTATTAAAAAAGGTCTCAATGATTCTTTAAATTAACAAAAATCTATCATAAGTAGAGGGTGTTCACATTATACTGAAAATCCTTTTATTCTACAAGTAAAAGCACAAACATGATTCTAACAGAAAACAGTTACTACTTAAAAACAATTTGGAGCTGAGTGGGAGTTCAAGATTCAATGTTTGACTGGGTTTTTTAAATTTAGACTCTGGAAATATGTCCAAGAGAAAAAGGAGACATTGACTAAGTTGCAGTGTAACAGGCAGTATAGTTAGGTATGTATTCAAATACGCAAAATTGAATCTCTCTCAGTTAGGTTGTTTTATGTTCACATTTCTGAGAATGACTCTATCACTAAATTGCCATATATATTTTCTTTCTTTTCTATTTTTCTTCTGGCCACTAATATAAAACAGCTGATATGAAACAATGTATTGCATGTTAAAATGAGGATACAGATAAAGTGGGTCACATGGTTGAATGTGTGTCTGGTAGTGTTTGCTTTGTTTAGTCAGTTGATTTGAACAGTAAGATTCAAACGAGAAAGATAAAGGGTGTGCATTTGCTCTGGGGAGAGTTACCAGCTGCAAGATACAGAAGTTGACCTGGTCTCAGACACTGAGGCCCCACAGAGTTTGACCAGCTGAGGACAGGTGGGCTCTGACAGTGAAAAAACGGGAGCAATGACCAAGGCAAGGCCACTGACATCACTTGCCACCCCTACTATGTCAACCGTCCTGTTGTCTTTGAATCTTTCCCTTGGGTTTTAGAGAAGAACCCAAGTTACCTGCCTGAACCCTGGCTTCCAGGATTGCTGAAAAGTGATGGGTGGAAGGAGAGGAAAAGAACTGAGACAGGTCTGACTCTGTCAGCTCCTTCAGATGGGAGGACAAGTGGACAGGTTCTTCCAACAAACCTGTACACTGGACACAATTTCCTGTCAAGGAGCAGGGGTCTTGGATTTTGGACAGCAACCCCCACTACTCCCCTTCCCTATATTCAGTATAGATGGAAAATAAATTAGAAGACTCTGGCTAATAAAAATTCCATGTGCCCTCTGCTGATTAATTAACATTACCCTTGTGCTCATAACACTGTTGTAAAGCATGGTTAATATATTGCAATAATTTCTAGCATTGTGTACTTTTTTAATCCAACTCAGTAAGAAGCACACTTTTATACAGCTGGCTTCAGGCACTGAGGAATCCAACATATGTGTCGTAGGGTATGATGTCACTTCCTTAGCTTCAGATATCGCCCTTGCTTCAAATTAAACCAGCAATAACTAGCAAAGCTTTTCAATGCTTTATTTAATAGGAACTAAATTAACAAAAAGCCCTGACTTTTTAGATTGTTCATATAGTATTCTTTAACTCTGAATATCATTGAATATTTTACATTTTAGGAGAAATTCATCTTACATTCTTGCATCCTGTCTGGTTGCACAGCTGATTTGGATTTCTCAAATGAGAAAATTTGGTAGCTAGTTGACCAGAAGGTGGAATGTTGTTGCAAAAATGGACAAGTTTCCACAATTGCTTTCTCAAAAATTGTGGTGGTATGGGATTACTATTTGATCATTAATGGCACTCTTTTTTGTAAAAGATTTTATTTATTTATTTTTTTAGAGCAAGGGGAAGGAAGAGAGAAAGAGAGGGTGAGAAACATGAATGTGAGAGAAACATTGATCGGTTGCCCTCACACGTGCCCTGACCAGGGGCCAAACCTGAAACCTAGGAATGTGCCCTGACCAGGAGTCAAACCAGCGACCTTTTGCTTTGTGGGAAGATGCCCAACCAACTGAGTCACACTTGTCAGGACTAATATGTCATTCCTAATTACAGGATGTTTTCCATAATTCTGCTACTAATGATAATTTGCAGTAGTCAAACAATAAAATTTCATTCATTCAGACTTGGTAGTATTCATATCCTTATTATCGCAAAGTCTTTACATTTTTAAGTAATTTGGTGTTCAGCTGGTTTGAAGTCAACATTTACTAAGTAAACTCCCTTTTTCAGAATCTCACACTGGGTCACAATTTTTACAATATTTCAAGGGACTTTATTTTATTTGAAGAGAAGATTTTTAGGTTAGCATCAAGTATTTAAAGGTACTCATTTATTTTTTAACTGTTAGGTGTTCATTTATTTTTTAACTCATTTAAAACTTCCACTTGCCCATTTTTCATATAAAAGTAGTAAAACTAAAATTATATCTATTTGAAAATATAGTATAATACACTTTTTAATTACCTAACCTAATTAGTCTGAATTCACTGGGTTTGTCCCTAGAGAACTTTTCTATAAAGCTATCCAAGTAATTATTATTATTATTGTTGTTGTTGTTGTTGTTGTTATTATTTCCCAACATAACCCAGTGACCACCAAATAATTCATGATGTATTTTTCTTTCCTGTTGCAATATCTGTTCTTTTCACACACAATTTGCCTTATTTCCCTTATGTAACATTTTCATATTGCCCTTCTTTTCTCTCACGTTTGGGGATATAAATAGAAAAGGGGAAAAGGAGAGGGAAATGGCAGCCATTGTGGCAAAGATTTTTGGGAAGAGTTGCAGAGAAGACAAATACAGATGTTTGGAACAAGGATGGAGTTGGGCCAATCCTGCAGGAAGACAGGACCATGACCCTCAGGATGATAGGTGACTGGGAGGCTGGTATGGTGTCCTGGGAAGTCAGAATGGGTGGTTGGAAGATGGGGTTCAAAGAAAAGAGGGAAATGGTGGGAACAGCTTGGGACTTTTTGTCCCAAACAGTAAATTTATTCACACGGAATAGTTAACTATTACACATACAGAAACAGAATAGCCATTGGCATAGTGGGCTGTGGAGGGAGGCTGACATGGATTTAGAAATCAGGCTCTGCCACGTAGAGTGTGATTTTTGGACAACTTACTTCATGTCAGTGAGCCTCAGCATGCTCATCTGTAAAATGAGACTAATAGGGCCTCCCTCATAGGGTTGTCCTAATGTGTGGGGAGTAATGCTTGGCATCCAATACAAGTTATTTAGTGCCTTTGTTATTAACAAAGCAATCGAATAACTGTGCTGAAAATATTATATTTAGTAAAATAATCACTCCTTAGTGTGGTTGGTAATTTATTTAAGCAGAAGGGTTCCAAACTTTGAAGTTAGACTGTGTTCAAATCTTGAGTTCACTGCTTGCTAATTTTTAATCTGGGCACTCTCTCTTCTTGTGAGTTATGGGGCACTGATTTTACCTTTCTCAGAGAGTTGTTAGGATTCAAAGTGATATTAATGAGCTTAGTAGAGTGCTTTGTGAAAATGCCATGTAGTTGATATATATATAGTAATTTTTAATTTTCAGAATTTCATAATGTTTTTATCACTTAATAGCCAGCCTAGCTTAGTGTGGTGACTGGAGGAAAGTTGCCACAGTATCAAACAAAGAGAGAACCCAGAGTAAGTAGGAATATGCGTTATGTCATGGTGAAATTGGAGTGGAGTCAGCAATAGAACCCGAAAAACAGATTAGCATAGCTCGGGGGACGAGTCTCTCCAGCATTTGAAACTAACTGAATTCGGCACAAGAAATAATCTATGTTACATAGCTATAACCAATATTTTAAATACAACTATTTAACATGACTATTTCAGAGTCAAAATTCAATAATATGTTTGTGGTATATTTTAATTGTGACATAATTCAAATTTTTGGATATTATTCTAGATAAAATAATATCCAAAATAATATGGATATTTAAAGTCAACAGTGTGTGACACATTTTAATTGTATTTTATGTCTTTTTTTCATAGTTTTATCCCTGATTTTTTTCCTACTTAGAAATGTGTTTCTTTAGATCTTAAGAAGTGTTAACAAACAAAAACTTCCACTTGGGGAAATGTTCTAAAGGGGTCTACTATTCCTCGTGCACCCAGTTCACCAACATCAACTAAACTCACCATAGCTTCTGGCAGTGAACAAATATGCTAATTATAGGGGAAGACAGCAATGTCAAGTTTTATATTCTGGGGCTTCTCCACGATCTTGGAATCTTCCTCCACAAAAGTAGTGCCTCTTGGTCTCATCCATAATGTCAAAATTTTTTTATGTTGGGTGACTCATATTCTTGGGTGGCCCAGCCTCTCCCACATGTCTTCAATCTCATGGTTATTTCCTATTTGGTATGGCTAATGGAATCCAGGCATCTCTCCAAATGATACAGCAATCACAACTGACTGGTCACTCTTGACCAAGGGAGCAGAGTAGGGAACTGGAGATGGTTCAGCCTCTCATTCAGCTCCTCTGCCTCTCAGTTGACTTCTGATTTCCTTCAACCACCGAATTACATAAGCTTGCTCTTATTTTCATGAGGGATCTAGTTTAATGTGTTTACTTTCCTTTGTAGTATCAAAATAATATTTTGTGGATAACTAGAAGTTAAAACCTCTAACTTTGGGCATCTTGTACAAAGGTGCATGTGTGATCATAAGGCTATACACACATTCTGGGCTAGATGTCATATATATACTTTTCTACTCTATTATTTCTGTGTTTTTTTTCAATCACCATGAATTTTTAATTACTCAGTTAATAGTTACTTGGTGGAAACGGTGACATTATTATATGCTTTTTTTCAGATGGAGAGACTGAGGTCCTGAATTTATGCTGATCTCACTCTGCTCCATGTGTCCTGGAGACAGAGGCGGGGTCTCAGTCCAGAGCTCCTCATTATTATCCCAAAGACTGTGCTGCTTATCTGTGAGTACTCTTCTTCACATTTTCCTTTTTAGATGATATTTGTCTTTCATTAAATCGTAAAATGAACATTTTTCATCTTGACAGTGAATGAAGTATGAGCTACAGGCCTATCTATACTTGGCTTCTGTCCCTCTCTGAGCCCAGTGGGACACAATGTCTGAGTTCCCCCACTGTCTATTTGTGCTGATGTGCAGCTCTTTTATTTATTTATTTATTTATTTATTTATTTATTTATTGCCATTTCTTCTTTGAGCTTGCAGGCAGTGCCATCAACATTTGTGTTTCTACTCAGGCAGTGCTTTGTAGTTACTTATATGCCTTTCTTTGTGTTCAGCCTCTGGCTTAAAACCATCATAATGACTAGAGAATAAGAAAATGCTCAAAACACAAGCTTTTAGAAAACAATATATAGACTGGTGTAGGTATCTGATGCTCTGTCTATGAAATGAATAGATTGAATCAAAAACAAGAGTTTCTTTTAGGCTTACCCAATAATATGACTTTGATTAAAGTCAGAATCCTCAAAAAATAGCAAGAAAATTTTGCCAGTTTCCTTAAGGTCCTTTGCTTTGCCCAAATCATCTGTGTAGGTAGATAATTAGATCCTGTTCCAGCACAGTCTTTATTCAACTTGAATTTTGCTTTAATGAGCAATGTAAATCAACACTCAGGCCCACTGTAGATCACCTAAGGACATCATGATCCAAAAATTACTAACAAAAACTCATCAAACTTAGCTTCAGCAACTTTAGAATAGGGAACTCATGGCTTCTGTGTTTAGACCAGCTGTGTCATAGGAAGTACATGAGTAAGGCAGGAGTCAGACTTGCAAAATAGCTTCTGAACTCAAGGAACCTAAGAGTGTGTTTCCCCTCTTTGACTGTGACAGGGTTGGTAGAACACCATCTGGTGAAAGAGGGCATGTGGATGCAAGATTTTGTTCATCTTGAGAGCTGGTTAGTAGGTCCTGTTTACTCTCAGCCAGAAGCTGGACTGGCCTCAGAAAGGGAGTTCAGATGTCCCCTTAGCTCCTGGTGATTTACTCTGATTTCCCTCTGTAGGCATATGGAGTCCATTTTCTACTGTCTCTATAAATACTGTTGTGTCTGTCTCTCTGCCAAACCAGCTACCTTTCTCACCCCAGGGAGAAGCAAGAGATCAGACATTCCTACACTATGGTCCCATTAGACACTATAAGGGGAGGGAGCAAGTTTTGCAGTCAAAATGATGTGTGTATTTGAATCTTGAAGGAGCCAGGCTAAACCAGAGTCAGTGGGCTCCCATAAATAACCTGTGTTCCTCTTTGTGTGGTTTGGACTGGAATGTCTTTCTCTTTAGAGTTGTACAAGCAGGCAGAGATCAAAGAGTCAAGCATTTATGGATGTGTACTTCATTACAAGTCATTGTGCTCAGAGGGAGGACTGGCAAAAGCACTAATAATTTCCCCCATTACTATTTTGTGGCATGGATTGAAGTTGGAGGACACTGAAAGAATTTGTAACTACTTTAAATAACTTTTTTAAACAGTAGGGATGAAAATCAACTTTCAAAGGAGGTTTAAAACATAACTGGCATTTTTTTAAGGGTATGGAATGTGGTAGGAGGAAAGCGGAAGTAAAGAAATTGGTTATCACATGGAATGTGGTTCAAGAATAATAATAGAAGGCAGAACAGTATTCTGTGAAATTGATTTACCCTTGGGTAAGCATTATAAGGAGACTTTGTTAAACAGAGCATAACATATACAAGATTTTTTAAAGCCCAAACTAGATAATATATTTGGAAAACAGGTTTTGAAGGAGTTCCCTAGAATGTAAGGGATAAATGTGTTTCAAATTACGGCATTGGCGAAGTTAACAATCCCAGGATTGTGGATAATCACAAAGATACAAAATAATAACTACTATGTATTCAGTGTCTACTGTGTGCCATGCAGTGTATGTGATATCTTTTAATCCTCCCAACTAAGCACAAGGAGGTGTTGTCATCTCCGTTTTGGGACTCCACAAAGTTGAAGTGCTTTGCTCAAGGTCACACAGTCATTACGTGGTAAGCCTAGGATTTGAATTGAGCTCTAGAATAAAACAGAATTGGCTACCACTTAGGCTATAGTTAGTCTTTCTGGCTCCTGACTCTTCCTCTGACCTCTGTGGCAGGAGTCATTGGACCTCCTTTGATTTCTGAGCTGGGGAACTTTGCTCTCAAGGAGCAACCTCAATCTGAGATGGCTCTTATGGAGGCCAGGAAAACCATCTATCTTCAAGTCTTGCCTCTTTACATTCCCATTTCCTCACCTAACCCAACCCCCACCCTCTACCCCCACCCCCGTCTTCTAGAACTGTTACTGATCACACAGGCCTTCTGCTATGAGTGTTCCATAGAATGTGTGATGAAGAAAGCACTTCAAGGAAATATTTTGTCAGGTCTATTGCCCTTTTCAGGGGCGATAAAACACCATTGTTGGGCTTCTTGTTTAATTTGTATATGATGTGTAGAACATTTTTTTGAAAGAAAATCAGGCCCCTGAGTGAGTCTGTTTGTTTGTGTATGCTGTTGGTGTCTTATCCATAGGTAGTCCAACTTACCACTGACACCTCATACAGCATATTGCGTAGGTAAGGTTTTTGACCTGGTGTTTTCTGTATGAGTGCTAAGCACATATATCTAGTAAAAGAACTACTGTCACCTGCTGGATCAGTTACAGTGATACCTGAGGAAACATTTCCCCAAATGTGTTATTGTAATAGGAATCATGTTCTAGATTCCCATATTTCATGTTACTTTAGTCTTAATAAAAGCTAAAGTGTATGGAATTTTTTTAAAATTTATTGATTGATTTTTAGAGAAAGACAGAAAGGGGGAGAATGAGGGAGAAAGAGTGAGCTGAGAGAGACAGAGAGAAAAATACCAAGCAGTTCTTCCACTTATTTATGCATTCATTGGTTGATTCTTGTATGTGCCCAGACTAGGTATTGAACCTGCAATCTAGGCATATTGGGGTGATGCTCTAACCAACTGACCTACCTAGCCAAGGCTAAACTATATGAATCTTTAAAAAAAAGTCATGTGGCATAATGTAAAGAACTCAATGCTTAAAGTCAATATGAAGTCTCACTGGCTATGCAATTCCCAGCTCTGTCCTTGTCACAGATAAAACCTGTGATGCCCCAAGATCAAATAATTCATATGACTGGAAGCTACATCCCTTTACAAATGTTATGTTCTTTCTCTTCTTTTCAAGGTTGTTAGCTTTTGTTCAACTCATCTTTTTATGCTGTTTTTTTAAAGAGGTAGTTTAAAATGGTCAGAAATAGAAGCAAATAATTGATCAATTCTTTTTTATTGATGTAATTGTGCAGCAATTGGGAGCGTCATCCAAAATCCTGTGGCTCTTCCCTCCTCCAATTTGTCTTGAAAGATTTCACACATTCAGTGTAAAAAAATGTGAGTCAGCCTTCTCCAATCCTGACGTTAGGAGTTGCAGAAATCATCTTCCAGGCAGCACATATGTTCTTATTTCTATGAAAGGAAGAAAACACATTTGCTGAAAAGAAATAGAAACTTTAAAACCAGTTGAGTTGTAATAAAGACACTTTGCACTTTGCTAACTTCTTTCCCCGTCTAGTGCATGACTGTTTTTCTGGCCCTGATTGTGAAGCATCTGTCATCCCAAACACTCCTTCCTTGGGATGTGGGCTCCTGCTATCAGTGGAGGGGATCCCACGAGGGAAGTGCAGAATGACCAGAAGATAAGCTTATGATGCAGAAATAATAAGTCAGTACTTCTTTAATGCAAAGCACTAAAAAACTATAAATCCATTCTTTTATCAAATGTTGTAACAATTCAGTGTAATAATAAACGTCTCCAGTAAACTCCAGTCCACTTTTGCAGAGACATGGCCTTAGCAGGCTAAGTCACTTGGCCAGGGTCACACAGCTAGTGAGCCAGGCATATTACATGTGTGACATTGGCACTGAGGAACAAGGACCCAGGGCTACAAGCCGCAGTTGTAGACAACACACCAACTTGATTGGAGTGTGTGCATCAGGCCAGGTAAGGGTAGATGATTGACACCGAGTGTTTTTCGGTGAGGTCATGGTGTGTGCTGGACTTCAGAGAAAGAGGAATTTCTTCCAAGGTCATCGTCTCTTGCAGCCGCTTTGTGTCTGTACCCTCTTTAGTAAGCAGGAGCCTTACCCTCTCTCCAAAGCATTTGTTGCAATTCGAAGGCACAGGTCGAGCAGTTAAAAGCCACAAGGGCACTCGCCATTATCTCTTGAGAAGATAATCTGGAACATGGCCCAGGACAGAACACTAGGTTTTCCACCAGCCACAAGCAAAAGTCCATGCAATAAGAGGCACACTGTAAAAACACTCACAAACCCACCTCTGTGGCACAAACCACCAAGAGCTGACCTGTGAGCCTGCATTCCCCAAGCTGTGCATCGTGCCGCTACACTGGAACTCCAGCCAGTACTCCTGGAGCAATATTCAACGTGGCCTAGAGGGGCTTTTTCTACCAATTTAAAAGGACAAACTGATAAATTGCAGCTAGAATTCCATTAGCTGCTGCAGGACATTCAACAGTTGACTAAGCAAGAGGCTTTTTAAACCCTCTGTGACAATCTCAGTGGATAAACCCCAAAAATCGGTTTGATGGACTCAACCTGAGAGTGTGGGTCTTTGGAGCTGCCAGTTTCTTACTGATTCTAATAATGCTTTGTGTACTTCAATGCATTTGATTTGTAAATTATTTTCCCAGGGTCATATAAGAGACCAGCAAGTAGCAAGCTTTGTGGGATCCACCACTATAGCAGTCCTAACTAGAAACAAGGGAGGGTCTATAGGGAACTGATCTGCATGGTATGGTGAATGTAGCCCAACCCTGATTCAGAAAGCCAGCAGGAGCAAGGTAGCACACAGGAGACAGGCCCACAGATTGGCTTTCCCATGGGGAACCAGGCCTGCCTTGTACCTAGGCTATTTTGAGGCTTCCTTTTGCTAAAACTCCCTCACCCTGAATTGAGACAGAACATGTTTATTGCATATCTTTAAAGTAACTTCCTAAAGTCTGTGCTAAACCTCCCAAGGATGGAATGTAACCAGTTCAACTACTTTTCCCCTTCATTTGCAACATCCTTTTCTTTGAAGTAATAAGCAACATCCTTTCCTTTGTTCTATGTAAAAGGTAACCACCTAAAGTGAACCTGTGCATAGTAAACCAAGTATAAGACTGTTCTCAATGTAATGTGCCCAGAAAAGCAATAAAAGCCTGTCCAGGCAAGGGTCGGGGTGCTCTCTCACTCAGAGAGTAGCCATGCTGTCCCTTTTGCTCCACAGGACTTCTGCAGTCCATGTGAATTTGTTTGTCACAGCCACAACACACAGACCCTGCTGGTCTGCATCGTAACTTTATGTATGGGATCCTCAGATGCTGGAAGATACTTTCTCCTTGGCACTTGTTTCAACAAACATACACGTGAGCCCCCAACATCCTAAAAGGGCAAACTGCTGATTTCCTCTGTTTTAACATTGCAAAAAACAGATTTAAGTAAGTTTCTCTTGCAGCAAAAGAAACCAGTTACCGGTCAAGAAAACTCTCAAGTTCGTGCTGTACTTAAGAAATTTTAAACTTACTTCATGATGCTTTGCCCTTCCTTATCTCTCACTGAAGCAATTTCCTTCTTCAGTAATTGGTATTCGGTAGTTCTCGAAAACTGCCAGTCAGTGCGTTTTTATTCATTAAGTGGAGTGAGTACACACTGATGTGATGGAAGAACCACGGCAGCTCCACACAAAACAAAGGCTTTTCCAAACCAGCATTTCTCCCATAACATCTGGCAGATGTTTCATGTGGGTTTTCTTTACCCAAGTTCCAATGGCATTTTTCTATGTTTAGAAAGAATTGAGAGTGACATTTCCTTTGACTTAAAAAAAAAAGTCAAGAAAAAAGAAAGAACTATTTCTACATTTAACAAAAACCCAAAGTCAACTTAAAAAATACTTTGAAAGTTTATTTCAGTTTTGCAGTCTAAAGCAAACAGACCTAAGGTGTTTCTGCAGACAGGTGGTGCCAGTTGCAGTTCTGCTGGGAGTCCTGGACACAAAGATCCTGTTGACTTTCTGAGACTATTTCTAGATTCATCACCACAAAGGACTGTGAAACATGGTTTTAAGCTCCCATTGAAACGGATCACAATGTAAATCCTAAAGAGAAAACCAGGCCTGGTAAACACAGGATCTTGGCTCCCAGTCAAACGTCACCATTTGAAACCCCAGCTCATACCTTTGGAAGAAGTCCTGACCCTCCACACAGCAATCCACTCCATGGCTTCCTTGATTCTCCTACAATTCAGCCAATAAGCAAAAGCTCAGTGAGTGTCATTTTGCAGGGTGAAGAGAGAGCAGCAAGAAAAGAATTCCTCAGTCACAGAAAACTGAGGTGTTTGATATAAGATAGGAGTCTCTGTCTCCAGGATTAGTGTAGAAAACTCACCCTTGTGCCTTTGAATTAAGGATTTTCAAAAGTCAATACTGAACTCTGTGTTTAGTGCCTGGAGACCTGCAGGCCTGGGAATTCTTTTAAACATCAAAATTTTCAGGTGAATGTAATGCCCATTATGATAAACTGAACTTAGAAGCACCCTGTGCAGACAAGAAAATTTAAAGCTTTTAAACATAGTTTTAATAAAACTTTATACTTTGGCTGGATGAGCTGTCATTGATTTCCATAAGCTTCAGTCAGTAAAAAAAGTGTTTTTTAAAACTGGAACTCTTTTTGGCCATTGAAAGCATTCTAATCCATAAAATTGTTATGACTGAGATACAGTCAATCTTCATTATTCACAGATCCTGTATTTGCCGATTCACCTACTCACTATGATTTATTTGTAATCCCTACAAAAAAATACAGAGTGGAGAAAAATTTGAGTCATGCAAAATGTACACACAGTCCCAGCTGAGGTCCAATGAGGCGACACTCTGCTTCCTTGTTTCTGTTCATACTGCAAATGAGTCCTTTTCACAGTCCATTTAGTGCCACGTTTTTCACACCTTTGTGCTGTGTGTTGATGACTTCACTGTTTAAAATGACCCCCAAGTGGTATGTCCCCTAGAGCAAGGGACATAAAGAAAAGAATAAACAAATGGGATCTTGTCAAAATAAAAAGCTTCTGCATGGCTAAAGAAAACAGCATTAAAATTAAAAGAGAACAAACTGTATGGGAAAACATATTTGCCAATGATACCTCAGACAAGGGTTCAATTTCCAAAATATATAAAGAACTCACACGACTCTAAGAAGACAAACAACTCAATTAAAAAATGGGCAAAGGACCTGAACAGACACTTCTCCAAGGAGAACACACAGAGGGTCCAGAGACATATGAAAACATGCTCAGCATCACTAGCCATCAGATAAACACAAGTTAAAACCACAGTGAGATACCACTTCAAACTGGTCAGAATGGCCATCATAAACAAATCAACAAATAACAAGTGCTTGGTAGGATGTGGAAAAAAGGAAACCCTAGTGCACTGTTGATGAGAATGCAGACTGGTGAAGCCACTGTGGAAAACAGTATGGAATTTCCTCAGAAAACTAAAAATAAAACTTTTAGACCTAGCAATTCCACTGCTGGGATTATATCCTAAGAGCCCTGAAACACCAATCCAAAAGAACCTATGCACCCCAATGTTCATAGCAGCACAATTTACAATAGCCAAATGCTGGAATCAACCTGAGTGCCCATCAGTAAATGAATGGATCAAAAAACTATGGTACATTTACACAATAGAATACTACGCAGCAGAAAGAAGGAAGGAGCTCCTACCCTTTGGAACAGCGTGGATTGAACGGAGAGCATTGTGCTAAGTGAAATAAGCCAGGCAGCGAAAGACAAATACCATATGATCTCACCCATAAGTTGAACCTAATCAGCAAAACAAATGAGCAAGCAAAATGTAACCAGAGACATTGAAATTAAGAACAAACTGACAGTAACAAAAGTAGAGGTGGGAGTGGGGAATGGGGGTAAAAGGGTAAAGGGTTTGCAGGAACAATTATAAAGGATACATGGAAAATACCAAGGGGGGAGTGTAGAATCAGGGGTGGGAGGTGGGGATGGCTGGGGTGGAGTGAGTTGAGGTGGATGGAGACAACTGTACTTGAACAACAATTTTAAAAAATAATAAAATAAAAAATAAAAATAAAAAAATAAGATGCCCTCGAAGCAAAGTGCAAAAGTTCTCCTCTCCAGTGATCCCAAGCATGAGGAGGTTACGATGTGCCTTACAGAACAAAATACATGTTAGATAAGCTTCATTCAGGCATGACTTACAATGCTGTTGGCCATGAGTTCCATGTCAGTAAATCAACAAGGTACATACTAAATTAAGATGTTCTTAAACAGAAACACACCTACAACAAGGTCACATATTGATCAGTTGATGAAATGTGACCAGAGGCTCTCACGAACTGTACCCTATTTTTTCCCCTAGAAGCAGTGGTTCAATATCTGCTAATTCGGTGTTCACATGGATGTTACAGGCCATAACTACTGCAGATAACAAGAACTGGCTGCATTTGATTGAAAGCTCTGTTCCACCTCCTTACTTGAGTGGCTCTGTTGTGTGCAGACAGTCTTCACTTAGCATCTCAAATGTCACTCCAAAATGTCCTACTATGTTTGGCACCAGGTTTCAGGCAAACCAGGAGTTATGTAGATAAGTTGAAAATCCAATGACTTTTACACATGAGGCAAAGAAAGAAAGGCTGGTACTGGAATGAAAGGAGAGAAGGGAAACTTGGCTATAGGTCATGGACAGAGGTGGCCATATGGAGAAGGAAGTGGAGGTGGATGAAGAAGCTGAAGAAGAAATCTGATAGTAGAGGAAAAGATGGATGTGTTCATGGTGAAACTGAGAAACAGTACCTAAGACAGCGCTCTTAACCATGGCATGTGAGGGTGTGTCGTTGTCTGAGAATATTCAACATACTCCTCCCACTGAAGTATAGAACAGGAAAACTAATGTGCATAAAATGTCATCTGTTGTATTTTCTTGAGAAGCAGTGGGTGAGATGCCAACACATTCTGCAGAACTTAATGACATGGTTTTTATATAAACTGAGCTTTGTTTTTTTCCTTCTCCTGTGTAAGTTTGTGACTCTTTGTTTCAAGGTTACCCAAAAAGACAATTTTGATTTTGGATAAATATCACCTGCAGAACTGTTTCTCTTAAGCCAGGGACACTCACATGCACTTAAATTAATGGACTTTAATAATCTATTTAATACACTATGGCAAGAGAGACCTTTTTTACTACGTAACTTAGAAAAACTATGTTCTCATATTCATACAAAAGCTAATTTGTTTTATAGACAGAAAATAGAGCTTACAGTTTGAGATAAACAAATCATTGCTTTAAACAGTGTAGGAGAAAGTACACTACTTCAAAAATAATTATTTGTTTACAGGCATTTGCCTGTTGGAAACAGAAGACTGAAGTGAGAGTTCCTCCATCATTAGTCTGTTAAACAAAGAAATGAGAAAGTATGTACGGGGACCCACAGTAGAGAGAATTCCCATAATTCCATCTGGACATGATAAATTGTACCATTTTGCCACTTAATGGCATATTAGATCAATACAGCATCTGACTCATGAGCTTCATTTAGAACGCTCATGTCAAATGGAAAAACACTTTTAAAAATATTATCAGGAAAGATTCTCAAAACTTTAGGAAGAATCAGTGTTGTTGAAATATGGCCAAGTTATATCCTCACATATGAAAAATACACTATTTTTTCTAAGAATTTGCAAAGCACTTTGGGCACTAAGAATTTCTTTAAGCAGTATTAAAATCACATTGTATTGCTGCTAATGCATAACAGTCACACCCAGCTTTTATTTTTTTAACTAAACAAAATAAGACACAATATCCATGCAACAAAAATTAATATAAACTCCTAAATAAGTATTAGCTATTATAATAGTATTGTTGTTTCAGTAATTATTGACCCTAAAATAGTATGCAATGATCAAAATTATCTTAAACCAAGGATCATTTTCTTTTCACTCTCATACAAAAAAAAATTGTCACTCTTGGAACCTCCTAGAACCAAGAATGTAAAAGATAAGAAATGATAAAGCACAAATAAATTTTGAAGATTGCAGACACACTTTCCTGAATCCTGCAGAGATTCCCTATAAGGGATTGTGCAGTGATTTTGCTAGTCTGCATTCTTATTTGTTTCATTGGTCAGGGTAATTAAAACTCACTGCTATAACAAGCAACCTCAAAATTTCAGCAGCCTAAACTAATAAAGAATTATTTACTGCTCAATTCATATTTATACTAAGAGTCAGGTGGCTCCTCTGGGGGTTCTGCTGTAAATAGTTTCATCTGGTAGCTTCCCCACTCTCACTTGAAGGGAGAGAGTTTGTGTGATTGTTTGGGATGTTTATGGCCAGGCCTAGAAATAGCAACATACCTTTCATCCACATTCTTCACACCAGAACCTAGTCCTAAGGCTACAATGTAACTTGAAGGTATTCGGGGGAAGTGTCGCCTTCCTGTTTACAAGTGGAAAAGAAAGAATATGGTTTCTTGACTCATTAGAGATAACAAAGGTTTAAACTTCCCAGTAGGTTCAGTTTATTTCTTAGTATGTCATTACATGGAATTAGCAATGAATTATAAGAGGAAAAAACCCCCTCACTTGACACCATAATTTATGTGTCTCAGCATGCACAGTTGAGATTGGCCTTAAATACAGCTGAAATTCCAATCTGCCATGAAGTTTCCCAGATCAACTCAGCATACTCTCTAGTGATCCTGTCATCTATGTTGTTATAGCGACATTTAGCAAATATTTCTTTGATTTCTTTATTCTTTCTATTTATTGTATCCATTATTTTTCTATTAGACTCTAAGTGGCTTACATATATTAGTGTATAGTGTAGTATAGTCTAGTATTACATACCGTTATGTCATGTAGTAGTTAGGGACACAGGCTCTGCAGCCAGACAGCAAGGGTTTGAATCCTTTACTTAATCATTCACCCCTTTTTACCCCAGTTTCTTCATTTAAAAATAAGCATAGTGACTAAAGTACATAGTTCATATTTTGTTATGAGAATTGCACGTGATAAAATGTACAAAGCACTGAGAGGAATAAACATTTAAAACACATGTAGTCAGCCTTAGGAAATAAATGTAATTACTAATTCAATGAAGAACTATGATTTTATATTCTTTTTTTTTTTTTTTGCTTCAACAACAGACATTTATTTCTCCAGTTCTGGAGGCCGGGAGCCTGAGAGTCGAGTGGCAGCGTGGTCAGGTCCGGCCGAGAGCTCTCTTCCTGGCTTGCCGCCTCCTCGATGTGCCCTCATACGGCCACCAGAGGAAGGGAACAAGCTCTGTGTGGTATCCTTTCCTATAGGAACAGCAGTACCGTTACGGGGCCAATCCCAAGGACCTCGTTTAGCCCTAATTATCTCCCAAGGGCATCTGCTCCAAATACCTCACCTTTGTTGTTAACACTCACACATAAGAATTTGATGAGGGTGGGTGGAGGTGGGGCTAAATTCTGTCTGTACTTTTTAGGAACAATATTTCCCCAAATTCCTAAATAATAGAGTTCTGGGTCAGGTTCTGTTAGTGAAAAACACTTTTTTGAGATGGCAAATGTGGAAAACTAGGGGAAGGCATTATTCTCTGCAAGGTGGGCAGAGAAAAGGCAAAGGACAGTCGTGAAGTTCCCTTTGGGTGCAGCTTTGGTGTTCCCTGAAGCTGCAATCTTTAGCAGAAGTTTTCTTAGGTTTTCTTAAGCCTTCTGACTTCTGGTTTGCCCTGACATTTGCTCCGCCATACCTTCCTGATTTTGTAAGCACCTGTCATATTTTATTGAGTTTAAGATGCCATCAAGAAAGAAAAAATTCTACTAATTAGATTAAAATTTTTTAGCCCTAGGATTTGTGTTCCATATATTTTTTGAATTAACATTCCCCAACTTATTTATTTTATTTTATTTTTTCCCATTATTATTTATCCTCCCTGTATCTTCTTCTGCCTCCACTCATTCCCCTACCCCCTGCAGTTACCACCCTGTTGTCCATATCCATTAGTTCTTTCCCCTTCTTTTATTTCTGCTCAATCCCTCCACCCTCTCCAGCCCCCCCAAAGTTGTTAGCCTGCTCTTTTCTATGAGTCTGTCTCTATTTTGCTTGTTAGTTCAGTTTGTTCATTAGATTCCACATATTAGTGAAGTCACATGGTAATTGTCCGACTGGTCCATCTCACTTAGCACAATGTTCTTCAGGTCCATCCATGCCTTTGCAAAGGGTAAAATTGTTCTCTTTTTTATGGCTGCGTAGTATTTCATTGTATAAATGTACTATATTTTTTTCTTATCTACCCATCTACTGATGGACATCTGGGCTGTGTCCAAATCCTGGACAGATTCCAAATCCTGGCTATTGTAAATAATGTTGCAATGGACATAGGGATGCATATATTCTTTCGAATTAGTGTTTTAAGTTTTTTCAGATAAATTTCTAGAAGTCAAAACTCTGGGTCACATGGAAGTTCCATTCCTAATTTTCTGAGGCAACTCTGTTCTGCTCTCCACAGAGGCTTCACTTGTATTCCATACTTAAAAAAAAAGCCTGTTTGACTTATGTAAACAGGCTTGAAAAAACATATCACAATCATATATAAATAAAAATGCAAATATGAGCACAACAAATTTGCTCCTATTTCTTCAATAACTTCTCATTCAGAATTTTGCTCCTGTGAGTCATTCCCCCACTTAGAGGCCTCTATGTGTATGTTTTTCCAATCATCGAGAGGCATCAGGAGCATTGTAGCGGTGGAAAATTGTATCCCACTGCACCATTCTTTGACGTTTCTGTAAATGCTGACTCTGACTAATGTCGCTTGTAGATAAACAGCATGTTTGTATAAGAATCCTAGGAACTAATTTCAAAACATACAGACTCCGACCTTTAGGCATCCCAGCTCTGGGAGATTTGCTGACCTTCAACCCTGGAGCCAGGATGATAGGAAGGCAGGATGAGTAAGCCAGGAGGAAGCACACTAAACCATCATTTACTGGAATGGACTCTGCTCATTTGCATGTAAAGAACTTTTCAAGTCATACCTTGATTTCTTTGTTTTGTTTCCTTTCTCTCTCCTTATAAAAACCTCTGCCTCCACTGAGATGTGGAGATGGCCTTTGTGACATGAGTCCCCCATCTTCCAGATGGCCAGCATCTGAATATCTGAATAAACCACTTTCCTTTACATCAGTACCTGCCTCTAGAGTGTTGGCTTAGCCAGACCTGCTTTTGTTTTTGTTTTTGTTTGTTTTTTTAAATATATTTTATTGATTATACCATTACAGTTGTTCTATTCCCCCCTTCATTCCCCTCCACCTGCACACTCCCTCCCCCACCATTCTCCCCCCCTTAGTTTATAACCACATGTCTCAAGTTCTTTAGATTCTATATTTCCCCCACTATTCTTGCCCTCCCCCTATCTATTTTCTACCTACCATCTATGCTATTTTCTGTGCCTTCTCCCCCCCTCTCCCCCTCCTACCCCCCTGTTTCTAACCCTCCATGTGTTCTTCATTTCTATGGTTCCACTCCTGATCTAGCTGTCCTCTTGGTTTGCTTTTGTTTTAGGTGTGGTTGTTAATAACTGTGTGTTTGCTGTCCTTTCACTGTTCATATTTTTCATCTTCTTTTTCTTATATAAGTCCCTTTAGCATTTCATATAATAAGGGCTTGGTGATGATGAACTCCTTGAACTTGACCTTATCTGAGAAGCACTTTATCTGTCCTTCCATTCTAAATGAAAGTTTTGCTGGATAAAGCAATCTTGGCTGTAGGTCTTTGGATTTCATGACTTGGAATACTTCTTTCCAGCCCCTTCTTGCCTGTAAGGTCTCTTTTGAGAAATCCGCTGACAGTCTGATGGGTACTCCTTTGTAGGTGACTGTCCCCTTATCCCTTGCTGCTTCTAGGATTCTCTCCTTCATTTTAGTCTTGGCTAATGTAATTATGATGTGCCTTGGTGTGTTCCTTCTTGGGTCCAACTTCTTTGGCACTCTCTGAGCTTCCTGGATTTCCTGGAAGTCTATTTCCTTTGCCAGACTGGGGAAGTTCTCCTTTATTATTTGTTCAAATACGTTTTCCACTCGTGGCTGTTTCTTTCCCCCTTCTGGTACCCCTATAATCCGGATGTTGGAACGTTTAAAGATGTCCTGGAGGTTCCTAAGCCTCTCCTCATTTTTTTGAATTCTCATTTCTTCATTCCTTTCTGGTGGGATGTTTTGTTCTTCCTTCTGGTCCATTCCATTGATTTGAGTCCCAGTTTCCTTTCCATCACTATTGGTTTCCTGTGCATCTCCCTTCATTTCAATTAGTTTAGCCTTCATATGTTCCTCTAATTTGTGACTATAATCAACCAGTTCTGTGAGCATCCTGATAAACAGTGTCTTGAATTGTGCTTCTGAGAGGCTGGCAATTTCTCGGTCGCTTAGAGTTATTGGCTCTGGGACTTTGAGTTCTTCTTGCGCCATCTTTCGGGTTGTTCGTGCCTGTTCCATAGCAGGATCAGAGCCCTAAAGTGTTCACTAGAACAGGGCAACTAAGTCTCTGGGTTGTGACGTTGTATGTGGGGGCGGGGTCAAAGAGGGACAATGGCTTCCCGTCTGCCGCCTGCGGCCGGCCGCGGCCCCAGCGCCGCCAGCCACCACCGTCACCAGGCCCACGCGTTTCGTTCCACTGCACTTGAGTGTGCCACGGCCGTCAGCCCTCCACCTTTTGGTTCGACCCCTGGGGCCTGTGTGGTCCGTCTCACTGTGCGCGAATGTGCGACTGCGGTCAGTCTGCCCCACACCCCGACTGGTTCCGGGCTGCCTGTGCACCTAGGTCGGGGGATCTGTCCTGCCCGACCCAGCTCCACTGCTGGCTCCGCCTCTCTTACTTGTCCCCATTGAACGGTTTGTAGTTGTCGGACTCCCGTATAATTCCGTTTTCTGGTCTTTGGGTGTGTCCTAGTTCTCCAAACCTTTGTTGTGTTCAAACTTGGTTGTGGGAGAAGGCACAGTGTTTCCCCCTATGCCTCCATCTTGGCAGAAGTGATTTTATATTCTTAAACCTTCTATTGCAGCTAGCATATAAGCCTGACCGCAGTAGGTTGCAATAAATGTTTACAAAACCTATTTTGATTGATGAACTATAGTGTGTTCTGCTTCCAAGTAAGGATTCTTCTCTAATATATTTACTCAGAGTTCCACAGATGCCAGACATGCAGAGGGGCCTGGCACCCACTGCTAGGCCACATGGCATTCCACACTTGGAAATGTGGAAGGTCCAAGTCTCCACCTGAGCTGCAACAGGTAGAGTGGCAACCTTGATGGGACATGCAGCTAATAGGGCCACACTGTGGAAGTTGGTGTGGGTGGCTGGCAGGCATCTGCCATTGAGGCCTCCATTGCAAGGAAAGGACATGGGGCTTGCATCTGAGCCACATGCCCCGCCCCCAGACCTGCCAACCTGGGCCTTCTCCCCTTCTGCTTTACTAGCTGAGCCTGGGCCTTCTCCAACCTGGGCCTTTACCAACCTGGGCCTTCTCCCCTTCTGCCACCTGAGCTCCTGGCCAGGTAGGCTCTGGAAGAGCTCCCAGACCACATGGAAAGCACTCCATGGAGAGCAGAAAGAAAGAACTCCTACCTTTCCAATAGCATAGATGGAAATGGAGATTATTATACTGAGTGAAATAAGCCAAGTGGTAAAAGACAAATATCATATGATCTCACCTATAAGAGGAATCTAATGAACAAAACAAATGAACTAGCAAAATAGAACCAGAGACCTGGAAATAAGAAATAGAATGACACTGACTATAGGGAGAAAGGAAGGGGATAGGTGTGGAAAGGAAGAGAAGGGACTAGTCAAAGAAAGTGTATGAATGACCCATGGACATGGACTACAGGGTGGGGACTAACTATGAGAGCTGGTGGTGGGCAGGGCAGGAGAAAGCAAAGGAGGAAAAGTTTGGACAACTGTAATAGAACAGCAACAAAATATTTAATTAAAAATAAAGATAAAAGTGAGACTATAAATGTAAAAAAAAAGATTTAATAAGTAGATCTTAGAAATGAGAAAATTTCAAAGAATGACAAAAAATTAATGGAACTAATAATTATAGCAAGGTTGCAGGATATAATATATTGGTATTAAATTATATTATTAATCAATTATATAAATTAATGTTTATCTGACACAAGGTACTGTTATATTAATTACATGACCCATAAAATTGATTAATAGCCAATGATTAAATTAATGTTGACAATTAATAAAATATATCTTGGTTTTTATGAATTTCTTGGATATAATATTGATTTTATATTGACTAATTGAATTTATATTTAGAAATTAATTAACATAAAATGTTGATTGCTTTCCTTTATATTAGCAACAAACAATTGAAATTTGTAACTAAGAACATAACACCATTTATATTAACACCAAAAAATGAAACAATTCATGTATAAACATAACAAAATATATACAGAATCTCTATGACTAATAACTGTGAACTCTGATGAAAGAAATAAAAGATCTAATAAATGAAAAGAGATTTTACATTCATTGATGAGAAGATTTAATATGATTAAGATTTCAGTTTTTCTTAACTTTATCTATAGATCTAAACACCTGCATTCGAAATATACAAAGAACTCCTGAAACTCAATAATAAGAAAATAAACAACTTAATTTAAAAATGGTCAAAATATCTGAGCATATACACTTCACCAGAGATAATATATGCAAGACAAATAAGTATATGAAATTATTTTCAACATCGTTTGTCATTAAGCATTTGCAAATTAAAACAATATTAAAATAGAATTACACAACTAGTAGAATGGGTAAAGCTCAAAACAACAATGACAACAAATACTGGTAAGGACATTGAGCAGCAGAAACTCTCTTTTGTTGCTGGAAAGTAAAATGGTATATCGACTTTCGAAGACAGTTTGACAATTCCTTACAAAGTGAAACATGGACTTACGATATGGTCCAGCAATCAAACTTTTAGGTATTTACCCAAATAAATGAAAACTTAGGCCTGCATAAAGTCCTGCACATAATATTTATAGCAGCTTTTTTCATGATTGTTAAAAACTGGAGGGAACCAAGATGTCATTCAATAGATGAGTGGAGCAACAAACTGTGATGTATACATACAACAGAATATTATTCAGTGATAAAAGAGAAAGGGCTATCAAGCTATACAAGGACTTGGAAGAAACCTAAATACATCTTCCTAGTGAAGTAGGAAATTTTGAACAGGCTTCATACTATATGATCTCCTATAAAAGACAAAACTATAGACAATAAGATCAGTAGCTGTCAGGTGAAAGAAGGAAAAGAGGAGGAGAATAAGGATAAATAGGTAGACAACAGGGATAATTAGGGTAAAGAAATCACTCTGTAAGTTACTATATACGTGATAAATGACTGTATGATTGACAAACTGCACAGCACTAACTGTGAGCCTCACTGTAAACTATGGACTTTAGTTAACCATAAGTATCAATACTGGTTGATAACTTTTAAAGTACCACATTAATGAAAGATGTTGATAGAAAATTATGTGCAGGAGGATGAAGGAATATGGGAAATCTGTACTTTCTGCATACTTTTACCATAAACCAAAAACAAAGTCTGTTAAAATGTTTTAAAATATTCAATGAAAATCAAGGATTTGAAAGTAAAATAATGAAAATTAAAAATCTTCTGGATGGTCTCAACCACTGGTTTGAGATGGTAGAAAAAATAACCAGTGAACTTGAAAATAGACCAATAGAAATTATCCAATCTGAATAACTAAGAGAAAAAATATCTGAAAAAAATTAACAAAACCTCAAAAACGTGTTTAACAACATCAAACATACCAACATCACATAATGCAAGTTCCAAGAAGAAAAGAGAAAGTGAAATGGGCATAAAGTTAATTGTCCAATACTTCCCCAATTTTTTGAAAACTATATTAATGTAAAAACCTAAGAAGTTCAATGAACTCTAAGTAGAATAAAGTGAGAAATGGAGATCCACAACTAGACAAATCATAGTTACTGTATTGGAAAGCCAAAGATTAAGAAAAAACCTTGAGAGAAAAATATCATATCAAGTTTAGGTGAGTGACAAAATAAATAATATGTAACACTCAACAGAGATAATTGGGACCAGAATGGTATAATGGAATTCAAAGTATTTAAAGAAAAAATGTATCAACCAGGAATTCTATGACCAGGAAAACTATCCTTAAAAACTTCAGGAAAGTAAAGACATTTTCAGATGGTCAAAGACAGAAAATTCATTGCTCACAGATCTGCTTACAAGAAATAATGAAAAAAAAATGTAATGTGATAAGAAATAACCTAGGCAATAATTTAAATTCAAAGGAAGAAACAAAGAGATTAATAATATTAGATACAGTGTTCTCTTGGTACTCGTCATTAATTCATTCTGGAACTCATGACAAATGCCAAAACTGATGAATACCAAATAAGGAGCATTTTTTTGTGGGGCAGATTTGTGACTCATACAAGTTTTAGCAAGTGCAACAAGTCCTGAAAAAGGGTGAACTGCTGAAACTTTTTTTTTTTTTGTCAAAATGTAATGAGTACAGGGTTTGACAAATTCTGAAGCTGGTGAGTACCAAGGTATGACTGACTGTATGTAGATAAATGTAAACACTGCTAAAATGCTTCTGTCTCTTAAATTTTGTAAAAATTATAAAATTGTNAAGTGCAACAAGTCCTGAAAAAGGGTGAACTGCTGAAATTTTTTTTTTTTTTTTGTCAAAATGTAATGAGTACAGGGTTTGACAAATTCTGAAGCTGGTGAGTACCAAGGTATGACTGACTGTATGTAGATAAATGTAAACACTGCTAAAATGCTTCTGTCTCTTAAATTTTGTAAAAATTATAAAATTGTATAAATCAATAATTTAGCACTGTATTGGTGGGCTCATAACACCTGTGCATGCAATATATATGACATAATAGCACAAAGTGGGGTGGGGGATAAAATTATATTGAAGCAGTATAATTTTGCTACAATTTAATTCATATTAACCTGAAGGTCATGATAAATTAAGATGAATATTGTACTCCAAACAGCAGATCCTGAGAAATAACTCAAATATAAAGTTTAAAATAATATAGTAATTGATAGTAAGTCACTAATATTCCTTAAACAAAAGGCAGTCAAGGAGGAAAATAGGAAGAAAAAGATGGAAAACATTTAGAAAGCAAAGAGTGTCAAGCATAAACCTGTTTTAATAAATATTTTTAACATGAATGAGCTAAAGACTCCAATCACTGGCTGAAAAAAGTAAGGATTCAGCTCTATGCTGATTACAAGCGAGTCAACTTAGATTCTAAAAAATACATATATTGAAATTAAAAGAATGAAAAAAGTTATATCATATAACAATAATTATAAAAGAACTGAAATGACTATAGTATTATAAGACAAAGCAGACTTTAAGACAAAAAAAAGTGCTACTAGAGAAAAAGAAAGTTATTTCATAATGATAAATGAGTTGATCAGGAAAGTATAATAATTATAAATGTACATGCATCTATCACCAAACCTCAAAATACATGAAACAAAAATTGGAAAATTAATAGGAAAAATAAACAGTACCATAATTATAGTGGCAAATTTCAAAAACTAATATAATGGCAGATTTCATAGAGAAAAGACAAATTACCGAAAAAAGACCACCAACAATCTGTCTGATATGTCAGTTACAATGGGAGCCATATACAATGGAATAATGTCTGAAGATTTAAAGATAAATAACTGTCATGCTTCGCGGTTCGATTCCCAGTCAGGGCACATGCCTGGGTTGCAGACTGGTTCCCTGCAGGCCAACTCCCAGCAGGGGATGCACGAAAGGCAACCATACATTGATGTTTCTCTCCCTCTCCTTCCCCTCTAAAGATAAATAAATAAATAAATAAAATCTTTAAAAAAAAACTGTCATGCTAAAATTTTATACTCATCAAAGTATTTTTCAAAAATATGAGTAAAAGAAAGACATTTTTTCTAAATAATGAAAAACTGAAAGCATATTCTACCAATAGAACCTCAGTAAAGTTATGCATTTTACATACATTTGAATGACAATTTGAGATTTAAAAATTAAGATTTGTGGTTTTTTTACTGTGTGTGGTATACTTGAGTAATTTTTAAAGTCACTTATATTTTCATGGAACAGCAACAAACAAAATATAGAACTTGAACATAATATCCCTTTCGATAGTACAATCAATATAGGCTATCTATAGCCTATATAGATTATAATATATCTAACAAATATGCATAATTTATAGGCTGTTATAAAACATGATTTGAAGTCTTTATTTAAGTCTTTTTAAGTATATTTTATTGATTATGCTATTACAGTTTTCCCAATTTCCCCCTTTACCCCCTTCCTCCCTGCATCCCTCAACCCTCCAGCATCCTCCCACCTCAGTTCATGTCTATGGGTTGTACATATAAGTTCTCTGAGTTCTCTGTTTCTTGTACCATTTTTTACCTCTTCCCATCAATTTAATGCCTACCAATTATGCTTCTTCTTCCCTGTAACTTTTCCCCCATTTCTCCCCACCACCTCCCCACCGAAAACCCTCCATATGATATCTATTTCTCTGATTCTGTTCCTGTTCTGGTTGTTTGCTTAGTTTTTGTTTTCATTGTTTTTCTTTCTTTTATTTTTTTAGGTTCATTTGTTAACAGTTGTAAGTTTGTTGTCATTTTACTGTTCATATTTTTTATCTTCTTTTTCTTAGGTAAGTCCCTTTAACATTTCATATAGTAAGGATGAACTTCTTTAACTTGACCTTATCTGGGAAGCACTTTGTCTGCCTTTCCATTGTAACTGATAGCTTTGCTGGATAGAGTATTTTTGGATGTAGGTCCTTGTCTTTCATGCCTTGGAATACTTATTTCCAGCCCCTTCTTGCCTGTAAGGTTTCTTTTGAGAAATCAGCTGATAGCCTTATAGGTCACTCCTTTATAAGTAACTTTTTCCTTTCCTCTTGCTGCTTTTAAGATTCTCTCTTTGTCCTTAATCTTGGGTAACTTTATGATGTGCCTTGGTGTGTTCCTCTTTGGGTCCAACTTCTCTGGGACTCTCTGAGCTTCTGAGACTTTCTGAAAGTCTATTTTCTTCACCAGATTGGGGAAGTTTTCCTTCATTATCTGTTCAAATAAGTTTTCAATTTCCTGCTGTTGTTGTTCTTCTGGCATTCCTATAATTCAATATTGGAACATTTCAGGTTGCCCCAGAGGTTTTTAAGACTCTCTTCACTTTTTTGAATTCTTGTTTCTTCATTCTGTTCCTGTTGGATGTTAATTTTTTTTTCCTTTTGTTCTAAGTCATTGGTTTGAGTCCTGGTTTTCTTCCTGTCGCTATTGGTGCCCTGAAGCAGTTCTGTGAGCATTTTGATTGCCAGAGCTTTAAATTCTCCATCAGATAGGTTGGCTATATCCTCATTGTTTAGCTTTCTTTCTGAGGTTTTGTTCTGTTTGGTTTTTTTCCCCCCCATTTTGGCCCTATTTCCTTGTTCAGGGCCCCAGTTAAGTTGTAAGGGGGCGGGGCCTTAGGTATGCACCTGGGCAGGGCAACCCTCCTTGCTGTGCTACTGGCACTGCCAGTGGGAGAGGGGCCACAGAGGGAACAATGCAGCTCACCTGCTCATCTCTAGCACACTTCACAATGAACTCTTATGTGAGACTGGGGAGTTTCTCCCACCTCAGCAACCGCCATAGTCCACAGCCACCTCTGTGTCTCACTTTCCCCCTAAGTCAACTCCTCCCCTGCAGCCTGCCCTGACCCCATGGTCTGCTGCCTCACCTCAGTTTCTCTCTGTCCGCAGCCTTACAGATCTGGTTGTTCTGTTCAACTGTTTCTTTAATTCCATGGTCGTCAGAGTTCCATGCAGTTTAATTTTCTGGCACTTCTAGTTGTTTATTGATTTTAGATTGGTTGTTATCCTGCTTTGGGTTGTGCGAGGAAGCAAAGGGTTTCTACCTAAGCCTCCATCTTGTCTGGAACTCCTGTCTAGCTGTATACTTAAGTCTTAAATAAACATGAGAACAAATGTAAACAAACAACTGTAAAACTATTAACAAACTGACAATTTTAATGAGAATGATATTTAACTTGCAAGTTTTTAAAAAAATTCAAAGGAGAATTAAATCTTGAACCCCACTAGCATATAAGTGAAGAAATGATTCAAATAACATTTCCTGGGATCCTGTAATTGTTCTGAAGAAAGGAGAGAAAGAAAACAAGAAAGAATCAAATAAAAGGACAAAGTATGAGAATAGAAATAAATGAAAAAATATCAGTAAATCCAATCCTTATAAATGAAGCATTAATGAAATCACTGCATTAAGAGTTGAAAGAAAAAAAAACTATGGTTATGTCAAAAGATATAAAAAGAAAGATAAAAGTTCATGATAAATTCATCTATCATTCATGGTTAAAACTTTTACTAACTAGAAATTAAAGAAATATATTTAACCAAAAAATCCCAGAATCTACAAAAATATGCAAAATGTTACAACCATATTGAAAAATTAAAATAATTATTTTTATAATCACAAACAAGACCCAAATGTTCACTATTACCATTTCTTTTAAACATTGTACTAAGGAGCTTTGTCATCACAATAAGACAAGAAAAAGAAATTAAAGGCATAAAAATTAGAGAGGAAGAAACAAAAATGCCATTATTTACTAATTATCAATCTAGAAAATACAAATGAATTCATATATTATTAGAGTTAATAAGGCAGTTAGCTTTAAGATTTTTTTATTGAAGCCTTTTATCAGGTTAAAGAAGTTGTATTTTGAGCTTACTTTATTGAAAGTTCTTATTATAAATAACTGTTGACTATGGTCAAATGTTTTTTCTGTTTCTACTGGAATGATCATGTATTTTTTACTTAATTTAGTCATTTAAAATGGTAAATTACCTCAATTGCTACATTCAAATTGGTAAAAATTTTCTTGGAGACTTTTTACATGTATATTCATGATAAATTTTGATCTGTAGTTTTCTTTTCTAACAATGTCACCTGACTTTGGTATGATGGTAATTCAGCCTTGAGGAATGAGTTAGAAAAAATTCCCTTGCTTCTATTGTCTGGAAAAGTGTGGATAGAGTTTGTGTTATATTTTTCTTAAATGTTTTTTTAGAAATCAACAATGAAGCCATCTCAGGCTAGAGTCTTCATCCTGGTAAGGTTTTTAATCACCAATTTGATTTCTTTTATAAATAAAGGAGTATTACCTACATTTTCTTGAGTGAGTTCTGATAGTTTATACCATTAAAGCAATTTATATACTTCATTTAGGTTGTTGATTTATTTGATATACAGTTATTCATGACAGTTACATTTGTAGTGATGCTCGCCCTTTCATTCTGATATTGGTAATCTGTAATTTTTTTCTTGATTAGGCTGACTATGGTCTCATGAATTTTATTGATCTTTTCATAAAATTAGCTTTTAGTTGCATGGACTTTTAGCATGGCTTTTTTTGCTATTTATTTCACTGATTTTGATTTCTATTGCTCCTCTTTACATACTAACTTTAGATTTAATTTTTTCAAGGTGGAAGCTTGATTGTTAAAGTTTGAGATCTTTCTTATTTTCTGGCCCAAAATACCTGTAATATAAGCCTATATAATATCATATAATTCTGTGACTTTCCCTTTAGGTGTATTTTAGCAACATAACTCAGATTTTTATATGTCTGATTTTCATCTTCATTCAGTTCAAAATATTTTATAATTTTCTCATTATTTCATCGTTAACTCATGGGTTATTTAGACATTTATTGTTTAATTTTTAAATATTTGAAGATTTTAAAAATATATTTCTGCTAGGAATTTTTAATTTAATTATGTTACAATCAAAGAAAAACTCCATGTATTTATAGATCTCTGTACAGCACCCTCTTGTGATATTTTGCTGTGAAATGTGTGCTTTTGCCTTCTGAACTCTGTCTCTTCAACTTAGAAGAGAGATGTCTGGCTTGTGTCTGGGTGTCCCTACGCTTTGCTGTGATCTGGACATTCTCCCTAACAGGTACCCGGGATATTCAGGCTCACCTAATTTGTTTTTACTCCCTCAGTAATCACTTCTCTATCCTGTGTATTGTACAGCGTTGAAAAACGTTTATATTTTGTTTTCCTAGTTGTCTGGGGAGAATGGGTAAATCTGGTCCCTTTTAGTCCATCATTGCCAGAAGCAAACCAATAACTGTTTAAAGTCTACTGTGTTTTCTCAAAAAAAAAAAAAAAAAACGACAAGCAAACAGAGAATATAACTCTAAAATGACACTTTTTACAGAAGCAGATTCAAAATAAGGTAACTAGGAATGCATTTAACAAAAGACGTGCAATTTGTAGATTATGAAACGTGATAAAAGTGAATCGGTTAGTACCCAAGTAGAGAGAAATATCATGTTAGTGGGTAGGGAGACTCACCAGAGTAAATTTATTTGTGAACCATTTTTTTCCAGTTTTACTGGAGTATAATTGACATATAACATTGTGTAAGTTTAAGGTGTGCAACATGTATATTTGCTGTGCTTACATATTGCACAGTGACTGTAACCACAGCATTTCCTTTGCGGCACAGAGGCTTTTTGGTCTGATGTAATGTGACTTGACTATTCCTTCTATTGTTGCCTTTGCTTTTGGTGTCAAATCCAAGACTCATGTTAATGAGCTTACTCCACCTTTTAGGAGTTTTACAGCTGTAGGTCTACATTTAAATCTTTAGTTCACTTTGAGTTGATACCTATGTATATTGTAAAAAAAAGTTCAGTGTCATTTGCTTGCATGTGACTACCCAGTTTTCCCAGCACCATTTATTGAAAAGACTACCTTTTCACCCATTTTATTGTGTATTCTTAGCTGCTTTGTCATGAATTAATTGACCATATATGCATGGGTTTATGTGAGGGTTCTCTGTTCTGTTCCATTGATCTGTGTCTGTTTTTATGCCTGTACTGTACTGTTTTTATTACTGTAGTTTTGTAGTATAGTTTGAAATCAGGAAGTATGAGGCTTCCACTTTTATTCCTATTTCTCAAAGTTGCTTTGGCTATATGGGGTCATTTGTGGTTCCATACAAACTTTAAGATTGCTTATTCTATTTATGTGAAAAATATCATTGGAGTCTTGATAGAAATTGCATTGAATCTCTAGGTTAGGGAAGTATGGGCATCTTAACAATATTAATTATTCTAATCAGCACAAAATATCTTTCCATTTTTTAAGTCTTTTTCATTTTTTCATCAATGTCATGTAGTTCTCAGTATATAGATATTTCACCTCCTCAGTTAAATTTATTTCGAATTATTTTATTCTTTTTGATGCTATTGTAAATGAGAGATTTTTGTCCTAATTTCTCATTCTGGTAGTTTGTTGTTAGTGTATATAAATGGAACAGATTTCTGTGCATTGATTTTGTGTCCTGCAGCTTTTCTAAATTCATTTATTAGTTTAAACCATTTTTGGTAGAATCTTTAGAGTTTCCTATACCTAACACATCACCTGAAATAGACAGTTTTACTTTTTCCTTTTTGATCTGGATGACTTTTATTTGTTTTCCTGCCCAATTTCTCTGGCTAGGATTGCCTGTACTATGTTGAATAAAAGTGGAGAGAGTGAACATCCTTCTCTTACTTCTGTTCTTTGAGGAAAACCTTTCTGATTTTCACCGTTGAGTATGATGTTAGTTGTGGGCTTGTCATGTATGGCCTTTATTTTGTTGTGATATTTTCTCTCTATACCCAGTTTGTCGACAATTTTTATCATCATAATATGTTGAATTTTGTCACATTTTTTCTGAATCTATTGAGATGATCATATGATTTTTATCCTTTGTTTTATTAATGTGATATATCACCATGGTTGATTTGCAGATGTTGAACTACTCTTGAACCCTGAAATAAATCTCACTTGATCGTGGTGTATGGTCCTTGTCTTGTACTGTTGAATTCACTTTACAGTAGTTTTCTTTTCCTGTATTGTTCTTATCTAGCTTTGTTATCAGGGTAATGCTGGCCTCATAAAATGGTTTGGAAGTATTCCCTACTCTTTTGTTGTTTGGAAGTGTTTGAGAAGGATGGATGTTAATTCTTTAAATGTCTGGTAAAATTCACCATTAAAGCCATCATGTACTAGACTTTTCTTTAAATCAATGAAAAATTTAATAGTTTTTATTTTGCATGGAACTTAGCAAAATGTATATAAAATTTGCATATAAGGACAAAGGATTAAGAATATCTAAGACGGTCCTTAAGAAGACCCATTGCCCAAGCAGATATCATGATTTATAACATGAATCATTCACACAATCTCTGTGGATAGATTGGATTTCTAATCTTGACTAGATAGCTACGGTTTATTTTTTTTGTCTCAGTTTCTTAATCCATATAGTAACAGTGGCCACTTCAAAGAGTAATAATGAGAAACAAATGAGTTACCATACAGTTAAGTACTTGGAATAGTACCTGTCATATCATAAATGTCAACATGTATTTACTATTTTATTACTATTTGGCTCTAAGTATTAAGACAGCACAGCACAAAGATAGACAAATAGATAAACAAAGATATTAAAGAACCCAGAAAAGACTCACACAAAGTGGAAAGGAATAAATAACAAACCTGACATTTCAGATCCACAGGAAGGGTTGGTTTATGGTGTGACATAATTGAGTATCCTTGTAGAAAAAATTAAAAAGGGATTTTTTCCTCACACTAGAACAAACCAAAGGTCCTTTAATTGCAAAATGTAATATACTTATTCAGTGTAATATATTCATGTTATAGACCACTATCCAAAGTGAAAATTAATGAATTACATTAAGTCAAGTATATACATACATGAATCTCAAAAAACATAATGCTGACCCTACAAGTAAATTACAAAAGACCAAATACTATTTGAGGTCATTCATATAAAATTAAAAAAGTAAAGTGGTACACATATTGTTTAAAGGTATATAAGAATTTTTAAAACTATGAAGAAAAACAAGATAATCATTAAAACTAAATACAGAGAAGCTGTCACATCAAAGTCCGAAGGGAATGTGACCAACTGGGAGCACTTACAAGACTTCATATTCTTCAAAGTTAATGTCTTATCTCTAAAGCTTGGCAAATGGGTACATGTGTGTCCTTTGTGGGCTTTTTATCTTTTCACTTTAGTATATATCCTTTTTATATATTCTGTATTTCAAAATCTTAAAAAGATGATCTGAAGAGTAATTTAAAATCTAAATATCATTTGTGGTATACCATTAGTTTTCCACTCCCATAAATGTTACATTTCATATTTTTAAATGTAATACTATGAAATATACTCCTTGCTTTAACCTATTCTAAGTTATAAATATCCCATGAAGAGCTTTTCCAAAAGACAAGCTTTCTGTGGGCTGGAATTAGGGGTCTCCCATGGACATAATAAGAGATATGAAGGAAGAAGCAGTAAGTGAAGCGAAATGAGTCTGTAAAATGAAGTTGACATGCAATGGAAAATAAACTGGTATTTCATAGTTTTCTTAACAGTGCATAAGTGGGTGCATTTTTTGGCTATGAATTATTTATTAGGGAAGAAAAGAATCATCTGAATAATCCAGTCTTGGGTTGGAGATGCAAGACAAGGCCAACAAGACATCTATAGAGCCTCGTCTGGTTTTGTGAATTAGAAGCATCTACAAAAAGGGAAATACTAAACGTCCCTTTAAGATGCATGCTGCTCTGTTTCTCTGCATGAATATCAACTTTTCCTGGTTTGAGAACATGAGCCTGCAGAGATATGAGGGTTATAGACTATTCTCTTACAGCATGGCATCAATCTCCCTTTCATTTACTCTACAGAGTTTTCACAGACCGGTGTGAGCTTCTTCTGCTTAATAAAAACAAATGCAGGGTGCTCAATGGATCTTTTATTTTTCACTTAGAAAAAAATGAAACACTGGTACAGAAACTTCTATAACATAATTTAGGGCAAATTTTGGAAAGGCAGAGCGAATGGACTTGCTCCCAAGGATTCTAAAGCTATGGTGGAATTCCTTCTTCCCTTTAAGAGGGTGTGCTGTGCCTTTCAAGGAAAAGGGAAATAAAAAGCCAGAGCCAGGGAAGCAAAGAGAGCTCCTTTTCAGGAGCAAGTTCTGAAAAGGTGCTTTCTGGGTCCATTTGAGCCTAGCTCACCGCTATTAGAGCAGTAGTTTGCATTTACGTCTATTAAAGTGGGGGAGAGAGAATGTAATTAAGTTCCCTTACAAGGGCTTTGCATAATCTGTTTGCATTGTGGCTATGTGACCATGCAAGGGGCCTTGTTGGATAAACTGGGTAGCCATAGTGAGGCCTCAAGGAGAAGCCATGTCTCTCCTCTGGCCACAGAGTGACTTTGGCCATCTCATTAAATCTTCCTTGTAAAAACAGGATTTTCAGCTCGGCGTGACTCTGGCTACAGAAAGTAGGCCAGAAGAAGAAGGCGGGCCATTGTCAAACCCTTGTTTCACAAGGAAAAATTAAAGTACCAACTGTAGACAAATGTGAATTTGAATAATTTTTATTGAGATAAAATTTATTGATATATAATAGAAAACATTTTGACCATTTTTAAGTGCACAGTTCAGTGGCATTAAGGACATTTACACTGTTGTGCAACCATCACCACCATCCATCTCCAGAACTTTTTCAACTTCTTCAACTGAAACTCTGTCCCCATTAAACACTGTTCTCTATTCTGCTTCCCCCACACCCCCTGGCAACCACTGTTCTACTTTCTTCTCTGTGTGTTTGCCTACTCTGAGATATAAGTAGAATCGTGTAATATTTGTGTATTTATGACTGGCTTATTTCACTTAGCATAACATATTCAAGCTCATTTGTGTTATAGCTATGTCAGAATTGCCTTCCTTGTTAACACTGCATAATATCCCATTGTATGTGTATACTGTGGTTTGTTTATCCATTCATCTGTCAATAAACACCTGGGATGCTTCTACCTTTTTGCTACTGTGAATAATATTGCTATAAACATGAGTGTACAAATACCTTTTCATGTCCCTGCTTTGACTTATTTTGGCTATATATTCAGAAATAGAATTGCTGGATTACATGGCAATTCCATGTTTAATTCTTTGAGGAAATACCAAGACCACTCTGCACTGTCCACAGTGGCTGCACCGTTTTACATCCCCATCGAGAGTACACAGGGGTTTTGTTTCCTCCACTTCCTTACCAACATGGGCTATTTTCTAATTTGGTTTGGGGTTTTTTATTTTTATCTTTTACAACATCCATCCAAATGTTGTGAAGTGGTGTCTCATTGAGGTTTTGATTTCGTTTCCCTAATGAATAATCTGGAGCATATGCTCACATGTGTATTGGCCTTGAATAACTTTTAAAGCTGTGTAATTTCATATTCAAAGAAAAGAACTATTTTTTAATTTCACATTTCACTACTTCTATATTTGGTGGCTGGTTTCTTTATTACTTTTATGTAAAATTTACTGTGGTTTGAATAAATAGAAAAGAAAAATGTAATGTGTAAACACATTTAAAAAAACATTTATGTTGTCTTTTTGATGTATCATGTCTTTCAAATATTTAATGAATGCACTTTCCTCTCATTCATCCTTCATCAAAAGTTAATTGAACATATAGAATTTCCCATTTAGCATACTGTTAGTTTTATTTAATTTTCCTCATTCACATCATGATTTCTCCTACTACCTACCACCATTAAACCAGAGCATTTTCAAGCCTCTGGGAAACCAGAAAGGAATTCTATAGATATCTCAGAAAAGCAGCAGGTGTCTGTTGACTAAATGTCATTCCATATTTCCACAAGTGCCTAGAAGCTCTGAAATAACTTCTTCTTAGTTTTTCCAGTTTTAAGATTTGGCTTTTACTAACCTGGAAAATTCAATTATGTTGGATGTGTTATAATACAAAGAACTTGAGCAAGATAATTTGAAATTGTACAAATGGAGGCCCATCAACTTTTTAAGTTACGGCAGAAGAATTAATAAGTTCATCCACTGTACAGATAATCAAAGTGGTGTTGCTTTTCTCCTTTAAAGTCTTCACTGGTTTTGTGTTTTCTTCCTTCTTGGAACTATGCGGTTCTAATCAGGATGCAGGAAGTGGAGAGGAGAAAAATTTCCACCTTTGTCTCATTTGCATTTTAGAGTAAGCAAAATGTGCTGCCCATTATAATTACAAGTATTTAAAACCTCTTGGATAAATGTAAATAAACTATTGTTACTAATAAGTCATAAGAATAACTTGTAGGTGACCCAATGTTTTTGGGTTGCCTTACTTTAAATTATACTTTTAATAATATCACTGAACTTCAGCCTAATAAGAAATAGCTTATCTTTATTTCAGAATTCTACTCTTAAATATAAAATTTTAACTCACAGTTACAGCCAATATAATTCTTAAAATGGCACATGGAAAACCGTCTGTGACTAAAAAATCTCAGCCTCCGTCACAACCTGGCTGTCTGACACATTTTTGTACAACTTTTTCAAACTGTTTCTAAATCTACTGTTGGTTCAGATAAGTCATTCTGTCTTCCATGTATGGGAGTGGTTTGCAATAAAAACCAAGAAAGTTCTTCTTGGCACTGACAATTTGATAACATACCAAAGCATGTCCTAAATAATTTTAAGATTCTTCAACAATATAGAAGTGCAGATGGGTGACATCATGGTACAAAGCAGCTTTTATTCAACTCATAAAAAATCCTTCTTAGAGAATTCTTAGAAATTAGAGTTGTTCAATCAGGAAATCTCTCTGTAGCATTTAACGAGGAAATTGAGGAATCTGATTACAAGCCTTTGTCTTGAATCTATAAAAAGTGAAAAATTTTACAAGTTGGCAATATAGATTTAGTTATCCTAAGACTCAAACCATGCCTCCTTTCATGGCAACTTGTATAAATTAACTATTGGTACAAATGGACAAGCATGAGATAATCTAGCTAGCCAAAGAGGTTGTTACTCTTGTCCTTGCTAAATTGTATAATTAAGTTAGAACCAATATTGGCTGCTCACGGAGAGAGACCATCATGAGACTTACCTCAAGTCTATGAACGTGATGGAAGGTGCAAATAGAAGAATAAAGTAATTTGAGAGATTGATTCATACAGATTTGGAGCCAGAACACAACGTGTGCTCATAGGTACACAGAGTGAGGCAAGGAATCAGAATGAAGTTGTCGTTCACACATAATGGTTAACTGGCACCTGTATAACAGGAATCAACAGACTCCATTTGTGCTCAGCCACCTGTTTTTGTAAATAAAGTGTTATTGGAGCACAGCGCTGCCCAATCACTTGTGTTCTGTCTGTGGTTGCCTCCCCACTGTGATGGCAGAGTTCAATGGTTGCAACAGGAATCATCCGATTCTCAAAGCTGAAAATATTTACTGTCTGGTTCCTTAAAGTAAACATTTGCTGATCGTTGCTACAGAAGATTCTACTAGGACAACAAACCAGTCTTTAGGCAGGAAAATTGATAATTTATAACCCTAAAGAGTATTAACTTCCATGCATGTGTTATTTTACAATTGTCAAAGTGCTTTCACTTTCATTACCTCACTGGATCGTTGCCACAACCCTGCGACATAAGCAGAGAAGATATTATGGCACCTCTTCAGGTGATTTGGTCCTGGTGATTTGGAGGTGAAGTGACTGCTATGTGGATGAATCACAGTATTCCATTCTAGGAGTGTGAGTGGAGTGAACTGGGAAGTCAGATAAATCTTACCAAGTTGTTTTGCTTGACGCCTGGTCAGAAAGCGAGGTCAGGAGTCAGGGATGGGAAAGGTCAAGACAGCTGGGAGATGCTGATGCTCAGGCACCTGCACTCCTCACCCTCTCTTTCTCACTGACCTTCTCTATGGGTTGAGTGGTTCCACATCAGAAGCTGCTCACTCACACCCTCTGGACTGCCGCTCACCCACCTGCCCATCACCACAGGATGCTGTGCTTCCAGATTGGAGTTGCTTGAGTCCTGTGATGCTAACCTCAGTTAACACATCTCATGCTGGGACTCCTGCAGCTACAGGGCTGTGGTGCCTTTTGGGACCTGGCACATGGCATTTAAGAAAACACAGGTACTTTCCCCATATCACCACTGTGATTAAACAGTTACTTTATGTTCATACTCAGAGTTCAGCGTGGTTTGCAGTCAGACTTTGATTTCAAGAGCAGAGGGAAGATTCTGGGGCTAGATTAACTGAGTTCAAGTTCCAGCTTCAGTACTTACAATCTGCAAGACTTTGGGTGAGTTTCTAACCTCTGAGTGTAACAATTTACTCATCTGTATATTGGGGATACTAGTATCCACTTCTTAGGGTTATTGTAAGGTATAAATGTTTTATAATAGAAGAGGATTGAATATGTAAAAAGTGCACAATATGGGTTAACAATTGCTGTTAATGATCGTTACTGTCTCAAGGAGAGCTTGGGCCCTGCACCAGCCTGTATCATATCCATCTTTCTTGTTTTGGGATACTTGCAGCCTTTCCATCCTTGTGAATTGTCATCTTCAATTAGACATGAATCATTAGCTACATTTTTTCACTCACCCAAGGGACATGCAGGTTGGGATAACCCTGTCCCTGTCTGCAGCACTAAGGTACTGCTACACTGGGAAGACACCAATCATTCCAGCTTCTGAGGGCAGGGTGGCTGCCTGGAAATGTGGTCATGGCCAATTCAAATCTCCCGATCATGGAGAGAGAGAAAAAAAACTCAGTGCATAGAATTCTGCTCATGCAGGGTTTTTCTTATGGACCAGGAAGACATAAAGGAGAATATTCCCATTAGGTGATCTTACTTTTTATGTCAAAACAAGAAAAAGTATGTTTGAAGCCCACAGGAGGGGTTTAGGTTAGCTACAAGGAAGAAGCTACTAAGCCTGGACATTTTAGGTCAGCTTATGCTTTCAGGATTTGGAAGACAGAATACTCTCAGGGGTATGAGGAAGCTCTGCTATAGGTTTTGCTGAACCGGGAGAGCACAGGAGGTGCTGTCCAAAGAGTCAGACCCTAGGTCTGGATCAAAGTACCAGTCATGGGTGGGTGCTCACTGATGTTAAATCCTGATGGGAAAGAGGAAGCTGCAGATTCTCTCATAGACTATGAGAGAGCCCAGATGAAGGCCAGCCAAACATATGGTTGCAATAGGCTTTGTCCTTGAACTAGCCTCAGGGAGCAGTGCCCCAGCAGCCTCTTCTCAACTAGGGCAACCTACGATCTCCCCTGGGCCAGGGGTGCTCAGGCTTTTACAAAAGTAGAACTGAAGAGCTATAGCACAGGATCAGAAGCCAGGAAGAAGGTTCAGGGGAAGAGCTAACTGATTCACCCAAGCCTCATCGTCCAAACACCACAGTGTTTTCTGTTTGGTATGGAATTATGTCAGCAGAATGCAGATTACCGGGAAAGTGTGGGAGCTAGGGGCATCTAGACAGGAAGCTAGGTGGACATGTATGGGGCAGGGGGCAGGGAAGAACAATAACACAATACAGTGAATAATGCCTTAGCGATAACACAAAAGGTGGTTCAGCAAGAGGTTCTAACACTGAAAAAATTGTGGCCGGGTTTGGAATAGACAGGGTAAATACAAGGATTTTTGAGTAAGAAGAAAACGTCTAGCCCCACCCTTACCGAATGGGCTAAAGAACAATCAGGCCAGTTCCAGAGGTACCAACCTGAGCCTGTGAGACTCAGTGAGAAAACTAGTGTGCCCCGACAGAGGTCATTTCCAGTGCATGTCTTAACACAAAGAGTCTTAAGGAAAAAGCCAGTGTCAAAGTCCAGAGTGCTGAATCAAACTGTGATTAGCTCATTGTGGGGAGATGCAACCAAGAAAGGAAGCAAGCTGAGACAAAGCCCAAGAATTCAAAGTAAACCTGAGTGTAATGGCACAGCTGAGGAATATCATAAACTGGAAGTGCTAGGCTCCGGAGTAGGTGGACAAAGTGCCTGTTGGTCATAGGGAAAAAATTGTGTACTGTAGATTAAGGCAGTTTTCTTGGAATAAGCATATAGATGTGTACTGTTTTCCAGATGAAGTTAGGGTTTGTTCTTCAGGGGCAGACCTTTGCCCTGAGGCAACTCACAATTCCAGCAAGATCTTTGTAATTAATTGACAGCTTCTTAGTCTTTGGAATCAAACTAATGATAAAATGTCATAATCTCCACAAACTCCCTTCTTTCCTTTTTTGCTTGGTGCTAGGAAGCTCAGAGCCAAATTTGTTATCTGCCTTTAGTATGGAAATGCGTTTGCATGTTCTGACTTTTCTTCCACTCTCTATTATTATTCAGTTATTCATCTAACTTCATACTAAGTTCATTCTAGTGTGTGTTTTATAAGCCAACTCAGATCCCTTCTTAGAAATGAGAAAAAAAATTAGAACCTCTCTTCTTTATTTCCACCTTTCATTTTTGTAAGGGTTTTATTGAGCTGATTATGGGTTGCATTGCCAACCAAATGCTTCTGTGTCAGCTTTCTATTTTTGTCTTGAATTAAAATAAAATATACAACCATTGTTGACCTGTTAGCCTGAGAGCTTGATAGACCCTGAGAGACCAAGTATCCCAGAAAATATCCACTGAGTGGAGATTTAAAACACTGAATCATATGTTCTTCAACATGTTTTAAAGTATTGACTTCACAGATGAACCAGCATTTTTTTACATGGATGCATGAGTTTTGGTAAAGACATGTGACACCTATTTCCTGAGTGACAGAAAATATATGTGTCCTAAGTATTATAGCTTAAACCAAGCATGTTTACAAAACTCCAAGCAGGTGACAAATGAGATGAGTTTGGTGTTTTCAGATAGATTCCCTGGAACCCCCATAAGGAAACCACCACACAACCTGCTTGCAGCAGGTGGTCTCCACAAAGTGAAAGGGGGAAAAGGAGTGAACAGCCCTGCTGGTGGCCTGCCTCATTTAGGTGCAGCAGCACCCAGAAGTGTGACCAAGGACAGTCCAGCCCACTGAACATCACAATCAATCACCTTATAATCACTTCTGCAAATTTCTGGGAGCCCCTGCCGGGCTGTTCCCCAACATTTGCATCCACTGGGTCTGAATTGAAGAAGCTTCAGGAATGTTCATTCTTAGAGGTTCTCAAAGGGGTTCTAGAGTCTCTCAGGTTTGGAAACCACCATGGCTTAAAGACAGTTGCCCCCAAACTGTGACCCGCCCTCACCAGCAGTCCAGGCCTCTCCATCATAATGACACTTCTGGGTGGAAGGAGCATTAGAGGAAGGTGAGAATGAATGAATCCCAACTGGGGGTAGCTCCCTGTGTAAGGGATAATGGTAGAAGAAGGGCTGTGTTAGGACATATGAGAGGGAAAATGGGGTGTTGCCACCATGCATTAGGGTAGTAAAGAAAGGACAGACAGACAATATGTGGATCCTAGAAGCACCACTGCACACAGCCAGCTGCCACTCAGCACCAGTTCTGCCCTCTGTAATAAATGGGAATTCTAGAGGCTTCTTTTGCTCCCATGTAGGAGAAGTGGAATGTGTGTTTCTTTTTATCTCTCCTATAGGTCCTTGTCTATAGTGGGATTAACTGAATGAGATTTTTGAACACCACGTTTTGGTTACACAAAGAACCAAATTCTGTGTCGAGGGAAGTCGTATACGTGGTTAGTACACACTAGTTTGAGGAACATTAGAAATCATGTCTTCTCCCTGTTGTGGCAGAGAGCTTAGTGTGGGGGGCTTCCATGGGTTGAAAACCTTGGATGTAGTTTAACCCTTGTGATTTTATGTGCCTACTCGGCTAGGTTATGGTGCTCAGGTGTTCGGTCAAATGCTAGTCTAGATGTCACTATGAAGTTATTTTCAGATGTGAGAAATATTCAGATCAATACACTTTAAGCAAAGCAGATCATCCTCCATAATGTGAGGGGCCTCATCAAATAAATCAGTTGAAAGCCTTAAGAGAAAAAGACTGAGAAACATCAGTTCTGAAGAAACATCAATTCTGCCTCCAGAATGCAATATAAAAATTCTGCCTGAGTTTCCAGCCTGCAGATTTGGGACTTAAGACTGAAACACCAACTCTCCCCTGAATTTCTAGCCTGCCAGCCTGTTCTGCAGAATTCCAGCCTGCCAAACCCTGTGATTATATGATGCAATTCCTTAAAATCTCTCTCTCATGCATATATTATACATGTGTGTGTGTGTGTTTGGCAGGGTGGTTCTCCAGAGAAACAAACCAATAAGAGAGAGAGATAGATGGCTGGATAGACATAAACAGGATGTATGTTGTATACATATATGTGTTTGTATATACATATACATAAATATATGTGCATGTGTTTATATATCTAAAAGTATAAGTATATATCTACAAAAGTATATCTAATGCTCTCTCTATATGTTATATATATATATATATATATATATATATATATATACACACACACATATATATATATATACATACACACATGCACATAATACCCAATCCCCAGCTCTGGAAGTGGCCTGTTGCATAGTCACTTTCTCTTCCTCTTCTTTCTAAAATGGGTCTAATTAGCCTGGACTCTGCCAGAGAATGAAAGCACACCATGACGAGCCATAATTCCCTTCCTCCAAAATGCTTGCATCCACATCATACAGAAAAGCTACTTGTTTCTAATGGTGTTAGGATGCAGCCACACTTCTTTCCTGGCCCTGATCCTTCCAGCCTGTTTCCAGACTAAAGTCTGCTGCCGTGTACCACAGACCCTCAAGAGCCATGTGATTTGTATACCCCAGGGTCCAACATATGTCATTGTTGGTCATTGTTCTGAGACATGAATTTAAAATGTAAGCCTGGCCTTTGAAGTGGTCCTTTCAATGGTGGGGAAACTTTTATGACAAACAGTTTCTACCTCCCAACACAACTCTAATGCTGTCCACTTGGCTGTCTGTGACGTGGTCAAAGTCAGTTTCTTTATGAAATCTGTTGCTGAAAAGAAAGCCAGCTGCTAGTGCTAATGAACAAAATGAAGAAATTCAAAGAGGCCGAAGAAAGCAATGGTTCTCAGGCATAACTAAAAGATAATTTGGATAAGCCCTGGCCAGGTGACTCAGTTGGTTGGAATGTCATTCTGTTTATAAAAATTTGTGGGTTCGATGCCTAGTCAGAGCACATATCTGGGTTGTGGGTTTGATCCCAGGTGGGATTTGTATAGGGTGGGGGGCAATCAATGTTTCTTTCTCTCTCTAAAATCAATAAACATTTTTTAAAAAGAGAATTTGGATAAATTCCTATTTGGACAAAAGTATTAAGAGTAAAGGAGTCACTTAAATTTGGCTGCTAGGCTTTACAGTATTTAATGGGATGCATTTATGATAGGGCAGCATTTGCAAAAGTAGTGGTTGTGACACATGAGGGTACATTGCCCATGATATCAAGGGTCTGCTCTCATGCTGCTTTCTCCCAGATCCAAAGTCAGAAATGCAATGTTATCATGGTTTCTCTGGTCTTGATTAGGCTTTAATTTTGTAACTCTGATATTTCGTAAGACTACTAGACCTTTTGGAAATAATTAAAACTGCATTGTTGGAAGGACAGGGTGAGGAAATTCAGTAATTGAATGCTACAATATGCCAGATGTTTGTCACTTCAGGTGAATCACTGTCCCATTTTTATTGATTAGAAAAGATTGGCCCAGGGCCGGGTCCATATTTAGGAGTTAGAAATAAAGTCAGGTCCAATTCACTCCAAAATGTATACTCTTTCCAGTGCTAAGTAGCTGCAAGCTTATCAGCTATAAGTGGGGAATAGCATGGTATTTACACTTGTAGTGGAGTTGTGTGACTTCATAGGCTCAGAACCACTTTATAGTTCATAGAGAGCTTGTATAAACTCTCTCTAAGGGAACATGCAATAATTGAAGTTGGCAACAGTGTAACCCCACGTCTTAAAAATCACTGAAATGGGAAACTCAGAGGAAAACAGTTTCCTTTCGTGGGAAAAAGGCTGTGTGCTCCTGGTGTGGGGTACATGCTTAATGGGTGGAAGGATAGCCTAGAAAAATATAGCCCCTTGAACACACTTATTTTTGCATCACGACTATTGTTCTTTCAGAAATGGAATGCAAGTATTCATGTTCTCATTAGAATAAAATCTAAGCTTTCTAAGAGGTAAAATAATCTGTCTCTTCCTCAGAGTCCCTCCCCTCACATACATACACATTCACACACACACATCCCACACCACATCGCATGAACACACAACTCTTCTTATCAGTTAGTAGGTACCCCGGGGCTGGCCAAACAGGTATGGAAATACATTCTTCTCTGTTTCTTCTTTTCCACGGTGCTGTGTGTGTTCTCTAGGCAGCAGGAGAAGTAATTACGTAGATGGGCATTCGTTACACAGTCAACTCTTGGAATATAATATAAGAATGTGCTAAGGTGAGGAAATATTTGCTTGAACTAATGCCTGGAAACCGAGCATAATATGCACTTCATAGTAATATAAACCCTACCATCTGGCTTATTTTCATACACTGTATGTGAGTGGGTGGGGTAATATTTACATTCTTTTTCCACCTCTAGACTGTCCGGTGTCGCCTAGTCTGTGCTCGCTAGCACGTTCCCGGTTTGTTTTAGTGTGTGCGTGTTATCTGTATTTTACATTTCCTATTCCAAAATCTGCTGTTCGTTCGAGTTGGAGCATTTGCCATTACAAAACTGTCACCAGCATCTTCGAAGCACATTTACATCCCACAGGTCTAGTAAGTGGGCTGTGTGGCTGCATGATGCCTTTTAAAAGAAACCCGAGCGCAGCCCAGCACTTTCGGTCCGGCTGCATTTTATACTGGGATGGCGGCAAAAGTGAAAAGTGAAGCTCAAAAGGGTTTTAGACTCTGCTGCCCCAGCAGGTAACATTCTGGGTTCATTTGGTTGTTGTGTTTTCTGCTGTTTAAAATGTCCAAACCTTCTCGCTTGGCTAGACCTTTCTTTGCTAATGCAGCTTCTAAGCTGCCATCATCTAGGAGGGACGATTTGAGGAGCACACAGAAAAAAAAAAAAAAAACAGTTTAGATGAGAAGATTTCGAGAGCTGGAAGTGAAGGAATTTTGTCAAACAGCAGCAGGTGCACACAGCAGCCACTCCTGCCCGGAGGAAGGCTTCCGCACACAAAGGTAACGTTTTACACCAGCCGCTTTTGTCAGCCTGTGCTCAGAAACTTCTTTCTTAATAACGTTGACAGGTAACTTCCAAATGAATGAGACTTCTTGTGGTTTCAAATACTTATCTGTGTGTGTGAGTGTAACATTTTCTAAAGTCCTATAGCCTGTTGCTAAAACAGCCAGTAATTAGGAGGTAATAGAAAACTTTCTTGTATTAACTAAGGAATGGTAGGAGGAAAACTGACTGCACTTCTCTTTGAGAACGTCAGGTTTTACCCTTGGTTCCATTTCATGGGCTTGCAAAATCTGATCATATTCACATGAAGTTTCTTTTTATTGCTTATCTATGTGGGAAGAAACAAATTTTTTCATTCAATGTTTCATTCAATTTTTTGCAGTCTCTTTTAAAAATAAACTTGTATCTGAAATGATAATCTGACAATATGGTTCCTTGCCAACCATGAAAAAAATCTCTGCTTGACATTGTTAACTGGAGCATTTAAATGAGTTTTTCTCAGGTGAATATCAGAATGTTTCACTTAACAAGAATAGTGTTAAATATTTGACCAGGAATTGAGAAGTGTAGTAACCAAATAAAGCTATCTATTATTTCTGTGTATATAATCACAGAAGGCAATGATGTCATAGCTTAAAATGTAATAATTTCCTCCATTAGACCCAGAAGTAATATGAAATCACTAAGCAACATTCATAATTATTATTTTAATACATTTTGAACTCTCCACCAAAAATATAATATAGTTCTGTGATTTAATACTAAAATTAAACATTGTTTTAATATTCATTGTTATAACTGGAAGTTTTTATTTTATAGAAAAAAATAAGTTCATTTTACAATTTTAATTCTGACATCTTCTTCATTAAAAACAATTACAAATGAATATGCAGTAATACATTTTGGTACTGTGTACTATTTCAAATGTGCAAATCTGTCTGGAAATTTCTATTTTTTCCCTTGACTTACCATTATTTTATTTGCTATCATCAATCAAATGTTTATACATAAACTATTTTGTTGACCAAAATGATTTTTAAAAGACATATACAATGAACACTGAAGGACTTTGGAAGTGTTGATGAAAATTGCTTACTGGGCTGAATTTTGTCTGCTTAAAAGAAAAGATCTCTGATGTTATAATATGTCTAAAAATATATAAAAGTCTAAAAGATTCTTCTAAAAATGTGTCTACTATCCCAACCACAGCAAGGTCTAAACATTTATATGGAGTATTTATCTGTGTCTGTGTAAGGTGTGCTGGGAGGAAATTTTTAAACAGACAGTCTAAATCTAAATTCCCATTCAAAGATTATTTGAAATACTGCCCTCCTTTTGAAAACCTGTAGAAACATCTTTGAATAAATTTAATGGGTAAAAATAGGTTTTCTTTGATAGCAGATTTGATTTGGGAGTTTGTTAAAAGTCATTTGAAACCTAGAGTCATTATCAACATGCAAGGTAAATATAGATAATGCACACTTTTTTGTGAAGAGAAAAAAAAAACCATGGGCAGGTGAAAAACTAGTAAAGTGATGTGTCCTTTGTATCTCCCTGGGAGGATTCCAGCTGTTCAAAAGGGCACGTTCCATTGCAACAGTTTCAAAACTGGCAGCAGTACTGAACATTGGTGAAAGATAACACTCATCAGAATGTATATTTGTTTTTATTTGTAATCAGAATTTTTTTTCAGAATCATACATGAGTCATATAGTACCAATAGTAACTTCTAATTTTGGAGAACAGGATTAAGACCCTATTTATAGAATATCTATGTAGTATTAGGATTTTACTTAAAGTGATTTTCTTAAAATCAAGAAATCTAAATAATGGTCATGGTATCTTAGGTGTGTGTTGAGCTGGTGTTGTTTCCTTAACCACATTAAGATCTTGGTGTTAGTTTTTTAGAATGTTTATTCCATTTAGTACACAAGATTTAATCTAGGCTATTTATGTAGGTTCTCACATATATGTTTTTTCCCCTTTGTGTAATTTGTTTAGTAATGTTTAGTAACATTCTGATACATTTAAAACTTTTCTTGTTTGTCTCTCATTTAGTTTACTTTTTAAATTAGTGCAATGACATTTCCCTTCGCCTGTTTCCCATGTTCCTCTTTCCACCTCTTTAACCTTCTGTACTTTTGTTTTCATATGTAAAAGGATGATAACAATTATATTTTTGTTGTTACCATAATTGTCTTTATGGTTTGTCCATAGACTAATTCTAATGGTTGAAAATCAGTAAAGTGTGTGACTAATAAGACTTCACAGATATTTTCATTGTTAGGTCAAAAAGTTGCTATTATCATTTTCTCTTAAAGTCTTTACTTTTTGCCTCTCCTCAGCATTTCTAGTCCTCCCAAGGACAGGAGGGATATGATCATATTCATAGAACCCCTTTTTCTCCCGACTCACGTCTGTATCCCTGGTCCTTCTGCCCGACCTTTTTCTGACTGATTTTTAGAACACCTGGACAGGTGTCTCTTGGCTCACTTCTTTATCTTGCTGAAGCACACTCCCAGGAAAGTTCCTAAGAAAAGCTAAATGGGAGAGAAACATTCTGAGTTTTTAACATGTCAAAGACTACATTTATGTTTTTTCACATTTCAGTGATAATTGGGGCAGACATATTTTAGACTGAAAATAATTGTTTCCTCATAATACTAAAGTCCCTTCTCCATTACTTTTTGGGATCCAGACGTGCTGATGAGAAACCCTACATCATTCACATGTTCACACATTCCTTTGTACGTGATTTTTTTGTCTCTCCTGAAGCTTTGGAGATATTCTCTTTATCCTTGATGTTCTGAAATTTCACTGAAGTATTTGAAAGGATGGGTTTTTTTCCTATTCTTTTTTATTGGATACTGATGAGTTCTTTCAATTTGAAGAATAATGACCTTTGGCTCTGTGAATTCTTTTTTATTAATTCTTTGATAATTTCTTCTTCCGTGTTTGCTCCAATGGTCTCTTTATGGACCTTCTACATGCTGGCTGTTGAATCTGCTACACTGACTTTCTGATACTTATCTTCCTTGTATTTTTAGTTCTGCTGTTTTGTTATTCAGATTTTCTTGACCTTATCTTCCACCTCTTCTAATTGTGATCATCATCATATTTTTAATTTCCGGGAAGCTTTCTAACTCTGGTTATTTTGAGACCTAAATATATGATGTTATTTTCTGTATATAAGCAGTAGATCTGTCTACTTTAGGTATCATGAAGTTATTTTTGTCTATTCCAGTCTGACGGTACTGTACATTCCCATTTAGTGAGGTTAGTAACCACATCACAGTGATGTTAGTGTGCTTTTTGTTCTAAGCCAATGGCCTAGAACAGAAGAGCCTGGCGGCTAATGGACTTCCGGATAGCAACAGTAATATCTAACTGTCACCCATGAGAACTTTATTCCTCATGAAAATCCACCAAATGAAAGAACATTGGAGTGTGTGTTGATGTGTGCCAACAATTTTATTCAGGATGAGTCAAAATCTGAAAATGTTTCATTTCTTCCTGAGTTTTTAGTATTCTCCTGAATTCAGTGTACATATATTTTCCCCCAATTTTTGTCCTCATTTTACTTATTTATTTACTTATTCACTTATTTGGTATCTTAAGTGCTCTAAATAAAGAAAAGCATTTTTCTAGAAGTGAACATAGACACCGACCACTCCCTTAGTTTGAAAATAGGGTTTCCATATCCTATATATTTATGATGAGGATGTTATCTAAGCTCTATTGAGCTCTCTGTTCTGAGACACTATATTATGTCATATGATTCTTATGACTGTCCTATGACATAGTACTATTACTTCTTCTGTTTTTCAAATGAAGAAACTGAGACAGAGTTCAGTCATTTTCCCAAGATCATGTGCACAGAAAAAGGAATGCCGGAATTCTTTTTTTTGCTCTTTAAAGATTTTATTTATTTATCTTTAGAGGGGTAGAGAAGGAGAGAGGGAAAGAAATATCAATGTATGTTTGCCTTTCTTGGGTCCCCCACTGGGAACTGGCCTGCAACCCAGGCATGTGCCCTGACTGGGAATCGAACTGTGATGCTTTGGTTCTCAAGCCTGCGCTCAATCCACTGAGCTACACCAGCCAGGGTGGAATGCCAGAATTCTAATTCTGGCAGTTTGTACTCCTGAACTGACACATTTCACCACTGTGTTAAAGCACCTATAAACACAATTTGTTCATCAAGACAATTAATAAAATTAATCAAAACCTGTGATTGGGTAGTTTGGTCCCTGAATAAAACTGTCTGGTGATATTCTGTAGTCCAGAATATGCTGTTCTTGTTTCACCCTATTTATGTGTTACCCAGAGTTGGCATTTCTCAGACAAAACAAAGCAAAAAAGAAGAGAATAAATTTAAGAATTAATCCATTTATCATAATACTGTAAATGTTCTTCTAATACTGAGAAATGAAAGGATATGTTGAATATGGGACCTTGCAATCCTATTGTGTGCACTGATGATTGTACAATTGAGTGGGCACACACACATGCAAATACTCTACATACAATTTAAGGAAGGCTCTTCCATCACACATGACCTGGTGGGACAAATACAAGCCTTAGGCCAAAAATCACTCAAGTCCAATTCTTTCCTAACACAGGCTTCCTCAGTGGCCTTGAGCAAGGCAATTATCCTTCCTGACTGAGTTTTGTCAACCATTAAAGAATAATAATACGTGCTTTATGGGAGAAGTAGTGGTGAGGATTAATGACTTAGTTAATGCATGCCCAGTGCTTCAAGAGTACATGTGCCCTGTGAATACTCTGAGTCTAGTGCAATGAGGTTTCTATTTATTTTCAGTTGCTGTGAAAGGTAAAAACTTATTCCTTTACAGATCTCATGCATGTACCTAAAACGAAAACACCTATGCTACTCTATGTACAAAGGGTAACTTCACATGTATCTTATTTGCCATAGTGCATGTTGATTAAGATTTTCTATGAATACCTGCTGCCCAATATTGTCCATCTCTGTAAGTCAAAAATATTAGTAACAGGGGCACAAAAAGTATGTTTTCTATCTAGTGGTGTGCAAATTCATTCTGGATACTACTGATGACTGCAGTGACATTAGGATCTTGCACATTAAACTCTTAGACAGTGAAGTAGCATGAAAGGTGTAATTGTGGCTATAGGTAGGTAGTGTCTCTAAAAGGTGTACTTAATGTACTGCTTTTTCCTGTAACAAGCTGGTAATATCAGTAAACACTTATCACCCACTGGTAAGGCCTGCACTTTGTTTAGTATATTCCAGAAGCAACCGTGGGTTTGTACTCATCATGTATGTTCCTTTATCTGACTGCTTTTGTGACAGATAACACTAATTTTTTAGTGTTGCTCAGGTCAAGGGCACGGCATTTGTTCAACAGAGCAATGGTAATTCGTGCCTACAGCTACAAAGTTCATAGTTTTGGCTTATTATTGGTATCGGTTAGTTCAGGGTTCAGTTAGTTCATAACACATCTGTATAGGCCAGTAAATCTCTCTCCATCCTATTGCTAAAACTTACATAGCTTACCCTGGATGTTGTTTTACCAATAAAAACTAAACATATTTAATGTTGCTTCCCACTAGTCAATGGCTATTTTTTCAACCAGGTATAATATAAGGTCTGACTATGTGAATATTAAAAATTAACATTTACTTCTAGAATGCTTCTTATTTTCCTTTATTAACCTTATCTATATTTGTCCTTTCTATCTAGTAATAGATGAAAAGTATGAAATACAAGTAACATGTATTTTCATATTTCATTTTTTACCTGATTCTGTTAAAATTTAGCATTTCAAAAAATGAGTATGAACCACCACTTAAAATTAATCTGGGTGTTTTTTTAACTAATCTGTGTATTTTCAGTTACATTGACATAGTCTACTTATGCTAAAGAGGTCAGTGACTCACAGATCTGATAAAAAAAATTAAATGTTTTTGTAATGGAGACGCATGGGCCACTGAGGATAAAGAGAATTGCACTCTCAGAGTTTTAGAGTAAGATTAAAACTTAAAGGTCATCTAATTTACCTCTTTTAATACAATGAAAAGTCTAGAGTTACTCTTTTTGATCAAGCCTAAAGGTCCATTGGCCTGAACCAGTGTCTTCTAACTCAATGCTCTTTTCCTTTTATATATGTTACTCACAAAGGCAAAAACTGCTAGATCTTTAGGTTTCCTTTCAAATGTCCACTTCTTTGATGTGGACTCCTGTTGATCTCTGGTATGTGTCTCTTGTACCAGGCTATCTACCCTCCTAGTTCTCTGTTATTACTTGCTTACTGAAGTACAAGATGACTGGGCAGGGAGTAGTGCTCTCAGTGCTCTCAGTGGTTGTGCTGATTCTTTACTGAATTTTACCTATGTAACTAGGCTATAGCCAGAGCTCATTTAATGCTAAAAAGTTGTGAGCAGTATCTCTTACTATGTATATAATACACTGCTTTGCTTTTGGTTGCTTATCTCTAATGGACCTGATAAAGAAATATATTTCTTAGGCTGATAAAGTTAGAAAACCATAAAATAATTTTCTGTTTCTCCTTTTAGTAGAGTTGAAAATTAAAGTAACAGACTCTATTTCTGCACATATTTTCCAAAATCTGCATTACATGATATCTTCTAAAATTTAGATCTGTGACCAGTAATATTTTTCCTTCATAAGGACCTTAAGAGAGTGTATACAATCACAAATGAGAAATTTTGCCAACCTCAATAGAATATTTTACCACTTGAACTACTTTTTCACTTTCATTCCCTGAACTCAGATTTTTACTTTGTTGTATTTATTGCTTCCAACTTTAAGTTTTCAAGTGGAATGCACTGCCTTATTTTTAAAATACATCTATTCTATTGGATTTTTTGTGTGTAATCAGAATCTGGTAATTTGAGAAATAATCAGAATTAGCATAGATGAAAGAGTGTGTGATTAAATGGTTATTTGGGGATATAGTTATAAAAAAGCCTCCCAAGCAAATAAATCATCTCAGTACATTATTATATGATGTATATGTTCTCAAGAATAGTTTCATTAATCTTGGCCATTTAGGAGCAAACTATCATGAGCCTGTACCTGTCTGTCTGCCTATTTATCTCTTCTACAATCACTAAATACTTTGATCATGGCCAAAAATGGCTAGGATGGGTGTCTGGGAATTTGAAAACCTAGACAGAGAATAAGCCTTCTTCTTAGTAATGCTGCTGTACCAGGTTAACTATTATGGTTTCCTGAGTTAATGATCTCTAGGGTCTTAAATTAAGTAAGAACATCCGCCATGTGGTTTTCTCTCCTTTGTGCAACAGGGAAATTCAAATGGGTTCAGGTCAATTTTATTTCACATGTTTCCAAAATGTACAATTACATTACCGAAATAAACTAGAGAAAAATCATTGCTTATTACACAAGAAACATCAGTGAAATATATCTGTCAAAATTACAGATTTTTTTGTTATAGTTTATATTTCTTAGTAATTCATCTTTAGGAATATCAGACTTTAAAGAAAACTCATTATTTAAACACAGTTATTTATTCAGACAACAGAATAAAATGCTTTTATCTGACAGTTTGTCATACACATCATGAACATGTAGAATATGCTGGTATATTGAAGGCTATATACTCATAACTTTGAAATTAATCAACTTGAGATGTTTATTTCAATATATGTTAGATGTACATTAGACTGACACTTTTTGAGTCAGTGTTTTAATACTTGATCCTGGTGCTGATGTTGTTTTCTGCAAATAGGATTGTTACAGTACCTTTACTTGCCAGCCCTGCCCCTTGCCCCCTTCCCCGGCAAAAAACAAACAAACAAACAAACAAACAAAAACCCTTCATTGACCATCTATTGTGTGTCTGGCATTGTGCTAAATACTGGAAAAATTTAAAAATACATAAAACATGGTTATTGTCCTTGAGGAGGATCACATAATAACTGTGATATCCAGATTATCTAGGTATCTAAATAGGATTTTCTGAACGATTTGTGTACAAAATTGTATGAGTGCACAGAAGAAGCAGAAGGGGCTATTTCCCCAGGTAATGGGCTTTTTACCAGGAAGGGGACAAGAAACACAATAAAAGACTGTGTTGCATTAAAAAAATGACAAAGTAGAACAGTGTTGATTGAATAAAAAAAACTGGTGAGAAAGAGGTGGAGGGAGGGAGAGGGATATTTGAAATAATGTCAAAAGAGAGAAGCATATTTATTTTTTTCTTTCTTCAATGAACAATTATTGGGATTCTACTATGTGTCAAGTGTTGGTCTAGACCTCTAACCAAGTTGAAGGCCATGATAAGTGAAGGCTGTCGTTCGTTAGGGTTTACTTGATGATGTGGGTTCTATGACAAAAATTAAACAAGGCAATGTGGCAGAGAATAATGGGAAGTAACACAGGAGCAGGTTCTGATAAATAAGAGTCAAAAGTTCTGTTTTTGATATTAATGTGTTTTAAGAGGCAATGCTAAATAGGAAGTTAAAAACCTGGATGCAGAAATCAGATTATTTGTATGGGCAGGGGCTTCGCAGACAAATAAGTGTAGGTAAATGCTGTGTAAAGCCATGGGACTCAGTGAAGTCCCCTAGGGGGCCAGAAGGATGGGAGGTAGACAGAAGGGATCATGGCCTGTATCTGAGGACCTGCGGCCCCTCCAACATTCAGGGGTGAAAGCAGGAACAAAAGCAGAACTAAAATCTTAAGAGTCCTGGGCACCAACTTGAAACTTCCTTTTTAAACTCCAGGCCAGAGCATTTAAAACATTCCCTTCCAACAGAAACAAATACATTTATGCCACATTTCTGGTGGCAAACACTCCAACTATGAATTCTTTTTGCAATGTTTTATACTTAAAATGAGGCAAGTCTTGTAATCTAGTACACAATATAGTGTTCATTTAATATAACATTATTTTTAAATGAACTACCATTATAATTAAGATTTTTCTATCATGTTTATTTTTTAGAATAACAATAAAAATAATTTTTATTTTTAAACTGTATTTATTTTTTTATTTAGATGTATTTTATTTATTTTTTGACTGCCATGTATATATTTTTTCTATCGTGTTTAATTTACAGCTTCAGGTATCCACAAAATCCAGTCACTGGGGGTATCCCTATTCCACTTTAAGAAGAAAGACTCAGCAAAGGGAGGCCATAAAATATCCTTACATTCTTATTTGACATGTATTATTTTCATCACATTATTATTTGTATGGTTTGTTAGTATTTGTATGGCTATCCTTCATATGTCCCTGGGAGTACATTTTTTTGTTTTTTAATTGTGAACTTCCTTCTCAGCAGGTGAGGACTAATTTGCTACTTCAATTTCTAGCACAACATAACATAAAATTTTTATAATGAAATTTCTATTTACATTGTTAGAGATTTGTGAATATGTGTCATAAATATGTAAAGACAATATATTAGGAAAATATCAGATTCCTTTATTTATGTGTTTTGTTAAAGTTATTTCACAAGGATTTTTAAAGAGCTGTTAACTAAAATAATCAACAAATAATAATTGAAAAAAGATTCCTAATAATAATGTACATATATTATGTATATCTCTTTACCTAACAGATGTTCAAAGAATGTCCTCTCAGGAAGGTAAAGTTAAAAACACTGAATTTTTTAAAAAATTATATATATATATACATATACAATATATATTATATACATATATAATATATATTTATATATATTTATATAATGCCTGCTTGATCTGCCAGGAAAGTGAAGGGATAATTCTTCAGAATGAAGGAAGGAAGGTAGGGAGGGAAGGAAGGGAGGGGGGAGGAAGAAAGGGAGGAAGGAAGGACTTCAATGCCAAGGAATAAGTGAAAGCTAGAGCCTTTGCTTGCTCTAGGCCAACCTCTGGTGGCCTAGAGAATTTTAATAGATATAGTCAGTAGAGAAGAAGGAAATCCGGAGAGCCAAGAAGGATGGTAGTCACTTAGAGCCTTCTGCATACAGCCAGGGTGACATCACCAATGGATGAACAAGAAAAGATTCCTGTAGAAGGACACCAGAGAAAAAGCTCTTAACCTCATCTCAGTGTAGAGAAGAATAAAAGAAAAGAATATTCTAAGGATGTCTGACTTCATATTTGCCCTCAGGTGTTCTTAGGGCCTATGGTAATATTATTGTGGATGAGTTAAAAAAAAGAAACACTCCCCATACCACCCCCCTAACACACAAAAGTTAAAAATGTTATTTAATGATCCCAACTTGATAGTGTCCCCAGCTGCCTGGTGGCAGATAAAAATCTTAGAAAGAATGTATTTTATATCAGGTCTCTTAAGAATCCCCACAGAAAAATAAATAAATTTTAAAAAAAAGAAAAGGAACACACGCACACACACAAAAAAAAAATCCCCACAGATAAAAGTCCAAAAAACATGAGCTCACAGTAAAAATTTACTAGGTACATATAAGAAAACAAGTGACCATGAACAAGAGTCAGGAAGGAAAAATAATTCTACAGAATAAAATCTGCATAAATTGCCAATATTGGACTTACTAGATATGAGATATGAAATAAATGTATTCTATGTATTTAAAGACCAGATTCTAACAATATTGAATAAAAGATAATATTTAAACAATAGATTTTCTAGATGTGAAAAACATAACTGAAGGTAAAAATTCAATAGTCTTGCCAAACGGTAGAGTTGATACAATGAAGAGGAAACTGGTAAACTGAAAGGTAGACTTGAAATTTCTAATATATCACTAAGAGAGAAAGTGATGGGAAATATGAAAGAAGGGTTAAAAGATATAAATGATTTGGAGGAGGGTATGGGGAGATAAATGGTGATAGAAGGGGACTTGACTTGGGGTGGTGAACACACAATACAGTGTACAGATAATGTGTGGTGGAATTGTGCACCTGCAAACTATGTAATTTTGTAAAGCAGTGTCATCCAAATAAATTCAATAAAAAGAAAAGAGGTATAAACAATAGAGTGAGAAGTTCCAGTGAAGTGTAAACAATTGAGTGTCCAGGAAGACACCATACAGAGACTAAGAGAAAGGATTTATTTGAAAAGATAATGAATGGTTAAAGAATGGATAAAATGACATTAAAATCAGGAGTCAGAAATCCAAAAGTATTCATTCTTCCAAGAAAGATACATTTGAAAAATGAACAACCCACATTAGACATTTAATAATAATAAGTAGCTGTTTAGTTTTTATACGACATGGAGTGTTACAATCAAACTGCAGTTAATTGATGGGTATACAACAGTTCATCAATTTTAATAAAATGTGTACTCTGTACACATGTCTATGGACAATACATTAATATATAAATCAGTTACTAGTTTTTGTTATAATTGGGCAAATCACATTTGAGAGATGTGCATTTTATAGCACATCTTGTTTCTTGAATCACCAGAAATACAATAGTTAAAACTCTCAATATAAAGCTTAATGTTTATACCTTGTTTTCCTATTGGACAGGGCTGGGAACCTCAGAGCAAATTTGTTCAATTTTTGCTGAAACTGTTTTTAACTCACTGCTCTTGCATATTAGCAGTGGAAAGAAAGGTTGATAAAAGGAGAGGTCTATTTATAGAACAATATGCAAATGTATTAGAACATAGACTTCTGGAAGATATTGTTTTCTATTCAGAGCATGTATTTACATTACTGAAAGCACATCTCTATGGAATTAACTAGTATTCAGGTTGCTTGGATGACATCATGGCCTTATTAATAATAGTTTTAAGGATATTTCTATAACCATCATTTCTTAACTATTCAAGGAAGTAGATACTATATCTACTAAATAAATCATGATATCTCTTAGCATAACTAATGAGTTCAATTAAAGGGAACATTGCCCTATCAGCTAAGGATTTAGTACTTTCCTTAATAGATAAACCCTAATTACTGAAAATAATATAAAGCTTACTTCTTTTCCAGTTATCCATCTAAACAGCTAGGAATTCCAAGAATTGTATAGATAATAATGTAATGTTCTTTTCTATGAATGAATCAGAAGTGGATAAAATATTACAATTGTTTTTTGTAAAACTTTCACTGGGGGGAAATGGTTTCAGAAGTACCTTAATGCTCACTGGTTCATTTATACATTTAAAACTTTATTCCACTAAATGTAATGCACCTAACATAGGTTGTCATAGAGATAACTTTTTCCTTTCCACTTGTACTCAGGTAATCTCAGTATTTCCCCAAATTTGAGCCTTAATTGCTCATTAAAATCAGCAAAAAAAGACAAAAGAGAGAGAAGAGGACTAGTATTTTTAAATCTTTCTTACAACTTAACATTTCATTAAATAGGTACCATGCATAATGATTTCTGGTTCTGAAGCGCATGTTTTGGAGAGTCACATTTCTGCTTCGTCGATCTTTTAAAGCCAAATGACAAGTAAAAGATCAAGTACAGTCCACAAGATGAAGAGTGTATTTACACTGTGCTGAACACTTAACTAAATGCTATTGGTTATCAGATGACAACACATATGAACTGTGACTGCAGCAGTGACCCTGAAAAGGCATTATTGTCTGTCATCATCAGAAAGTAGGTGCAAAAATATGGGGAGTTTTAAGGGAGGAATGAGGAGGTATGGCACCAAGGGTGAGGGAGAAGAGAGATGAGCAAAATATATTTGCAAAATGACAAAAATAATAGAATGTTATTTTGCTTATTACTTCACCATCTTTTAACTCAGCATACAGAATCCGTAATTAAGAAATACTTCCGAGACTTCCGGCCAAGATGGAGGCATAGGTGGACACACTGTGCCTCCTCGCACAACAAAAATTAAGGACAACAAAAAATTAGAAACGAAAAAACAACCAACAGATAGAAAATTGAACTGTATGGAAGTTCGACAACCATTCATCCAGACCAGTAAGAGGGGAGGAGTTGGCGGCAGGCGGAGAGGGGTCGTGGCAGGAAAATGCAGTGGCTGGCAGACCCCAGACATGGGGAAGCAACAAGTAGACTCAATGAGGCACACAAGGCAGTTGGCTGACCGTGGACATACATTCACACATAGATAACCCAGGCAAAAACAGGCAGCAAGACAGACGATGCAATCCAGGACCTCAGCACTGGGAAATAAAGCCTAAAAGCACCGACTGAAAACACTTGTTGGGGTTGAGGTGCCAGGAGAGACTCCCAGCCTCACAAGAGAGTTCGTTGTACAGAACAACAGGGTCCTAGAACATACACAAGACCACCCACCCAGGAACCAGCACCAGAAGGGCCCAAATTGCTTGTGGGAAGTGGCAGAAGGGACTGAAATCTGAGAGAGAGTGGAGAAAGCGCCATTGTTCCCTCTCTGACCTCATCCCCACATACAGCATCACAACCCAGCGATGGGGGTTGCCCCACCCTGGTGAACACCTAAGGCTCTGCCCCTCACTACATAACAGGTGTGACCAGACCAACAGAAAAAAATGGCTCAAACAAAAGAACAAATCGAAGCCCCAGAGCCAATATTTTTAAGTAACCAAGAGATAGCCAACCTATCAGATGAACAGTTCAAAGCACTGGTGATCAGGATGCTCACAGAATTGGTTTGTTTTGGTTGCAAAAATGAAGGCTATACTAAGTGAAATGAAGGAAAATGCACAGGGAACAAATAGAAATGAAAAGAATACTGGGACTCAAATCAATGGAATAGACCAGGAAGAAAGAAAAAAACAAACAGGAAAGAATGAAGAAATAAGAATTCAAAAAAAAATGAGGAGAGGATTAGGAACCTCCAGGACATATTTAAACATTCCAATATCCGAATTATAGGGGTACCAGAAGGGAAAGAGAAAGAGCAACAAGTGGAAAACTTATCTGAAGAAATAATAGAGGAGAACTTCCCCAATCTAGCAAAGGAAATAGACTTTTAGGAGGTCCAGGAAGCCCAGAGAGTCCCAAAGAAGGTGACTCCAAGGAGGAACACACCAAGGCAAATCATAATTACATTAGCCAAGATTAAAATGAAAGAGAATTCTAGAAGCAGCAAGAGATAAGGGGACAGTCACCTACAAAGTAGTCCCCATCAGACTGTCAGCGGATTTCTCAAAAGAGACCTTACAGGCAAGAAGGGGCTGGAAAGAAGTATTCCAAGTCATGAAATCCAAAGACCTACAACCAAGATTGCTTTATCCAGAAAAGCTTTCATTTAGAATGGAAGGACAGATAAAGTGCTTCTCAGATAAGGTCAAGTTCAAGGAGTTCATCATCACCAAGCCCTTATTATATGAAATGTTAAAGCGACTTACCTAAAAAGAGAAGATAAAAAACATGAGCAGTAAAAAGGCAGGAAACTCACAGTTATAACAACCACACCTAAAACAAAAGCAAACCAAGCAAACAACTACAATAGGAACAGAACCATAGAAATTGAGATCACATGGAGGATTAGCAACAGGGGAGTGGGAGGAGGAGAGAGGGGGTAAAGGTACAGAGAATAAGCAGCATAGACAGTAAAGAGAAAATGGACAGGGGGAGGGCAAGAATAGTATGGGAAATGTAGAAGCTAAAGAACTTATGACACATGGACATGAACTAAAGGGGGGAAATGTGGGTGGGAGAGGGTGTGCAGGGTGGAGGAAAATGAAGGGGGAAAATGGGACAACTGTAATAACATAATTAATAAAGTACATTAAAAAGAGAAATGCTTCCTCAGCAGTATCTTTATGAATTGTACTGAAAACAAAAAGGGAAAATATTGATTGAACTTTAATAATAAAAACCCAATTCCAGAGAAGGATAGCTTGAGAAGCACTAATTTAGTGCAGACACTCTAAATGGAAGATGGGTCAAATAATCAGGAAAGAAGAAATAAGCATTTTTTCTCAAATGTATAAGGTAAACATAAATAATAATTATCATATTCCATGCTTTTATTCAGATGTTTAAACTTTGGTTCTCCAGAGCATGTTTCTTTTGCAGGGACTGTTGAGAGGCAGTGTGTGCTGCCTAACAAATCTGGTCAAAGACACTCACGGGTCATACAAAGGTCAAATAGCAAGGGTCATTGCTGAGCAGCCACCACCACAAAAGTCTAAACTGTGCTTAGAACACTGATAATCCAGCAAGACTGTGAGGAATGTTGGAAGAACGATGTGAATGATGTGAACAAATGTATGCAATCGGGGTATCTTTAGAAGCAGTTTGAAGGATGGAGGATGAAGATTAAGAACACAGGCAGAGAGGAAATGAACCTAACAAAAAGCCCTGTCAGAAAGAAACCTCAGTTCTGGAACTGCCTCTGTAGGCTTAGGCAAGCAAAATCAAGCTCTCTCACTTCATAAATTTTCAACGGCGGCCTGAATTACTGAGGAGTTGTGAAGCTAAAGAAGAGAAATATGAAGGAACCATAGTTGATATGTTTCGACAGTGGGGTGAAGGAGTTGAAAGAGAGGAAGGGATTTAAAAATTTCAATCAAGTGGGTAATGAGACATTCACAGAGCCAGGGACTGGAAGGTGCCTAACAGGTATGCAGAGGAAGGTGCTAGAAATAGTCATGGGCCTGCTGAGCTTGGGGTTTCTGAGGAACACCCAAGTGGCTGGCTCTATGAAGCTGAAATGAAAGGGTGTGGGGCTGCGCATACAAATTTGAAAGTTACCAGTTTGTTTGAGCTTTGGATCTGGATAAAACTGCCCAGAAAACGTGTCACAAGGCTGAAGACTAGAGACTGGGGATTTCAGATGGTGTCACTCAGTTACACTTTGGAAGAGATCATGATAATCCAGAACAACCTGACGATTGTTCTGGAAGAAAACAGTTCGAGGACTGGGAAGAGGGGTGAGTGAAGACTATCCCAGTGTGAGTGTGTTGTGAGAGGTTTGGACTCCTCTGTACTTCCCATGGGGAGCTAGAGCCAACTAAGGGAGGTTAATGGAGGGGCTTTGAGCTTAATATAAAAGAGGCCAAATAAATACCTGGAGTGCTACAACAAGCAGACAGTCTACCGCATGAAGCAGTGAGCTTCCCATCACTCAGCCAGTTTGGGGACAAGGAGGAGCAGAGTTTCTGCCTTTGGTGTAAAATAGAATTACACAGGTTTTCCTGCTTTTTTTCAATGGAAGATTCTGGGATAAATTGATGTACAGCAAAATTTTAGTAAAACAGAAAATAAGTGGACAGTCCCGATAAAAAAATGTTTGAGTTTGTTTCTGAAAAATAAGTTTAAAAATGCTTTTGGCATTGCAGACACTTCCATTTTCTGTCTCTATTTACCTCTGTGGCCCCATTCCTCTCCAATTTTCTCCTCTCTCGTCATATGCTTCTCCATAAGAACGTGTCAGTAATAATGTCTGTGTGTGATACAAAAAATGTAAAAGAAGCTGTATAAAAATGGAAGAACAAGAAGAAGCAGGTCATACGACATTTCTTTGAGGCATGTAATATCTTTCTTTTTCTTTTCTTTTTTTTTCATGTTGTCTGGAATTCTCATTTCATCTCCTCCAGTGCCTGTCAGTACAGTGCCCTGTACCTCCCTCTTCTATCTCAGAGATGTCTGTCCTTCATGTGGGTCCTAGGAAGCTGAGAAAGTCCTTCTGTTCCTCCTGATCTCAATCTCTAACTCTTTCTCTCTCTCTTCCCACTCTCCCCTCCCCCTCCCTTCCTCCCTCACACGCACACATACACACACACCCCTTCCTCACATGCTCAGGCCTCAGCGCTCTCTGCCCCTTCCCTGTTGGTGTTCAAAATGCCACCACTGGATGTCTTTTAGGATTTTTGCTTCTGGTAAAAAGAAATGCTATTTTTACTGAACACAGGTCCTGCTACCTGCCGCAATGAAAGTCAAGCTCATGAGACAGATGCTGGTGAGAAGGAACGAGGTTTGTTTAAGTGTCGGCCTCCTGAGAAGATGGGGAGCTCTCTTCCCAAAGCCCATCTCCCCACATCTCAATATAAGCAGAGGTTTTTATAAGGAGGTAGAGGGAAAACAGAACAAAGAGATCAAGAGGAGAGGGTTGAGAGTTCTCTACTTAGGGAACTGTAACTAGATGGGCACAGTCTATTCTATAAGGACCTTGAAAAGGGCCAAATGATAGTCTGGTGTTTATCTTCCTGTTTTTTTGTTTGAAGGTCAGCATATCTCTTGGAGCTGGGATAAATGAAAGGGAGTAAATAAATAAATAAATAAATGAGAGTTTGTATGTTGTGAAGTTAGTTCCCAGGATTCTTATACTGTCTATCTACAAACTACATATTAGTCAAAGTCAGCGCTTAGAGAAACAATGTCAAAATAACTGTGGGATGACTTACAAAATTTTTAGAACTTATTTTGAGTTTTTCCTTTCTAGTTTTTTCTCCTTTACTTAATTGTCACAGTGGTGATTTGTTTCAGTCACTGATATATTATTTACATATTTTGAACAATGTAGGTTCTCAATTTGTTTATTTTATGTTCATGTTATTATCTCCTTTATGGCTTCTCTAATGACTGGCAAATGTTGATTCTGTCCTCAAATCTAAAAGCATTTTACTCATTCTTATTATTGTGCTTATTAACTTTTTGTTTTAGTTATGAGAGTTATTATTAAAGATGACCTTGCCTCTCAGAGAAACCTGGGAATTCTTCTGTTAATCCAGGCAACTGGAGAAAAATTCTGTGGGGAACTCACTTGTAAAGAAGGGGACTTTGAGGGGATTGAGGGACACTGAGAGGGGCCTATCCACATATTGGTTTCATCAAGACCCGAGGCAGAGACAGGTAGCCAGCTCACAATATCCCTCAGTCACAGCCAAACAAGCATGTCTAGCCTGTGAGTTATACCAGGCTAGTGGGGTGATTTACTGCTGAGCTAATCTACAAATTGGTATTGAGCATAGGCCATGTTTAATACTGAACATTCAGTATCTACTTCATGGAGAATTTATATAAAGCAGAGTAAAGATATCCGGATTGCCCCATTGTTTGGCAGTTCAGCTGTGGACATCAGTAAACACCTTTGCATCTTGGCCCTGAAGAAAAGGCATCTATCCTGGGGGTTTGTTGCCTAGACCTCTCCCTGGAGCTCAACCAGCTCATCCTTCTGTTTCTGGAATTTAGGGTCTAAGAGCCTCAGAATAGTGGCAGGTAAATCCTTTCTTTTACTTACTTAAGAAACAGAAAGACTCCCTGCTGCTGCCTCTTGGTCATTGTAGGAATTACAGTCACTTCCTAGTGCAGACAGTAGCTCTTTTAATCTCCACAGCACCCACATTTTATCATAAGGAAACTGAAGCTTAGGAAAGTGAAGTGCCTTGGAGGGGATGGGTGAATGAGTGAAAATGGTGGAAAAAATTAAGAAGTTAACTGCCAGTTAGGGAATAGTCAATAGTATAATAACTAGGTATGGTGTCAGATGGATACTAGACTTATCAGGGTGACACTTTGTAAGGTACATAAATGGGCAATGACTATGTTGTATACCTGAAACTAATATAATTTTGTATGGCAACCATAATTAGAAAATAAATTAATTTTAAAGGAAGGAAAGTGAAATGCAATGCCTTATCTAGGGGGTCTCAAAATTAGGGAGTTGCAACCTGAACTCAGGGCCCTTTATCTCAGCATCCATGCTCTCTGCTGTCACAACCAAAAGCATAAAGTGAAAGCCTGTTCTCTTTACTGTGCAAATATTGTGCAAAAAATGGCAAGGAAACTGAATTTTTGAGTTCAGAAATTTAAAAAACTTCTGAATAAGCTAAAACTACTCTTTAAGAACTCATAGTAAAAATATTATTTAAAGGAGATTCAGTTGTAAAGAACAATGAGAGTTACAGGAGTTATTTAGGGAGGAATGTGGCCCAATGATTTGAACTGGGCCTTGGGTTAGAGGGGACGCTCAGATGGAGCAGTGCTCCGGGGAACCTGAGATGTCTGGGTGCCTGGGGAAAAGATGGGGGGTGAGGACAGAAGTTGTTCTTACACAGCAGCTTTCACTTAAATAGCAACTTTCTAGGAATTCTTCTCAGCAAAGTCCAAATCCATGTGCTTTAGACTGCACTATTTTTCTCTCAAGGGAGAATTTTCACCCTGGAAGTTCACCAACAGCACTGATGTTTGGATAAGTTCATGGGCTCTAATCTTACTGTTTCCTCTGGCTAAGTGACCATTCGCCTCTCTGGACCTGAGTTTTCTCTTGTACAATGCAGGGGCCACAGGACATCTTTGGTGTATACATTTCCTCCCACCACTTTCTTATTCAGTGAGACAGAGACCAATGCCATGTCACTGTGGATTCCTTTTGCACATGGAACACACTAGAGAGTTATGTTAACCCCCTTTTCTCCTCTTTTGATGGATCACCTCATGAAAGGATTATTTACCAAGTGTCCATAATGTACAAGGATTATGGGAAAATGCAACTAGGAAAGATACGTGATTAAAGAGAACAAACACTGAAAGGTGGAGAAAATATATTCTGTGATGTGTAACTGAAGTTAAGAGGAGGGTATAGTTTCAGGACAGCAGGGTAGCAGCAGCCGCCAGGCCCCCAGGCAGGACCATGTGGAGCTATTGTGAGACTAGGAGGCAACTCTAAGCACGAGAACTAGGTTTGGGCACTTTCTATCCCCCAAATTAAGCTCTCCTTTATAGAATTTATTTTCTAATTACAGTTGTCACACAATTTTTTTCTCTGTATGAGTAATATAACAATCTCCATTTCCCTTAGAAAATAAATGAATTACTCTCATTTACCCTTTTGTAGCATTATATTGTCATTTAAAGGAAGATAAGCCTATTTAAATACAAATAAGATATCTGATGATTCCCATTTCTTTGTTATACTGATATATGCTCCCTATAAAAGAACTATGTTTGATCCTATATAATAAATTACCCATTCCACAAGAGAACTTTTTTTTTGCCCAGATTGATCTTTTGCAAAGGAAGGTGGTACCCCTGATATTGGTCATAGATAAATTTTGAGATGATGGCACAGCCCACATCTGCATCCTTGTCACACACAGACATGGCCCCCTGTAGCAGTATTTGCATCCCCAATGCCAGGCTGTAAATGATGTGACTGAAATAAAATACTGATGCGACTTACAATTTCCTCTGAAAATTTAGAATCAGATTGTAGAGATGGTAAGAAGTTTCTGATGGTTCTTAATCCAGAACATTCTGGCACATCCAAGTTTGGCCCAGTGCATAGAATCAGAAAGGCAGTTTATAGAGAGACAAATAAAGAGACATGCCAAGAGGGACCGATGAGAAAGACAGAGACAGATGAGACTGTTGAGTCCAGACTCTCATGTGGTTTCTGTGCTTCCATTTGTCTTGAATGCCAATACCTCCTGTAAATCTTCCTTTTTGTTTAATCTAGGGTCAGTGGATTTCTGTTAGTACAGCCAAAGGATTTCTAATTATATATCCTGATTCCCAAGGCCTTTTTTCCTTTCTTATTTTTCTTTAAAGCTTCTTATAGGTGTGTGGGATCTCGTGACATTTTAACAGAGTGAGAAATGAAGTGGTTTATTCTGTTGGTAATGGCTGCCAACTCTGTGGAGCTCTTCTAAACTTGGGAGATTCTGTAAGCTGTTTGGTTGTTTACCCAATGCTCCCCAGTCAGTGTTTGTCCTTGGTTTTATTCGTGAGAATGGAGGAAGAAGAAGGGACACGCTGTCCTTGGCATGCCTAGTATTGCTCAGTGGCACATCTGTTTTCCTAAGTCATTAATGGGTCCTTCCGGAAGCCAATCCTTCCTCGAGCATTAGGTCAGCGCTTCTGATTAGAATCAGCATCAACCACCCATGAAACTAGAAGCTTCCTCTGTGATTTATTGTTACCATAAAACCTCACTAATTACCCATAATTAGGAGGAAAAGCCCATCTCAGTTTTAAGATTCTAAAATAAGCAACATTTTAATTTCTTCCAACTTTGCATAGTACTTTAAATTAGGTTAACCAAATACACTTGAAGTAATACATAAATAAAAATTATTTCTAGATGGCACATCAACTCAATATATGCATTTTGGGTCTATAAATCATTTTTTAGGAATGGCTTGTCCTTTCAGGAAGGCAATTTAAGTATTCTACTACCCTCTGATAGTATTAATAGTTTAGTAAGTGCTTTTTCCCATTGAAAACACAATGATTTACTTAATTGTAACACTTGTCAAAATTATTCTTAAACAAGTAGGGTCTGAATTGCAGAGATTATTATATTTTTGGATCACCATAATAATGATTAAGGGAACAAATGGTATGAGTTAGGGTGTCACAGATTCCTGTTTTAAAGCTTTCTAAGTCTTTCACAAGGGTTTACATTGCAGTTGAAATGAAATTGATTTATTTAAGGGCCTAGTGGAATGATTGTGTTGCAGATGTGCTGAAAATCATTTCTCCTGCATGTTTGATAATGCTGTAATCTTTACACCATAGACTCAATTTACAAAGAGACAAGGGCACATGCAAATGAGCCCGTGATGGGATATTTGGTGTCCCATATCATTTCTCCTGATGCTTCTTTGTTGTTTATGGAGTCTAAAGAAAATGAGCTGGGAAACCAGAACTGATGCTATAAGTAGAAATATCTAAAGCAACTGCACTAATTTCAGGCTTGCAGGAATCTCTCTTTAGGACAGCTGATGTGAGCTGTGCTGGGTTCTCAGGCAGAGTTTTCATTTGTTCTAGATGGGGGGAGTGGATAAATGTGGGAAAAGAGCTGCGAACAGCATTTGGATTGGCCCTGGGATGGCACCTGCTGAGCTGTCCAAAAGCCTAACTGACACTGGCCCTTTATCTCCCGGTGAAGCATCCTCTCACCTGGTTCCTCTCCTTCCTGTTGCATTAGACGCTTTCAGCTTTCTGCCTTGCTTCTAACCTGAAATCATCTACTCAGTCTAGAAGAACAGAGCATGCCTGAAAACAAAGGCAGATTTTCAAAACCTGTTTGAGACTGCCTACGCTCTGGGTTCCTTTCCATATAGCCTTGCCCAGCTAAGCCCAGAAGCTCATTGCGTCACAGGGTCAAGTCTGCTTGAGGCATGCTCTTGGCAGATCTCTGAGCCAGTTAAAATGGGACTAAATATGGCATTGGCATTGCCAGGACTGTAAAGAAAGAGAAAGAGAGGCTGTAGAGCTGTGTCCCCACTCATAGTTCAGCTCCCAGTAAGCAGTGATGGGCAGGCTGCGTGTACCATCACCCAGGGCAATTCCTTGTGCTTGACCAGGGCAGCAGCCTTTGTCCCAATTCTTCTGGGCTTCGACATTTTTTAGTGTGTTTGTTATTTGTTTAGCACTGTTGCTTCCTTTTCACAAATCTTCATTTTATATAAAAGTAAAGCCTTGTAAGATACCCAAATCAAGTTTTCCTGAAGAAGTAGGACCTGGTGTTCAGCGCAGCCTTTCTCCCAGTGCCACTCCGCTATTGTTGCTTCTGATGCGTGGGCGTCTGCACGCCTCCTGTTCACAATGGGCCCATGGCCCAGAAGACCTTGCAGGGCGCCACCCTGCCTGATTTCTAATCCAGACCCCACTATTCCCTCTGTGTAACTCAGGCAAATTACTTCCTCTATCTAGGCCTTGATTTTATGAAAAGTATAATTAAATAAAATAAGAGGAAGTGATTAATAATTGCTAGTTAGCTTCATGACATAAGGTTCGGGATAATATACAGGCCTTTGTATCTCCTGGGAGCGAATTAGTCTTCATGTTCTTATCTAACACTTCTTTGCAACAGAGAAATAACACTTCACATTTTGAAGTACTTGGATACACGTCTCTCAATATTTTGTCCATCAAATGTTAATTAAATTATGCTTGCTTAATAAGTGAACTGACAGTAAATTTAAAGCCAAATATAAATGTAAAATTACGACATAAAGAAGTTGCAACTAGTGAAATACGGGGGAGGAGGAGGGAGAAGTTGAGGCTGTGCCTCCCCGTTTTCCTGCCGCGTGTGGTGAGTGGGTGACAGTACTGTTCACTCAGATAGAGATTACAAGGGAAGGGTATGCCAAACAGGTCCATGATCCATCTATCTGAGGATCTGTTGCATTTCAGGTGTCCATGAAGCATCTAAAGGAATGGACATCCAGAAGCTGGACGTCAGAAGAGAAACCTAAGAGCTAACATAGTGCTGTAGTTAACAGCCCCTGAGTTCTTTGTGCTGCCTGTCTCTCCTGTCTCAAACACCCCTTCTCCATATATCTGCATGGTCCTCTCACCATCTCCCTTATGTCTTTGCCCAAAATGTTGTCTTTGCAATGAGATTCTCCTGGCCTCCTAATTTTAAGGGGCAATTGCCTCCTACCCAAACATTTTTGTCCACCTTCTCATATTTTTTCATAATATATACATAGCATATCTATCATATAGCATCATTTTTTTCATAATATATAGCATATCTATCCTACTATATATTTTATTTATTTTTCTTATGATAGTTTCCTATTAGAAGTTAAGTTCCATGGGGCAAGGATTTTTGTCTGTTTTGCTTACTTCTGTATCCCTAGAAATTAGAACGGGAAGTCCTTACATATAAGCACTTAATAAATAGTTGTTTAATGAGAAGATGAGCCCTTGTTGGGTGCTTTGCCTGTGTTATCTCAATTAATCTGGATGAGGGAAATAAATGTAGTTGACACAGAAGCTCCATCATTAGTAATATAAGCCATGAAAATGAATGAGATCTGCAGGGAGAGTGTTTAATGAAAAAAGAGAAAAGAACCCAGAACGGAGAAATAAAGAATATCGTCCTTTTAGACAGGCAAATGTGGAAATGGACCGCCCATAGGAACCCCCAAAAAGTCACTCAGAAGACAGGTGGAAAACCAAGTTGCTGTAGTGCTGTTAGGCCAACTAAGGAAACGTATCGAGAGGGAGAAGATGCTCAAAGGTGTTGGGTGCTGCAGACAGGCCAGCTTAGATCAGAAGCAGGAGTGACTAAGAGAAGTGAACCGGTAGAACCTGACCACCTTCACCTCTGCACCTGGCTCATTTCTGACTAGCCTCCTACAAAAATGGGTAGATTTGTTTGTATTACTACCTCCTCTGGCAAAGCATATTGCAAGGATTAAATGATAGAGTTAATTTTTAAGCAAAACCTAGGTGTTGTATATAGCTCAGTGGTTTCCAGACTTTGGAATGTCAAAAACTGGTAACATCCAAGAAAAAAACATAGGTAGGTCACATCACTGAAATATTAGACTGCCTTGCCAGCTATCTAGTCATTCCACTCAATTCATATAGAGCAATTTGACGACTGAGAATGAATAAACTCAGAATCATTTAGCAGATGTGCAACCCATAAAATAAGATTTTTAATTTTGGCTTGGCTCCTGGTCCTCAGTGCATGCTAGAAATGCTTTTGGAAAAGGCATGACTTCCAGTCTTTTGCCACCAACGGCTTGCTCCATTGTAGGTACTATTATGTGCCCTGCTGCCTCATTTGCCATAACTAACATCTCTGAAAGTCTGGACCAAGTCAGATACAACAACAGGGGGACCCACTGGTGCCAAGGAGTAGCCTGAGAAGTCTTTAGCACCTTTGACCTGTAATCCCCATCAGCCTCTGCACTCCATGCCACAGATAAACATACAGTCATATAATCTCAATTTAACATCGTAAATCTCCTGACCACTCTCACCACCCAGCCCCCACACACACCTAGCACTGGTCAGGTGAGATTCTTTGTGATACGATGTCTGTTGTTGGGTGCTAATAAAGTTAGGCTTTAAAAGGAGGAGATTACTAAAAGCAGGGTGGAAGTAAATTTAAATAGGAGCCTCAATAGCCTGGCTGGTGTAGCTCAGCAGATTGAGCACGGACCTGTGAACCACATGATCACGGTTCGATTCCCAGTCAGGCCACATGCCTGGGTTGCAGGCCAGTTTCCAGCAGGGGACTCACAAGAGTGAGTCCCATACATTGATATTTCTCTCCTTCTCTCCTTCCCTTCCTCTCTAAAGACAAATAAATAAAATCTTTAAATAAATAAATAGGAGCCTCAACAAAGGAGGCTTTTTTCTAAGGCCAGCTCTACCTTCAGGGATTGAACAAATTAAGGATTTCTTTTGCTTCTGTCAGTATTGCAAACTAGCATAGCCTCCCTCATTTTTGGAGTTAATGGCTACTTATTCATTATCAGATTGACATTGGCCAGGATATTTTAATGTCAACAAAGACAAGTTAATGGTTGTTAGCCTAATTATTTTGTATATCCCCATGAGAAGTTTCCGTGTGTACAAGATTTTAAATAAGGAGTTTTTCCCAATTGATTTTGTTGTTGTTGTTGTTCTTCTTCTTTCAAGAATCCTAAGTTTCATAAAGGATGCAATCTAAGTGAAGTTAGGATAAAGCTTTAGTTTCATATTTTCTGGCTAATGTTCCATAAATGTCATAATTTTGCAGTTTAATGGGAAGTGTGTTTTTTTTTATGTAGTAGATATGCCAAACATTAATGAAGGGAAGAAGAGAATGATTGAGAAGCACCATCTCAAGCTCTAAAACATTAAAATTGGCATTGAAAATCGAAGTCTTCTGATCACCAGGAAAAGGAGGGAGATAGTCCCAGACCTGAGAATAGATACAGCGAGATCCTTGCTCCCAATTTCCTGTGAGAGATTCATGAGGTGACCTTGACCTAGCAGTTCAAGGAACTCATGCCTGTGATATCTTCATGTGCCTAGCAGAGACTGTAATACACCTTTGCCAGAGTGGCAGTGCGGTTTCCAGCTGGTGCTGGGGTGTTGTAACCATCCTGTGATGACATGGCCTTAGGTCATCCTCATCGCCCCACTGTCCTTGAAGGCTCTCAGTGGAGGCCTTCAGCTATACCTCCAAGGAAGGCCTTTTGGAGATACATGCATGGTATTTGTTATCCAAACTGAGCAAATCTATCAATCCTTAAATGAAAACCACTCTGCAGGAAAAGGTTTAATACCAACTATGACTTAGGGAAAAGTCAGTCTGATTTAGTTAGAAGTATGAATCATAGAGGAATTTTGAGAGATGTAGTATGGTTACTTTGACAGATTTATAATAACTAGGATTAGGTTAAATCCTGGCCTAATGACAATTCTTTAAGAAATCACTTAGACAAATCTTCAAGAATGGTTTGTTTTTAATGTATTATCTTTGTGTGCTTTCACAGGTACTTCTAAATGAGGCTTCTTGAAAACTATTGTCTTACATAATTTAAGCATTCTTCTACAACCGTATTTATCTTCATTTGTTTACTACGTATTTATTTCAGTGTTTAATTTTACATATGTTTCAAACAATTCTCAAGTTCTTAACTGGAAAGGTCCAAACAAATTAAGTTTTATTATTATGGTTACCTTTTAGCCCTGGTTTTTTTTACTCACACACTGGGTGGTAAATATAATAAGTGTTTTAACTAATTAATTAGTAAATGAATGGATGGCAAAAGGCCATAAATTCAACCCTCATACCCTCACTTTAGTCCATGCACAGAAACAGAATTCCTGATTAATACCACGTACAAAAGCCATCTGTACAATCCAGGCCATTATCTTAGTCTATTGAAGCTGCTATAACAAAGTGCCATAGACTGGGTGCCTTATGAATAACAGAACTTTGTTTCTCCCAGTTCTGGAGGCTGGAAGATCAGACTTCTGCCAGCATGGCTAGTTCTGGTGGGGGCCCTTTTCTGGGTTGTAGATGCCACGCTTTCATTATGTCTCAAGTGGCAGAAAGAACTGAGAGATCTCTAAGGTCTCTTCTGTAAGTGTGCTAATCCCATTCATGAAGGCATCACTCTCATGACCTATGTACCGCCCAAAGCCCCACCTGCTGATATGATCACACCGGGTGCTAGGATTTCCACATATGAATGGGGTGGGGTCAGGGGAGACACAAACATTCAGTTCACAACAGCCATGAAGGAAAGCATACTACTGCTGTGTGACATGGGGCCCCTTCCATCATGGCAGTCTTATTACTCACAGTGACAGATCTCAGCAGTCTTCACATTTACATGTGTGGGAGTTAGGAGGAATTGGGCGTGTATTTGTTTCCTGCCTGCATAGGAGTTAGAAAGAATACACTGTGAGTAATTTTATATCATTTCAGAGCTGTGTCAGGCTCTATGGCTTCACATGATGGGTGTAAATGGACCAGGGCATCTGATGGTTTCTCAAGACAAGTAAATGGACTGCCCACTGTTGGCGAAATCATGCAAATGTCCTTTCACTCAAATGGGCTCACTGGTCCATTCCCATTCCACATTTCTCGGTGACCCCATAACTTTATTGCATGAGATAAACTCCAAGGATTGCACTGAGAATGAATTTAATGAATTTTCCCTGGAGAAGAGGCTTTTGGCTTTGAGAAGTCAGAGATGCCCGTAGACATGTGGCTCTCTGCCACCAGCTCAAGGAGTTATCTCCAAACCTGTGTTCTTCAAGGAGCTATGTTTTGTTGCATCTTGACCACCCTGCCGCTGCTTCCTCCATCAGGGAGACCTGCTCATTCTCTGAGGTTTGGGAGATGTAGACACTTTCTTAAACATGTCTTCTCTAGACCTTCCAAACAGAGCTAATCTTCCCTTACCTGTGATCATGTGCTCCTCATGACCCCACTCATATTGGATTCTAGTTTCTGCTTTCAGGTCTCTCCCAAAGAGCGCCTGTGACTGGGGAGGGACAGTGATGCTAAGTATTCTAGAAGGAATTTCTTAAAAGTGCAAGCAAATTCATTTCTAGTGCAGCAGTCCTGCAACATTGAGGCTCAGAAAATCAAAGCAATAACCAACTGACTTTAAACCCCTTGCCTTTCCAGGTGCATTAAGATGAGATTACCACAGCAAGTTCTTTTGTGTAGAACTATTCCAGAAAACATTTCTGGGTTCCTAGGAGTTTTTAAGATATTAAATCTGTTATCCCAACCCTGACTGTGTTGTTTTCAGTACTGGCTCACAAATTGCTCGGCTGCAGAGCAGAAAGAGGCTGTGTGGAATCTGAATGATTGGCTGGTGTCATTTCAGATATTCCCTGAAGGTCTTAAAACCGGAACTTCCTCAACAACATGACCAGCAACTTACATCATCATGATTTTGGCTAATATAGATGCTTTTTTTTTTACTCTGTCATTATTGTTCCAACTGTTTTCTTCTTAAGGTTAGAAATAGGTGAGGAAAAAATAAAGCCTGTTTTACTCATTAATGAGTCAGAGGAAAAGTCATCACTACTTCTAATTATCAAGGGTCAATGTCAGGGTCTCTGACAAGGAAATATATTCATATCAAGAAAGCTATCTAATATGCCAAACTGTACAAAGGCAGGGAAACCTTCCTGACCATGTACGTACCTAAATCCTTTGACCTGAAGCTCTTGGTAATCTGGTGGAGTTTTTTGTGACATTGAGACCAAACTTTGAATATAATAATAAGAGTATTTTTTGTAGAAAATGAGGCAAAACATACCTCTGGGGATGAATATTAACAATCTGCTGAATTTGTAGCTTTGCTTCTTTTCAATAACACATGCTCCATCACTGCTGGACGAGCAAAGGTGACTGACTACCTCCCCCCAAAACATCATTTGGCTCCTAGAGAATAGAATGATCGTGGTGTGGTCATGAGACAGTCAAGTTGGGGTCAAGGGTTTATGCAGGTGAGTAGTATGAAAGGTCTGAATTTGTCTCCTCTTATCGCCAGTGAGGTCATTTTCAGGTCAGATTAGGGCTTTGAAGGGCTCTTGGTTTCCTGCCCTCCTAGCAAAACACAGGGGCACCTCCTTCTAATCGAAAGCCAGTCCCTCCCACCCTCTCGACTATGTTACTATCCCTTTTCTCTCCCACACCTGTCTCTTTCCCTTATCTTCAACCTCTTCCTGTCTGCTTTCTCCTTTCCACCATCATTAAACTTGTGAAAGTCTTTTTTATCTTTGCCAAACCCTCCCTCCCGAAACCTCATGGCTACCTCCACCACAGCCCTATTCACTATCTCCACGTCAGCCGGAATTCCCTAAAGCATTGCTTTCACTTACTATGTATCAACCTTCTCACTTCTCTTCTACTTCTTAACTCTCTACCATCCCATTTTGACCTTACTACCTAACCAAATCTACACAATTATTAAGATATTCATGATTATACAGTTAAACAAAGCCTCTCCATATAGCCAATAATCTCATTCCCAAGAGAAATGAATGCTTCCCTCATTGCCAATCACTATATCACAATCCCTTTGAGTCCATTTATTATTTCCTCCTTTTCCACTGACTTCCTTGTTACCACACTGGTCCAAACCACCACCATCTATTATCTACACTACACTGCCCTTTGGTCACTCAGCTGCCTTCAAACCTTCTCCACTATTCAGCAAAGATGATCTTTTAAAAACACAATAAATCATTGCATTCCTCTGCTTCAAATCTGCCTGAGTTTTCCCACTGCTTTAATAAAGCCCAAATTCCTCAATACATCCTACGAGGCTCTGCATGGTTTGGCCCTGTGACCTTCAGCCTTTCTCACCCACAACCCTTTGCCTCGTGCTTCCCTATATCTCTCTGCATCCAGACGCACCAGCTTTCTTTCTTTCCACAGATGTATCAGGCTCTTTCCCACTTAGGCCATTTGCATGTGCTGTATCTTCAACTTTACCTGTATTTCGCCAGCTAACCATTATTCACCCTTCAGGCCTCAGCTTGAATGTCTCTTCTGGGGAAACCTGTCATTACTCCAGACACTAGCTTTGCTTCCCTCATTCTGTGCTTTCGTAGTTTCTTTTTCTGAGCATTTATCTTTCATATGAACCCCCTTCTTTGAAAGGCAAACAGGAAATAGGTCTGGTTTTTCACTGCTGTCTCCCTAAAGCTAAGAATGATGTAGGACTCACTGCAGGTACCCAATGAATATCTGTTGGAAGGAAATAAAAATTAGAAAGATTAGTAATTCACAGCCCAGCACATACCATATAGGTAATAGTGAGCCATTGAAGGCATCAGTTCATGCAGAGACACGGGGGAAATGAAGAAATTGGTATCACTTTGGAAGTCATGTGCAGGGGAGGGTGGGGAAACCTAAAACACTGAGGTTATAATGTAACATAATAGATGAGGCATGAAGTAACAAGAGTCAGGAATAGAATGGTGCCAACAGGAATGGAGAGAAAAAAATTATGGGATTTGATAAGTAATTGCATTTGAAAATGAGTAACAAATATGAAGATTCAGAAATTAGGGTCTGGTGATTTTTGGAAGAATAGGAAATTAAGAAATGAAAGCGGGGTTTCAGAGGAAGCTAATGATGTCAGATCAATAAATTGTCATCAGGACTGTAAGGACTACAAAGAAGAATTCCAAGTTGCCTGAAAAGCAGAAGTCATATTTCAAAGACTGTCTGCATACCTTTTCCAAATCAGGACCATCTGCCAGAGAAGCTGAAGTGAAATTGTTTATGCAGATAATTTTCTCAGCAGGTAGTCTCCATCTTTTCAGGGGGAATAGAGTGAGGCCAGACTGCATTCATAGGCCATAAGGGCCATGGCACCATTGGGGAAGTACCTGCATTCTTCCAGGGACACGGCCTGGGACTGTGAGCAGATTTCCAAATTCCAGGGCACCATATCTTTCCTCCTGCTGGCATCCCCTCGAGCTGCCACTGATCTTTGGCAGAGGTGACCTGGAAGGAAGGGGAATTGGCCCCAGACAGTAACGCCATGATGTGTGTATAGGTTATGACCTGCTAGACTCTGCTTTTCTGAGGCAGGAGGGAAAGTGCTATCAGTAAGGCTCATGGGATTCTATGGAAACAGATACTGAGAGGGCTCTTGGGCATGTGGGACTGGAGGGGACATTCCAGAGACCTATAGCCATCAAGGGGTGAGATCTCACCAGTGCGCAGGGGATGGCACTGTTTGCCTGACTCAAACTAAGAGGAAATATGAAGAGTGAGTTTAGACTTCAAAGCATAAAGGAAGATGATTGCCTGAAATGTGGAACTGAAGTTTGCAAAAACCCTAAAACAGAAGAAACCAGTACTATTCAATGATAAAAACCAGCTGAGGCTCTGAATGGATTGCTTTGGGTCTCTACAGAGACCAGAGGTCCAAGTTAAGAGCCCAAAGCACTCTAGTGGAATGAGATCTGTGCCAAGGAACTTTCTCTGAGCTCTTGGGGGGAGATGCAGAGTAGGTTTAAGTTGGACTCCATAGGGTCAGTCTTTGTTCAGGTTCCAGACCATTTGTCTAACAGAGAGCAGCTTGTAATTCTCATCTGTGTGTGTGTGTGTGTGTGTGTGTGTGTGTGTGTGTGTGTGTGTGTGACAGAGAGAGAGAGAAACAGACAGGCAGGGAGACAGAGAGAGACAGACACACAGGCACACAGAGAAAGAAGACTTCAGCTAGAATTCATCCAGGTTCACCTTGGCAAACATTCAAGACCACACTACACCAGCTTTAGTCCAACGTGGTTGAAAAAACAACAGCAAGACAAACATTAAGGTTCCCCCACTAATCCTCCCACTATACCCCACCCTTACTTAGGCACCCTCTTTCCCATCTCTCAGGAGAAAGAAGAGAAGGCCCTTTTGTTATACACTGCAAAGGTCACAGATCTGAGACTCTGTTTGATTAACATGTGCCTTATTTGCCTGCTACTAACATCCTACCTGATAAGAGGGTTACTATAGCTGCTAATACTCTCTTAGATGTGTGTGTTGTTAGATTTTTCCTCCTCTCCTGCCCTTACTCTAGCAATCAACCTGCAAGATCTTTGTATTTTATTTCAGTGGTCTTCAATTTTTTTAGGTTTTTTTTTCATCGCTCTACCACAAAACAGACATATGGGGCTGCTATTATGGTGGTTCTGTTGGTAACAAGCCCACAGTTGTTACTCTACTTGGCCAGTAACTTCTAAGGACAGCAGGGTGCACATCTGTTTCAGGACTAAGAATAAAAGGCTTCTCTGCAGATGGTAGCCTTTTGGGTGTATGTTCTAAAGGTCCCCAGAGAAAACCTTCCGAAACTCGAGGTGGTAATTGGGGAGGCAGCACAGTGAACTCATAATGTGGAGAGGATTAACTTCCCCAAATATATTCCACACTTTGGCCAGAAAATTACCCACAAAAAGAATGGCAACAAAATAAACATAACTAAATGTTGTCAAACTATGGTATGTTCATTCTGAAGTCTATCTACTGATCCTCAACTTTTATAGTAAGTAGGGTAACATTTTCACTCAGCGACTTATATAATGCTAGCACTTAATACATAAAGTGAATATTGCTTTTAGCAAAATTGTCATTAAGTGTGTGTCCTGGCCTGGTTTAGAGAGGTATATTAAAGGCAAGAAATATTAACTCTTCTCTTCTCAAACTATCTTAAAAGGATATCAATTCTTAGAGTAAAAAAATATATCTCCCATACAGTGAAATTATATTATCAAGATCTAAATTATCTTAGATATTTTCCTTCTCCATTTTTTTCATTTAGTGTCAGTTTTAGGAAAATTGTTATCAGACATTTTCCTCATAAAATAGTCTAGGAAAAGAAAATTTGGCTACACATTCCTGTTATTAGTTGTTCTAAGGAAACACATGCAAATACTATGTCTAAGGGACCAGAGTGAATGTTTTCTATCAGGAACTTCCTAACCATTTGGCTGGATATTTTAACCCTGCTAACAAGCATTCTTTAAACTTTTATGGTTTTTCTTTTTCTCAAAAACAATATGTTCCACATGTTACTATTGCTCAAAAGAACTAAAACAACAAACTTTTATTTGTCCTATCAAATCACAGTAACAGTCAAGGTCAAAGTACAGTTACAGCCTGAAGAAAACAGCAACCCTGTGTTAATAGCAGATATGATGCAGAAACCCAGTGATGGGACCACTGAGCAGGAGACAGCCAGCAGTGAGCACACGATAGGAGCACAAGTCCCACATTGTTTCCTCTAATGGTTATCAGTGGGGTTTTCTGATATGTTTATGAATTACTCACGAAATCCTTTAGCAAATTCGAATATGGATAAAGCGTTTTGTTAAAGTTATTTTGAAGTGTTCAAATCTCATTTCTGTGCATGCTTAGGAAACCACCCAGTACATTCATTCTCATAGAGATATGTCAGCACCAGAGGATGCTTAAAGTCAGGATATGAATGTGATTTTTTAAATGTTTGCAATTTTCATTTTTTCATGTTTTGTTGGCACATTATTGTTACAATGCTTGGGAGCTGATTATAACTTAAATTGAAGGCTGTAGTCATCAAGGTATTCTGAAACACTTCAGTGATTCAAATATACCCATGCAAATATTAGTTTGAGCCATATGAAATTGCTATCATTAAAGCCATTTTGCCTATAAAAATGACAATTCCATAATGTCTAGCCTAGTATTTTTCACTTGGAAATTGGTCATATTGTACTTTGAATTATGTTTTGTTTTTCCCTTTTGTACTTTTAGATTTCGCCACAATAGTTTATCTTGTGTATTGAATTCTTTGTGTAAAATATGAGCCACTCAGGGAGTAAGGATGGAAAGTGACTATTAACAAGTATGGATTTCCTCCTGGGGTGATAAAATGGTCTGGAATTAGATAGTGGAGATGGCTCCATATGTATACAATATGTAAAAATACCAAATTGTATAGTTAAAGAGGGTCAGTCTTGTGGTATATGAGTTGTATCTCCATAAAAATTATTCAAAGGTATGCAAACCAGGAAGGAAGAAATAAAACTGTCTTTGTCTGCATCTAGAAAATCCAAATAAGCTAATAAAAATATCATGGAACTAATATGTAAATATAGTAAGGATGCAAAATATAAGGTAAATATACAAAAGTCATTGCTCTCCAGTGTACCAGCAATGAACAATTGAAATACTTAGGTAAAATTAAATACTCAGGTAAAAATCTAACAATATACACAAAATCTATATGAGGAAAACTTTAAATTCTGATGAAAGACATCAAAGATAAACAAATGTAGAGATACTTCTGTTTATGGATAAAAAGACTCAATATTGTCAAGATGTCAGCTCTTCACAACTTGATCTGTAGATTCAAGGAAATCCCAATAAAAAATCCAGCAAGTTATTTTATGTACATCAACAAACTGATTCCAAAGTTTATATGGAGAGGCAAAAGGTTCAGAAGAGCCAACACCTTATGGAGAAGAACAAAGTTGGATGATTGACCCTGCCTGACTTCAAGACTTTGTGTAAAACTACAATAATCAAGACAGTGTGGTATTGGCAAAATAATAGATAAATAGATCAATGGTACAGAATAAAGAGCCCAGAAAGGAGTGCATATAATTATAGTCAACTGCTCTTTGACACAAGAGCAGAGACAATGCAATGAAGAAACAGATGACACTGGACCAGCTGGACATTCATACGCAAAAAAATTCATCTAGACACAGACCTTACACCCTTCACAAAAATGAACTCAAAATGAATCATAGACATAAATATAAGAAGTGAAACTACTGAAGATAGCATAGAAGAAAATCTATGGCATTGGGTTTGGTGATGACTTTTTTTATACACCATCAGTGGCATGATCCATGAAAAAATAATGTTGTAAGTTGGACTTCATTAAATTAAAAACTTCTGCTCTCTGAGAGCTACTGCCAAAAGAATGAAAAGATAAGCAACAGAAAATATTTGCAAAAGACGTATCTGCTAAAGGGTTGTTACCCAAAATATACAAAGTACTCTTAAAGCTCAACAATAACAAAAAATACAGTTTAAAAAATGGGACAAAGATTTGGACACCTCACCAAAGAAGATATACAAATGGTAAGTGGGCATGTAGAAAGATGCTCCTTATCAACTGTCATGAGGGAACTTCAAATTATACCAGTGAGATACCAATGTACACCCATATTATGATGGAAAAGAGCCCAAAACACTGACAGCACCAAATGCTGGTCATTGTGTAGAACAACAGGCACTGTCAACCATTGCTGGTGGAAGTGGAAAATGGTACAGCCACTTTGAAGACAGTTTGGTAAACATATACCATGCCATCCAGCAGTTGCACTCCTTGGCACCTTCCCAAGTGAACTATAAAGTGTGTCCACACCAAAACCTGCACATGGATCTTTGTAACAGCTTGATTCATAATAAGAAAAACTTAGAAGGAAACAAGATGTCCTTCATAAGTAAATGGATAAACAGTGGTAGATCCATACAGTGAAATATACTTTAACACTAAAATGAAGTAAGCTATCAACTGGAAAAAAGATATGGAGGAAACTTAAATTTTACTAAGTGAAAGAAACCATTATGAAAAGGCTATACATGTTTTAGACCGATCTGCCTGGTTTTAGGAATTATATTTTGACCCCTTGTGGCTAAGGGTGAGGGATGACCTCTGGAATGTGAGCCGCAGGAGACAAAGCTTATCTCTGGTAGCAAACTCTGCCTCAGTTTCTTCTCCCTGCCCCCAAAGCTTGGTCAGAAGTCAATGATGGGTAAGACCCCTCACAGCGGGAGGCAATCTAAGCCAGACTCAATCACTTGGGAGGCCTTCATGGAAGGACTCAGGGGACTGTAACAAAGAAAAAGCAATGGACTCTTGCTCCCTGGCTTTGACATAGCCCAAGTCCCCATGACCTCTGGGAGAAGTGCTTCCTGGCTCTAATCCCCTTAAGCCTGAATACCTGTTGGGGAGAGGTGTGCTCCTTGCCTTGCTAGAGCATGTCCTGGGGAAAAATCTGGCATCACAAAGACTTCCTGATAAACCTTTGAAATCTGCTCTGCTAAGAGTACTTTCATTCATATGTTAAGGGTTTGAGCAGGAAACCCTAAAACTCTGTTCCTGACAGACTCTGAGGCCCTCAGATTTCTTTGAAATGTTATCTACTGTTTGATCGTTGCCATCCTGTATTCCTGTGTATTAGAACCCAATAAAAGCCCTGGAGGTGGGGGCTCAAGTCCTTTTTCTTCTCGGAGAAACTGGCCGCTGCTGGCCTTTGTGTCCCCTGAGAAACTGGCTGCCAGCCCACAGCCTTTTCCCAGCAGGGAAAATGGCCACCACTCCTCCCCAAGCAGATCACATCATGTCACGGTCATATTTACTCTCCATCCATGGCACCCAGGGGGACTTGTGAGAGAAGTCGCCCCCACATACATACTGTATAATTGCAATCCTATGACCTCTGGGAAAGGCAGAACTATCAAGACAATAAAGACATCAGTGATTTCCAAGGGTTGGGAGGAAGGAATGAATAAGCAGAACAAAGAGGAATTTTAGGGCAGTGACTCTATTCTGTATGATACTGTACTGGTAGGTAATCATACATTTGTCCAAATGCATAGAATGTACAACACGAGAGTAAACCCTAATGTAAACTGTGGACTTTGGGTGATAATGACATGTCAGTGTAGGTTCATCATTTGCAACAAATGTCTCACTCTGATTCCAGTGCTGACAGGAAGGCCAGGCATGTTGGGGGGGTGGGTAAAGGAGGGCAGAGATGTATGGAAATTCTCCGAACTTTCTGCTCAATTTTGCTGTGAACCTCATTGCTCTGAAAAATAAAGCCTATCTTGAAAAATGGACTGTGATCACACTGAAAAATGGTAAATTTTGTTTATTTTCTTAATTCGTAAAGCAACATTTTGTTTAGGATGCTGTGTATTATATCAGTTTGCCCACTGCAGAATCTTGCATGGAATAATCAGAGGGTTCCCCTAAGACATATTCCTATATGTTTCAACTTTTGGAATATTATCTACTTGGAATTTTATGAAGACACCAAAGAGTGTTGAAAATGGCTAACCCTCCGCATCATAGGTGGTTGGAATCACGTTACCCCATGACACCGTAGGTGATAGAATAATTTGCTCATCAAAGGCAGGTGTGGGGGTTCATCTAGGCGAGAGTTCAGAACACCCTGCAGGCATCCCATGTCCCGGTTGGGCAGAGGGGAGGCGGGAGATGCTTTAGGAATAAGCAGCCAAAAGGTTCCCAAAGGCTGCAGGTTTCAGATTTGACCTCTCACCCTAAGGCAGGCTATTCTACTTACCAGGTATAAGCAACTGTGTATCCACGGGAACTCTTTGTAACAGAAGGAAAACACACATCTTCAGAAAAATACTAACCTCTGTTGAGGCAGAGACGGAAATGCNGGTTGGGCAGAGGGGAGGCGGGAGATGCTTTAGGAATAAGCAGCCAGGAAGGTTCCCAAAGGCTGCAGGTTTCAGATTTGACCTCTCACCCTAAGGCAGGCTATTCTACTTACCAGGTATAAGCAACTGTGTATCCACGGGAACTCTTTGTAACAGAAGGAAAACACACATCTTCAGAAAAATACTAACCTCTGTTGAGGCAGAGACGGAAATGCTGGGATTACCTCACAGCCAAAGGTATTCAGGGGGCAAAAACAGGTAAGGATGCCTAATAGTCATGGTAGTAACTAGCTTTCAAAGACTGAAGGGTCCTTAAGTCTAAAAAGACACAGTCAGCTGCATGGTAAATAAGTGCTGAAGGGCAAAAAAATGTGGTACTTTTAGTTTTCAAAGATACTAGCAAAACACACCTTAGAATTTGCTGCTCAGAAAGTCTAGCTTGAATCCATTGTGAAATACTTGAACAAATATTAAGAGAAAAGAAACCTTTAAGCCAACTAAAGGTGAGAAAATGAGAATTAGAAACCATGTTTCACTAACTCAATTGCCTTTTTATGGAATGATAAAATTAATGAACAAAGAGAATGCAACAGATGTAATATATCTGAATTCTCAAGAAACAGTTATTGTTAGGTCACCACAGTTTCCCCAGGAAATCAATCCAGACTTGCCAAACTCTAAATGTCCCCCCAGATTAAAAAGTAGGTGGTGATCTAGGCAACGTCTAATGATGAATCATGGGGGAGACTTGAGGGAAAGCAAAATGCTGTCAAACCCCGAACTCCACTTTGTCGCTCTTCATTACTGGTCTGAGAAGTAGGGTCAGCATCGCAAGTGACAACAGAACAAACAAAATGCTACTGTGGATGTTTATTTAGTATCACGAGTGGAAAGAAACTTGCCATCTCTTTTGTCTATCTCCCCACTTGCCATTTCCTTTCCCCTTGCTGTAACTACCTTGTTTCATGTAGTTAGTTGAGTTTATTAACTTTTCTGTTGAATTGTGTTCTTGTTTTTAAACATACTTAAGTTTGCTGAATATATTCCTGAGCAGTATTTACACTGATCCACAGTTTTATGGTTTCTGTATGGCTCCTATTTCCATTGTTAACACTCTTTGGTGGATTAATTGTGATAGAGAAAACCAGTAGATTGAGCATGGGCCTGTGAACCAGACGATCGCGGTTCGATTCCCAGTCAGGGCGCATGCCTGGGTTGCAGGCCAATTCCCGGCAGGGGCCAGTTCCCAGCAGGGGATGCACGAGAAGCAACCATACATTGATGTTTCTCTTCCTCTCTCCTTCCCTTCCCCTCTAAAAATAAATAAATAAAATATTTTTTAAAAAAAAGAAAACCAGTAGAAAGGCAAATAGATGGAAAATGGGGGAGGGGTGAAGAGATAGTAAGCTAAGGGGATCTAAAATCAGTAAATACCCAGAAGGACATTCAGGAGGAAATAATGTTGAAAGGAGAGAAAAAACCTTAAAAGTTAAAGGAATAATAATGATAAAATGATTGATCCAGGAATAAAGCAAGTACTTAGGTTAGAACAAATCAAGTTTTAGTTTCTTCAAAGTGCATATTCAAAATGAGGTAACTTGAAAGCCAACATTCAAAATCTATTTCATATTGTTTTTTTAGACATGACATAGTTTAAGTAATTTCTTTATGAATTCTTATGACTTAAGTATTCAGATTTTTGTAGCTACAATGGGCATTGCATCAGTATCTTCAGTGACACATTAATGTTTGCCAAGAATGATTGTTTACACCAGTAGTTATTTTTGATGTTGGCTGTTTGGCACAAAATGCAATTCTCACATTTTATGGGAACACAAACTTTATTTCTGTCTCATTAGCATGCAGAAGCCAAATACAAACAAAAAATAGCATTCTATATTAATCTTCCAAAGATCGGTTATGGGTACCCCAAGTGATTATATTCTAGTTCAATTAATGGAATAAGAAAGAAGGCACAGTGTCAGCGCTGCCTGGTAAATGCAGTTCTCTCGTGGGAAGATTCGCACAGTGAAAATGATGTGAGGGTTCTGATGGAATGGCTTTTTGTCTAGGTCCTAATGCAATCTTCTCTTCTATGCCCATAAAAAAGATATCTGCATCCTAAGGCTATAATTTGTTGCCAACTTTTGGGGATTCATTTTGGGAGGAGAAAAATACTAATTTCTTCAGCTTTAAGGAATTAGATCTCATTGAACTAGAAAAATAGTATCTAAAGTAGCTTAACTTATTTTTTGAATTGTGAAATGTAAAAAGTCATCACATTACATGAGTGAAGCAACATTAATTTCAACAATTTGCCTGACATTTTTCTCCTCTGCATGAATACTTGTCCTTTGCTGGCGGTACTGCGGAGATTTTCCTAGGCAGAACAAAATCAGAGGGGCACATTCATGCAGGAAAAAATTTTAGCTGAAAAAAAAGTTTTACATGAGGAGATTGGTATTTTTGATGCTTTATTTTGGGTAACTTATTGACATTTCTCTGTAAATTTAATATTTCCTGGCAACAAATGCATTGAAAGAAAGATGTCACTTGATACGCAAGCAAGATACACAGAGGCACTGTGAACGGTAGTATGTGTTTGAAGGTGGAACAAACTTCAAGATCTTTCATTTTCTTCCACTATGGTATGGTTGTTTACCTTTAGGTCTTTCTAACCTCACATTTCTGTAGCTGATTGGTTCAGCTGCCAGGAACAGACAGCTTTGAGGCCAGGATGTTTGACTTCTTTGTAGACCAAATCACCTTAGTTTGTACTAAATGCTCAAACCTGTACCCTGGTGCCATGGGTTGAATAGTGTCAATGCCAGAACCTCAGAATGTGACCTGGTTTGGAAATAAGATCTTTACAGATGTAATTAGGATGAGGTCATAGTGGCTTAGGGTTGGACTTAGATCCAATGACCCTGTCCTTAGAAGAAGAGTAGAAAAAAAGGAGAAAACACAGAGACACACAGGAGAAGACCATGCAAAGGCCAACGAGGCAGAGATTAAAGAATGCCTAAGGGAACCAAGCTTTGCCAGTACCCTCCAGAAGCTAGGAGAGAGGCACAGGACAGGTTCTCTCCCAGAACTTCCAGAGGGAACCAGCCCTGCCTTGCCTTGATCTGGGACTTCTGGCCTCCAAAACTCGGAGAGAATAAATTCCTATTGTTTTAAGCCACCCAGTTTATAACAATTTGTGTCAGCCACACGCAAACAATATACTAATACAACAACTTGCTCACATTTTACCTGTCAGGTGGATATCCCAGTGAGAAGGTAAACAGGTTATGCTTGAAGGTCCAACACATTAATAAGGAAGAGAATGCATCTTCACAATTAAATTTTATAACTAAGGTGCCCAAGTCCATTCCTGCTAAATAGCAGCTCAGGCTCTCCACTCAAAAGAGCATGTCCAGAACGTGAAACCTCAAAATGCCACCAAATTCCACCTCGACAAGGCAAAATCTGATGATGAAACAGTAAAAAAGTTCTTTAAGAAGGCAGCTTCTTCATCCAGTTGTGCCCTTGATTCGGAATGAGTATTATTGAAGATAACAACATCCAATGTATTTTAAACTGAAAGGGAATTTTGTTCACAAAATTATTAGAGCCCTGGTCAGTGTGGCTCAGTTGGTTCAAGTGTTGTCGCATAGACTGAAAGGTCACAGGTTTGATTCCAGTGAGGGCACATACCCAGGTTGCTGGTTTGATCCCCAGTCAGGGTGCATAGTGAAAGCAATCAATATCTCTTTCTCTGTCTTTCCCTCTCTCTTTCTTCATCTCTATCTCTAAAACACAATGAAAATAAAAATGTCCAGGTGAGGATGAAAAACCTATTAGGACCTGGAGGGTCAGGTCAAGGCTGGGCCTCCCAAAACAGCTCCAGACACAATAACCATGAGCAGAGATGGCTTCCCTCTGTCATGACCAGGAAAGTGAGGACCAGGGAGTCACTGGACCAGCTGTTGAGTCCTGGGTTGTAACATCTGAGGCAATATCCAGAGAATTGGAAGCTATTGCCACACCTGCTGACTCAGGGAACACTTGTCTTTGCTCCCCTCAGAGTGGAGGGGCTGACCCCAGAACACAGGGCCAGCTATGTACTTTGAGTGGCCCAGCGGAAAATGAAAATGTTGTCATCCAAAATGGAGTGAAGAATTAAAATGCTCCTTGTTCAAAATCATTTGAAATCAGGACATCAACAACAACATCCGCAAGTGTGGGGCCCTTCTGGTCTCGGGGCCCTGTGTGACTGCTTTGGTCACAGCCCGTGAAGCCAGTCCTAACTGTGGGCTGAGGCTCCATGCTGGTCTGCTCACCTGCACCTGCGAAATGGATGCATTTGTACTATACAGCTCTTCCCCACTCACGGCAGGACCAAATTCAAGACTGTGAGAGTGTGTAAGACTAGCAGAACCCTATGCAAGGGTGTCTGAGATTTGTCCTTTTCAGCTGTCCAGGCTCTACCACGAAGGGAGCTCTCTAGAAGGAGTTGGAAGAGATGCTGGGTGAGCCAATCTACTGTATCCACCTCCATGTTCAGACTCCAGAAGCAAAGACAGCTGTCAGCAGAGTAGTGTGTTCTCTTCTCACTTGTGGTTATGACCCACCCTGCTCAGTCACGGCTTTTTGTTCACAACACCTGCTGTGCAGCTGACAAAATAACAGGTGTTCCTTCTATGGTGTAAGGCACGTGCTGGCTGCTGGGTGCTGGGGGCACCGTGGTGGCACGGTGGTGGCTAAGAAGATGAGGCCTCTGATCTCTGCAGTTTCCCTCAAATGGGTGAAAATGAAAAATTAATATGTGAAATGGAAAATTAACATGGGGACAACTAAATGAGGTGATTCAGATCGCCGTTTCTGAGGTAGAATTGCTGTACTTCCAAAGACATCTCAAAACCATTCTCTTCGCTTGAACACCAATGGCACGATTTTATCCCAGCCAACACCCTCCTCTCAACTGATCTGCTTTTCACTTTTCCCTCTCCCTCCAACCCATTCTGAGAAGTAGGGCTAGAGAAATCCTTTAGAAAGATTAACCAGGTCACAGACACTCCCCTGCTAAACTCGCCTTGCCCTTGAGAAACTGATCCTCCTCATCGTTCCTACAAGACTACACACCATTTGGTCTGTGACTGTCTCTAACTTTTCCCACTTGCCCACTAGGCTGTACCAGGGTCCTTTCTGCTTTTGGGGACATACCCAGTTCCTTCCTACCTCTGAGTTTGAACTTGGAGCTTTCCTAGCTCACTGTAGAGCCCACCCCTTCACAGCTTCCAGGGTTGGGCTAAAGTGTCACCTTCTCAGAAAGGTTCTCTCTGACCACCCCTATCTAGGATAGAATCCCCACCCCACCCAGTTATTCTTTAGTATATTAGTTGGCTTATTTCTCCCCAAACACATATCCCCATCTGAAATTATCCTCTTTGTATGTTTCTAGGTTTCCTTCTTCTGGGCCAGGTCCAGAGCGATCTTGCTTGTCTGATTCAGTCCTATGCCCCTGGCTCAATGCAGTGCTTGGCACTTAGTAGCAATATTTGGCAATGTTCTGACTTACTGTTGCATTGACGAGTGAAAAACTTGCTACATTTTGGGGCCTGGAAAGTTGAGTCAGCATTCATTGTTCAATAAAAGAGCAATTAAACTTAAAAGCCAGACAGTACTTGGGATGGCTGTGGAGTTTGGAAAAATTAAACCTGAGAATTCAAAGTAATGGACAGTAATCCAATCATGCAGGTCAGCTCTTCTGGGGAAAAAAATTGGCTGGCTTTGGGGTGAAAATGCCAGGCCAAACACTGCCCAGTAGGATAGATGATCTCACACTTGTTTATAGGCTGTTTGAAGACTGTTCTCTTCCTGTTTACATGGTGTAAGTTCTTTCAGTGAAATCACTTACCCAGTGAGAACAGAGACTGTATCTTTCTCCGGTGGGCCCCAGTGGCCCCAGTGGCCCCCAGGAGCACCGAGGTGGCTCCCTTCTCTGATCGAAGGTCTCTAAGATGGAAGACACTAGTCACTGTGCAGTGCAGCTACTGTGCTTCAGGTCTTTCTTTCAGAATCGGCTCCCATGCTCTCAGTACAGCATCAGCAGGTCAGACAGCTGTCCGGATTCCTTGGCACGAAGGCGGTTCCTGGATTCGGGACCCTTGATTTTAAAACGGGGAAAGTCCTGGGAAAATTGGGAAAACTAGTCACTCTTCCATCAGAAAGAAAGTGTTCACCTCATTTTTTTTCTCAAGTTCTTAGTCCTCACCATTCATTTCAGCCATTTTATACTTCGTATCCTGACTTGTAACCATTTCATTATTTTTCCCTTTGTTGTGCTTCTCAGTTCTCACTCTCAGCCTGGCTTCTCTGGCTTCCTTCCTTGACGATGTCTAGAATCTCCTTCTGACTGTGTCATTCAAGAACACCCTCGTGTGCTCCATTTTGTTCCCTGGGAGCTTGGAGCTCCACCCCCACCTCATACTTCCAAGAAGCCCTCCTACCACCTAGGGGGAAAACATTTGAGTGATCTACATTTCCCCAAATATGTGTAAGATGATACTCCTGACAGCACAACTCAGAAAATCAAGCCTAAGGATTTGTCATTATCTAGTGACCTTCTATCCTACAGAAGGTGGGTCGGCACACTTTTTATGTAAGGGGCTAGATTGTAATTATTTTGGGCTTTGTGGACCACAGAGTCTCTGTCACAACTATTCAGCTTTGCCATTATAATATGAAAGCAGCCATAGACAATATATAAATGAATGGATGTGGCTGTATTCCAACAAAACTTTATTTACAAATACTGGTCAGGGGCCTGATTTGGTCTATGAATTATAGTTGTGGACCTCTGATGTAGAACATCCTTTCAGAAAATTTTGAAAAAAAATTTATTAAGCCCACGAAAGTTTTCTTAGTCTCCACCACACAGAGCGACAATCGCTCCACGTACAATATACACATCTCTCACATACCCATCTTTACCTCCTTTAATCATTCATGTTGGCACTCAGTGGGGCTTATGAAAACATTTGCCCCACAAAATAGATTTTTGCATGGAGACATTGACATGGAAAGAAAGACCATATAACAGTTATTTCTAGAAGGATGTTTAACACCAGTTTGTAATAAAAAGTTGAATATGGAGTTGGAGCAAATTATTAGGCTAATTGAGACCAATACATGGTTAATGCTTGGTTAGTGCAATTGCTAGATTCCTAGGGGACACACTCCCATGACGGGCAGCAGCGACCTGACTGTTGATGGTGTGGAAGGAAGTAACCCCGTCTCTGCAGGACTTTCCGAGGGAGGCTCTGAGATATTGGCTGTTTCTGGTTCTGTTTTTCAAACTAGAGAGTATTAATCTGTGGGGTCAGGGGCTGGGCCTCTGTAGCTGTGAGTAGCTTACATGAAATGCTGTTTTTGTCATATGTGCAATTTAGTATTCCTTCACCAACTGGTGTCTTTATAACATATTTTGAAATGTTCCATCCTCTGAAGTACATTGTCAAATGGGGAAGGGTTGGACAGAGAAGGAACACCCCGGTAACATTCTAAGTCGATTTTCTGGAATGTGCTTACGAGGTGCTCACCTGGAGACTGTATATCAGATAGGAAGCCAGGAGGTGAAGGTGAAGAGGCAGGGAGGAAACAAATGGGGTAAGAAGCCTATGTTTCAGCAGTCCTTATGGACACTTCTGTGCTGCTGGAGGTAACATGTGATTGAAACAAGGACTGACAAATAAGGCACAACATACTGTTGACCTGCTTCCCAGGAGTGGCCACTGTTGCTGGGTTGTTGTGGAATAACAGTGTTCTCTGCCGAGCAGCAGCAGTGCCTATGGCCTCATTGCTGAGCAGATAGTGCTGAGTCTACGAAACGGAGTGCCTTCACAAGTAAATTCCACACCCCCTCGAATTTGTGCCTCAGTGGGGAAGCCTCAGCAGGAAATCCTCCATATGTTTTCCTTTACTATAAGGAACTTCAGAGAGTGAGTTCATTTCTCTCGAAACATCCTCGCGTTGCTGTAAAAAGCACCGGCTGGATGATGAGAAATGTCACCCGGACGCCTGCACGTGGAGCTGGGGGAGCAGTTACACTTCTGAACTAGATAGGAGTTTTGGAGCAATTTTACCTTTCCTTTGTTGCTTACATTCTGAACTTCATGAGACTTTTTTTAAAGGATAGTCTTTTCCCTTTTTACTACTTTCCAGTAGAGCAGTGATATTTGGGGAAACACATATAAAAAGGAAGATTTCTTAAAGATTTGTCCTGTGCGAAGTTGGAGTACACCCTGAAGACCAAAGGAGGATAGCTCAGATCAGGGGCTCTGCTCTTAAAGAAAAAAGCCAAATTTTAAATTCGGGATTACTTTAAAAATATCACCGCAAGTAAGTATTCTGTGTTTGTTGTCCTCTCTTCTTCCTTCTTAATCGGCTAATAATCATATTTTTGCATATTTTAATCTCAGTGAAGTTATCGTTTGGATTCTAAATATAAGTGCAATGATTTGCAAACTCATAAATTAATTCGAAAATGAGGTACTGGGTGTTCTGCTCTTAACACTGTTTAGCAGGTAGCAGGTAATATTTATAGTAATGTTTATGTTTTTATGCCAAGATTCATGTAATTTCATTAGTGTTTCCAATGAATATCTTCTGCTTCATTTCCTCCAGTAATATAAAATGTATTTTAGATTAAAAAATGAGTAAGTAAAAATTTATTTGGAAAAGAGTATCATTGCCCTAGCAAGCAAATCAACTTTTGTCGCCATCTCTATAGTACTGAGGTAAATTTGCTGAAGAATCTGTAAATATAGGGGAAAATTCACTAAAACTATGACTCTCATGAACCTCTTTTGAAAATACCATGAAATCATGCTGCAAATGTGCCAAAAAAAACTTACTCTGTGGCAAAAGGTCACTGAAACATTAAAACATTCCGGCCTCTGCTCCCTTTTGTTGATCACACTATTAAATGGAGCTCCAGCCGCTCAAGTGTCGGCACCTGCTCAGGACTCCAGGAATCAGGGCTGTCAGGCTGCTCTGGCGGCGTGTGGTTGGACAGTGTGCAAGTTGCCGGGGCGGGGGGCAACTAAATGTACCCAAAATATCCCACTCCTCTCTGGACTCCTGATTCCCACCCCCGTCCCTCAGCCCCTCTTCCCTCTTTATGTGGTAGCTGTGAATCATGACTTTGCTACAGGACAGGTTGTGCTACCTTTCTCAGAAATCGTTTAGGGAAAGAGCTGACTGCTTCCAGAGTGTTGTCTGGTTGCCACCTGAACAAGAATGGATATAGGAGCGATCTGTGCTTCCCTGCTTTCCCTGGTTTACCACTGCAACCATCATCCAGGCCGCAGCTTTCTGGAAACCAGCTGGTCTGAAATGGTGCATTCAATGGAAAGGTAATGGTGAAAGCCTCTTCCGCAGATGGAGAGTGTTGCATTCTTTCCTCCAATGTGTCCCCTGCACCCGCCCCCCCATCATTACATACTGTCTGCCTTGCCCTTAAAGAAACGTGACTCCTCTGCCTCATTGGTTGCCAAAGCCAGTGCTCCCAGGACTGGCCTTGTTACTGTTAAAGACCCCTTTCTGCCAGACCATCTGGTATTTTCATTTAGGAGAGTATATGATTTCAGCTCTATAGGTGTTTTTAAAAATTTTTCCCCCTGCATGTTTTGTACTAGCTAGATGTAGTCCAAGGTCAAAGTCCTGCTGTGAATAACTTTTGGACATGTGAGTGGTGAGAGCATAATCTTGGAGGGCCAGAGAGGGAGGGGTGATTTGGGAACAGAAAGGGAGCCTAATGAGTCTGGTCTTCACCATCCAGGATGGTTATGGCTTTCAGAAGAATTACTTGCTTTCTGATTTACATGTGCTTCAAGATTTGTGCTTCCTTCTATGGGGAATGGGATTGCCTGGCAGCTCCCCTTATGGGTACTGGCTACCCATAAGCTAAGGCAGTTCTGGTGCTTGACTCTACTTGTCGTTTTCCTCCCTCACCAGTTAAGAGAATGGTCAGTAGATGTTGTGTTCCTTAAGTGGCCTATTATCTACCTGATACATGAGAGTAACCCTCATAGACATCTGAAGTTAGCCTGAGTTTTGGATTATCTTATGCAACTCTTTTACATTATACAACAGCATATGAGGAAACTGAAGCCAGTGTAGTGACATCACTCACAAAGTAGCTGCAGAACTAGAATGAGAATTCTGGACTCCAGCCTCCATGTCTGGTGCCTTTTGTGTTTACTTTTTAGTTCTGTGTCTAAAAATAGATTCTTCGATGATTAAAAAATAGTAAAGATATACCCCATGAGCATACCAATTGCATTGCTCTTTCACTTTTCACATATTTGAATATAAAATATCTCAAACATACATAAATAAATGAATAGTTATCTACGTACTCTCCACCAAAATTAAATGTTATTTTGCCATCTTCGGTTCAGATAACTTGTAAAATAAAATGAAACACATAAATAATATCAAAGCATCATTTCCTTTCTTTCCCCTTCCTTCCCTTTCAAGATAATTATCTAAGTTTGCTATATATTATTCTCATGTATATTTTAGTAATTTTACTATGTGTGTGGGGGGTGGGTAATAAGATCCAGACATGAAATATCTATATGTGGTTAAATCTATATGTGGTTATACTATTGTTTTGTGTTTAAATTTTAAAATATACATAGCATTGACCATATTATTTTATAACTTCTCTTAATTCAACATTGTTTTAGACAGGTGTCCATGTTAATACATAGGCGTCTAGTCTGTTTACTATAACTGCAGGGCAGTACACATAGCATACATGATGCAAGGCTGTTTGTCCATTTTCCTACTGAGGAAATGTGGTCCCTGCAGTTTTTGCTATTTATGATGGTGTTGCATGATCCTTGCACGTATCTCCAAAAATTGTGTGAGAATTTCCCAAGGGGAGTCACCCAGAAGTTGAATTGTTGAGTCATAGGGAAGCACATGTTCACTTTACTAGATGTTGCTAAACTGCTCTCCAAATTGTATTGGTTAATTCAACTATCAACAATGTTGAGCATATGGAGTTTGAAACTCCAGCTGCAGAAAAGAATCACCTAGGGAGCTTTTTAAAATTACCAAGGCCTCTGTTCCACCCCAGATCAATTAAATAGAAATCTCTGGGGAGGCGACCCAAGACTGGTATTTGTTTAAAGTTCCCCAGGCAATTCTAGTGTTCAGTAAGGACCAAAACTCACCGATTTAGCATTTCTGTTTCCCCAAGTCCCCTTTAGTACTGGGCGTGATCAAACATTCTGTTTTGCTAATCTCATGGCTGTAAGGACTTTCTAATTATTGGTGAAGCTAATATATTTGTATAATGTCATTAAGCATTCCAACTGAAAATTATGTGTATATATTTTACCCATTTTTTCTTTTTAATTCTTTTTTATTTTGATTTGTAGGCACTTTTTAAATATTCTGGACAGTAACCATTAGGGGGCATATGATTTGCAAATATCTTAGTAAGTAACTTAGTTTATAAGTTGTTTATATCTTTTATTATATAGAAATTTAATTTTGTAAAATATAGTTAAACCTGTCAATATTTCCCTTTATGGTTTGTATATTGGGAAATCTTAACATATTTTCCCAGAAAATTTAATAGAACTATTTTTTATCTTTTCTTTGAAAATTTTACAGTTACTTTTTCTAATGATATCATTAATCAATTTAGAATTTAGATTTCTGTATGGTGTAATGTATTGATCAAATTTTATTCTTTAATATATGAATAAGCAATTGTCCCAATACCATTTATTCACTAGTTTATCTTTTCTCAGCGACATTTAATGCTGTTGAACCCCCATGCCTTTATAATTAGATATAGTTTAATTAATATAGCCTTATAATAAATGAACCCATTTTTATTATTTTTTCACAAATGTATCTTACCTATTGTTGAATATTCACTGTACTATATGAATGTATATGCATCATCATCTCAGGTTACATGAAAACCAATGTTGGGATTTTGGTTATAACAGCACAGATTTATAGATTATTTGGGGGATAATGTCTACATCTAGATATCAACTTCCCCATTCATGGACATAATATAGCTCTCCATTTATTTAAGCTTCTTTTCATGTTTTTCAATATATTTTATTATTTTCCCTGCAAGAATCTTCTACTTTCTTTGTTAGATTCATTGCTTGGTACCTTGTAATCATTGGGTTTTTAATTTTTTTTAAATTTAGTTGTTGTTCAAGTACAGTTTTCTGTCTTTTACTCCTATCCCAGCTTACCCCCCCAGTGCTCCCCACCTCCCTCCCATTTCCACCCCCCTTAGTTGTTGTCCATGTGTTCTTTATATTAGTTCCTGTAAATCCTTTCACTTTTCCCCTGAAATTCCCTCCCCTCTCCCCTCTGGTCACTGTCCACCTGTTCTCTATTTCAGTGTCTTTGGTTATATTTTACTTGCTTGTTTGTTTTGTTGTTTAGCTTCCTGTTAAAGGTGAGATCATCTGGTATTTATCTCTCAACACCTGGCTTATTTCACTCAGCATAATGCCTTCCAGTTCCATCCATGCTGTTGCAAAGAGTAGGAGCTCCTTCTTTCTTTCTGCTGCATAGAATTCCATTGTGTATATGTACCATAATTTTTTCATCCATTCATTCACTGACAGGCACCTAAGTTGCTTCCAACACTTGGCTATTGTGCTGCTATGAACATTGGGGTGCATAGATTCTTTTGGATTGGTGTTTCAGGGTTCTTAGGATATAATCTTAACAGTGTAATTGCTGGGTCAAAAGGCAGGTCCATTTTTAGTTTTCTGAGAAAATTCCATCCTGTTTTCCGTAGTGGTTGTACAGAAGCCCACCAACAATGGACCAGGGTCCCCTTTTCTCCACAACCTCTCCAACACTTGTTGTTTGTTGCTTTGTTTACGATGGCCATTCTGACCAGTATAAAGTGGTATCTCATTGTGGTTTTAATTTGCATCTCTCTGATAGCTAGCAATACTGAGCATCTTTTCATGTGTCTCTGGATCTTCTGTATGTCCTCCTTGGAGAAGTGTCTGTTCAAGTCCTTTCCCATTTTTTTAATTGGGTTGCTTTTCTTCTTAAAATGGAGTCGTGTAAGTTCTTTGTATATTTTGGAGATTAAACCTTGTCTGAGGTATCATTGGCAAATATGTTTCCCCATATCGTTGGTTCTCTTTATTTTAATACTGTTTTCTTTAGCCCTGAAAAAGCTTTAGTTTTGATGAGATCCCATTTGTTTATTCTTTCCTTTATGTCCCTTGCTCTAGGGGACATATCAGTAAAAATATTGCTGCGTGAAATATCTGAGATTTTCCTGCCAATGTTCCCCTCTAGGACTTTAATGGTGTCAATTATTGTTGAAGTGGTTGATTTTTACAGTGAATTTTATTCTTTTTCTAAAATATTCTAATTATTGCCTAACAGTTCATAAAGAAAATAGATTTTTGTTTCATTCTTGTTTCTTACCATGTTAAACTCATTATTTTTAAAAGTTTGTAGGTTATTTAGATTTTCTAAATAAGCATTCATAGATATAAATAATGACAATTATGTTTGTTCTTTTATAATATATCTATATTTTAATTGATTTGGTTGAGTATAAAATAAATATTTGATTATTTATATTTAAATATTTGTTTCTTTTTCTTCACTTGCTGTTATGGTTAAGACCTCTTATGCAATGTTGCTAGAAACACGGACAGCAGGTACTTTGTCCCAAATTGGCTTACCACCGTTAGTACTATATTTTCTCTGATTTTCAGGGGATGAGATCTTTAATCAGGATGAGAAAGTTTCCTTCTATTCTCTGTTTGATCAAAGGTTTTATCAGAAAAGTATTTTGAATTTTACCAAATATTTTTTTCCTCTCTTGAGATGAGTTTATGTTTTTTCTCCCCTTTTAATGCATTAATCAGTGAATTTGTGTTTTCTAAAATTAAACCATTGTATTATGGGGTAACTCCTACTTGGTCATAGTTTTTTAAGTATTCACTCTAAATTTTGTTTGCTAATATTTTACTTAAGACATTTATATTAAATGAAACTCATCTATATATTTTTTGCTCATTTTATTTCAAGCTTATTTTTTATGCTGAGTGAAATAAGCCAGGCATTGAAACACAAATACCATATGATCTCACCTTTAACAGGAAGCTAAACAAAAAACAAACAAGCAAGCAAAATAAAAACAAAGACACTGAAATAGAGAACAGGGGGACAGCGACTAGTGACTAGTGGGGAGAGGGGAGGGAATTTCAGGGGGAAAAGGGGAGGGGTTTAGAGGAACTAGTATAAAGGACACAGGGACAGCAACTAAGGGGGGTGGAAATGGGAGGGAGGTGGGGAGCATGGGGAGGGGCTGGGATGGGAGTAAAAGACAGAAAACTGTACTTGAAAAATAATTTTAAAAAAAGATTGTCAGCTTATTATATTCTATGGAAAAGTTTATACAAGATTAAATTAGAACATTATAATTTTATTTTGAAAGATGATAGAACTTATCAAAAGAATTCTAGCAGTGTATGCGTGTAACTACTGATTTAGTAATTACCTTAGCTAATGATTCAGTTTCTCTTGTTATTATTTGTCAGGCTTTCTTTTCCTTCTTGAATAATTGTGAGTTATATTTAAAGTGAATTGACCATTTTGGCTAGATTTTTTAATGCATTGACATAAAATTGTTTCTGATACTCTCTTTGTAAAAAATCCCTGCCTTACCTATAGTTGTGCCCCTTATCCATACTAATATAAGTAGACATGTTTGCTTGCCCTTCCTCTCTTTTTAAATCTGCCCTGCAAGACCTTATTTATATATTGTTTTTTAAAACTAAGAATCAATATTTGGTTTTCTAGGACATCTCTGTTAATAATTGGCAAATACCTTCAATAGGCAAACAATAAGTTAGTTGAGTATGTTATTGCAGATTGGCAGTTATTTTCTCTTATTCCTTTAAAAATACTTTATTGATTTCTGTTACTTATTTTTGCTTTTTAAAAGTCTACTGTTGTCTAATTGTTACCTTTGGAAAATAATTTGTCTTTTCTCTCTGGTTGCTCTTAATGTCCCTTTTGTCTCTGTTGTTTTTCAGTTCCACTAAAATGTATCTCACTGTGGATTTGGCTTTTATTTACTTTGATTTCTTCTTAACTCATAGCAATCATATGTTCAATCAATTCTAGGGCATGTACAAGCATATACCTGAATATTGATGCTTCATACTTCTATTTTCTTTCTGAAATTTATTAGACTTGTTGAATTTTTTATTCATTTTATGTTTTGCCTTTTAAGTTATATTTATCCCTTTATCTCACTGTGCTGCATTCTGAGTTATTTTTTAAATTTGTTTTTCATACCATTGATTATGCCTTCAGTGATATCTAAATATCTGCTTCATCTATCTATTGGCTTTTTTATTCTTGTTATTGTTTCCATTTCTAAATGGTCTACCTACCTATTATTTTAATACTTGTTTTCCTACAGTTTACATTCCCTTTAGTCTTAGTCATTTAAAACTGATATTAAATAATCCATTGTTTTCTTCATTTATCAAAGTTCACAGGATTCAGAGCCTCCTACTGGTTGTGTCTGGTGATGTGACTCTTCTGGTGGATTGTTTCTTCATATGATTTGAAATTTAGGATTATGAGTTTCTCATTAGTAGAGAATATTGTATAAAAAATATGTAGCCAGAATGGATATAGCCAGACCTTCAGAGACATTTTGCATTTGTTTTTGCTTAGTGTCCTAGGGTGAATTCTTAGGCAAAATTTTTGATACAGATGTTCCTGGACTACACATAACCCTGGGTATGAATTCTGAATGGATACTATCTCTTCCCTTCACTAGAGACAGATAAGCTTCATTATTGTGTCCATGTGCTGGGACATTGTCAACTTGTTGCTTCTCCACATAGGAATTTAAATTTTAATCCTGAGCTCCTAGGTTAATGAGATCCATAAGCTCCATTAATGCAAATTATAATCTGTTTGTACCATTACCACATTGCTTTTTAGATGCCCCTGTCTTAGACCTGGTTCTCTCTCTCTTTCTCTCTCTCTCTGTCTCTCTCTCTCTCTTGCCCGTGTGTGCACATTTTCACTGTTTTGTTGCAAGCTCAGTATTGCCGTTGAAAAAATAATGTTTTTTTTATCTGCTATTTCAAAGCATTTGTAGTGGCAAACTTTTCAGGTTTTCTTTTCTTTAATGTTTTTTTTTATTTTTTACAGTACAGTTGTCATACAATATTATATTAGTTTCAGGTATACAACATAGTGATTAGACATTTATATAACTTATGAAGCAGTCAATTTGCTAAATCTTTTATGCAACTAACATCATGCACAGGTATTACAGTATTATTGACCATGTTCTGTATGCTATACTTTACATCATCATGACTAACTTGTAACTACCAATTTGTATTTCTTTTACTTTGGTTTATTGTTTTTCAATTAGAGTTGACATACAATATTATATTAGTTTCAGGTACAATCCAACAATTTGACATTATATAATTTCTAAGTGATCACCCCCCAAAAATCTAGTACCCACCTGATATTTTATTGCCTATGTTCCAATTCCCTGTGACTGTTCTGGAACTACCAATTTTTACTAACTAATCCCTTCACATTTTCACTCATCACCCCAAGCCCACTCTCACTGATTAACCATCCAAATGTTCTCTGTGTCTATGAGTCTGCTTCTGTTCTGCTTCTTTACTTTTGTTTTTTACATTCCACATATAAGTGATATATGGCATTTGCCTTCTGTCTGACTTATTTCACTCAGCATAATAACCTCTAAGTCCATCCATGTTGTTACAGATGGCAAGATTTCATTCTATTTTGTGGTTGAGTCATATTCCATTGTATGTAGTACCACTTCTTTATCCATCCTTCTATTAGCGAACACTTAGGTTGCTTCCATATTTTGGCTATTGTAAATAATGCTGCAATAAACATATGGATGTATGTGTCTTTTTGATTCAGTATTTTGGGTTTCTTCAGATTAATACTGAGAAGTGGAATTGCTGGGTCCTTCATTGTCTCTTGTTATATAGCCTTTGTTTCAAAGTTTATTTTGTCAGGAATAATTATTGCTACCCCACTATTTTTTTATTGTCCATTTCCATTTTCATGAAATATCTTTTTGCATCCCTTTCCTTTAACTCTATGTGTGTCTTTTTGATCTGTGTCTCTTTTAAAACACATATGTAAATGTCTTATTTAATTATCCATTCAGAATCTACATGTCTTCTGATTGGAGCATTTAATACATTTGCATTTACAGTTATTGTTGATAGATATACATTTAGTGCCATTTTATTATTCATAGTTTTATCTTATTTTCCCCTTCTTCTTAAAGAATACTCTAACATTTCTTGCAGTACTGCCTTGGTGATGATGAACTCTTAGGTTTTTCTTGTCTGAAAAGCTCTTTGCCTGTCCTTTTATTCTAAATAATAGCTTTGCTGGGTAGAGTAATCTTGGTTGTAGGTCCTTGCTTTTCATCACTTTGAATATTTCTTGCCGATCCTTTCTGGCCTGCAGTTTCTGTTGAGAAATCAATCAACTGAGAGATCAGTGCAAGCTCCCTTGTAGATAACTAACTGCTTTTCTCACTGCTTTTAAGATTCTCTCTTTGTCTTTAACCTTTGACATTTTAATGATGATGTACCATCCTGTGGGCCTCTTTGGATTCATATTGTTTAGGACTCTCTGTACTTCCTGGACTTATATGTCTATTTTCTTCAGCAGATTAGGGAACTTTTCTGTCATTATTTTTTCACATAGTTTTTAATTTCTTACTCTTTCTCTTCCCCCTCCAGCATCACCATTTTGCAAATGGAGGTGCCCTTGAAGTTTTCTTTTATACTATCCTTGAAGAGGCTCCTTAGACTATCCTCATTTTTTTATTTTATTTTTTATTTTTGCTATTTGACCGTGTGTTTTTTGTTTTCTTATCTTCCAAACTACTGATTTGGTCCTCTGCTTCAACTACTCCACTGTTGATTCCCTGTAATGTATTCCTTGTTTATGATTGCTTCTTTTTTATGTTTCCTACCTCTGTTGAAATTCTCACTGAGATCATTGAGCATCCTTATAACCAGTGTTTTGAACTCTGCATCTGGCAGATTGCTTTTCTCCATTTTGTTTAGTTGTTTTTCTGGAGTTTTGTTATGTTCCTTCATTTATTTCCTCAATTTGGCTGCCTCTCTGTGTTTGTTTATATGTTTTTATTAAGTAAAGCTGCTATATCTCCCGAACTTGGTAGAGTGGCCTTATGTAGCAGATGTTCTATAGGGTTTAGTGGAACTGCCTCCTTGAACACTGGAGCTGGGTACTCCAGGTGTGCCCTCCCACCTGTGAGTTGTCTGCACCATCCTGTTGTTGTTGAGCCTTGATTGCTGTCAGAACATCAATAGGAGAGATTTTTCTCCAGGCCTATCCCCTGCAAATACTGGCTATGTGTCCTCAGTGGAGGATCAGCTGTACAGGGCTGACCCCAAAGCACTGTACTTATTTCAGCATGGTTTGGTGCACATTGAATTTACCCCTTGAGTGTGTCTTTTGTGAAGATGGTTGGGTGGTAAATTTTCCAAACAAGAACCACCCAAGTACAATTCAAGGTCAGCTGCCACTTGTGCCTTGCCTGGGGGCTACCAGGCTTGAGATCCAAAGTGATATTCAGGTGGTGGCTACCTTTGCTGGACTGGAGGTACCCAGAACAGGCCAAGCTGTGAATCAAAGCCAGCTTCCCCTAGTGCTGGGTCTGGGGCCACTTTAATAAGAGGTATAGGGGCATGCAAAAGCCAGATGCTGCTTAATTAAGAGATTTTTGGAAAGTAGTAATCATGAGTGAAGATAGTCCATTTGAATGAAAAAAGCCACTGGACGTGGTTTGGGTGGGCTTACAAATTGGGTGGGGCAGAGTCTCAGGAAATCTCCAGGGTGGGGCAAACACTGTTAGCCAGGTTGGTGGAGACTCAGATATGGTGCCCACCTGTCAGCTCTGTGGGGGCAGGGCTCAGCAAAGGAACGATGACCTTTGCCAGAATCTCTGTCTGGGAGAAATCTGCCTTTCCAGATCTCCTTCATATGCCAGACAGTTCAGTTCCTCCAGTATGTCCCTAGTGCTTCAGCACTGGAGCTCAGAGTGAGAGAGTCCTAGTAAGTACATGCATGGACCCTTTAAGAGGAATGCCTAGGACTCCAGTAGCCTTCTGTCTAATTCGGCCACAATCCCCACTGGTTTTTACAGCCAGGAGTGTTGGGGACTTCCCCTCCTGGCACTGGAACCCTGGGCTGGGGGGCCTGGTATGAGGATCAGACTCCTCATTCCTTTGGGAGAACCTCAACAGCTGAGATGTTTCTCCTGATCTTTATCCTGTACATGTGGGTGTGGGTCCTGCCATTACCTGTCTTCACCCCCTCCTACCCATCACAGTGAGGCTTCTTCTTTATATTCTTAGTTACAGGACTTTTGTTCAGCAAGATTTCAGGTGCTTCTGAATGATGGTTGTTCTGTAGTAAATTTGATATGGTTGTGGAATATTTGAGAACCGCACTTACCTACATCACCTTCTTGACCAAAACTATCCACCAAAAAAAATCAGACCAAGACATCTGACTGTTGCTTCTTTGAAATTTAAAAAAGAAGTGTAAGAATTGCACACATCATATTCTCCATATAAGATTTTCTTGCTAGCTTCTGTAGAAATGTTAAGGTTGAAAAAGCTGCTTATAAATTATTAAACTAATGTAACCCCAAATGTTTTGCTATATAACTGCTGAGGAATTTCATTCCTTTGAACTTCTACAATAAACTGGACCATAGCCTGATGAGTTGAGAACAACAGGGTGGGGCTGGACCAGGACTATATCCTACTTTGAGAAAATTCCAGGGAGTGCACTGTAGAGGAGCAAATATTTCTGAAATAGTGCAATCATCTTCTGATTTTTCTTACTGAGAGACCAAAAGAACAACATTTTAGTAAAAAATTCTAAGCCCTTTCTACCTCTAGAATTATCTGATTTTTCTATTACCTTAACACATTTCCTTGACAAATCATGTAGCCTGTGTATAATTTTGTGTCCAAATCTCAGGTATAAAAGTTGCTCAGTCTTCTCAAGATGCTCTCCAGTTCTATTATAGTACCCCAGCAAGGCCATAGATATGGAATAGATTGTATTCATCTCTTTTGATGTTAATATTTCTTTGTATAATTTTCCACCTAATTTTTATGACATGTCAAAATAATTTGTTGATCAAAGAGAATGTTAATTATTGAATGCTTTCTAAACATGACATATTTCAAAATATACACTGTTGGAGGTTTTCATTACTTCCACTGAACATGCTATAATTTTGAGATATTTTGCCTCAAAATTCTCTTTGGAAGCAACAAATTAGTAATAAGTCAAAAATACAACACAGTTGAAATAAAAACAAAAGATTCATTAAAAAGAGCAAATATTTTTTCAACATCTGATACCTAGTTTCTGAAACCTCACCACATTATTTTAGATGAAATATATAAAACAATTTATTACAAAAATATATCAACCCATCTCTTAGCTGAATTTCATTCTCTGTTTGGTCTGAGGTGGAGTCAGTTGTTAGCTGCATGATCAGAGCACAGACGCTGAGTTGTTTTATTTTCTTAATTAAGAATTATCATTTCAAACCTTGTCAGTGGTTTACAATGGCAATAATCCCTACCAGAACAGTTGTTCTTCTAGATCCTAAGTGGGTTGCCAGATCATTGACCTTGAATTGACCCCTCATGGTCACAAGAGAGATATACAAGGGTCAATAATCATTTCTAGAAAATTATCATATGTAGGCTGTTCCCTAGATTATGCAACTTGCCTTTAAAAACAATTGTAATATGTGTGTCATTTAAAACGACCAAGATCAGTAAGACTAATGAAAATGTTTAAATCCTTATCAGTCAGAACGGAAAAGAATTGGCTCCAACAGTGCTGACCTCAAAATTTTTGTGCTGCTTTTGTTGGTCCTGTCTGCTGATGCACATGATCTACTGACGTGTGGCTTGGCATGCCATAGAGACTTATTCATCCATGATATACTGGAAAGGGGCTTCTGGGCCTCTACACTGCTGTGGCACATTCCTCTAGTCCTCTACAAAGCTTTTAATTGGCGTCTGTGACTAATGAGCATGAAGTCCCAGAAGAGATAGAGCACAGTCTTCCATCACCCATTAAGACAAGCTGCAAGCTCCAAGCTTATCAAACTTAAACCAGGAGAAGCTGGGGCAAAAGGCTTGAGATAAAATAGGCCCTAATAATTTCATAAATGGCAATAATAAATCTCAGCCAAATTACACTCCAAGTTCAGTGTAATTACCAAAGCTATCATAGCCAAGAACCTTACTTGCCCTGCTATGAAAGGCAACAGATCTCTTTTCAGGACAATGCAGATTAACCCTATTTCAGCTAAAGTTTAGTCTAAGGACATTTCTCCAAGTAAATTCAGTTTTCCCTTCTTTGTGTAGGCAAGTGATCTCATTCTGCCTGAGGTCATGTGAGATGAAGTGCTGATGAGAAACGTACTGAGCTGATGGGAAATGTATGACGAATCCTGTTGCTAATGGTTCTGCCTTAGGATTTCTGATATTTTTATTTTTTAATTTAAACTTTCAATTATGTGCCTTGCTGTAGTGCAATAGAGGAGTAAGTTGATTAGAGAAGAAGCAGAACAAAGAATTCAGTTGTTATACATTTATTATATTTGCTCAAGAATGTCAAATATATAAGGTCAGTAAAAATCAGTAAGAAGTGGCTGAACTTTTCTTAGTTTAAATAAATTGAAAAACATGCTGCATCTTCTTTTACAGTGTGCTCTATACTCAGATGCATCATTTTCATGTTACATCTGTGTTGCTTGTTGCCAACAAGAGCATGAATGCAAACACAGACACTGAAATCAAGTAGCAGTTAAACTTTGTGCCTGTTGATTGTATTTCTTAGATTAGCATCTAAGAAAAACACAATTCAAAAACTGTAAAATAGATCAGTTCGTTTCAGGGGCAAGAGGTCATGCTCCTTCACTAAATGTCAGCATTGATGTTTGAAAGACACTTAGAAGTCTCATTTGGCAATTGGTATTATAGACTTTATACTTCTAAGTAGCATAAGTGACTATGAAGACATTTAATAAAAATATTTTAAATGTTTTTAAAGTATATACTTGTTAATTTTAAAGTCTGAAACTGTTACCTTTTCTCCCAGTCCTATTGTCAGTCCCGATTTTAAATAACTATCTCTCTACCATAGAACTCTACTATTTCTTGTCCTATATATCTGTACCTTTTCACTTCTATTTACCTATCTCATTTGCTTTATAACTTCCTTTCACCCATCCCTAGAAACTTGGCTAGAACTTTATTTCATCCTGTCCAGATTGGCCATTCAGTCTTCAGTTTTGCCTTGAGCTCATTATTGCTCTTAATCAGGTCCAGATTCATCATCACAGGTCTCCTGAGTCTCAGCCCATGTACCCCATCCCACATTATCTCTAACTGCTGCCTTCTTCCTCCTTTCCAATAAGACCTGCATCCTTAGCATATACAGACTGTTTTAGAAACTTGTTGATTGTTCTCTCCTGCCACCCCTCAAACAAAAATTTTTCTGCCTTCAGTGTGCAAGTTATAACTCAGCCTTTCAATGAAAAACTTCCTTGATTGGGACTCTTGGGTTATTTGAAGTGTTACTGACCTCAAAGACAAGAAATAACTTAAACAGCCCTTATTTCCTATATATAAATGTGTAATTGGCAAGGCTGTTTCATGATTTTGCTTTATACAAGATTATAGGGTACTTTAAGGTAGTTACCAGGTTTCATACCCTGTAGTGTCTTGCATGTATTCATGAGCTTTTAATTTGAATAATCAATACTACAGCAGTTGGTGGTGGTCCAGCTGCCTAAATGAACCTCTAGAAAAGATAAACCTAGAATGGAGAGTTGGCAGAGTAACATGGAGTTCCTGCATGATAGTCTAAGGATTGGACATTATAAAGAAGCACTTAAAACAAACAAGTCATCCAGTTACTCATAAAAATCAAGACAAAGTCCACTGGAGTTACCTTTTTATGTCCATAGTAAGTTCTCAATAAATATTAAACTTGCTGTCATTGGAATATGTCTTCAATAACATATAATTAATCACTATCATCAACTTTTCCAGGAATTTTTCTATAAAACCTCGAGAATGCCAAAGGCCATTATAAAATCAGTGCAGCAACTAGCGGTTGCAACTCTTTAAACTGAAGTCCTTTCATCTAGGGGTACAGGCGTCCATCCTCCTTCAGTGTACCTGAAAGGTAACGGGTTATTTTTCAAGGCTGTTATGACAGTGATCATGGTTCTTCCTCATAGAGAAATGAGAATACATATATTTAGGTTACTACATGAATAATTTAGTTAAAGCATAAACAGTTGTTATAGTTGAATATTATTGAATATTGAAACAGATAACAGTGGAAAATATGTAATCGCCTTTCCTATATTTTATTAAAAATAGGATAACACACTGAGATCCAAGATAGATTTGGAGACTAAACTCTACAGACCTTGGATTTTACACTTGTCAGTAAGAGTTATCTTGTTCTTTGATTACATGGTGTTTCTTTTCAGGTATTTTTAATTTTGGAACACTGAAGCAAAGATATTCAAATTTAACTTTGGAGTTTAATACGTATCTTTTGCCAGAGACATTTTACTGATCCGATGTTATTTAAAGGCCAAGTGGAACTGTTATGGTGAAAATCTGAAAAGAATGTCAGAACTAACAAAGTATGGAGATCACATTTTCACAGAAATAATGATTCCAAGTCTTGTAATTTAATTTGCATGGTTGAATAAACTTGTCTTTCTTCTATTCCAAAAACACAGCCTACCACATCCTGATCTACAGCCCTCAGGAAAAGAGGCCAAGTCCCTAAGTTAGCATTTCATAATTATGCCCACTCCATACCTTCATACCCAATAATCGTCTTTTAATTATAAATATGAATTATAAGCCTATAAATGTACCTTTCTGAGAAAATGATAAGGAAAGGAAAGAACTGTTCTATATATTTTTTTAACTAAAAATAAAGTCACTTAGCCTAAAAAGAGAAATCTGAAACCTGAAAAGAGACATTTTTCAGATGGGGGTGTGTGAACTGTCACAGAAAGGAATATATCGTGTTACCTGGAACTTGAGGAAATATATGTTGGGCACTTTCTCAGGAGAGTTGAGAAAATTCATTCTAGGAGAATTTCCTTAGCTTGTTTCTATGAGTATGTAGTGCCCTCTGTGCTAATGGACATAGTTCCATAAAACAATCCCCACTTCTCAGTGGCTTATCAATATAAAGGTGTTTGTTAGTCACAACATTGTCCAATGGTATAAGGATGAGGACAACATGAGGGCTCTGCTCTAAGCTGTCACTGATGGACCCAGGCTACTTACGATGTATTGCTTTGCTACTTCCAGGGCTCCCACGGTCTCTGCATTCAGCCCACCAATGGAGACAAGTCACAGAGAGCTTCCCAGGCCGTCTTCTGGGGCCAGACCTGAAAGGGATATGTGTTGCTTCTGCCCTCATCCCACTGGCCAGAACTCAATTATACATCCCCATTCTGCATGGGAGACTGAGAAGTGAAACCTAGGTGGCTGCCAAGGGGGAAAGCAATAGGATTTGATGAACACAGAGCTGTTTCTGTCACATCTTACAGAGTTTTGAATTGGGGTTAATTAACAGGGTCTGTGACATAGCGCCCCCCTCCCCCCGCCAGTCCTGAAAGCTAGCAGCTATAAGAAAATACGTGGCCATTCCAGGCAGCTCTAGCTAGCTATTTGTTGTCTGTCAGGGAGAGTGCTCAATTTTAGATGCTATGAGAGGTGTAAGATGAGTGAGATACTGCCTTTGCTCTCAGGCAGTAAACAGTCTCCTAAAGGAGTAGGCTGTTTGTATAACCAGCTATGTTCCAGCTTGTGAAACAGGATGTTAAATTGCAAGTTTCTGCTGAGGCTCCTAGTTTTAATAGATAGGAAATTTCAAAGTGAGATACCAGATCAAGGTGTAGATTTTCAAAGGCAAATCAAGAAAGGGCTCTATAATCTAAACTTTTCTTAGCTCCAAAAAATATATAAAAGGTCCCTGAAAGTGAAGGTTGAGGGACTTCATGAGGAGAATTCTATTTTTTTAAATTAACTTTAAAAAAGAAATCATGCTGTATTCTCCACCCATATCCCTGTCTGCTACCTACCTACGTTCTAGTAACTGACTTCAACAGGACCATCTTGAGAATTTGACACTTACTCTTGGAGGCTGGGAGAGGAGACACAGAGGCTGATTCCTCCCTCTAATCTGAGAGACCAGGCATAACTAACCAGCTATTCTGATGGCAGGAGCCAAGGAAAAGCTGTTGCTGAGTTGAAATCGGCCTGATTTGCAAATTTATTTGGTACAGGATACGGGGGCAGCGGGGCATAGCATTTTAAATTCTGTCCAATATGGCCACCTGGAGGCACCATGGGACCCCAGCAGAGAAAAGCTGGAGGTGGACCACTAGGTGCCCAAGGTCTGAGGATGAAGTGACCAGCTGCATTAGAGCCAACAGCCAGAGTCTGCCAGTCAGTGTGGGAAAGCCCTCTGAAGTGGTCTTAGAAAGAGTCGACTTGAAATACTGGCCACACTCCCTTATGATTCTGTTATCAAAAGGATCTTTTCTGTCCCTCTTATCAGTCTTTCTTACTTCAGCCATGGAGATGGAAGTTGGTCAAAGACAGCGGTTAGTGAGGCTGAGAATTAGAAAGATAGAGGAAGCCAGACAATTTCTGTTGAAGACAGCAACTTGCCTGCAGGCAGCTCAGCTGGGAGATGGTAAAGCTCTGCCTGGTGGTTCAAGTGTGGATGAATATTGCACTAGGCATTCTGAGTTCTGAATTGAGACTGTGTTTTGTAACCTACAGCACAGAACATTTTCTGAACCAGGAATAATCAGAGAAATCATGACACTGCCAGAGTTTTCATCAGGGGCAGGCTTAAAGGCACAGTGACAGGCTAAAACAATGTTTTTCTTTTCTATGCCTGCAGCTGACATAGCTGATCTGTTCAATGTGCTGTTTATGTCTGAATTCTCATGAAGGGCTCCAGGAGAAGCATGAATAATGTGCTCTGGGAGATCTGGCTGTGTGAAGTGTGCCTAAGGAAAGGCAGTGAGGAGAAGGCAACAGACCTTAAAGGGGCAGGGGTAGGCAGGAAAGGTGACTGATGGAGCCTGGTTAAATGCATTTCTAGCAGAGCAACCAACATAAAAAGGCAAGGAGTGCGTCAATGCAGATTCATCCTTAGTGACAAATGGTGAGTGATGCTGACAATGGGGAGGCTGAAAGGCTGTGCATGTGTGGGGATGAGAGGTCATGAGAAATTTCTGTCCCTCCCTCTCCATTTTTGTGGTAAAGTTAAAACTTCTCTTAAAAGGGGTCTTCAAAATAAAAAAGTCAAGGAGATGGAAAAACAGCAGATGCATAGAGAGTAGCAATTAGTTCCATTTGGCTGAAGCTAAGCATGGGGCAATAGTGGAAAATGAGATAGAAAGTGTTGGCTTCCAGCTTGGGTAAAAGATTTCAGGCATGCTTGAAACCTTAGCAGGAAGTCCTCAGAAAAGGTAAGGAATTAAGGACAAAGCAGGTGACCAGGGCCAAGGAGAACCTTGTAGTTGGGCTGACCTTCATGGGAGGTAGACAAATGTCTACCTTCTGTTGTCTACCTCACAGTGCCCCGGTGAGGTATGAGACACTAGTTTTTATCCAGATAAACCAGGTTGATTTCTGAGGGTGGGATGGGGTAATGTGGTAAGTGTGCTGTGAAAACAAGGAACTGTAGGCAGTGGGGATGATAAATTCAGTAAGCTGTACTAGAAGGTAGTCATTTAATCTTGGAGTAGGTTTGGGAGTCAAATCTGCATAGATAAGAAAAGCTTCTTTCCAAACAGGCAGCTCCAAAACACCAGGTCTGTGACCTCTGACAAGGAATTGGGCTTCTCTAAGCCTTTGTTTCCTCATCTGCAATGTGGTGATAATAATGTATGATAATAAAATCCACATCCAGCACATTGCCTGGCACAGATCTGTGGAACAGGAAAAGCCTACTCCCTCCTCTCTTCTTCTAGGGGAGAAGGAGCTCGGAGGTTCCTGATAAGTGGGCTACAATTCAGATTATGGTCTTCATCTCAGAAAGGGAACTAGAGAAAAAATCCAGAACCTGCTGCAGATACTTTGTTTCATGGACCAGCTATCAGTGGGAGTTGGGGGAGGCTTTAGGTCAGGGGGATGTTAGATTACCTCAAAACTGAGCTTAGGCCTAACACCCACTCCATAGCATTTCTGAGTCTGCTGGCCTGAGCCAGGGACTGGCTCAGGGATGGGGTTGGGATGAGGGGTGGGTAGGAAGCTGAGTTTGCGGATCACAAGTTCTCAGTATTTTAAGGTAGTCTGAGAGGCAGAAGAAAACTGGAAAGAGGGGAGGAGGTGTGCAAGACAGGGAGTTTGAATGTTATTCTCATGCAATCACAGGCTTTCAAGGAGGGCAAAGATGGAAGAAGGGAGATACCTGAGACCTCACATATTCATGCAGCTGTGGAGATGGCACGGGGAGCAGGTGGGGAACCCAGAGAGTGAAGACAGCATGGGCCACGACTAGGAGGCCTAAGGGAATGGTAAGAATCAGGACACAGGGGCTATAATCATAGTTCTTCTGCTCAGCTTCCTGAGCCTTGGTTTTTCTATCTGTCAAATGGGCCTATGATGACACTTCACTTATCCAGAGGCTGTGATCAGAATGCCATTCACTCAAAATTCAGCCAAAACAGAAAAGTAAATAAAAGTGGACTTCGGGCAGTTGTTGTGGACTTCGGGCAGTCTCATGCTCATGTTGACAGTATGAGACAGCACTCTGCTCCAGTTTATTCATCAAGGACTTCGTGTTTAATTTTGGCACAATTTCAATATGCTTGGCCTTCTAGTTACTCTTCCCAGAGAGCTTAAGCTATGAAAAAAAGGAAACTTTCGAATATGAGATGTGAATAAGACCAAGCAAGGGTAGAGAGCCCACCATAAAGAGAGATAAAAGAAAGCAAAGGAATTGTTTTTAAAAGAGTTATATGGATCCATTCAATGTAGGAAAAAAAATGTTTACATCTCTATATTCTCTGGAGCCTATCTGTATTTGTGCTATAGCTTCTGAAATCTGCAAACATCATTGAGCAATTGAAGCTTACAAGGATAATTCTGAGTCATCAAGAAATGGATAAATTACATCCTGAAGCTTCTATTGTATAAGAGACAGGGGAGGGGACTGAAATACATTTTTTTAAGTTCTATTGAGGGCCTAGGAATGCTTTGTTATAAGCCTGGGCATCTCCAAGTCATTGGGTCTCAGCCACATTCAGTCATCAACCTCCCTGACTGTGTAGAGCAGGCAGAGAACTATGATCCTGCCCATAGCAGTGAGGGTGAACTTGAGTCTTGGCAATCTTCCGGCTTCAAGGTAGCCTCCAATAGAATGATGATGACAGTGATCTTTTTACTTTTGTAAAGGGATTAATGTCAATGCTCTATCAAATATGATTCCACGAAAATTTTACAATTTAAAAATGTGAGTCTCTTAAGGGGCAAGTTTTTACTATATCAGTTAATTTATCCAATATTTGTCTTTTGTAGATCATAGTATTCTTATACAACTCAAGTCTGATTATAAACATGCAGAATGCTTTTATTAAAATAAAAGAAAGGGCCCTGGCTGGTGTAGCTCAGTGGATTGAGCGCGGGCCTGTGAACCACACGATCGCGGTTCGATTCCCAGTCAGGGCACATGCCTGGGTTGCGGGCCAGTTCCCAGCAGGACACTCATGAGAGGCAACCATACACTGATATTTCTCTCCTTCTCTCCTTCCCTTCCCCTCTAAAGATAAATAAATAAAATTTTAAAGAAAGAAAAAAAAAGAAAGAAACAGATCACCAGAATATAGTCAAATGAATATTCATCTTGAAGGCTATACACTGAAACTGATCATTCTACTTTACTGGAAATATTTTTGTGACTTGTATTTATTGTCTTTACTGCCTTTACATTTTTAAAAATTATTTATTTATTTATTTTCAGAAAGATGTGAAGGGAGGGAGAAACAGGGAGCGAAACATCAATGTATGAGAGATACATCAATCAGTTGTCTCTCACAGTTTTCTCTCAACTGGGGACCTGGCCTGCAACCCAGACATGTGTCCTGACCAGGAATCAAACTGGCAACCTTTTGGTTCACAGAATGGCACTCAATCCACTGAGCCACACCAACCAGGGCTCTGTAGCCTTTTTTAATGGATTTATAATAATACAAAACAAGAGCCTTTTAAAAAATGTAATCTTCACCCAAGGATATGTTTATTGATTTGAGAGAAAGACATCTATGTGGAGAGTAACGTTTATCCAGTGCCCTCAGTACACATCCTGACTGGGGATTGAACCGGAAACCTAGAATGTGCCCTCACCAGAGAACTATCGTGAACATTTTGGTTACGGGAAAATGCTGCAGCCAGCTGGGCTGCTTGGCCATGACAACAACAGCCTTCTTCCCTTAGAATCTAAAGTTATTATTTGCAAAGAAAATCACCACCAATGACAATGTATTTTGAGCTTGATTTCTAGAAACCCTTAGCTGAGCATTTTACTTATTCCATAAAAAGAAGACACTGGCTGGCCCTTGAAATTAAGTCAAAGTGAGTCTGAATTACCCATATTATTCATTTTTTGATGCTTATAAAATCATTAGACCTACCCTAAAGGTAGAAATTTTGCCACTATTGAGATTTTTAAAAATATTTTCTTTATTTATTTTTAGAAAGGGGAAAGGAGGGAGAAAGAAAGGCATAGAAATGTCAATGTGTGGTTGCCTCTCACATGGCCCCCACCAGGGACCTGGCCTGCAACCCAGGCACGTGTCCTAGACCAGGAATCAAACCAGCAACCCTCTGGTTCATATGCCGACACTCAATCCACTGAGCCACACCAGCCAGGGTAAGAAGAGTTTTTTTTAATATGCCATAAACTCTGGTGCCAGGGTCCCAAGTGAAGTGTAAAGGGTGGCTTGAGCAATGAAAACACCATTAAAATAAGGTAACTCCTTTGAAGGGCACAGCACTCATTTAATAAGTAAATCCTGACATATTTGTTTTTAAAATGCACCACATGGAATCATATTTGATAGAGCATTGACATTAATCCCTTTACAAAAGTAAAAAGATCACTGTCATCATCATTCTATTGGAGGCTACCTTGAAGCTGGAAGATTGCCAAGACTCAAGTTCATCCTCACTGCTATGGGCAGGATCATAGTTCTCTGCCTGCTCTACACAGTCAGGGAGGTTGATGACTGAATGTGGCTGAGACCCAATGACTTGGAGATGCCCAGGCTTATAACAAAGCATTCCTAGGCCCTCAAGAGAGCATTCTCCCAGTGGTGATTCAGAACAAGGAATGATACTTTGCAAAGAGCATGATCTTCTGCTCCGCCTACGCCTTCTTTGAAAGGCCAGACAACATTTGTGCAAACCTGCTTTTCTCAAGATGTCTAGCACCACAAAGGTGGGCCAAGAGCCAAAACTTTCTGCCCAGACTTTGTTTTAAGTTGTTATAAACTGAGTTCATCTTCTAAGCATGTTATTTAAAACATAGAGTAAAATCATATTATTATAGAAAGTACTGTAAGCCATTTATTACCCTACTGGGATGTGTCAAGCCTCAACTTGAAAACAGTAAAGACAGTATGTTGTACTTGGAAGGTCAGCGTCAAAAATATTCTGTGCATCCTAATGACTATGAAGAGTTAAAACTTAATTATCTGGTTATTCCCTTATTAAACTGATGCCATGACATCTCATTAAAAACATTCCTTTTCTACTCATGGTATTAAAAAGCAAAGGTTTAAGTAGACATGTCAGCTCATATTTGGCAGTTCTTTCAAATGTACAAATGAATTCTGTTGGAATTGTTTTAATCACTAAGAACATTTGTTTTGCTTTAAGTAACATAATTTAAAATAGAAAAGTAATATAGTCCCATTATAGATTTGAAAAATATAGAACTATAGAAAGAATTTTAAAAAAATCCAAAGATAAGCACTATTAAATTTGGACTCTGCAAAAGGCACTGTTGAGAGAATGAAAAGGCAAAATACAGATGGAAATCATTTTTTACTTTATGTACATTTTTAAATTATATAAATCACATAATTTACAGAAAACTTATATCCAGGATTAATAAAGAACACTTAACATTCAACAGTAACAAATCAAACAACCTGGTTAAAAAATAAAACAAAACAGGTAAATGACTTGAATAAACACTTTATCATAAAGCATATATGGATGACAAACAAGCATCTATGGATGATAACAAGGTATTTATTTAATGCCATCAATCTATGTAAAAAATCTAATTAAACCATGAGACCACTATATGCCTATTAGAATGGGTAAAGTTTGAAAGTCTGACAATACCAAGTGTTGATGAGAATGCAGAGCAAGTGAGACTCATATCCTGCTGGTAGAAAGGCAAAACGGTACAGCCACTAACTTTGAAAAACAGCTTGGTAGTTTCTTATAAAGCCAAACATATGCATAATATGGTTCAGCAATCCCATTTCTAGGCATTTACCCTGGAGAAATAAAAACTTGTGTTCACACAAAAACACTACACAAATATTTACAGAAGCTTAAATCATAATCTCCAAAAACTGGTAATAGCCCAGATGTTCTTCAGAGGGGGAGTGATTAAACAAACTGTGATGCACACAGGGAATGGTCCTCAGCAATAAAATGAAATGGAGTTTTGATACATGCGACAATTTGAATAAATCATAAAAAATTGTGTTCATTAAAATAACCAAGCAAAAAAGTTTACCTAATATATGATTCCAATTATATGACATTCTCAAAAAGACAAAAGTACAGTGACTGAACATTCAGTGGTTTAGGGTCAAGGGATAGTATGACTACAACTAGGAAGCAAGAGGGAATTTGATGGGTGATGAAACTTTTAGGTATCCTGGTTGTAGCAGTAGTTACATGAAACTACACATGTCTGAGTTCATAGAACACACACATTTAATCAAAGGTCCATTTTATTCTGTATTAGTTAAAAATAAAGTAAATAGCCCTCGGTAGATGGCTTAGTTGGACAGAGCTTATACACCAAAAAAGGTTGCAGTTTGACCCCTGGTCAGGACACATACCTACGTCGTTAGTTCCATTCCCTGACAGGGTGCATATCCAGGTTTGATTCCCCCGTCTGGGTCCGTATGGGAGGCAACTGACTGATGTTCCTCTCTTCCTTTGATGTCTCTCTCTTTCTCTTTCTCTCCCTTCCTCTCCTTCTAAAATCAATAAACATATCCTCTGGTGAGGATTAAAATAAGAATAAAAATAAAATAAAATAATAGCATGAATATGTGTATGTACAAGGATTTTTATGAGAAAAGCTAATTTTGCCATTGAAGTATGACAGCATAAATAATTTTTAAAGTGGTGCCAGAATTATAGTTGTCTTCATTATGCTACAGCAAGTTTGAAAGCAATAGCCACATTTTTGCAGGAAATAAAAATTGTCCTTTTCTCCCCTTGCCAATTTAGAAATCTTTATTACGTAGTATTCAGGAAATCACAGAACTTGTCTAGCCATCCATCCTAATCTTTTTCATGCAGTGACTGAGTGCCGGCGTGTAACATTTGAAAATAAGTACTTGATTAAGAAATTGAGTTCTTATTCATCTCCTGGGGATTCCTTCGGTAACAAAATGATCCAGCGCACAAACAGGTAGAATGTTTGCTTTCCCAGGTTGGGAGTGGGCAGAGGTCAGAGCACAGAGGAGGTAGAAGACGGCTGTGGGACAGAGGAGGGAGAACTTCTGGGTCAAAAAGCATCCCATTCAAAGTCCAGGGGTCCCCATTGTGTTGAAGAATAAGCCTACCGCCTTGGTGCAGAATTGCAAAGCGGGCAGTTTTTTGGAGGGAGAAAGGATTAGTGGAATGCAAAATCTTAAGTTGAAATAAGTGGGTGTTCTGCCCTGGCTATGTACTCAAGTCCCTCGGTAATCCGTGGGAAAGATTGTTCCAGATCTCTGCTAGAGTGTGTTCCAGCTTGAAAATTTGGTTTGGGAGAGGTGTCTGGCTTCCTCTGAGTTGTGACTCCAGCACAGGACACGTCTGTGACCTGTGTTTATGCTTCGGGGGTCTTTGTGACTTTGTGGCAGCCACTCTGAGAAATGACACTGAGAGATTTCTTTGAGGGAATGTTGAATCTTTAGGTAGGCAATTTTGGCAAATTTTAAAACTTTAAATATCTTCATGAGAAATAAACTTTAGATGTACAGTGGACAAGAATGAAAATGTGCCCTGACCGGTGTGGCTCAGTGGATTGAGTGCCAGACTGAGAACCAAAGGGTCACTGGTTTGAATCCCAGTCAGGGCACATTCCTGGATTGTGGGCCAGGTCCTCAGTAGGGGTTGAATGAGAAGCAACCACACATTGATGTTTCTCTGCCTCTCTTTTCCCTCCCTTCCCTTATCTCTAAAAATGAATAAATAAAATATTTTTTTAAAAAGAAGAATGAAAATGCCTTCTTTTCCAGAACAAATGAATAAACAAAAGGGGAGTGGTATTTAGTGTTGATTTAGCTATAACATTTAAATATCTGTGTTGGTTTGGTAAAGAGTTTATTACCACTTTTCTTAACCCTCAGATGATTTGATTAGAAAGTGTTATATCATGACTCTGGAGTATGTCCACAGACTTCACTTCTGAGTCTAGTCACTGAAGTTTTTAATCAGGTCCTCCATCCTGTCCTGTTATTTCTCCCTTCATCAGTTCTGAGTGTTGACCCAGTAGTGGAACTTGGGACTAGAGTCTCACAGCCCTCAACAAGTAGGAAGGGGTGTGGCAGAGGTTTGTTCCATGGCACAGAGTGGCAGGGTGGGGAGGGTTTCCATGCAGTTGTTCAGCTCCCAGGTACCTTCGGGGTTCCAACAACAGTGGAACCAGTGGGGCACCAGTAGCTTTTGCTGAGCTTGCTGGCTTTAGCAATTAGCTCCTGCCTTCCTACATGTACTTCAGGGTGGCATGGCTATCCCAGAAAGTAAGATCTTATCAACTGTTTTGTTGTTTGTGTTTTATATTAATGGAGAAAATTTTATATTGGAGAGAACAATTCTGTAGGAAAGCTAAATGATAGAGAAGAAGATTGGATGCAGGTGATTTTGAAAAGTTCAGGGAGTGGGAACCTGAGAGAAGCTACATGAGTTGAAGGAGAAGTAATCTGTGTTTGAGATTTTAAATTTGCAATCATAAAAAAATAAATAACTCAATCTTAAAATGGGCAAAGGACCTAAACATACATTACTCCAAAAAAATACATATAAATGGCCAACATATGTATTAAAATGTGTTCAATATCACTAATCATCAGGAAAATGCAAATGTAAACCACAATGAGATATCAACCTCAGGCCTATTAGGATGACTAGTACCAAAAACAAACAAAAAAAACCCCAAAACTTTAACAAGGGCTGGTGAAAATGTGAAGAAAATGCAACTCTGATACACTTTTAGGGAATCTAACTGTTGCAGCTCATCTGGAAAACAGTTCCTCAAAAAATTCAAAATAGAACTACAGGTTCTGGACAATGTAGCAGTACTCAAATCCTCCCACAACCACATCAAAATTTTAACTGAACTGCAGAAAAACCATCATTGAGAACTGCCTGAGAAAACTTGCTAAACAAGAAGTTCTACAACTTGTGATATAAAGAAAAAGCCACATGGAGACTGCTAGGAGGGGTAGAGATTAAGAAGGAGCTGGTCACATACCCAGCTGTAGCAGAAAAAAATCAGGAGGATTTTTTTCAATCAGAAAAAAAATATCTCAGCTACAGAGGTCCCCTATGAAGAGCAAGGGGTCCATCCCCCACACCAGGCCCCCCCAGCCCAGTGCCAGGAAGAGAAGTTTCCTAAATTGATGGCTGTACAAACCAGCAGGGATTGTGGCTGAGTGAGACAGAGGGCTTCTAGAGACCTAGGCATTCCTCTTGAAAGACCATGCATGGACTTACTACGACTTACTCACTATGGACTCCAGCACTGGGGCAGCAGCTTAAAAAGTGCCAGGGACATTTGGGAGGAACTCAGTTCTCTAGCATCTAGACAACAGCTGGAGAGACAGCTTTCTCTTAAACAGAACTGTTAGCAGAGGGCCTTGTTCCTTTGCTAAGCACTCCCCTCACAGAGCTAACAGACAGGTACCATATCTGAGTCTCCATCAATCTGACTAACAATGTCCACCCCTCTCTGGAGATTCCCTGACACCCAGCCTCCCCCAAGTTGTAAGCCTAACCAACTCATTTCCAGTGACTTTTCCATCCAAATAGCCTGTCTTGGCTCAGGCCGAAAACTTTCCTAAAATCTCTCAAAGGTTAACAAATAAGCAGCATCTTCCTTTGGCGTGCCCTGTACCTCTTATAAAGTGGGCTTAGACCTGGCACTGCCGGTAGCCAGCCTTGGTTTGTAGCTTGGCCTCTCCCAGGCACCTCCAAGCCCAGCACAAGTAGCAGCCATCCGAAGATTGCTTTGTATCTCATGCTCAGTGGCCCTGGGCAGGGAATAGGCAACAACTGACCTTGGCCTGCACTTCCTAAGAGGCCCAAGCCAGCACACCCTATGGACACTTACAGACTGCGTGGAAGCAACAACCAACAACTTCCAAAATCCACACACTGAGGAGGTAGACTCAAAAGCACCAGAATCTTCCTGACATGAGTCTCTCTCCATGGGATCCACCTCTGCACAGCAGATACTCTGCCATGGTCACTGCCAGTGCTTGCTGCTGAATGGCCTGAGGGTAAATCCCTTCCATTAACAGCAATCAAGACACAACTACAACAGGAGGGTGCACACAGTCTACCTGGGGGAATGCCTGGAGCACCCAGCTCAGGTAACCAGGGAGGCTATACCACTGGGCCCTCTAGGAAACTTACAACCTAAGGCCACTCTGTCAAGACTGAAAGATGTAGCAGATGTATCTAATATATAGAAACAATCACAGGGAGGCAGCCAAAATGAGGAGACAAAGAAACATGGCCCAAGTGAAAGAACAGAACAAAACTGCAGAAAACGAACTAAACAAAATTGAGACAAACAACCTACCAGATGCAGAGTTCAAAACACTGGTTATGAGGATGCTTAATGAACTTAGGAAAAATGGAGAGGAACTTAATGAGAACTTCAACAGGGATACAAGAAAGATAAAAATAGAGATATAAAGAAGAAGCAATCAGAAATGAAGAATACATTATAGGGAATCAACAGTGAAGCAGATGAAGCAGAAGATCAAATCAGCAATTTGAAAGATAAGGAAGCAGAAAACACAATCAAAACAGCAAAAAGAAAAAAGTAAATCCCAAATGAGGATATTATAAGGAGCCTCTGGGACAACTTCACATGTACCAATATTAATGGTGATTCCAGAAAGAGAAGAAAGGGAACAAGAAACTGAAAACCTATGTGGAAAAATAATGACAGAAAACTTTCCTAATGTGTTGAAGAAAAACCCAAAGAGGCCCATAAAAAGACACATTATTATAAAAATGTCAAAGTTTAAAAACAAAGAAAGAATCCTAAAAGTAGTAAGGAAAAGCAATTAGTTACCTACAAAGGAATTCCCATGAGACTATCAGCTGATTTCTCAACAGAAACTTTGCAGGCCAGAAGGGATTGGCAAGAAATATTCAAAACAGTGACAAGCGAGGACCTACAACCAAGATTATTTGACAAAGCTATCATTTAGACTAAAAGACAGATAATGAGCTTCCCAGTTCCTCATCACCAAACCAGTAATACAAGATGGACTTTAAGAGGAAGAAGGGGGGACATATTTAAAAATGTGAATAATAAAATGACAACAAATACATATCTCTCATCAATTACACAAATGCAAATGGATTAAATGCTCCAATCAAAAGACTTATGTGGCCTGAATGGATAACAAAACAAGACCTTTATATACGTGGTCTAAAAGAGACTCACTTCAGATTGGAAGACACACAAAGAGTGAAAATAAAAATATTTAATGAGAATAGAAACAAACCACAAAAGCTAGAGTAGCAGTACTTATACCCAACAATAGACTTTAAAACAAAAGGACATACAACAAGAGACAAAGAAAGACCTAGCAAATCTACTTGTCACTGTTTATCTGAAAAAAACAAAAACACTAAATAAAAAAAGACACATACATCCATATGTTTATTGCAGCATTATTTACAATAGCCAAGATCTGGAAGCAACTCATTTCCATTGATAGATGAGTGCATAAAGAAGTGTTGCGTATACGCTAATGACACAGGCCTAAAAAAGAATGAAATCTTGCCATCTGCAACAACATGGATGGACCTAGAGGGTACTGTGCTGAGTGAAATAAGTCAGACAGAGGAAGACAAATGCCATATGATTTCACCTATACATGGAAGTCAAAAACAAAACAAGTGAACAAGCAGAACAGAAACAGACTCATAGATACAGAGAACATTTGGATGGTTGCTCAGTGAAAGTGGGCTTAGGGTGATGAGCGAAAAGGTGAAGGGATTAATAAGTAGATATTGGTAGTTCCAGAATAGTCATAGGAATGTAAATTACAATATGAGAAATATAGTCAATAACATTATCATAAATATGTATGGTGTCAGATGGGTCCTAGATGTATCAGAGTGGTCACTTAATAAGTTATATAATCCTTAGTCACTGGGCTATACACCTGAAACTAATATAATATTGTATGTAAATTGTAATTGGAAAAGTAAACATTTATTTAGAGCAAATTATATCAATTCATTCATAAATAAATATGCAAGAACTATGATATGATCCAGAATTCCACTTCTAGATGTTTATCCAAAGGAACTATCGTCAGGACCTTGAAGTGATATCTGCAGCCCATGCCCACTGCAGCACTGTTCACAGTAGCCAAGATATGGAAACAACTCAGATGCTCATCAACTAAGGAATGGATACGGATAATTATATATATATATATGATATTAATCGTTCTTTAAAAATAAGGAAATTCTGCTATTTGTGACAACATGGATTGACATGAAGAATGTTGACATTAAATGATCATCAGAAATACTTGGTCTGTATTTATATTTCATAAAATTTATTAATAAAATATATATTTACATATTCAGGTTGTTCCAAACATACCTAAAAGTTTTCTAGGAAGTGAATGGAATATCAGTTTTCAAATTTATCAGTTGAGGGATCCAGACTAGGTGATCTCTTTCTGGTCTAGTTGTCTGTGGATCTATTTTTTGCTAAATTATATGACTCAAGATTCTTTGGCATGGGCTTTATATGGGTAAGATAGTGTGAAGGCATTGTTCTCATATGGATAAGGTTTCCCTTTGTCTAGAACACAGGTGGCAAACACAAGGGCCTGCAGGCTGGATCCAGCCTTCCACTTTGTTTTATGCCGCCTGACACCTTGTTTCTACCCAGCAGCAGCGCCAAGCTCTCACTTAACTGTTAGGGAGTAGTTACATTTATACAGTCCTAAAATTACATCTGTCCCTCTGAAAGCAACCATGAGGCTGATGTGGCCTCTGGTGAAAATGAGTTTGACACCCCTGGTCTAGAAAGATGAGGACAGCCACAGATGGGACATGCAGAAGAGAAGGAGAAAGAATGAAGACTCTGCCAAGGAGATGATAAGACCTACCGTTAAAAAGAAAGATAGAAAAGAAAAATAGTTCCACCACCATCTTGCATTCCTATAAACTGGCAGTGACCATAACTCAGAGCAATTTTGGGCCATGAAGCTGCCAACCAGAGCTGGGACCCTCTCAGAATTTTATTCCCTCAATGTTGCCCCCAAAGTGAAAGCCACAACTGCCCCTGCCCCTGCAGGAGTGCCTCCACATCCCCAGGACCTTGAGTTTACCGTATTACCAAATGGTTTAGTGATCGCTTCTCTGGAAAACTATGCCCCTGCATCAAGAATTGGTTTGCTCATTAAAGGAGGCAGTAGATGCAAGGATTCTAACAATGTAGGAAGCTGTCATTTGCTTCGTCTTGCATCTAGTCGGGCTGTAAAATGAGTATCATCTTTCAATATAACTCATGGATTGTAGCGGTTGGTGGTAAATTGACTTCAACAAGGGAAAACATGGCCTACACTGTAGAATACCCAAGGGATAATGTCAATACACTAATGGAGTTGCTGTTCAATGTCAGCACAGCACCTGAATTTCATCATTGGGAGGTAGCTGCCCTTCAGTATCCACTAAGGATTGACAAAGCTAAGGCTTTCCAGAATCCACAGGCCCATATCATTGAGAATTTTCATGCTACAACTTACTGAAATGCCTTTTTTTGTCCAGACTATGGGACTGGAAAGATGACACCAGATGAGTTACACCACTGTGTTCAGAACCATTTTACAAATGCAGGAATGGCTTTGATTGGACTTGGTATGAGTCATCCTTTTCTGAAGCAAGTTGCTGAATGGCTTCTGAACATAAGGGGTGGGCTTAGTTTACCTGGTGCAAAATCCGGGATTTCTACTATCTCTTAGGTTGTAGCCTCTTGAGATGTTATCACGGCTGCCTACAACCAATTAAAAACAGTTACTCAAGGAAACCTTTCCAATGCAGATGTCCAAGGTGCCAAGAACAAGCTGAGAGCGGGGTACTTAATTGTCAGTGGAATCTTCTAAGTGTTTCCTGGATGAAGTCAAGTCTCGGGCCCTCATTGCTGGTTCATACATGCCACCATCCACAGTCCTTCAGCAGATTGACTCCGTAGCTGACGGTGATGTCGTAAATGTTGCAAAGAACTTTGTTTCCAGCAAGCAGTCGATGGCAGCCAGTGGAAATTTGGGGCACACACCTTTTGTTGAAGAGCTGTAATACTGAGACAGGCTGCAAGGAAGAGCTGGATGTTTTCTCAACCCAGAGCAGCCAAGGCACAAAAGTCACAAGTCTAATAATATGTTACATTTATCTTTTTCTTCAATGAGGCGAAATATCTTAGAGTATAAATGCAGGTAATTGTTCCCAGCCAACCTAATGTCAATAAGATATTCTAAGTGTTAAAAAATACTACTGAAGACAGGAGGACAGAGGAGCTGTCAACCTTGAACACCTGAGAGTTTGTAGAGAAGAAAGCAGTATGACCTCTCACGGTCATGTAATCAAGAGCTGTTTCTGCAAAACACAGTTTTCTTGTGGGTTTAAAGACTGAAAAAAAACATCTGAGTACTGTTCCTGATTCTAAAAAATGGATAAATGTATAGAAAGAGATAAAAGAATTTATTACTAATGTCAAAGACCAAAACTACAATAATTTCAGTTCAGGGGAAAGACACTAATCTAAAACATGCTGAAACCATTCTCTTACACTATGAAAAAGCAGAGAGGAAAAATAGCAAGGAGCAACTTACTGATGTCTCAGGTAAATTCCTTAAGGTTGGGAAGAGCCAAGNGTTTTCTTGTGGGTTTAAAGACTGAAAAAAAAAACATCTGAGTACTGTTCCTGATTCTAAAAAATGGATAAATGTATAGAAAGAGATAAAAGAATTTATTACTAATGTCAGAGACCAAAACTACAATAATTTCAGTTCAGGGGAAAGACACTAATCTAAAACATGCTGAAACCATTCTCTTACACTATGAAAAAGCAGAGAGGAAAAATAGCAAGGAGCAACTTACTGATGTCTCAGGTAAATTCCTTAAGGTTGGGAAGAGCCAAGATGTGCGGTTTCCCTTTACTGGAGAATTAAAGTTAAATAGAGAAATAAGGAGGGAAATATCTCCATAGCTGCAGAGAAGCACTTCGTGGACTAAGAGAGCCATGCAGGATGCAGCTGGACGGTAGCAACCCGCTGGATACCACAGCTGTAGTGACCAGGTTAGCTTGTCACCTCTCACCAGCAGATGCCCATTTCTTCCCCAGGCTGTGGTCCACTATTCTGGGGACTCAGTGACATTCTGTTTCTGCTTCTACTTATTGTACTGCTATAGTTCACTAACTACCCCTACCTTTGTGTCCCATATTCAGCCTTACTGAGACCTAGGCTTTAGATTGGTTCATCCAGTCACTACTGAGATGGTACATGAGGACATATCTGGCATCCTTTTTGGCTAGCAGCAGGCCTTTGGATCGGGAGCTGACTGCTGATTAAAACAGCTCTGGCCAGGATCTCATAATGGTGTGTTGCAGAATTCCAATCTGTCATGTAGAACTTTTGGCTTCATCGGACATGAGTTCTGGACATGGCAGATATTCGATGGATTATAACATCTCAGCTGAGTTAAGGTCAAGTCTGCAATCTAACTCTGTAACAATTAATGCCTGTTAGCTATCTACATCATGAGACTAGATCCAAATCAACATAATCTGCATGGAAAAGTGAGAGAACAAAGCCTCCAGCAATAAATAACTATAATTAATAGAAAGAAGTTTACTAAGTAAAATATTTTATTTTTATTTATACATACATTCAAATCTTTAAGTACTTTTTAATATTCAATGAGGAGCTAAATTTTCAAAGTTTGCATCTCATTTTGTCAATCATCTAGGACTCATCAGTAATTCAGAAGTTTTTAATTGATTGATGTTAGAATACTGAGCAAATGAATATTTAAATAGCATCATTTGAGAAGCAAAAGGCAAAGGGAGATAAAGGAAAAGATACTAAGCAAAAGTTAATGTAGAGTGAGCCCTGCTGAGAGCAAAAGAATGCACATTTTAAAACATGTTTGAAAGTCTTACATCTCACACTTTTATGGTTGTTTGCAATGATGAGAGGGGCAACTGTTACTAATTTTTGTGAATCGGGTAAATTCACAAAGAGAAAGCAGTGTAACATGAGACTGACCTTTTAAAGTAAGAAGCTAAGCAATCCTGGTGTGTGGACCAGCAGCACCAAGCAGGATGTGTAATCAGTGTCTTTACTGAATAGATAGGAAGGAGATGATGCATTATTGAAAGATGTCTTTTTATAGGTCTGACTTGAAATGGCAGGATTTGGAGTACAATGGCAGATCAAATATCTTTAGGACCATTTCCTACAGTCCTGGTATTTTTAGATGTTTTGCGCTTACTTCTTCCTTAGGTCCTCCTGGCCTGCCTTTCAGTGTCCTGGAAGTGACTGGGTATGTCTGCTTTTCTCTCTTTAACCCCACCTTTCTCCTTCTCACTCACATCCTTTATAATTTATATATCCTGCTTCTTCGTGAGTTTTCCAATCCCAGACGAAGAGCTATTTATGGTTGCCGAATGGTCACAGTGGTTCAATAAACAGAGAACTTATCTGAGTTAGTAATTATCATCTTGTTTGGGTGTTCATACAAATCAAAGAATGCTGTAGAACTTGATTTTATATGAAATTGAACGTGTTAGGGGCTCTATTTTGAAATTGCACAGAGAGAGGAATATAAGCTAAGTCACCCTCAACGTGAACCAGCTCGTGTTCCGGAAGCCTATACCTACAGTTGGCATCTATTTTATCTCTGACACATCTCCAGCAGTTGCCTAAATAGGTCCTGAATTGTTAGAAAATTGGGATAACAATTTTAAACAATTTGGTCAAGGATAACTCTGTTATGTTCTTTATTGTCTACTTCACTATGACTTCAAGGCCTTGCTCAAAAACATATCCAGGTGTTTATTATCTGAAATTAATCAGGGACATACATTATAATTAGGCATTGTACACACCCATGTACACAAGACTCCTTCCTACAAGAGCTATTCTTGCAAGCGGTTGTTATTTAAAAATCACATAAACAAGACTTCAAGAAAGGCAAAGCCAGAAAATAAGTGTTTGCTGAATATCCAGTATATAAATTTATTTATTTGTTTAGTTAGTGAGTTAGTTAGTTAGCTCTCTCTCTTTCTCTCTCTCTTCCTTTCTTTCTTTTTGCCTTCATAGGAAATTTAGCATTTACCTAATGAAAAGACACAAACATCTACATGTAGTAAGAATCAACCATTATGTTTTGCATTTGTAACATTTGGTCGGGAAAGACACAGTGATGAGGTCACACAAATGTTCCCCCTCTGTATAATTTTTTTAGCAGCTCTCAAAGAATTAAGCAGTTTGAAGAAAATTCAGAAGCTACTCATTCTCATTTATGGGCTACATTTCTAAAAGAATCCAGGCACTACCACAGGAATGCCAATTTGATCTGTAGAGGAACTAAGTCCTTAGTTGGGCACAGTATGAGCATTATCAAGCATTTCTTAATCCCCTGGTTGAAATAACAAACAAGGAGAACACCAATGCTACAACCTTTGTCTGCTAAACCTGGTGGGAGGAAATTGGCTGGGATGACCCATCTTTCCACCTCCCAAAAGGCACCCCCACCCCATCTCTCATAGATGAGGGAGAGAGAAGTCACAAAACAAATAACACAAAGGAGAGTTGTCTGGAAAATACTTGGTGCTTCTGTTGGAATTTCAGAGTTGCTCTTCCTCTTCAACATCGCACACTGCAGCTGGAAAATTTCAGTACGCTAAAGAATCACTTAGGGCCCTGGCTGGTGTAATTCAGTGGCTTGAGCACCGGCCTGCAAACCAAAGGGTTGCTGGTTCGATTCCCAGTCAGAGCACATACCTGGGTTGGGTTGCAGGCCAGGTCCTCAGTAGGGTATGTGTAAGAGGCAACCACACATTGAGTTTCTCTCCCTCTCTTTCTCCTTCCCTGCCCCTCTCTCTTAAAATAAATAAATAAAACCTTTAAAAAAAGAAGAATTACTTAGTGAGCCCCTTTAAAAATTATCCCTAGAGATTCTGATTCTAATTTGAAAGATTTGGTGAGGCCCCAAGGTCTGTGGTTTTAATTATCTGTAATTCTGGAATGGTGTGAATAATAGCTTCTGCTGGTTGGTAAATGTGGAACATCTTGTTCTTTTTTACCTGTGTTTTCATTGTGGAGATCACACAAGCACCCTTGTTTCCTTTTGCTACTTTGCAAATTGCATATTTTTATTTCTGTAATTCAATGGGGATGAAGGAATGAAAGATGGCTTGTCTTTATTTTTGTAAATACACTTTGTTTTGTGAGAAAAGAAAGACTCTTCAAAGTGACCTACACTGTCAATTGTCTAGATAGCTATTCCTAACCTCGAAAGCACTATTTGGGAATTCTTGGAAGGGTCCAGTTAATATATCTGAGCTTTGAGGAGTAAGTTGTCCAAATATGTGCTGTTGTCTAAACAGTAGTAAAATAGTTGTAATGTCAGAGAAGAATGTTCAGCAAAATCAATATTACTAGACATTTAAAAATTTTTCTACTCTCTGCCTATTCATTTTTCAATTATATATTTGAGAAAATGCAAAACAAATATTAAACTCAGTGTATGTATTCCCAAAATACTAATTTTAAAATATAAGGTTAAAATATGTTTTAAATATAAATAATTGCTTTTGAACATGTAAGTTTAAAAGAGCTAAGGGTAGTCTTCTCCAGTTTCCTAAAAATAAGTTGCCATTGAATAAAAACCATATATGGAATACTTATCCCCTAAAAGATATTTTTTCCTCTTTGGCTTTAAATTACTAAAACTATTTTGCATTCTTAGCTACAGCATTCATTACTATGAATAGATTTAAATTTTTTCTTGCACATATTTGAACTGAGTTTTCTCAAACATTTATGTAGTATTATGAAGAATTGCTACTTCTGATGCTAATATTTTACATGTAAATACAGATGAGTTTCTAAAGAGAAAAAAAACTAAGTTAAATTTAATATTTTTCCCATTTTTTTAACTGCATGGAGAAAAGATACATACTACCTTTTATCTGAATATTTCCATTGCTATGAAACATTCATTCTGACCTCAGACCTTATTTTGTGTGTGTTAAAATAATATGAAACCTACAGTGAGCTTTTATTTTTGTTGACAACAAATAAACTCTGCGCTAAAGTGAGAATCTTGGGGTTTTGTACACACCCTACTTCCTACCTGGCATTACATTTGCTCATGCAAGCAGAGTTGAAGTCTCCCAGGTTTTATGGACATATGGCGTTAAATGGTTTCATAGAATTGACCATTTTAAAAGGGTCATCAACAAATTTTACCTCCTCAAGAACAATAGTTTTTTTCGTATAAGAAAATAGAGGCAGCTTATTTATGAACAGATATCGGATTTTGTGTGGGTGAGTGTGAAGCATCTAGAGGTAAGAAAAAAAACAGGGACAGATTTTTCTTTTACATAGGGATGAAAGATATCCTATATTTTTCTAAAACATTCATAAACTTCTTTTAGAAGGCAGTAAGATCTTGTTCATTATGTGTCCCTATTGAAGCAAAGAGCCAACTTTGAGAATGCATTTAAGAGAATGGTCAAGTCTTGCTTTCATATCTCCTAGGAGCTGGTCTGATTCTAGTTCCATCAGGGACTGTGGACCAGACCAGAGAAGATCTTCAGGGACAGAAGAACTTGCTTAGAAGCAATCCTGGAGGTTCCACTAATTTTCAGGTCTACTCTCCTTCCACCTGTTCAACTACTCATCCATTCAGTTGTCTGGATAGAGGTCAGATATGAAGGCTCTCACTTCTTAAAAGCAGAAGTCAATGTAAATTGACCTTGTGGTGGCATAGGCTAGGGTAAAGATAATCTATTATTTATGCAATGAAATAACTAGGGATAGATCAGTGTCAGGTATCGCTGTGCTCATGGAATCTGTCATCCAGAATCTCTTCCTCTCCCTCCATCTCTTTGTGCCTTTCTGGTGGCTTTATTTTCAATAACTGAATAATCAAATAGAACTGACAACCTAAAAAGGGCATGAAGTTCTCAATAATTGAAATTGGAGACTGTTATCCCTCCCACGAAACATAGAGGCAAAACTGGCCTGGGTTGTAGTCTTGCACATTCTCGGTTCCCGCTCACACTTGAGATAGAAAAGCCTGTTATTGAAAGAAGCTAGGAATAAGATGAACTAAAGCGTGAGGCTTGGAAGACTGGACAACTGAGGTCAGACCTCCGGGTCCTAGGGATTGAGGCCAAGAGTCAGAGGCCAGCAGTGCTTGGAGCTGAGCTGGAAAGAACTAAAACAGGAGGGAGGCACACTTGGGGCTGGACCTAGGTACAGGAATGCCCTAGTTCTTTTTTTTTTTTAAGATTTTATTTATTTATTTATTTATTTATTTATTTATAGAGGGGAAGGAGAGAGGGAGAGAAACATCAATGTATGGTTGCCTTTTGTGCATCCCCTGCTGGTAGTTAGCCTGCAAGGAACCGGTTTGCAACCCAGGCATGTGCCCTGACTGGGAATCGAACCGCGATCCTCTGGTCCGCAGGCCCACGCTCAATCCACTGAGCTACACCAGCCAGGGCTCCTAGTTCTTATATCTATTGTTTGCTTACTTTGGTTGTGGGGAGTTGGCAAAGAGGTTACTAGAGACGGACATCACATACTTTACAATTTCACACTAGTCTGGGCTACTCAGACTGAATTTTACATATTTTACCTCATTTAATAAAAACCTAATGTTAAAAATAAAGAGACCGAAGCTTTTTAAGAGACTAAGGAAGTTGCCCAAGATTACTTGCCCCAGGCAGGACTAGCATCTCTCCAGTAGAGGGATTTTCCTGGAGTTCATTCATTGAACATCTGGTATATTCAACATGCCCAGCATTCTTCAAGGTTCTACAATAGAAGCTGGAAGAAGTAAGCCCCACCAATCCAATGCCTCATGATACCTGTCTAACAGAGGCATGTTGCTTAGGGAGTGATACCATCCTGGTGTGAGTACTTCATGAGGACTTAAAGGCTCTCTCAGAGAGAAGGCTGCTTAGGACAAATACGTCTGCTTTCCTCCATGCTTAAATTCCTCCTAAATTCTTCACAGTGTAACACTGAGGGTTCTATGCTAGATGAACTGCTACCTTTTAGTATCCACTTACTAGAGAACTATAGCCTATGTTAATAGGCCTGTTAAAACAGACCCAAGGGAAGGATTTAATCCGATATCCTCACTTTATAGGTTAGAAAACTAAAGGCTAGAGATGACGGATGGATTATTAGAGGTCACACATGGGTTAGTAGCAAGGCTAAGAATTATAATTCCAAATCCTGTCTTCTTTCCATACTAACCCCAACCATTTAAGTTTCGTGTTTGAATCTCCAAGTAGAAGTCCCTTACTGTTAATCAAAGTAGTCAAGCTTGTGTGACTAGGTTAGGTCTAACATTTTAGCTTAGAATAGTTTTCATTCCTTTTTGTCTTCCTCCTCCCTCCCTGTTTCTTCTTAGTTTCCGCTGTCTCAGAAACGCCTTGGTTCTTGGATACAGACAACAAGACCCTGTCTCCATCTCTCAGCATTTAGTATATTGTGCAATGAGTGTGTGATTTTCTTCTGGTGTGCTTTTATATTTTGAACTCTGGTTTGTCAGGTGTACATTTGTTGTAAATGCCCAGATTGAAAATGGAAGCAAAATGCTATCAAAGTAAAATATTATTGCAGTAAATATCCACAGGAAAGAGTACAAATGCCCATTCCCACTTTCATTTCCTTTCCTTCTCATTTACTGGGTAAGTACTTAGCCTTCTAAAATCTTTCCATGTGAATCAGTATGTAAAATATTTGCTGCATGTGTCCAAACTGAAAGTTAATGAATTACAAAAAAATTCTTATTTTGTGAAATAGCATTTTCTATCTCTCTATGCATGAAGTAAACAGTGACTTTGAGTGTAATGATGGTCTTTACAAAGGAGAGATTACGTTACTTCTGTGAGACTTCCAAATCCCCCATCACATCCAGCAAATCTCCTTTTGGACTAAATAAGGCAGAACATATTATGCCTTTTTCATCTATTGTCTAACACTTAAATAAACTTTATTGCCTTGTACTTCCTATTCCCTTAAAAAAAGTAAAAGTTCTCTTGGTAAAGAAAGATTGTATGATTTGTTTCAAACACAATGCCAAATCTTTTAGTAAGAAGGGAAGACTCTATGATTGCAATTTTTTTCTCATTAAAAACAGTCTGTTCCTAGAAATTGTGGAATGCTGGCAAGATTCTTCAATAATGAATAAAGAAGTCTCATATGACTAGTATAGAAAAAAAAGAAATTCACTTATTCTGGAGTTAAAAATAAACCTGAGAACAGTTTTGTTTGAAAAAAATAAATCCCTGAAGGTCTACAGGGCTGACTTAAAATGGTGCCTGCTGGGTGCAAGCCTATTCTTCTTGGGTTTAGGACCTTTTTTTGCATTCATGAGCAGTTGGTTACCCCTAAGTCGGTTGGCTCGTCGCAGGCCCCTTTATCCTTTCCCGCATGAAGTCTGGCTGTGTGGGTGTCTGGTTCACTCTGGGGTTGATTGACTACAGCTGGCCTTGGAAGCAAATGTCCCTTCATATAACATGAAGGATTGCAAATTCCGATACCCCAGGATTCCCTTACAGCTGAAACAGCAGCCAGGAAAGAGTTAGTTTATGCTTTTGAGGGTAAGAATACCACTTGCGGTTATGTCTGTCTGGAATCTTTTTCTGTGTTTTCTAGAGACATTTAACTTTAAACACTGGAAGTAATACAAATATATACTGTGGTTACATGGTACTATACTTCCTTCAGAAGGAGCTTGGAGTTTTACACATTTTTATTTTTTATTTTACTTTGGTTTTAGAAATAAAGTAACATAAATAAACATGTACATAATTTATAGAGATGGGAAGACGGAGCCAGTAAATAATTGTCCTATTATAATCTAACCAAGATTGGGAGTTGAGTGAATTCCACTGATCTGTGCATTGTTCTTGAACTTCTGTCCTCCTTTTGCTAGATCACTGCCTTTTCACTGAACGCTTTAATATCTGATTACAGCCATGGAAGGATTGGGGCTTTGGAACTAGCTGATTATGTTTCAGTCCTAACCCAGTGATGTCTTAGTTGCGTGACGTAGAGCTCCCTACTCAAAGCCTTAGTTTGTTCATTATTTTTTAAATGATAATTCCTACTCCTCTGGTTTATTGGGGGCATTAAATGAATAATATAAAAACAGTTAGTGCTCTGCGATGCCACTTACATGAGGCACCGAGAGGAGTCGAACTCACAGGGACAGAAAATAGAACGGCGGCTTTCAGGGGCTGAGAGGAATGAGAATGGGGAGCTACTGCCTAATGGGTACAGAGCTCGAATTTTGCGAGATGAAAAGAGTTCTCCGTATGGATGGCGGGGTTTGTTGCACAACAGTGAGAATGTACTTAATTCCACTGAACTGCACACTTAAAAATGGTTAAGAGGGTAAATTTCACGTTATATGTATTTTCCACAACTAAAAATAAAAGCACTTCATTGTACATTGCCAGGCAACGTTTGTGAACCTGCCACTTCTGCCTTCTTTCATCATCTTTCTTTTTGCTGTGGACGGATGACTGACAGTCACTGGAGATCTGATCAGGGCATATCTGGAACTGGGACTACTTGGGTAAATACACATAAGAGGTGAGGTTAGATCTACTGCTCAGAAGTACAGAATCACAGATTGTCAGGGATGACATGAGTTCAAAGGGTATCTAAGTCTCACATTTCCATGTTAAACATAAGAAAACTGAGATTTAGAGAAACAGGTTTTGTCCTAAAATGACACAGCAAATCAGTAGCAGAGCTGGAACCCAAACTCAAGATTACGAACTCCTGGTTTTCATTCCCCCAAATCTTGGATTTTCATGCATCTCTGGGCATCATTTGGGCCACTCTGTGACCCCAAATCAAACTAAAGGTTTTCTATACCCTGATTAGATAACTTCAGAGAGTAGGATAGAAAAGACTCCCTTCACAGACAGTTTTACATAGCTGTATTGAGGCAAATGAGTTATAGTAATTGTACAGATTTAAATTGCACTATTTGAGGACATGCAGAATATTCAACTCTTTATACAGTTAAACCCATCAACCTTTTCTTGGTGATTTGTTCTTCCACTTTGAAGTTGAAAAAGTCTTTCTCTACCAGAGTTTATTAAACATTTATTTTATCTTCTAAAAAATAAATCATACGATTTGATAAGCCTTGGCATATGTGTGTGCGTATATGAAACCATCACCACTATCAAGATAACGACACATCCCTCACCTGCCAAAGTTTCCTTGTTCCCATTTTTAATGTCACTCTAAATCCTACCTCATTACAGCCTCAGGCAGCCACTGATCTGTGTCCTGCCACTGTAAATTAGTTGGCATTTTATAGCATGAATGGAATCATACACACTCCATTTTTGTCTCCTTCTTTTAGCCAGCATAATTATTGTGAGATTCATCTCTGCTATTGCATATTTCAATAGTTCATTCCTTTTTATTCCTGAGGAGTAGTCTGCTGTTTGGATATGATAGAATCTGTTTATCCATTTAGCTGTTGACATATATTTGGATTGTTTTCAGTTTGGGGCTATTAGAAATGAAGCTGATATGAACATTCATGCAGTCTTTGTATGGACTTGTGATTTCAGTATTGACCATGAGTTTCTGGTGTATTGACATCTGGGTGATCCTGGAGAGGCTGCCCATCCTCTCACGTGCACCTTTTGTATGCAAATGAGCCAATTCAGAGCCCATCCCCTCCCCCCTACACCTTCCCCTCCACACCACCACCCACCCCCACCCACCCCCAACCACCTCTTTTATGAGCTCCCACCCTCTGGATCACTGTTCATCTAACCTTATCAACCCAAGGCCAAGTATTAGCCAACTAGGAGCTGCACCTACACCCTGGAGCCTGCTAGTCACTCAAATCCTAATTCTGCTTAGCCTGTTTACCCTAACTTGTCCATTTCTTCATACAAAAAAAAAAAACCAGGAAAGTCTCTTGCCCACATTTTTCTATCACTTCCTCTGCCTCTTGACCAATGCTTCATGGCATGCCAGAACTCCTGTTTCTAGGGAACAGTGAGGAAAACTTCCTTCCTGGCACTCATGTCTGCATCTGTATGTTTAAGTGCAGCTAAATAAAAATAACCCAGGTACCTTTAAAATACTTTCATTGCTCTTGAGTAAATCCTAGTTGTAGAATGGCTGGATAACATGCTAGATATATGGTTAAGTTTTGAAGAAACTACCAAACTGTTTCCAAAGTGCACCAATTTACATTCACAAGAGCAGGCATGAGAGTTTCAGTAGCTCCACTTTCTCACAAACACTTTGGTAAGATCAGTGTTTTTAATTTTAGCCATTCTAAGAGCTATGTAATACTTCGTGGTTTTAATTGCTTACTCTTAGTAAAAATTAATGTTGAATATTTTTGTGTGGTAATTTGCTATCCTTATATCTTCTTTAGAGATGTAGCTGATCAAATTAATGTTCACTTTTTTATTGGGATGTTTGTTTTCTTATAGTTCAGTTTTGAGGGATCTCTTTAGATACAAATTCTTTATCAGCTATATGGTTTATAAAGATTTTTCTCTAGTCTCTGGCTTGTCTTCTTTTTCAAAAAATCCTAACCTGGGGATATGTTTATTGATTTGAGAGAGAGAAAGAGAGAAACATCAGTGTGAAAGAGGAACATGAATCTGTTGCCTCAGCTAGGTGCCCTGACTGAAGATTGAACTCAAAACCCAGATATATGCCCTGACTCGATGTGGAACCCACAGCCTTTTGGTATATGGGACCATGCTCCAAGCAAGTAAGCAACCCAGCCAGGGTTGGCTTGTCTTTTTGTTCTCCTAACAGTATCTTTTGACGAACAGAAATACAAATGTTGATGAAGTCCATTTTGTCAATTGGTTCTTTTATGGATCTCATTTATGGTGTCAGATCTAAGAAATCTGCCAGACTGAAGGTCACAAAGATATTTCTTCTCTGTTTTCTTCTATCAGCTTTGTGGTTTTAGGTTTTGATACAGGGTGCAGCCAAGGGGGGGGCCCAGAAAAGATTTGGAATGGTGTCCAGAACTCAAAGTGTACAGGAATATTGGAGGAAATATTAAGATATCCTCACCCCCCCCCCACAAGGTGTCAGTTGGGGGAAGGGACAAATGGAGCAGGGCCATTGAGAGCTGTTTTGCATAGCAACAGTTTTGCAGCTAACCTCTGGAATGGTCATTTAACATATCTATAACCTTTAACTGGTTTCATAGATATGTTAAATAGCTGTGGCCAAGTTTTTGGGCCAGGGAGAAGTGAGTAGCTACCCAGGCTGGAATTGGGAGCTTCTTCTCTGAGAGAGTGCCTGCGAGAGAGGCATGTGGCTTTAGCAGAGTGAGGACCCCCTCTTGGCCAGATGAGGGGGAGAGCCACGCTGTTTTGGAAAGATGTAGACCCCTGTAGCCATTAGGAGGGAGAGCCATGCAGTTTCAGCAGAGTGCAGACCCCCTCTTGGCCAGGTGAAAGGGAAAACCACACAGCTTGGCCAGAATGGAGATCCCTGCAGCCAGGTGAAGAGGAAAGACGCGCTTTTGGTGGAGTGCGGCTTTGGTAGAAGAGGCCCACGCGGCTTTGGCGTGCTCCCTTTGGCTGAGTGGCCTGGAAAGCAGGAGAGACTTTGACTGGAACTTGGTACAAAGAACTCTTGCCAGTGAAAGGTGCCACATGACTTTGGATTAATTGGAGATCCTGCCTGGACAGGCAGGCGACACAGCTCACGTGCCAGCGACCTGAAAAACGGACGCGTGCTCTTTTCCTGATTTACGGTACCCGGAGTTGGGACAGTGGGAGAAGGGAGCGGTGTGTGTGTGTGTGTGTGTGTAGGTGTATACCCTTAAAGACTTTAATATTTTAAGGAAGGCATTAGGCCTGAATAGCATTAAATAAACATTTTGTTTCCTTTTCACAAATCTCTGGCATTGAGAGATGTCTTTCCGATTGGCGGCGGACAGAAGAGCCCAATAGATATTAGTGTATCGTCCTTGGGAGGGGCCCCTGTTTTCTGTAGCAGTTTTTGGCATCCCTCGGTGGGCCAAGTATTGCCCCCCCCTCGGACCCTTTGTTCGGTAACAGTGTCACATGTAGGTCTATGATATATATGTATGGTAGTACTTTTTTTAAAATCTGGTGCAAAATGCCAGTTGAAGTTTGTTTGCTGTTTTTTTTCATGTGGATATCCATTTTTTTCAGCACCATTTGTTAAAAAGACTATTCTTTGTCATAGAACTGCCTTTGTGCCTTTTTAAAAAATCAGTTGACCATATATGCGTAAGTCTATTTCTGGATTCCATATTCTGTTCCATTGATCTATTTGTCCATCTTTCTGTTAATTCCACACTCTCTTGATTGCTATAGCTTTATAATAGGTACAGAAATCAGACAGTATTAGACTTACAATTTTGTTCTTCTTGTTCAACGTTGTATTGGCCATTCCAGGCCTTCTCCATTTGATATGCATTTACAATCATTTTGTCAATGTCTACAAAACAAAAATGAAAAACCTTCTGAGATGTAAATTAGAATACACCAATTTGGGAAAACTGACATCTTAACAATATTAGATTTTCTAACCCACAAACATGGTATATATCTCTTATTCACATAGTTTTTCTTTAACTTTTTCTAAGCAGTGTTTTATAGTGTTCAGTGTACATGTGTTGCACATACTTGTGAAATTTATCCCTGAGTATTTCAGTTTTTTGATGCTAGGTGAATGGTGTGATTTTCTTAATTTTAATTTCCAATCGGAAAAAGTCTTGTTAGGTCAAATTTGAATGCTCTATTTCAATAGAAAATGGTAAAACAATGGTTTCCCTGTTTTATTTTAGACACTATCTCTTTCAAATAATTTTTTACAATTGGATTTTCCTCTTGACCTTTCAAACTAAATGTGAAGAGCCTAACAATGAGGCTGAAAATGTAACCATATCATGCAAAGGAGCTAACTGTGTTGTCCTCTTTAATAAAACCAGATCATCAAACTGAGTATGTTAGAGACACAGATTTCTAGGGCTTGTAAGAATTTTGTCAAGAGTGTGTAATGGGGATGAATTACTTTTGCCATAATAACTTCAACTTTTGCACTTCCGACTTTACTATAACTAACTTTGAAATACTAGCCTGGTAGTCTCCAAAGTCCTTGAATTTAATAGCATTAATATAAGGCCCCCACAAGTCTATAAATTCTTATTTGAAAATCCAGCTATTCTATTTATAATTCCTGGGAGTGCTTAACTTTTAGTTCCTTACCAGTAAACTTTTCAAAAGGCAAACAATCTCACCTCTGACATCAAGTCCTTAAAAGGAGTGAATGAGCAGCTCTCTCTTTCTGAAGAAATAACTGTCTTCAGCGGGTGTCTCGTGGTCCAAGTCTGGCTAGATCTCTTCACCTTCTCTTCCATAAAACTCTTATTTTCTCAGAGCTCCAAGGAAACCCCATCAGCATAAAATGTTAAGAACAGAAAGCAAGTAAACACTCCTAAGAGTATTTGCATTTCAAAAGCCCATGACTCTAATGCAGAGACATTTATTGTAATGATGGATTTTAGGTATGTGGGAGGGAAGAACAGAGGATGGCAAGAAAGTTATTCAATATCCCCTCAGATCTTATTGTTGTACCTTTTGGGAGCTCTGATCTAACCTTCTCCTCTGACTATATGAAGGCTGAGCTCTAACTCCTGAAAGATATTACTAATGCACAAAGACTTTTTTTGTCCCTATATCCCCAACCATCTAACAGTAGACCATGTTTTTCTTCCCTCCCTGCCTCCGTCCATTTGTCACAGGAAAGTTGAGAGGGTAGCCCATGCTATGCATGCAGTTACACTAAAGAAAGTTCCCATCCAGGTTGAGTTGGTATTATCACCGTTATCATTTTCCAGCTCCTCTTTTACCATGCCAGCCTCTAAGTCACTGGCATTATTTGGTGACATTTTTTAAGCACCCACTGTTTAAAGTCTCAAATGTTCCTCAATTCAGGAGTTATTGTGGGGAACCAGGTAAGACCCCCACAGAGAAAATGGGAGCATAGACCCTAATGCTACTCTATTCATGCATGAGGAATATTAGTGAGAGGGAAATGAGTAAGAAATGATACTAACTAGAAGCATCACTTTAGTAAAGTTTTGTAAATCTAGTGAGCTCACACTGAACTCTGAAGGTGGAAAGAGACATAATTTATCAGAAAAACAAGGGTGGCTTGACTCAGGTTGCTTTAAGACATAAGGCATATCAGCATAAGTATACCCCATGCCCTAAATTGCAAATATTTTTGAAGTGTCCACATGCCTGGAACTAGTTAAGAAAATATGAAATTTGAGTTCTCTGAGAGCTTCAAAAATTCTTTCACAAAAACCAGGGCAGGGAAAGAGTAGCCCCTAGAAATTTCCAGTTCAAAAGTATGAAAATAGCAGCAAAAGATTTTGCATATTTAAAGGAAGTCTGCCTAAAGTTGTGCTTTGTATTCACTTTTTTCTTATACATCAGACTACTGACATGCCGTCATTCCAGGTTTCCCAGCAGAAGTTGCCGCGAGTTGTCCTTGAGGAGGTATTGTTCGAATTTGGCAGGGCCTCACTCTTACCTCTTTGTGCTGTTGGCAGAGACTGGGCTAAGGTAGGACCTTGAGCAGAGCCAGTGTCTATCTGTCATTCTCTGGAGTGAGAAGGGGCAAGATTTATCACTGTGTTATACAGCCTATCATGTTGTACTAAGGGTGGTTTAGAAGAATCAAAGCCTTATGCCTGTATCAGTTATCTATAGCTGCATGAAAGACTGCCTTACAAAATATTAGGCTAAATAATAATTATTATCTCACCGTTTTTCTGTACTGAATCTGGGAGCAGTTTGGGGGCAGTTCAGACTCGTATTTCTTGTGAGGTTGCAGTCAAGCTGTCAGCTGGGACTATAGAAGCAGCTGGAGGATCTGCTTCTAATCTCATTCATGGGCTTGTCGGCAAGACTCAGTTTCTTGCTAGCTGTGGGTTGAGCATCTCAGCTCCTCACCATTTAGGCCTTTCCATAAGCTGCCTCACACTATGACAAGGGAATAGTAAAGAGACCCCATTAATACTATTTATACTGCTATTTAAACATCTCTTGAGGACTTCTGGCCAAGAGAAGGTGTAGGTGTAGGTGTATGGAGGTGTAGGTAGACACACTGTGCCTCTTTGCACAACCAAAATAAGGACAACAACAATTTAGAAACAAAATAACACCCAGAACTGAAAGAAAATTGAACTGTATGGAAGTCAGACAACCAAGGAGATAAAATAGACACATTCATATAGACTGGTAAGCGGGGTGGAGTCGGGCAGCCGGATGGAGAGGGGTCGCGGCACAAATAGTGGTGGCACCTCTCCTTGTTTTTGAGCATCCTCACACTATGGCAGCTGATTTTCCCTACAGTAAGTGATCCAACAAAGAGAGACCAAGATGGCAGCCAGTCTTTTATAACCTAATCATAGAAATCATACCATCGCTTCTGCTATAGTCAGTTGGTCCTACAGAACAGGGGTGTCAAACTCATTTTCACCGGGGGCCATATCAGCCTCATGGTTGCCTCCAAAGGGCTGAATATAGTTTCAACTCCTTAACAATTAAGAAACAGTTACATTTATATAGTCCTAAAATTATTTTGGTCCTTTGAAGGGCCAAAATAAAATGAGAGGGTTGCCATTAATGGTCTCAAAAATATCTTTCAGCTCTAAAATTCCATGTCACTAGAACATATGCCATTATGGGCATGAATGATATGGAAGCAATTTTGTTTAACCAAATGGACAATTCCAGTGAGATTTCTCTTATTTCAAAGTAATAAACCAAGTAGAGAAATGGTATCCTTAAGCTTTCTCGGAAACTGTTTCTTTTCCTGTCATTATCCATACTTAATTCTATTAGTAAGCCTCATAATAATGTATTTTTATTTTTATAATGCTTTAAGATGTAACACACATTTTAATATTCATGAGAATGCATTCATAAACCCCATTAAAAAGGTACTGTGGATGTGAAGCCTGGAAGTTCTGTTCTTCCCTTGCCTGGTGGGTGATGTTTCCAAGGGAGGCAGTGTGGCCAAAGCTGCAATTCTGCTAAGGATACTCCCTGGCATATGACCCAGATGAATTAGTGAAAATGCTCCATCATCGCTACAATTTCTAAGTCTAAGGAGACAGCTAGCATGTACAGGGTGGACCAGCAGCGGACCAACAGCGGAATGCACAGTGGAGCTCTTCATTTCCTATACTATCCTGGAACAAGAAGAGGACAGAGAGAAACATCTGGGGGCATTTAACCTTGAGATGAGAATGGGAAGACCACCCATTCACTTCTCTGAGATTCCCTGAGTATGCAGAACAGGCTCCCACTTGAGGGTCTGCCCGTTAGCCCTGCCTGGGAATCAGTTAGCCCAGTTCAATGACCTCCTTTACAGATAATCCTTTTTTAGCCACCAATCTTAAGTGGTGACCTTTCCCCTGCAATCATTCTACACTGCATTTTACTGTCTCAGAGCACTTAGCACTATCTAAAATCACCTTTCTAGCATGCCTGTGTAAAATGTTTCCTTGCAATAGAATGTAAGCTGTCTGAGAGAGATAACCCCTCTGTTCTCTTTGCTCTCATATCTCCAGTGCATACAACAGTTTCCCAGGTAGAGTGGACACTCAAGAAACATCTGCTAAATGAGCCCTGGCTGGTGTGGCTCAATAGATTGAGTACCAGCCTAAGAACCAAAGGGTTGCTGGTTCAATTCCCAGTCTAGGACACACACCTGGGTTGCGGGCCAGGTCCCCAGTAGGGGGTGCACGAGAGGCAACCACACATTGATGTTTCTCTTCCTGTCTTTCTCCCTCCCTTCCCCTCTCTAAAAATAAATAAAACCCAAAGTTCTGTGGCCAAAAAAAAAAGTCTGTCAAATGAATGAATAAATTGGTCAGTCTGTAGAAGCTTCTGGTTTGATGGAGGTAAGTTTCAAGAGATATTTATTTTTTTAAATATATTTTATTGATTATACTATTACAGTTGTCTCATTTCCCCCTTCATTCCCTTCCACCCTGCACACCCTCTCCCCCCCTCATCTCCCCTCTTTAGTTCATGTCCATGTGTCATAAGTTCTTTAGCTTCTACATTTCCCACACTATTCTTGCCCTCCCCCTGTCTGTTTTCTACCTACCATATATGCTACTTATTCTCTGTACCTTTTCCCCCTCTCTCCTCCTCCCACTCCCCTGTTGCTAACCCTCCATTTGATCTCCATTCTGTGGTTCTGTTCCTGTTTTACTTGTTTGCTTAGTTTGTTTCTGTTTTTATTTTAGGTGTGGTTGTTAGTAATTGTGAGTTTGCTGTCATTTTACTATATATGTTTTTCCTCTTCTTCTTAGATAAGTCCCTTTAACATTTCATAAAATAAGGGCTTGGTGATGATGAACTACTTGAACTTGACGTTATCTGAGAAGCACTTTATCTGCCCTTCCATTCTAAATGAAAACTTTGCTGGACAGAGTAATCTTGGATGTAGGTCTTTGGATTTCATGACTTGGAATACTTCTTCCCAGCCCCTTCTTGCCTGCAAGGTCTCTTTTGAGAAATCAGCTGACAGTCTGATGAGAACTCCTTTGTAGGTGACTGTCCCATTATCTCTTGCTGCTTCTAGGATTCTCTCCTTCATTTTTATTTGGGGTGATGTAATTATGATGTGCCTTGGTGTGTTCCTCCTTGGGTCCAACTTCTTTGGGTCTCTCTGAGCTTCCTGGACTTCCTGAAAGTCTATTTCCTTTGCCAGACTGGGGAAGTTCTCCTTTATTATTTGTTCAAATAAGTTTTCCACTTGTTGCTCTTCCTATTCCCCTTTTGATATCCCTGTAATTCAGATATTGGAACTTTTAAAGATGTTCTGGAGGTTCTTAAGCCTCTCCTCATTTTGGTTTTTTTTTTTTAATTCTTGTTTCTTCATTCTTTTCTGTTTGATTGTTTCTTTCTTCCACTCCATTGATTTGAGTCCCAGTTTTCTTCCCATCACTATGTTCCCTGTACATTTTCCTTCATTTCACTTAGCATACCCTTAATTTTTTATCTACTTTGTGACCAAATGCAACCAATTCTGTGAGCATCCTGATTGATTACCAGTGTTTTGAACTGTGCATCTGATAGGCTGGCTATCTCTTCATTGCTTAGTTGTATTTGATATGTAGCTTTGATTGGTTCTTTCTTTGGGCCATTTTTTTTGTTTGTTTTGTCATGTCTCTTACGTATGAGGGGCAGAGCCTTAGGTGTTCACCAAGGCAGGGCAACCCAGTCACTGGATTGTGACACTGTAGGTGGGGGTGGGGTCCGGGAGGGAACAATGGTGCCTGCTCCTCTCTCAGTCAGATCTCAGTCCTCTCCACCTCTTACCCCAAGCAAACTGGGCCCTTCTGGTGCTGATTCCCCTGTGGGTGGGCTTGTATACATTCTAGGACACTGTGGGTCTTGCCAATGAACTCTCCTGTGAGGCTGGGAGTCTTTCCCTGTGCCTCAACTCCCACAGGTGTTTTCAACTGGTGTTTTGAGGCTTTATATCCCCGTGCTGGGACCCTGGGTTACGCAGTCTGTCTCGCTCCCCAATTTCACCTGGTTTATCTGTGTGTGATTGTGGGACTGCCTGGTCAACTGCCTTGCATGCAGTGCCTCTCTTCACAATCACTGCCTTGCTGCGTCTGCCTGTTACCACCCGTGACCAGGGTCTGCCAGCCCCAGCCTGTGCGCCCAGGATCTGCCCAGTGCCATCTTGTGTGCCCAAGGTGCCTTTCGCGCCCAGTGCCACCACTTTTTGTGCCGCGACCCCTCTCCATCTGGCTGCCCAACTCCACCCACTTACCAATCTATATGAATGTGTCTATTTTATCTCCTTGGTTGTCTAACTTCTGTACAATTCAATTTTCTCTCAGTTCTGAGTGTTATTTTGTTTCTAAATTGTTGTTGTCCTTATTTTGGTTGTGCAAAGAGGCACAGTGTGTCTACCTACACCTCCATACACCTACACCTACACCTTCTCTTGGCCAGAAGTCCTCAAGAGATGTTTAGATAGCAGTATAAACAATATTAATGGGGTCTCCTTTCTATTCCCTTGTCATTGGCAACTAAGCACTGAATCTGAGAATACAGAGGCTTCAGGTATCCCACGGGACTTTGAGAGGAACAGGCCCTGCTACCAGAACCAACAGTGACCCAGGAAGTAGAGAAGAGAAGAGCACTGTTTCCTGAAGTAATTGGGACGACCCCATGAGTGGAATGTTTGTTCCTGCCCCCCCTGGGGGCAGGAAGGGTGCTCTCTCCTTCCTGAAGCCAAGGGAAGGTTGCCTTGAAGAGAAAAGTGCTTGCAAGAGGGGAAGACTGACATCTCTCTTGTGGGCTAGATGTCTGTTTAGGTTGCAAGGCAGCCAGTCAGCTCCTGTACCTTGTTTCCCAGAGGAAAGGAAGTAGAAGGATGGTGACAGAGCGAAGCCATGAAAAGAACTAGCTGTGAAGCCAATGGTGCTTATGGTGGGTGGGATGGCAAGGATGGGTGAGATTTTCACCTGGGCCAGGGGCAGGCTAGACCATAGTGGGAGTTGTCTGTTAGCAGGCAAGGACTCTCAAGTTCCTAAGAGGAAGCATCTATGAAAGGGAGGTAGGGTTGCTGCTGTCAGTGGGAGCTGACAGAGTAACACCTACTGGAGATATTAGAACAGTGGTGTGTGTGCATGAGTGTGCACATGTGTTACTTTAGATGTAACAAAAATGTGAAGCAAACAATGCTCAGTATGCTTTATTCTCAGAATTTTGTGGAATTCAAAAACCTCGTTATGGCATTTGTAAAGTCATTTGTTGATTAACAGCCAAAACTCCAGGCGTCTTTTTCTTTCCTGTGGTTCTATACCATCTACTCAAAACCTAGTCTGAGATAGAAGGCCTCTTGCCCGTCTCTGGCAGTCACAGGCTGGTTGTCCTGTCACTTCCCAGAGCCTGAGGCTTTTTCCATCTTTGCCCAATACTGACAACTGTGAAGAATCATTGGCTTTCATTAGGTGATTATAGCCACTGATGAATTCCTTTCCACACTGAGCCTACTCCCCTCCCTCATGCAAAACTAGTATTTTCTAGTCATCATTTATAGCAGTGATTTTTAAGGTGTGCTGCAAGAATATTAAAAACATGTAATACCTGACTATTTAGTCAGGAGCACTGACCTCTTTTCCCTTAAATTGTCAAATTAAAAAATGACAACAGCCAACCCAACAACAGCTGTCCAGTGTGAGTGAATCAAAATTAGACCTATTTTTTGGTCACATCATCAAAAATATAATATATATTTTGGTGGTGCCACAGAATTGTAGTAATCCATTTGCATGTGCCAAGAGATGAGAAAGGCTGACAATCGCTGCTTTAGAGCAAGTATGGGAATTAGGTTCTCTCTCCGTTGTGAGTTGCCCTCTCGGTGGAGGACGCTGGGGTACCAGGCTGGGAAGGCATCCGAGCAGGTTGTGGTGGGGGCTCAGCAGGAAGGAGGAATGTGACGGATGGCGAAGGAGTGGGAGCGGAGACACACTTACAAAGCCTCTATCTTCCCAGGTCTGGGCACTGTCTCCTCCCTTAAAGTCTGACCTTTGTTCATGGATGAAACGTTGAGATCCTAATTCTGGCAGATTCTTCACTCTCAGACTGCTACTGACATTGAACCCTTAGGGTGTCTAGGGGTCTGTGTTACGGGGACTAAAAATTATAAGATTTGAATTATTAGTAATAATAATAATAATAATGGTAGCCATCAATAATTGGATTTCAACTAGATGCTAGGTAATATGTAGATGTAGGTAAGGGTATATCATTTCCAATCCTTAAAGACTACTTATAAGGAGGGAATTATTTTTTCAGATGAGGAAACTGAGGCTTGATGAAAGTGTGTAAGTTGCCCAAAGGCACATGCAAGGAAGACGACAAGCTGGGACTCGATCCTGAGTTTGTCTGACTAGAGCATGGCCTCCTTCCAAAGAAAAGTTTTAAGCACATGCTGAAATACTGCAGGCCATTTCCTCTGTGCTATGGAGTCCTTTTTGGAGGGGTGAGGAGGGGGAGCATTCTCTCCCTATATGGAGTCCCTGCATCTTCTTTTTTAAGAAAAACCTGGCAGACTGAATAGCTGATAAGCAAAGAATGAGATTGTTCTCTGTATGATAAAGTGAGGCTGGAAGAAAAAGCAGACTCGCCCATATATCAGAGGATTTCCTGCTGTTCCCCCACAGCAGCCAAAGGGGCTGCCCCTGTTCAGTGCGTTCACTGAAGCCAGTCTCGGCTTTCCCAGGTCACCGTCTGACATTATCAGTGTTCATGTGTCAGCCTCAAAAGACACCCTGCATTCCACAGCACCGGCCTCTCAGTTCCCATAGACATTGTTTTGCTTCTTTCAAGCAGAGGAAAACCTCAGAGTGTAAAGAGGCCATTTGTCATCTGGACCATCATGGAGCTGCTCTGAAGCTCCATGTTCTGAAGGCGTGTCCAAGTCCACTGTGCCCAGATGTGCCTGCAAGGCACACAGTGCAGGGGCTGGACAGGCTCGTTCAGAGACATAATTCACGGATTCCCACCACCAGTGGGGCCTGGCAAACCCAGCAGGAGGGTCAGCTGCCCACATGAGCTCAGTTAACTCTTCAGAAGGTTGAGATAAAGCAACAGTTCCCAAACTCTTCCACACTTCAAATTTTTGCGCTATGTCCACTAGTATCTTCATTTATTGATCTTTAAATTGCCAAGGGCATTAAAACTCAAAACTCTGGGCAAGAGGGCCCTCAGTACATATGCATTACTCTCATCACACTTCACGTAAAATTTATAAGATAGTAATGTTTGCCCCATGCAGGCCCTTCCTGGCCATGTGCTACCATTCTGGGCTTTATTCTCTCTGCTCCCTTCTCTTCTAGAGACTTCCTTGGTGCTTTCCATATTTATTAAACATGCTGTACCTGCATGTTTGCTGTTTCTTTTACCTGGAAGCTTTTTCCTCTTAGTAGCCACACAGCTTATTTAGGAACCTAGAACATTAACGGTCTCTCATCAGAGACCCAGTCCCTAATCACCATGCCCCAGCTTCCAAGTAACACTGCCATCATTCTCCACCACTTACCCTGCTTTGTTTTTCTTCCCTGCATTTAGCAGTCTTATTTATTTATTTATTTGCATATAGCAGTCTTTGTTTACCAGCAAAAGGCTAGCTCCATGAGCATAGGGAATTTATTGTGTTCCCTATTGTATCCCAATGGCTGTAGTTATTCAGTAAATCCAAAAAGTCGTGATGAATGAATAAATAAATACAGATCAGAAAAAGGTGGTGGTATTTGATCAGCCAACAAGGCAGCCAGATTTCACTGACTGTTAACTTGTTCTGGGTTCACTGAGCTAAGGGTGGACATCCTGAATTGCCAGGGCTCTGCCAGGTGGGAGGGTGCTTCCCTGAGAGGGAATGAGTTTCTCCTTGTTTCAGTCACCAGCTTGTTTTGACGGCAGCCCATATGTGGCACTTCTGGCCCTGAGCAATTTATGGAAAATTAAGTACCCTACAGTTATAAAAAGTAAAAATCATTATAAAACTAATTTGGAAGATAACTTACTAATATTCAAAAGCTTTAAGGGATTTTTTTTCCCAGAAACAGGCTCTGTTTAATAACAATAGTTGGCTATATTATGCCAGTGCATTTCTCTGCCAGCCATGGAAAATGTACAGATTTTGTCCTTGTATAGAGACTATTGGGGCTGATTATTTATGCATATTTATCCTTTATAGGAAACCCAAGTTAAATGATATTTTCCATTGCCAGTCTGTTTCTATCCTAAATACAGCAACATCAAGAAGATTTTATTTCATGTTCAATATCTATGCAGGATTTGCTGCTCTTTGCCTGGTAGCAAGCTGAAACTTCAGAACAGGGAAATAGAGTTACTACTGAAAGCAGGAGAGGAAGGTGGGAGTCTCTGAGAGACTGGCCTTTGTGGTAGATGAATGAGCCTTTTTCAGGTATCTCTGGTCTTTGGCGTTTAGAGGAAATAGCAGCACTCTCCTATCTATCCCCAAGTCCATTGTGTGAACTTTGCCTCCTTTGGGGACTCCATTATTCTCCTGGCTGTGGAATGGAGAGCCAGCAGGGTTTGCAGGAATGCACTGTCTGGAGCCATTCCCGGGGGAGGCTCTTCTTTGGCCGTCTTCCTCGTAGGACAGTCTGGGGAGGAGCACTCGGTCAATAAGTCCAAGTTCATGACAGAGAAGGACAAAGGCAGCAGTGAATGGATCTAATGATCAAAAGACCCTCAATACTTTAGACTATTTGTTCATACCTCTACCACCTCCAATGTCCAGGTAACAGAAGATTCAATTTGGCACCATTCATTTCTATCCTGAATTGACTGGAGCTGTGTAATATGAAAAATGCCCTGTAAGCCTGAAGAAAAGTCTTCGTTGATTGAAAGTTAGTATGGTGCATAGCTGCAAGATAACCTCCCAGGAACTGCATTGTGAGTAAAGAGGCTTCATGTCCTGTGGGTGCTCCAATTCTAATATCCTCTCGAAGAAGATTCCAGATGGAACCTGACTTGTTCAGGGTAATATTCTGCTCAATAAGGATTCACAGAAAAGCAGAAGTTCCAATGTAATTTTTAAGCACTTTTTAAGCCTTACCAACCCATGAGGTATAGTTAAAAGCTAAGATTGACAGAATTCATCTGCAAAGAACAAACAAGGTGTAAAGCACTACATTCATTCAATGACTTCTCTTTATTCAGTCAGAACTACCCTTGGCCACATTGGGAACTGCTCAAATGTGAATCCTGACAGTGGAAAGTTTTGTCACTGGCATCGTCACCATCATTTATAAAACGAAAATATACATCTTGACAAGAAAAATACACAATAAACACTTTCATTAAAAAGATCTCCTGAACAGAGAATAATATAGCATAGCTGGAAGGGACTTCAGTAGACTAGAGGTTTAAAACACATGAAATGTGTTTTAAATAAATAATCTTATAAACATATTAATGAAAAGTTTTTAAACTATGTAAAATAAAATATTGTTTCCCTTTAATAATAATGAAAATCAGCATCACAATCCGAAGTACAGCAAATAGCTAGGAGATACTGAAACCTTCCTATAAGGCAAAACCTATGAAGAGCAGTTTACGTGCATTGTTTTAATTTAATCCTCATGACATCCTCTTAAGTTTGGTGCTATTATCCCCATTTTACCGAAGAGGAAACTGAAGCTTAGAGAGGAAATGACTTGACAAAGGTCACATAGTTGGTATACGATGGAACCAGAATTTAAACCCTAAACTGTTGGCTACAGGATAGAAGCCAACAGTTCATACAAGATAGTATATGAAAAAAACTGAATTCAGTTGAAATTTTGGATTTCAACTGAGATAGAAACCATTTGAATAGGAGACAAGAGTTTGCTGTAACTTGCTCTGAAATTGTGAAAAAGTATTCAAGGAAAACCTGTCAAATAATGTCATTCCTAGAGGAGCCAATTTCTTACCACCACCATGCCAAGAAGGTATTTTCTTCATGTCCAAATTCAGAGGCAGGATAAGTAGACTGCTCCAGGATTCTGAAAGAAGACAGACAGCTCAGTTAAAACTTCAAGGACAGTCTGTATGGTTTTTAAGAGCCCAAATCCTGGAACTGAATTCTCTGGGTTCAGGATCAATGACCTTGGGAAAACTAATAAGCCTCTTTGTGCCTCTGTTTTCTTACCTGTAGAACTGAGGCAATAACAGCACCCATTTCATCAAGCTGTTGTGAAAACTAAATGAGTCAGCAGTGGTCCAGTGGTTAGAGCATACTTGTCACATAGTAAGTACTTTATAAGCTTTGGCTATGACTGGTCTCTGCATAGGAACCCCTTGTTTAAGACTCAACAGTAGACTAAAGAGATCGGTGCTCTTCACAATTCCCTGTCTGTCCGCAAGTTCAAACTCAGGCTCTCCATGCTTCTATATCTAAAGGTGCTTAATGTGCATTTATTCACTTCTATTTTCTCCCTTTGACATGATTCTTTAGTCTTGTTCTCACATTTCTGGCTCATTCTTAAATGAGCTATGGACTTTTCCTTTGTTCTGCACCAAAAGAGTTAGTTTCAATGGAGATAATTCACAGAAATATTGTATAACAACTCAAATGTTACCATATCTTACTGTGTATAATGCACACTTTTTGCCCAATTTTTTAGGGAAAATAAGGATGAACATTACACATGAGTAGTACTAATTCCAAACTATATAAATGATTTTAATTCTTTAATTTATACTTATGCATTAATAGTGTAACTGTAGAAAGCAATAACCATATCCATGTGCAAAACAATACCCTGGAATACAATAGTCAGTTTTGTTTCTATATATAAATAAATAAATCATTGAATTTAAAAATTGAAATGGAAGATCTTTTTCCTGAAAGTTCAGGCCAAAAGCATGGGTGTGCATTATACATGGCAAAACACAGTATATAATTTATAAAGTATCAGCCCAATAAATCTAGTACCTATTTGACACCATAATTATTACAATATTATTGGCTATTCTGTACTTTACATCCCCATGTTTATTCTGTAACTGCCAATTTGTACATTTTATTATTTTTTGTGTGTGTGTGTGTTGACTGTTGTCATTTTTTTTAAATATATTTTAATGATTATACTATTACAGTTGTTCTATTCCCACCCTTCATTCCCCTCCACCCGCACACTCCCTCCCCCACTATTCTCCCCCCTTAGTTTATAACCACATGTCTCAAGTTCTTTAGGTTCTATATTTCCCCCACTATTCTCGCCCTCCCCCCTATCTATTTTCTACCTACCATCTATGCTATTTTCTGTGCCTTCTCCCCCCTTCTCCTCCTCCCACTCCCCTGTTGCTAACCCTCCATGTGTTCTTCATTTCTATGGTTCCACTCCTGATCTAGCTGTCCTCTTGGTTTGCTTTTGTTTTAGGTGTGGTTGTTAATAACTGTGTGTTTGCTGTCCTTTCACTGTTCATATTTTTCATCTTCTTTTTCTTATATAAGTCCCTTTAGCATTTCATATAATAAGGGCTTGGTGATGATGAACTCCTTGAACTTGACCTTATCTGAGGAGCACTTTATCTGTCCTTCCATTCTAAATGAAAGCTTTGCTGGATACAGCAATCTTGGCTGTAGGTCTTTGGATTTCATGACTTGGAATCCTTCTTTCCAGCCCCTTCTTGCCTGGAAGGTCTCTTTTGAGAAATCTGCTGACAGTCTGATGGGTACTCCTTTGTAGGTGACTGTCTCCTTATCTCTTGCTGCTTCTAGGATTCTCTTCTTCATTTTAATCTCAGCTAACGTAATGATGATGTGCCTTGGTGTGTTCCTCCTTGGGTCCAACTTCTTTGGCACTCTCTGAGCTTCCTGGATTTCCTGGAAGTCTATTTCCTTTGCCAGACTGGGGAAGTTCTCTTTTATTATTTGTTCAAATAAGTTTTCCACTCGTGGCTGTTTCTTTTCCCCTTCTGGTACCCCTATAATCCAGAAGTTGGAACGTTTAAAGATGTCCTGGAGGTTCCTAAGCCTCTCCTCATTTTTTTGAATTCTCATTTCTTCATTCCTTTCTGGTTGGATGTTTTGTTCTTCCTTCTGGTCCATTCCATTGATTTGAGTCCCAGTTTCCTTTCCATCGCTATTGGTTTCCTGTGCATTTCACTTCATTTCAATTAGTTTAGCCTTCATATGTTCCTCTATTTTGTGACTATAATCAACCAGTTCTGTGAGCATCCTGATAAACAGTGTCTTAAATTGTGCTTCTGAGTGACTCGGTCGCTTAGAGTTATTGGCTCTGGGACTTCGAGTTCTTCTTGTGCCATCCTTTGGGCTATTTGTGCCTGTTATGTAGCAGGATCGGAGCCCTAGGTGTTCACCAGAGCAGGGCACCTCAGTCACTGGGTTGTGACGCTGTATGTGGGGGCGGGGCCAAAGAGGAGCAATGGCATCCCGTCTGCCGCCTCCTTCCACAGCTGCCACTGTCACCGGGACCCGCAGGTTTTGTCCCACCGCACTAGAGTGTGCCACCGCTGTCAGCCCTCCACTGGGTTCGCCCCTTGGGGCCTGGGTGGTCCGTCTCACTGTGCGCGAATGTGCGACCTCGGTCAGTCTGCCCCACACCCTGACTGGGTCCGGGCTGCCTGTGCGCCTATGTCTGGGGATCTTTTCTGCCAGACCCTGCTCTGCTGCTGGCTCCACCCCTCTTACAGTCCAGGTTGAAGGATTAGTTGTTGTCTGACTTCTGTATAATTCAATTTTCTGTTCTTTGGCTGTGTCTTTGTTCTCCAAACCTTTGCTGTATTCAAACTTGTTTGTGGGAGAAGGCATAGTGTTTCCACCTATGCCTCCATCTTGGCGTAAGTCCCCCAATTTGTACATTTTAATCTCCTCACCTTTTTCACCTATCTCCCTAACCACCCTCCCATCTGGCAACCATCAAAGTGTTCTCTGTATCTATGAGTCTGTTTCTGTTTTGCTTGTCCATTTATTTTGTTTTTTAGATTCCACGTATAAGTGAAATCATATGGCATTTGTCTTTCTCTGGCTTATTTCACTCAGCACAATACCCTCCAATCCATCATGTTGTTGAAGATGGCAAGATTTTATTCTTTTTTATGGCTCAGTCATATTCCATTGTCTACACACACTGCCTCTTTATCCATTCCACTGTTGATTGAAACTTAGATTGCTTCCATATCTTGGCTATAGTAAATGATGCTGCAATGAACATATGGATGATATAAGTATATTTGTTGCCATTTTATTATTCATATTTTAATTTATTTTTCCTTAAAGAAGACTCTTTAACATTTCTGTAATACTGGTTTGGTGGTGAGGAACACCTTTAGCTTTTTCTTGTCTGGGAAGCACTTTATCTATAATTCCATTCTAAATGATAGCTTTGCTGAACAGAGTAATCTAGGTTGCAGGTCCTTGCTTTTCATCACTTTGAATATTTCTTTTCAGTCCCTTCTTGTTTGCAAAGTTTCTGTTGAGAAATTACCTGACAATTATGGGAGTTGCCTGGTAGGCAACTAATTGTTTTTTTTTTTCTTGCTGCTCTTAAGAGTCTCTCCTTGTCTTTAACTTTGGCATCTTTATGAGAATGTGTCTTGATGTGGGTTTTTTTGGATTCAACTTGTTTGGAACTCTTTGTGCTTCTTAGATTTATATGTCTATTTCCTTCACCAGGTTAGGGAAGTTTGCAGTCATTAATTTTTCAAATAGGTTTTCAATTTCTTGCTCTCTCTCTTCTCCTTCTGGCACCCCCATGATTCAAATGTTGGTGTGCTTGATGTTGTTCCAGAAGCTCCTTATAGTATCCTCATTTGTTTTTATTATTATTATTATTTTTTTTTTGCTGTTCTGATTGGGTGTTTTCTGCTTTCTTATCTTCCAAAATGCTGACTTGTTCCTCCACTTCATCTACTCTATTGTTGATTCCCTATAACATATTCTTCATTTCCATTAGTGTAGTTTTTATTTCTAACTGGTTCTTTTTTTATGTTTTCTATCTCCATTTTTATCTTTTCTATCTGTTTGTTGAAATTCTCACTGAGATCATTGAGCATCCTTATAACCTGTGTGTTGAACTCTGCATCTGGTAGATTGCTTGTCTCCATTTTGTTTACTTCTTTTTCTAGAGTTTTGTTCTGTTCTTTCATTTGGGACATGTCTCTTTGTTTCCTCATTTTGGCTGCCTTCCTGTGTTTGTTTCTATGTATTAGGTAGAGCTGCTATATCTCCTAGTCTTGACAGAGTGGCCTTAGGTTGCAAATATCCTATAGAACCCAGTGGAGAAGCCTCCCTGTTCATCTAAGTGGATGCTCCTTGTGCACCCTGCCGCAGGTGCACTGTGGGCACCCTCCTATTGTAGTAGAGCCTTGTTTTTTTTCCAGTGTGAGGGGTTTACCCCCAGGCTACTTGGCTACAAGGACTGGCAGTGACCACAGTAGAGTATCTGCTATGAAGGGATAGACCCCACTGAGCAGGACTCACTTAAGTAGAACTCTGGTGCCCTCTGAGCCTGCCCTCTGTGTGCCAATCATGGGACTGATTGGATTGTGCTCCACCATGGTATGAAGCTTCCCACCAGGTGCACTAGCTCTGGGGGCCTTGCAGAAAGTACGGGCAAAAGGTAGCTGCTGCTTGTGCCTTGTCCAGGGCCACCTAGCATGAGCTACAGAGCAATCTGAAGATGGCTGCTACTTGTGCTGGGCTTGGAAATTCCCTGGAGTAGCCAAGCTCAGAACCAAAACTTGCTGCAGCTAGTGCTGAGCACAGAGCCATTTAGCAAAAGGTACAGGTTACTCAGAAGCCAGATACTGCTTGTATGTGGTTTGTGAAACTTAAGAGATTTTAGAAAAGTTTGCAGCATGAGCCCAAACAGACTGTTGTATGGAAAAGCTACTGGAATTGTCTTGGGTAGACCCACAAGTTGGGTGGTGTGGGGTCTCAGGGAAATACCAGAGCCAGGGAACAGTGTTAGCCAGGTTAATGGAGTATCAGATATGGCGCCCATCTGCCAGCAATTCTGTCTGGGAGGAAACTTCCCCCTAGTTTGGAAGCTTCAGCCCTAGTCCTGAAGCCCAACAATTCAGTTTGTCTGCATACATCCCTGGCACCTTCTGAGCTGCTGCCCCAGTGCTTGAGCTCAGAGCAAGGGAGTCCTAGTAAGTCATACATGGGCCCTTTTTTCTGATCCTCACCTGAGGATATGTTTATTGGTTTTAAAGAGAGAGAAACATTGATGTGAGAGAGAAACATCAATTGGTTGCCTCCTGTATGTATCATATGCACCTCTTCCAGGGATCCAACCTGCAACCTAGGTATGTGACCCTGCAACCTTTTAGTGTAGGGTTTGGGACAATACTCCAACTCACTGAGCCACCTGGCCAGTGCCATGCCCAGATCCTTCAAAAGAAGTGCCTGGGTCTTTGGCTGCCCTCTGTCTCATTCAGCCACAATCTCTACTGGTTTTCACAACCAGAAGTTTGGGGGACTTCTTTTCCTGGCACTGGAGCTATGGACTGGTGTGGGTCTGGGACTTCTCAAGGGGCACCCCTGTAGCTGAGATATCCCTCCTGATTTTTAACTGCCACGTGTGGGTGTGGCACCAGCCCAGTCTGTGTCTCCACTTCTACTAGTTTCACGTGGCTTCTTCTTTATACCTTTAGTTACAGGAATTCTACTAGATTTCAGGCAGTTTCAAATGCCAGTTGTTCTGTATCTTAGTTGTAATTTTGATGTGGTTGTTGGAGGTTTTGAGTACTGCGTTTATCCATGCTATCAGCTTGGCTAGAAGGCCTCCATTTCCTTCTTAAGGAAACCACATTCTCCTAAGAAGAGGAGGTTCCTGCCCTTGGCCCACAAGGAAATAATTTACATGAGAACATACTGTTTCCACATTGTACATCTGGGGTACCAGCTCTGCTGAAATATTAAGGTTATATAATCAGACCACTGAATATCACAGTCTGAAATCTCTGCATTCAGGCACTACTTTAGTACATTTTTGTCTTTTTTCTGCCTACATTTCACTGATTAAAATGCCCATTGTCTGCTCTCTAGGTTAAATTCAAGTCTCTAATCTAAGAATCTGTAAACTTCTTATACTTTTAATTGATTATTTTTAATTTTTAATATATTCTATTGATTATACCATTACAGTTGTTCTATTCCTCCCCCTTCATTCTCCTCCACCCTGCACATCCCCTTCCCCACCATTCTCCCCCCTTAGTTTATGACCACATGTCTCAAATTCTTTAGATTCTATATTTCCCCTACTATTCTTGCCCTCCCCCTATCTATTTTGTACCTACTATCTATGCTATTTTCCGTACCTTCTCCCCAATTCTCCTCCTCCCACTCCCCTGTTGCTAACCCTCCATGTGTTCTTCATTTCTATGGTTCCACTCCTGATCTAGCTGTCCTCTTGGTTTGCTTTTGTTTTAGGTGTGGTTGTTAATAACTGTGAGTTTGCTGTCCTCTCACTGTTCATATTTTTCATCTTCTTTTTCTTATATAAGGCCCTTTAGCATTTCATATAATAAGGGCTTGGTGATGATGAACTCCTTGAACTTGACCTTATCTGAGGAGCACTTTATCTGTCCTTCCATTCTAAATGAAAGCTCTGCTGGATAGAGCAGTCTTGGCTGTAGGTCTTTGGATTTCATGACTTGGAATATTTCTTTCCAGCCCCTTCTTGCCTGTAAGGTCTCTTTTGAGAAATCTGCTGACAGTCTGATGGGAACTCCTTTGTAGGTGACTGTCCCCTTATCTCTTGCTGCTTCTAGGATTCTCTCCTTCATTTTGATCTCAGCTAATGTAATTATGATGTGCCTTGGTGTGTTCCTTCTTGGGTCCAACTTCTTTGGGACTCTCTGAGCTTCCTGGATTTCCTGGAAGTCTATTTCCTTTGCCAGACTGGGGAAGTTCTCTTTTATTATTTGTTGAAATAAGTTTTCCACTCGTGGCTGTTTCTTTTCCCCTTCTGGTACCCCTATAATTCAAACGTTGGAACATTTAAAGATGTCCTGGAGGTTCCTAAGCCTCTCCTCATTTTTTTGAATTCTTGTTACTTCACATTTGTCTGTTTGGTCATTTCTTCCTTCCTTCTGGTCCACTCCATTGATTTGAGTCCCAGTTTCCTTTCCATCGCTATTGGTTTCCTGTGCATTTCCCTTCATTTCAATTAGCTTAGCCTTCATATGTTCCTCTAATTTGTGACTAAAATCAACCACTTCTCTGAGCAGCCTGATCACCAGTATTTTGAACTGTGCATCTGAGAGGTTTGCTATTTCTTGGTCACTTAGAGTTATCGGCTCTGGGGCTTTGAGTTCTTCTTGATCCATATTTTGGACTGTTCGTGCCTGTTATGTATGAAGAGTGGAGCCCTAGGTGTTCACCAGGGCGGGGCAACTCAGTGGCTGGGTTGTGATGCTGTATGTGGGGGCGGGGTCCAAGAGGGGCAATGGTGGCCCCCTCTGCTCCTTCCCACCGCTGGGGCCTGCGCGGTCTGCCTCACTGCATGCAAATGTGTGACTGTGGTCAGCCTGCCGCCTTACGCCCTCACTGGGTCCGCCCAATGCTACCCGGCTGCCTGGGCACCTGGGGTCGGGGGATCTTTCCTGCCCGACCCTGCTGAGCTGCTGGCTCGGCCCCTCTTACCAGTCTGGTGGTGGTTGTCAGACTTTCGTATAGTTCAATTTTCTGCTCTTTGGCTGCATCTTTGTTTACTAAACCTTTGTTGTATCCACACTTGGCTGTGGGAGAAGGCACAGTGTTTCCACCTACACCTCCATCTTGGTGGAAGTCCTAATATACTTTCCACTCAATAGTCTTAGAGAAGACCACTTCTCAGGGTGTGCCCTTAGTTGATTAATTTTAAAGCTTAGGTTACAATTTCAGGGAATTTTTAAAACATTTTATTTATTTATTTTTAGAGAGATAAAGGGTGGGAGAAAGAGAGGGAGAGAAACATCAATGTGTAGTTGCCTCTCACACACCCCCTACTAAGGACCTGGCCTTCAACCCAGGCATGAGGCTTAGGGACTCAGAATCAAACCAGCGACCCTTTGGTTTACAGGCTGGTACTCAATTCACTGAGTCACACCAGCCAGGGCAGGGAATCTTGTTTAAAAGTACAAACAAATATGTACCCATTTATAAGCACACATACATAAATGGGAGGAGTAATTTAGGGACAGAATATTGATGATATGATATGGTACCATTTTAAAAAGTCACTATAAACTTCTTTGGAGGGAAACTTATTAGCAGGGTGTCTAAGAGTTTACATAGGAGCAGAAAGCAGTGGAAGTAGAAGTCATCATTATTTGGGATATACCTTTAAGGTAGAATGAAAATAGCTTATTGTGTAAATTGGATCTGGGATATTGGGTGGGAGTGATTTTTGTGGAATATTATTCAACCATAAACAGAAGGAAATCCTACCATTTGTACCAATATAGATGGACCTTCAAGACATTATGCTAAGTGAAATAAATCAGACACAGAAAGGCAAGTACTGTATGAGCTCACTTATTTGTGGAATATAAAAATCTGAACTCATATGAACAGAGAGGCGATGGGGCAATGGGAGAAATGGGGAGATGTTGGTCAAAGGATAAAAACCTTCAGTTCTAAGATGAATAAATTCTTGTGGATCTAATGTACAACTTAGTGAGTGGAGTTGGCAACACTATGTTGTGTACCTGTGAGTTGTGAAGAGAGATCTTAAATGTTCTCACAACAACTGCAAAAAAAGAAGAAGCAGCTAACTTGTGGGGTGATGAATGTGTTAACTAAACTTATTATGGTAATAATGTCACAATATATACATATATACAATTGTCACATTAATACTTTAAACTTACACAGTGGTATATGTCAATTGTATCTCAATAAAGTTTGAAAAGTGTTTTTAAAAATGTAATTTTGGGCCTGGACAGTCTTATAAATGGGGGGGTGCTAGGGACTAAGGTGCGGTCATTAGAGGAAGATCAGGTTGGGAAAAGGTAAGGCTGGGAGTGGTAAATTGCAAGTTTTGTTTGGAGCATGTTCAGTTTGAGAAGCCCATTGCATACCCAAGTGGAAATGTCAAAGGGACAAATGTACAAGTCTGAGACTCAAAGGAGAGGTAGAGGATTAAGCAAAGGAGACTGAAAAAGGGCTACCAGCGAGGAGGACGAGGAGGAGGAGCAGGAGGGGTGGTGTTCCAGAAACCATGTGCAGAAAGTGTTTCAGAAGGAAGGAGGTGATCAATTCTCTCAAAAGCTCTGAAAGCCCAAGTAAGACCAGGACTGAGAGGTGACCGCTGGCCTTCTCAAGGTGAGGTTGGTCATGCTGACCTCAGTGAGAGGGTTTTTAGGGGACAGGGGACAGAGATGAAAGCTGGAGGAAGACTGTAAAGGGACCTATGGAGGGTCTCGTTTGAGGGTCTGAGTGTGAATCAGAATTAGGAATACATGCAGTCTTAGTGTCTTTCTGGACTTCTAATCATCTTTAATAGAGTTATAGTTTTTGACATCTTGTAGAGGAGATACTTTTGTGTTCATTAGAGCACACAAAATATATAAGTTTTTAAAATGTCAGGAGTGAACACTATTGCTGAAGTTTTGGAAGTGGAGAGTTAGATGAGTGATGAGTATTCTATTACCTCAAGTCACTATATGCTTAACCATTGGCATATCAGGTGGTGGAGACAGACTTTAAAAGGGTACTCTCCCACTTGTGCCCCGTCCCTCCTCCATGTCCCCATCCCTGCCTGGTTAGGGCCTGGAGGCTCCCCTTACACCAGAAGGAACTGAATTTTACACTCCTCACAGGTACTAGGGGTGGAGGTAGCAGCTGCCCAGTTACATGGGACTAGAGGATGAAAGGAAAGGCATATTTAAGGTGAATGGTGGAAGTAAGGTTAGAAACTGAAGAGTGAAATCAAAAGGAGATCCAGAAGCCAGGGGGGAAGTGGGTGAGAAAAGAAAGGAAATGGTGTAAAAAGATTCCTGAGATGGGAAGCAAGTGTACAAAGAAGGGTTTTTATGAGCTCAAGACAGCTGGGCCTGTTTAAAGGGACCCCAAGAAGATGGTCACCTATAATACAGTAGTCCCCCAATTCCGAGGGGGTACATTCCAAGATTCCCAGTAGATTCCTGAAACTGCAGATATTACCGAACCCTAAGTATACTGTTTTCTTCCTATTCATTCACAAATCTTTTCACTTAACAAAAAGCCTTTACAGCTTCACTTTGGCATATCCAAATTGACAGCATCATTACTCTTGTGCTTTGGAGTCATTCTTCTGGAAATAAAGGTTCCTTGAACACAAACGTTTTGATACCAGACAGTTGATTTTATCACCGAGATGAATACTGAGTGACTACGGGCAGGAAGTACCTACAGGGGTGGACGAAGGAATGATTGACATCCCTGGAGTAATGGAGGGGGGCAGCCGAAGATTTCATCACTCTACTCAGAATAGTATGCAATTTAAAACTTATGAATTGCTTATTTCTGGAATTTTCTATTTAATATTTTTGGAGTGTGGTTGACCATAGGTAACAAACTGTAGAAAGCCAAACTGTGGATAAGGGGAAACTATTATCATAGTCTTGGGAGATCAGACTCACACATGCCTTATAGAATCATCTCATAGGATGGGATTTGTGCTATTTGGAACTATTATGAGTGTATTAAGTGCCCAGAAAGGATATGTTGAAGACATAACCAGATCCATGCCTGTGAATGTGACCCTATTTGGAAATAGGGTCTTTGTAGGTTAACATGTGGTCATACTGGAATACAGTGGACCCTATTCCACTATGACTGGTACCCTTATAAATAAAAGTACAATTTAGACACAGACAAACACAGGGAAGATGGCCATGGGAAGATGAGGCAGAGATTGGCGTTAATGTGCCACGTGCCAGGACAGGCATGGTATGACCAGAAGTTGGAGGAGGCAAGAAAGAATCCTCACTGAGAAAGTATGGAGGGAGTCTGGCCCTGGCAACAACCTGATTCAGACTTCCAGCTTCCAAAACTGTGAAAAACTAAATTTACCTTTTAAGCCACCCAGTTTGTGGCACTTTGTAGCGACAGCCCTAGAAAACCAGTACAGGAACTACAGACATTGTGGTATGTGTAAATCTGTATAAAAAAGGCATTTGACTACTTTGACAAATGTCTAAAGGATGACTTTAAAAATTTTTCAACTCACAAAAAAATTGCACAAAACCCAAATCAATGCCTATATTTATTTTTTCCCAAGTAGTTAGGCAGATTTAAGGTGGTGGCGAAGGCTAGCTTCACTTGATTTCTAGTGAATGGTGTTGATGAGTCAGAACCATTTACATTGCTCAGAAAACGATCTGTAAAAAGCAAAGTCTGAGTGTTGTGTTTACTGAAGTGATGCCATATGTTGGTTGATTAACAAGTTGTCAGAATATTAGAAGTTCTCGGATGATTGCAAAAAGGAGCATCTGTTTGCTGAAGCTTTTATCTGATGTGTGTACAGATATCGTCAGGTTTGGCACTTTTCCCAAATATCAGATATAAATTCCCGCAGTATTTAGCCTTCAGAGAGTAACACTGAAGTACTGGTGGGGTTTAAGATGTTTATTCTCAGGAAAGCGAATGAAGTGAAGCCAAAGAGAGGCGATACACACATAAGAGTGCTATGTGTCAATCAGTCTCTTTTTACCATTATACCTATATAACCTACTACAACTAATGTTTACTTAAATGTCACTTGCATGGTAATTTAAGGGAAAAAAGATTGGATCTCCTTGGAAGCTATCACTTTACCTAGGCTTTATTATCACTTTAATATACCACTTTGATTTATTTATCAGTTTACTTATTAAAAATACCTTGTACTTACAAAGTGACTTAGGGATTACATATGCTTTAATATTGGATTCTCACAAGCTATAAAGGTGGCAAGAAATTGTATACCCATTTTACAGGTGAAGAATCTGCCATTGAGTAGAAATAAACCCATCTGGTTTGGAAGTGGTAGAACCAGACCCAGAGATGGGCCTTTGAGCTCCATCTCTGCATTGGCTGCAAATTCTATACATAAAGTTTCAGGAACTGGCTGTGGGTGCTGTGACAGGTGCTACTCAGGATGACATTCTGGAATTTCCCTTTGTACCTTTCCATAACCCCCTATGATTCAGTCAGCTACCACCTGTTGGATGGTGCCATTCTAACTGCAGCAAACAGATTCTGTTGGGAAGAAAAAGCTTTCCTCTACTCTCTTAGGTTTAGTGTATGGGGGAAGGGGGGCTGTGAATTTAGCTGACAAAGAAAAGCAGAATAACAGCAGAAAAAGAGTGCAAATTTTACTAATAGTTTATGTGCATGAAAGTTCTCAGGAAAAAAGTAAAACTCAAAGAAGTACTTAGACTCGGGGGCGTATATCCCATTTAACAAAGGCTTTCCTTTGTTTGGGCTTCAGAGGACAAATAAATTGTGGGAAAATAAATAGGAAATACGTAGATGAGGGAAACTAATGAAAGATAAGGGTTATTTTAGCAATGTGAATGTATGCAGACTTATTTGGGTGCTGGCTGTCTCTAGGGGTAGAGTTGCTCTCCTGTTCCTGGTACACTGGGGACACCTTCACAAAGAGGAAAATGTGTGCGTGCCCTGCTCTTAGGTAGAAAGGAGGAAACCAGACTGTTCTCCTGTGTCCGCCATTTCTTAATTGTTTGCAGTTCAAAATGATGCTTATGCCAAAGTGGCATATTCTGAAGGGGCATCTCCTCCTCATCCCCCTCAATTCCTTTCCACCACTGATCAAAGCCAACATGAAATAAGTAAGGTGGGGAAAAGGCCCTCTTCTTATATCAGCTGAGTTCAAAGTTAGACTTATATTTCAGTTGTTCCATTTCCTTTGAAATTGCTCAGCACTCATGGTCTTAGAACCAAGTGCTTCTGTGACATGACGTGCATGACGCCTTTTTCTTTAACCTTGACTTTTTAGTCCTATATTTTTATAACACACATGAAGGCTACATTATGGAGAAGTAAGTCCTTTAGCGCTTCAGGAAAATGGGGCATCTTATGAAAAAGAAAGTGTTTTCATTTTCACAAAGTTTAACCTTTTATTTAAACTGTAAGTCAGGTGTAACTTTGAGGAGTTTGTTCCTGTCATATCTTTGTATACTGTAGGGGAAGAAAACAAACTTACTCTACCCTCTTGCATTCAGTGACAGGGGCTTGTGAATGAAACTGACAGAGGATTAGCAAAAGGAAAGCTTTATTTCACATGCATACAATGAACCTCACATAGTAAAACTGAAAACTCCTAAAAGTGCTTAGGCCTGGAAGCTTATATACTATTTTAGTACAAGGTGATAAATTGTGGAGAGGTGACAAAATAAAAGAAAAGAGGAGTGGGCTTCTAGAGGGGATTAATTGTGGAAAGGTAAATATATGGGAGAGGAAAATAAGGATTTCACAAAGTTTGTAATACAGACTCAAGTCAGTGCCATATCCAGTGATAAGAGTCATCTCCCCTTCCTGGTTAAGAGAGGGGTGGGGGACACCCTCACCGACAAACATTTATGCCCCGCTATTAGGCAGAAAGGGGGAGGGCAGAGAGCTCCTCCTACCTCTGCTGTTGCTTAATTGCCTTCAGCTCAAACAATCCTTATGCCCAAGTGGCATGTTTTGAGGAGGCATATTCTGGTTTCCTTCATTAATGTCAAGGATCTCTACAGTCAGGACCTTCCCTATATTTCCAATCATCTCCGCAACCACTAAATTTCTGAGCCTTCTTTTCAGCAATGTGCTTTTGTGCTATACCTCCCTTCCACTGAATTCGTGCTCTTGCTTGCAATCTGCCTACAATACCATTTCCCCTACTCTTCTTTCCAGCATGACCTATCCTTCAGCACAAGTGCACACTCAGTTTCTTGTTTTAATGTCTCCTCACGCTGCCAGCCTCAGCAAGTGGCTTCTTCTTCTAACTTCTGTGGGCTCTCCTTATTGAGGAGTTAATTAGACAATCTATCATTTAGCCCTTCAGATTTTCAATGGTGATTTGAATACATAAATCTTCTATTGTTATTTAACTTCTCACATTTTGCTCTTTTTTTGTCTCTTTAACCTCAGTCCTGCTTGTCTCACTTGATCTGTGTAACCTGGAGTATTGCCTTCCAAAGTGTGAGCCAAGGACAATCTGCATGAAAATCCCCCAGAGTTCTTGTCGACAAGGTAGATTCCTGAGACTGATCATGGTTCTGGTAAACTGCCTTCCCTGGCGACTCTTCTGCAGAGTGAAGTTCATGAATCATTGACTTAGCAAATGTCATTCAGTAATTTATTCATTCAACAACTCTCTGAACACCACTTAGGTGCTAGGTGCCAGGGATACTGCAGTGGTTGAGGGAGACATGGTTCCTGTTATCCTGAAATTTCTAATCTGGTTTTTGGAAATGACAATGAACACAGATGTAATAGTATGATGTAGCTTATACAGGAAAAATATAAAGAGCTGTGGGAACATTTAAGACGGGGACCTCACCTGACAGGGACAGGTGTGAGGAAATACTTCCCTGACAATGGGGAGTTGGGACCTGAAGGAAAAGTAGGACCTGGTGATGGGAGAGAGGGAGGGAGGACAGGCAGAAGGAATCACAAGTGTAAAGCTCTGAGGTGGGTAAGAGCATGGCCTCTTCTTTGGAGGGACAGGAAGCATGACTTAAGCACTCAGGCAGAAGAAAGTGATAAAAGGGACAGCTGAGAGTTAGCACATGGCCAGATCATGCAGGTCCATGAGGCCAAGCTAATGAGTTTGGAACTTATCCTAAGGACAGCTGGAAGCCATCAAACTGGAGTGGTATGATCAGTCATGTCTCCCGGGTCATTTCTGCTCTAGAATGGAGCAAGAGTGTACCTGGGGAGACTGATTGGAAAGCTTTTGCAATTGTCCAGGAGAGAGCATATGATGGTTTTGTCCAGGATGGTGGTGGTAGGATGGATTCAAATGGTACTTAGGAGATAAATTACATGGGAGGAAGTCGTTAATTAAATATTGGGGTGAAAGGGAAGTGGCAAGGCTGTCTTTTATTTTTGGTATTGATAACAGTTCTTACAGCCAAGTAACACTGAGAAAGGACTGGGCTGGGAGGACAAAATTACAAGTTCAATTCCAGGTACACAGATTTGAAGTCCCCATGAAACATTCAGGTATAACCTGTCACGTACTTTTCATATTTCCCACGGAAAAGGTAGAATTTAAGTGGGCTTAGAGAGAGTTGTGGAATTTAGGTAAGTACCAATAGAGATCCGGTTAGAAGACCACAACTATGTTTATCTATCATTCACTGTGTTTTCCTTGCGTATTTTTACTTAGTTGATATTTGGTGATCAGCTGATTTCACAATTCTTGTCTTTAAAAGTGATTCTTTTCTCCAAGGAGATTATAGTGGCTTTGGCTGTTTGTTTTAATCTTGTTTTGTTTAGGAAGTGGGTTGAGTCAAAAGTACTGTTTGCAGGTATTTGTTCCTTTGGCTGAGGGTGGGCAGGCTTACTGGAGGTATGTGGGTTCTTTAAAATTAACTTGTAAAGACAAGCTGTATTTTTCTTACTGTTGTATATTAACTAGTTATGGATGAGCTCAGTTATACTGAAAGGTGGAGAGAACTTGCATGAAGACAACAAATAAAAACAAGAACTATATCATTGTGTACCAACATGGTAGTGCTGCTAGTGAAAATTCATGTCCAATGAAGATTTAGGAGACTGTCTGCAAGTATGAGTTGGCCTTTGATGAACACGCACTCTAGTAATGCAGTGGTTCACATTTGATATGAGCCTAATTTCCAGGAAAGTGCATATAATGGAGAACTGTGGATTCTCCTCTACCCCCTCTTCCTCTGACTTTTCCATCCCTTTTTCTGTTCATCATCTGCTTCTCATTCATCTTCACAAAAGAGAGTAATGAAAAAAAAGCAATGGGGCTAAATTATTCTGTGTCTTAAAAATAATTACCCCTAAAGCATTACTTTTTCAGTTGGAAAATTACATGAAAGGCTTTACAACTAAGCATGAGTGATAGGATGTAAAAATAGGCCACTGGGCTGGTCCTACATTCCAGTAAGAGAAACCTGTCCACCGATTCCTGAGTAATGCTTAACTACGTGGTTATTCTTAGCAGCAGGGAGCCCCCTCTCTATTCTGGGAATCAACCAATTCTGTTCCTAAAACCAGTTAGACAGAATGCTTTTTCAATAATGAATCAAAACGAGACAAGCCCACTGGCTGACACTAGTTCTACACCTCAGAGCAACCAACAAATGTATTCCGCACACCTTTCAAATACGCTAGACAACCGCCATGTCTCCTCAGGCCTTCTCCTCTGCAACCTAAGTATCTCCGATTATCTCAAGCACATTTTCATAGAACAGTTTCCACATTCTTTGCCATCTTTATAAAAAATGTGTCTCCTTTGGGCCCTCTCAAATGGCAGACACCTACTTCTGAGTGACACCCACACTGACCAGGGCCCCGTACAGCATGCCTGCTGCCTCTTAGCTGTGCTTGGGCTCATGTTTAATGACTCTAGTTTTAAACAAGGGACAGGAAGGAGACTGAGGGATGCATGGAATGTGTATTGTTTTTGGAGCTCGGAGACATTCCAAGTCAGGTAGAATGATCATGTTTGGTTTATAACAGAGTGGATTTTTGTTGTGGAACTTGAAATATGCTGAATCCCAGGGGAATTACTAAGTAATAAGTGGGAGGGCTTTTGAATCCCATTAGAGTAAAATGGGAAGATATTTCCCTTTTTCACTCTTTATGTGGCAGTTGTACCTAAATCTGCTTTTAGGAACAGCTGTTGTAGCAGATGTTCTTTTTAGAATTTTTTTGTTTTTGTTTTTTAGTATACCTAGCAGATTCTTTTCATGAAGAGATGTTTATGAAAGCCCACACCTTTTTTCTAATGCAAATAAACCTCCATTCGAATAGAAACTTCCAACTGTCACCCACACTGACAAAGCACCTTCCTCTGCCCCAGTATGTGGAGGGTTTCACGTGAGGTTGAGGCCCTTTCATCACCTCGCCATACTCAGTGCACTGGCAGCTGGCTAAGGCAGGTTTCCAGCTACCGGGGAGGTCACTGGTCAAAACACTGGGACTACTCTTTCCCTTCAGTGTGCCAGTGAAATTCCTGGTTTCTTCATGGGCCACTGACTAGCCTGGTGTTCCTGGTATTGTAAGAACAAGCCATTCCCAAAGTCTCACATCTGCCTAGGTGTCCCTGATGCCAAGATCTGCATTTTTGATCTGGGCCAGAAGAAGTGGACGAGTTCTCATTCTGTGGCCACGTGGTGTCAGGTAAACATGAACAGCTCTGTTCTGAAGCCCTGGAGACTGCCCACATTTGTGCCAACAAGTACATGGTGAAAAGCTGTGGCAAAGACAGCTTCCACACCCAAGTACGGCTCCACCCCTTCCGTGTCATCTGCATCAACCAGATGTTGTCCTGTGCCGTGGCTGACAGGCTCCATACAGCTATGCAGGCTGCCTTTGGAAAGCTCCAAGGCACAGTGGCCAGGGTCCATATTGGCCAAATCATTATGTCCATCTGCACCAAGCAGCAGAACAAGGAGTGTGTGATCCAGGCCCTATGCATGGCTGAGTTCAAGTTCCCTGGCCACCAAAAGAACCACAACTCCAAGAAGTGGGGCTTTACTAAGTTTAATGGGGATGAATTTGAAGACATGGTGACTGAGAAGAGGCTCATCCCAGATGGCTGTGGGGTCAAGTACATCCCTAATCGTGGTCCCCTGGAAAAATGGTGGGCTCTGCACTCATAGGGCTCTGCACTCTTAAGTCTCTGCTTCCATCTTAACACCCACCAATAAATCCTACTTCCTGTCAAAAAAAAAAAAAAAGACTGGGACTAAAGGAAACAGGAATGTTAGCCCCGTAACTGGGAGTATTAGATTCAAAACCAGGAGCAGCATAAGATTGCTCATTCTCTTATTAATCCTCACTACTAGGTTTTGAGCCCTAGTCCCATAGATGGTCATTAAAACAAGAAGAAAATCACAGACATGCTAGTGAATCCTGCTCCTGTCTAGTAAAGGGGCAAAGAGTATACTATCTCTGAAAATAGTTTTCTGTCATTACATACAGTATATAGTATAGATGTGTGTAACATTTATAAAATAGGGAATTCTGTACATAACCAGAGAAAAGACACAATGCTGAAATAATATTTTTCAAATCACTGACCTAAAAGCATAACTTAAATGAAAAAAGGAGACCCTCAAATAGAAATTCCTCTTTCAGTTTTTGCTCTCCATGTATCTATGACCTAAAAGGAGACATTTTTTGCTAAAGAGTAAACTCTCGGGATCACCATTTACCCAACTGTCACTATTGTAAAAGTCTTCCCACCTTCACTGTTTACTCTGGAAAACCCCAGGGAACATTCCAAAGGTTGAGCAATAGTCGTGCTCCAGGAAGATGCATCATGTGTTAATGCTGCAGTGCACGGGATTCCAGCTGAACTCCGCTGCAACTGCATGTACCGGCCCACAACTCGGCTCCACAGGGTGGCTGGGTCAAGCTGAATAAGGATCTCCTCTAAGACATTCTCTTTGGCACACTCCTTGCGCGTCCTGTTCCTTTGTTGAAACTGTGTCACGTTATTATCCATACTTTATTTTCTTTTTTCTTTTTTTTTTAAGATTTTATTTATCTTTAGAGGGGAAAGGAAGGAGAGAAGTATCAATATGTGGTTGCCTCTCGTGAGTCCCCTGCTGGGAACTGGCTTGCAACCCAGGCATGTGCCCTGACTGGGAATCGAACCGCAGTACTCTGGTTCGCAGGCCCGCGCTCAATCCACTGAGCTACGCCAGCCAGGGCCATACTTTATTTTCATAAGTAACCTGTGCATAGTAACCTGATGATTACCAACACCAGGGGTTTAATTCACACTTCTGTTACCTGATGTCCCAGCTTTAAGGAATGCCTTCTGATCCTCCATCTGGAAAACTAGAAAATCAACACGTGTACTTTCACTTCAGTGCTCTCTTCCCTTCCACTTCCGGATATGTGTTAGCGACATTGTTATTTGTTGTCGTAGTTTTANACTGCGTCACGTTATTATCCGTACTTTATTTTCACAAGTAACCTGTGCATAGTAACCTGATGATTACCAACACCAGGGGTTTAATTCACACTTCTGTTACCTGATGTCCCAGCTTTAAGGAATGCCTTCTGATCCTCCATCTGGAAAACTAGAAAATCAACACGTGTACTTTCACTTCAGTGCTCTCTTCCCTTCCACTTCCGGATATGTGTTAGCGACATTGTTATTTGTTGTCGTAGTTTTAGTATTAAATGGGTCCCGTCCTCAGCGCAGTGCTTTCACTCCAGCTTTCCAATCATCTCTTGGGTGGTTGGGGTGTTTCTTCTAATATTTCTTCAAAAGGTTTCCCAGGAAGTGTTTTCCTGAGTTCTTGAAACTGAAAATCCTTTGCTTTTACACATGAATGACAGTGTTGTGTGTAAAATTCTTGAGTCACACTTGACATCTCTAAAGTCTTTGTACTATTACCTACTGCTTTTCAAAGTTGACTTTTTTCTTCTTACGGTTTGGTCCATACCCATTCTTCTCATAGTCGATATTTCAATCTGTAGATTCAAATCTTTTTACTTCAGAACACTGCGGGTAAGAAGTTCCGAAACACTTCTTGAATTACGTTTGGATGTATCTGTACCTTTTTCTCTTCCTTGGTCTTCTTCAGAGATTATTTAGAAGTTGGATTGCCTTTGGTTTCTCAGCCATGTCTTTATCTAATCACTTTTCACTCTTTTTCCCCAGTTACTTGTACTCAGTTTCCTCAAGTCTACACTCTGACTGAGATTGAGCTTCTAGCATCATCTCTCCTCCTGTTCTCTTCCAACATTGCTTCATTCCTTTACTTCTGTGCCTTTGACACTTTCCCCACAGCCCTGCTCTGCTGGCCCAGCCAGGGTCTTTAGGGTCTGCCATACACAATTTCTGAGGCCCTGATCCCATCTTTCACTCAATTGTCCCTAACCCGAGCTTCCTCCCTTGTCACAACATTATGGGTTCACTGAGCCCCTTTCTGTCATTCTTTTCTCTTTTATATTTGCTCACAGAACTTTATAGCTGACTGAACCAACCAGAATTAAGGCCTCTGCAAGTCTCCCTCTTCCCTTCTTTCTAAGCCATCTATTTCCCTTCTCAGTTCGGAAGGTCCAGCTTTCAGAAAATATCCCTATCTGTATGTGTCTGTCTCCCTTCACTAATTAATACATTTTGTACTTTTTAATTGTTTCTACCTTGTTATGAAGGAACCTGTATTAGCAGAGTAAAGAGAATAAGTACCCTTGGGGATTCAAGTGTCGGACCTGAGGTGGTTGACTTCACGCACGCAATTGCAATTTCTCTGAAGCCCAGCATTTAATCTTAAATATAAGATAATATTTTTATTCAACTTCATAATGTCTGTTTGATTTAAATATTTAAAGTGTTTTAAATTACTCACCTATTAAATTACTTAATCCCCCCATCTCCAGTCTTTGAGTAAAATTGAAGCCTCAAAGCGCTAAGCCATACTCGTAATGAGGTTTCAAGTACTTTCTCACAAGCCACTGGGGATTCTTGTGACTATGAATAACTCACATGTTAAAAGGGGCCCCTCATTTGCATCTTTGAATCTCTGGCCTCTAGCATAGTAGCAGGTGCGTATTGGCAGTCAGTAATTGTGAAATTTACTGGAATTGAAGTTGCAAGATTGCTTTGCTACATTCCATATACTGCTACCTATTTTAACTTATTTTTGATGCATTCTAACTAAAATGCAGGTTCTTTCTATACTGAAAGATAGAGGTGGGGCCTTAAAGAGTCAAGAGTAATGTGTGTTTATACTGTGATGTCAGGAGTCAGCTACTGAAACAGGTGTTTTCTAGTCATTCCTTCCATCCTCAAGGAGACCAGACACCTGTCTTGAGCTCCAAGAAGGGAGTATAGCAGACTGGGAGCATGGGCTCTGCAATCAAAGTGCCTGATTGCAAACCCTGGGATCACCTCTGGCATTTGTGAGTCTGCAGGCTTGTTATTTGAGCTGCAAAGGCCTCATTTTTCTTACCTGTAATATTGGGGTAATGATGATACCTACCTCGGAGGGTTGTGGAGAAGAATAAATGATGCTGCCTATGAAAATGTTCAACATAAGTCTCGAAACTAAGTATGCACCTGTTAAATGACAGCTGTCCTTAGTGCTAAATGGTGGAATGAAAGAGTACAGAGATCACAGGATGAACCCAAATTGTTTGTTTCAAAATACTTTCAAAATATGACCCAGACACTAGTGAGCAGCTCCAAGTAATAATGCATTGCCTTGGTGTAAAATTCCATAATCCCCATAATGAATATAATAATTAAAATCTTTTCCCATGCCCACCTTGCATGCATGCACACACACACAGACAGACAGACACAGACACAGACACATGCATTCTTGTCCAGAGGTAGTAAAACCATTAGTGGAGGACAGTTTGGCCTCTTGTACTGCAGCCATTTCTCATCCTTACTTCTAAAGCCTGAACGCCTGCACAGCTTGGTGTGCATGGGTACTGAACCACCTCCTCAAGGTAGAAAGATAAGCAGCATTGGATTTGCACTGAGCTTTATAAGTTAGCTCCAGAGCTTTCCCAAAGCAGGATTGCCCCAACTCACAAACACAAAGAGCCCAGAAGTTTCTCCTGCCCACAGATTCCCCCCATTCCCTTATATGTCCTGGGAGAGCCCAGTGCTATCTAGGATTTCCAGAATTAGAATGAGCCATTGAGGATGTCATGTTTAAGTGCAGGCAGGCTGCTGACTAGTTATTTTCTTAACATCTTCCATCATTTGGCATCTGTTCCAGGAAACGCCAGCCAGAACTCCGCAGTTAGTGACCATATGGATAGAATCTATAAGAAAATAATGTACAATCCATATCAGCTAACTGCTCTGAAGAGCTGATCTCATGGAGATAGAAGGATAACAGGGATGTAGGTCTGTTATGCTGTCCTTTGGGGAGTTATCAGGCAACCGTGTGCCACAGAGTCTATTTTTATAGCACTGTTTCATTCTGTTAAATGTGAGTTAAAGACCCACATTTTCCCCTGATTGATTTGGTCAAGGATAGGAAACATTTGAAGGGAAGAAAAGAAAAGTTCTTCATCAGGAGAAATAGTTATGGTTTTGAAATTACTTCAGAAGAAATCCAGATAAGGATCAAAGACCAAGGCACTGAGATAATCACTGTGGCCTTATCTTCCAAAACCATCTCCACAAGGTTAAGTGCTTCACAGGCCCCTGTTCACACTCATGCTTTTAAGAGAAGCACATTTGAGGCAAATGACATGGGGCTATGCCAGGGTCCTCCAACCAGAGCTAAAGGTCACACCCAGATGGGGACTAAAGTGATCCTTAGTGGACTAGAGAAAAGCATAGGGTCCAATGAGTTCTGTGTTTCTGACCACAATTAGCATTAACAATGACTGGGGTAGTGCTTACAGCAAGACTTTGGGAAGCTTATGTTGATAGTGGGTAAAAAGCTCTGGATTCACAGTAGCCAAGACCAGAGACAACAAAAGTGTCCTTCCATAGATGATTGGATAGAGAAGATGTGGTACATTTATACGATGGATTACTACTCAGCCATAAGAAAAGATGACATACTGTCATTTGTGACATGGATGGACCTTGAGAATATTGTGCTAAATGAAATAAGTCAGTTAAAAAAAGTTAAGAACTATATTATTTTCCTCATATGTGGGTTATAAAACTGAAACTCATAGACATAGACAACAGTATGGTGGTTACCCCAGGGGAGGGAGTAGGGGGCAGTAAAGGGTCAAGGGGGCCTAATATATGGTGATGGAAGATGATTTGACTTTAGGTGGTGGTCACACAATGCAATGAACAGATCCTGTATCAGAAATGTACCCTTGAAACCTACATAACCTTATCAACCAACATTATCTGACTAAACTTAATAAAAGATAAATAAATTTCAAAATAAATTTAAAAAATTTTAAATCCAAAAAAGTAAAAATAAAAACTTCCTCAGGAAACTTTTTACTTGTCTCAGACAAATCTTGCAGCTCTGGCTTTAAAGGAATCCCATGAACTTATCTGGAGAGAATGTTTGCTGTGAAGCAGTAGATGTCTAATAACACATTTGATGCCAGTGTCCAATTTAAATAGCTCCTTGGCAGTGTTGCTCCATGATCCAAATGTGGAGCCCTGTGTACACAGTAGTGGGGCTTGCCATCTGTCCCACTGAGGTATACATACAGCATTAGAGACTTCGTCTTCTCCGTGGTCAGGTCACACAACACTTGTCTTCCTTTAACTATAGGGGAGAGCTCTCTAAATTGTTGCTACCATACCTGACCAAAAACGATGGCTTAAATCGTCTCTGCTTGAGGAAATAAGTGAACTGCAGAGGCACTCATCCAGATAGCTCTGCCTGTGTCAACAGTAGATGGGAGAAAGTGTTCGATTTGTGACAGTGGGGGTGTTGCAGCAGGTCTTAGCTCTCAACAAAGGCATTTGTTCTGTCTTGGGGTTTTCTCCCCTTCGGTGTTTTCTTATTCAGAAGAATAGTCACATTCATGTACTGTGGTTGGTTGAAATAAAAGAATTTAAAAATAACTTGGTTAGGGAAAAATGAGAGGATTATACCACACATACACAATCCTAGCAGAAGCAGTGTAGACTGGAGGCATTTTCTGGGCTCTGAATTCTGACTGTGAGTTTGAATTTCAGCTCCTCCCCTTCCTAACTACGTGACCCTTGTCCAGTTGATGAGTGTCTTATTTCTTCTTTTGCAAAATAATAACAATAACAATAATAATGGCATCACCTTCTTCCTACGGTTGTAAAGGATTTAAACAATGACTAACACACACCAGGGTGTGGTTTTTGGTTTAAGAGGGTCCCATATATAATACCACTTTTCCTACCCAAATTTACCCAAATTCCAAGCAAATTAATAGGTAAACAAAAGAGTAAGAAAGAAAGAGACTAAAATAGTACCCTGTTTACTAATAAAGCCAATGATAAAATACAGCTTAGGGTCAAGGCAACAGCAGGCTGAAACCAAGAATTAAGCTTTCTTACCAGTTCCAGTCACCAATGGACCACTGCCGGCCTGCCTCCCAACATGGGGTCTTAAGGAAAGAGAGACAGAGAGTTCAAATTTCACTGGGCTTACCCTGTTCCTCCGTTGGAAAAGGTAAGCGGTGGGACAGATGGTGGGGGAAACTCATCCTCGGAAAATCAAAGGAAGAAGTGCCTCTCTGCTAAAGTGATTGCTCCTTGTGAGCAATTATAATTAAACTCTGGACACTCCATGCTTAACCCACGTCATTATGTAGTTGACCTAGGGCCAACAAATGCCTCTGAAGGAGGGAGTGCTATATATTTTGCTGTTTGTTTTCATTAAAAGTCATTTCCAAGGAGACTATGACTAACTTGATAACCCCTATATGACATTTACCTACCAATCTGGCCTTTATTTTTACTCTGTTCAACTCCCAAACCAGAGCTCCATAGAGCTCGGTTGGCCCTTCTCACAGGAAAGCTGTATTGATTTTATGCACCTGTTCTTTCTCTCCAGCTGTCTATCCCTCTGTGTTCCTCAGCACCCTCTGCATTATGGGCTTCACACCGTTTCCCCAGACTTGGCGACATTCCCCACAGCGTGTGGAGGGGTGTATCTGAGGGACACCTGGGGTAAGTGGGGATTAACCCACAGGCCTTTCTAGGTCACAGCCTCTCCACTCTTTATAAAAAAGATTGCTTCTACCCCAAAGTGGATGAATTTGCTATTTAATTCAATTCAACAATTAACAAAGACTAGAGATCAAGGAGAATGGGATGAGTCCCCTCTCCCACCTCTCCTTGTTGTGTCACCATGGTTGGGCTAAGTTCCTCTGTGCAAGGCCACAGGGCCACGCAACCCTTCCCTGGGTCTCTCTCTCCACACTAGGTAAGTCCCCTCCTCTTGCCCCTTAGGCCTCCGGAAGGTGAGAGTCCCGTTCCTACCACAGCTCCCATTTTGACGTGTTCTGAAGCACACCCACCCTTTGGGAACACCGAGGTCCCCTCATTAAACTCCCTTTGATTACCTGTTCGGGGGACCATCTCTCCTCACCCTGCCTGAACATTAGGCAGATGGCCCAGAAACATTGTCCTTGTTTAAACCGAAGCTCCAGTTGTCCTTGGGTGGTGGCTCTGAGCGTGTGAGCTGCCCAGTCCAAGGCCCTGAGCACACAGGCATTTATGCAAGAGGCAGCCATGTACCCACCCTGTCCTGAAGGCCCTGTGGGCATCCACTGTAGGAGTAGGGATTGAGGGTGTTATTCTAGGGCACCCACCTGCAGAAAAGCCAATAAAAGCAGAGGGGAAGGTGGGGTCGGAGAACAACAGAGCCTATAAAGTGATGTGTGAAATGCTGCCAGGAAAGTAGGAACACTGAAAAATCTGATGATAGCAAATCATCAGATGAATATTCTCCTTTGTGGAGTCGGTGAAGAAGGGGGTAAGGGAGGAGAGGGAGACAAAGATAAAAATGATCCAGAAAGTGAACAATTGGGATTTTTTTTTCAAAGAACTATAGCTTTACCGACTCTATTATTGTAAAAATATGTATCTGTGTTGTGTTTCTGCTAGGAGCTGATCTCTGTGCTAAACATGGAGGACACAAAGATGAGAAATAAACAGGATCTAGCCCCTTCCTTCAAAGGGCTGGACATCTAGTGCAGTGGTTACCCACCTTGCCTTCACTCCCATATACAGGCACCTGTATAATGACCCCTCCTCCCAGGCGATCCGATCTGTCCCTCCCACCCGCCCCCACTGAGAACTGTCCATCCCATCCAACCTACCCAGACTTAACCTGGAGTGCTAGGCTGGTGTGAATAAGGCTGCACCACACAGGTAACGGTGGCCTCACAGGCACTGCCAGGAAGCAGGAGATAAGGTTGAAGCCGGATCTTGAGTCAGGCGGAGGAGTGCGCAGAGGAAGAGCTTTCCAGATGGAGAGGTGGTCTAAGCCAAAGCAGCGAAGGGGCCAGCGCCTGGTGCATCCTGAAAGAGCAAGTGTCCTCACACCCCAGGCAGGGAGGGTTGCCTGATTTAGCAAATACAGTAACAAACTTTCCCCCGAACTGGGCAGACGTATTAAAAAATTCCTCATTTTGGTATCTGAAACTTGAATTTTCCCCGGCTCTCCTGCTTGCTTCAGGGGGCCTCTGAGCACGGCTTGGCTGCCCAGCCTCACAGCTGCTGGGCAATCACACAGGAGGCAGCTCAACCCAAAGGCAGCACAGAGTCCTGGCTGGTTGTTCCTGGGAAATTCCTCCTGATTGTTTTCTGTTTGGGTTTTAAAAGGATTATGACAAAGTCATTATTAGCTGAAAAGGAAAGTATTACCAAAAGTGCTTATTTCAAATTGCTTGGGGCTGAACCTGTCCTGCAATACCAAGACTGGGGACTCTTAGTACATAAATGTCTCATCACAGAGTGTACTCCTAAAACTAATATGATATTGTAAGTCAACTGTTATTTAACTAATTAATTAACTTAAAAAATGCGGAGGATGCCGCACAGGAAGCATGGAAGTTTCCACCCGCAAAGGGCCACGCAGACATCCATAAGCAGGCTTTTGACTCTCTTGCCCTCTAGTGGCCAAATGCCTGAACAAGGGTTTGAGTTCCCTCTGGTTAGTGTCCCATCGCCATGGACTCCTGCATTGCTCTAACTCTGCAGGACGTGACAGAACTAAGAAAGAGGTGGGAAGTGCAGGTGCAAGGCAGATCGCAAGCCCCCAAACCAGCCTGACAGGTGCTGGGGCCCAAGGAAGAAGTGTAGAATGTTGGGCTGCCCTCCTGTAGCCTCTTGCTTCTTCCCCCGTGAGGCTTCAGACTCTGGGGATTGAATCTACACAAGGTTGACTTTCCTCTCATTCGTTTCCTCTCATTCGGCAACAAACATTGCCGGAGTGTCCACTATGGGCCAGGCCCTGTGCTTAGCACTGGACATAATACCTGACATATTTCGTTATGATTTGGAGTTCAACTGAAAAATTTGCAGAGTTCTAGAGATTGAACCCAAGGTGAATTGAATACACCCCTAGACAGGAATTTTAGAATGGTAAAACAGTCTACCCGAGTAACACATTTTTACTTGAACGCTAATTTTTCTGTCGCATCTTTGTAATATACACATACTGTGTCTTTTTGATAAATGGTCATTAGACTTCTTGACAATTAATTTGAATCTGGCATACAGCAATCAATCAGATCACACCCAACACAAAACTAATACTATGAGATGTGCCCACAGCCACTCCTAACTTTGTGGAAAAAGAGTCTCTGCAGAATATTGACTTTTTTCGCCCTTTTCCTGGAACATGGGATACGGAGTTGCTGGCATTGAGAGGATGTACCAGCAGCATTGTCATTAGAGCAGTGAGGGGGTTTGGAGATAGTTGGGTCCACTTGTGGGGGCACTGACCAAACTAAATCCATGCAAAAGCCTAGGTGGGATCTGATGTGTCTCCTGGGTTTGTCCCGCTGCACAGGGTCATCTTCCTGCCTTCTGCTACCCCTCATTCAATTCATCTGTCCTCCATGCCAATTTACTTCCTAATTTTTCCTAACTCTATGTAGGTTTTTTTTTTTTTAAAACCTACTACCTCCTTAGTTCAGATTCTGGCACCTTTGCCCCTAAACTATTGTAATAGACAATTTAGTGGAGCCCCTTTTCCTGCTTCTGGCAAATCCATTCTCCACACAGATTTATCTAAAACAACAATCTATCATGTCACAGCTGTTTTTTTCCTGTGCCTGGCTCCACAGTGCTTACAGGATAAAGGTCAAGCTTTGTGTGCATTGAATGCCCAGGACGGCCACCTGTCCAGCCACATCCAACATCACTCCCATCACTCTTCCCAACATGTCCTGCTAGGGTCTTGCAGGTGCTTTGAATTCATTTGGGGACCGGTTCATTGAATATCTAAACATCTAAATCTATTTGTATGCTGCATGGCATATGAGTTTTCTCCTTTATAAAACCAGGTAGTGCTGAGGTGACTAAATCTCGTTCTAAACATGTTATGAATCTATATTGACTGTGTTGTAAGAGTCTCATTATCTGTGAGTAGTATATTTATCAGATTCCAGAGGCTTCCTGCCCTTTCATTCTCTAACCTCCAGCTGTTCAGAACTCTCTAGCTTATTCTCTTTGTGTGCCCACAATTGTGTTAATTGGATTTTGACATCAGCATAGAGTTGAAACAAATGCTGTGGTTACAAAGATCTGTTCTTTTCTTTCCTTTTGGAAAGATTACTAATGGGGTGAGGGTAGGGCAGGAGTCCCAGTCTTTCTCACTGGAGCAGCAAGGTCTTCCCCAGCAGATGCTTCCTACAGTGTCTAAGTTTCTGTGTGTTCTAATTCTCCAACCAGTCTTGCAAACCTAATACCACTGGGCATGGTTCATGCAAATCTATTTTTAATATTTCTATGATGTTTAGATATTTCCATTATGTTTACTTAGGTCACTGCAATTGTACTGTTGTTCAGAGCACTGCAAACATTGAATAAAAGTGCCCAAACAAACACCTTGCGAAGTAGAGAGGGGATGGCTACCCACACCACAGCAGAGAAGGTGCAGAGTGAACTGGTGAATTCTAAGGGATTTTGCTGATCTGCCCGGCAACGTCACTTTCTACCAAACCCAACAACTTTAGTCACACGTCTGAGTTGCTCAGGGATTATGATTCATATGGGGATAATAAAGGTTTGTTTATTATAACCAAGATTGATAGAACTGTCTATTGCATTCTATTTATTCACTTACCACACTTACATGGCACTTCCCATGCGCCAGGCACTGTTCTTTTATCTTCACAACAACCCTATAGGATAGAGACTGTTACTGTTTCCAGTTTATAAGCAAGCATGACTTTTGCACAACAGGCAAGTGGTGGAGCAGAGACTCGGGCTGGGACTCAGAGCTTGTCTCCCTCCACTCTGACACGCTTGTAGAAATAGTAGCAGCTCAAGGTGGCTACAGCCATGTGGTTCCCCTGAGAGCTAGCTCCGTGTGTGCTCCACTCAGCCTCTGTGTAAAGGTGAGGCCTCAAAACCACAAGTCTGCAGCGTTGTCTATAAAGTCAGCATTCGCCCTGATGGGAGAACACCAAGAGAAAAGCAGAGCTAACGCTCTATTCCCTTCCACTACGACACCTGGGGTGGCAATGGAAGAGCTGCTTAGGGAGGAGAGGGGCCCTAGCATGTGTTATCCGGCCTCACTAATATGAACCTGGGTTGTCTGGGAAATGCTGTCATAGGAGAACTGGAAAATCACGTTATAATTGAGAGGGGTCCCAGAGTTTACATAGCCTCAAGTCCTGGTTTTACAGATGAGAAACCCTGGGGTTGGGAGAGGTGAGATAACCACTGGTCCCAGATCGCACAGCTCAGAGTGGGCATGAGGCTGCATCTGTGTAAACCGAGAACTTGAATAAAGCAGCACATTGTAGACGATACTGGCTTTCTGTCTTCACTTGGTCATCTTCGGATTTCTTGTTCAATAGGTCACATTTGTTGTTGTTTTGTTTCTTGAGTAAACAGAGGTGCTGATGTGATTGATTGTCTACGTAATTTCTGTAGAATAATGACTCAAACTTGTATGTAATGGATGAGCATTAACTTGGGAGAACATTTAAACCAGGACAGCATGCAAACCGCTTGCTCTTGTGAGTGAATATGGAGAAGTTGGAAGGGGTAGCAGAGGGGCCACTTCATCTGACTGGTAGTTTATCACAGAGTCAGGGAAATTGCCTGTTGCTCACCTCCCTTGCCCCACCTTCCTACCCCCATTCAATTCAGCTTCCATTGTGCCAACAAAATCACTTTTCCAAAGCACAGATTTGGCCCATTCACTTTTTGTTGCTTACCCAATCCAATTTAAACTCATTTGAAATACAGGAATCCTCAAAATTGGCCCTTATTTATTTTATCGATCCTCCACCAATCCTCATCCCTACCATTTTAAAAAATGTCTTTATTTTTTACCATTATTTAGCCCCATCCCCCACCCCACTCACTCCCCAGCACATATTACACTGACGCTCTATCCTGGCCCTGGCTATTGTACTTGGGGTTCCCTGGGTTGAAACGCTCTTTTCCCAGTGAGTCACCTACTGAAACTTGGTTCATTTTTTGAGACCACATCTCCCCTTCTCTCCCACGCCTTTCCTGTTCTTGGCAAATAGGGCTGCTCCTTCTTCTCTTCTTCTCTGTTCTTTGTTTATAACTCTATTAGAACTCTACTTTCTCTAAGGGAACATATGTAGTATCTTCTTAGTCCATGGTTTAATCCCACTATATCCAAAAAAAAACAAACCCCAAAACACTCCAACCATTTACTCAGCATCTTGGCATTCAAAGGCCTAGGGTAGGAGCAGGGGATTCCGAGATGACTAACGCTGTCCTTACTCTTTTGAGAGCTCATAATCTAGTGAGAGAGACTCACATATAAGCGAATAAACACTGTGCAGTGTGACAAATGTTTACAAATCTATGGCTTATCTTACAAATTTCAGCACTCATAGCATCCACCAATGGGAAATTAGTGCTCACTGATTTTCCGAACAAATGAAGGTGAGCGTGAGTGATGGGACAGACTGCAGTGTCTTCTGAGGCAACTTTAAGAGTTACATGAACAAAACATTTTTAAAAAGTTTTGTATTTACTATATTGTATATAAGAAAACATGTAGTTGTTTATCAAATCCATGCTTTTTAAAATAAATATGAAGTCAATACTAATAAACTAGTATAATGTATCAATTTGATGACAGAAAACAAATCCTAAAGTTTGAGATAACTGACCTAAACAAGGTAATTTTCACTGTTTCATTAGCCTTAGGTTTTCCCCTTTTCCTGAATCCCAGTCTACATAAGTTTACCTTTAGAAATTTTGGAATCTCTTGAAACAAATCATTTTATGGTAAAAACTTGTAACCAGGGGAAATTGTTAACTACTTAAATCTTTGAAAAGACAAGACAAAGTACATTGTGTATATTTTGATGAGGAACCAAAACGAACTTATTATATGTTTCATTTCAGAAGTGATTCTGTAAACTCTCTACTTGAACATTCGGATGTTCACAGGTTGTGACCTGTTTGGGTGACAAGGAATAGACCTACCTATGGGTTGGGTTGTTATTTATATGAGGAAGGAGGAAGAACAGAAAATGGCTTTCCCAGGCCTTCGGAGCAGTTGGACACGGCTCTTTGACACTTAGGGTACAGCAGTCGGGACACGGGGATGACAGCAGCTCTGGGAAGCCAGCAGGGGTCTGTGCTTGTGCCTCATTCCGCTGTGGCCTGCCTGCCTACTTCTTGCTCTGTCTGCTGCTGCTTCCTCTCCCTTTGCCTCGTGGCTTTTGCTTGCTGATGTCTCTTTGTGCGTCTCAGCTTTCACCCCCCCTAATGCCTGTATCGGGGTGACCAACTGATCGTGGTGATCCTGTCATCCTTTTTGCTTTTTATGAGTTCAGTCATGTTACTCAGGTTAGACTCCTAATACTGTGTTAGGGACACCCTGGCCCAGCTTCTCATTAAATTGTCTCCCATTCAACCTCATCCAGTCAAAAAACTGTTAGAGCTGCAAAAGGAAGTATTTAAAGAGAAACAGCATAACCTGGGAAATGATTAATTTTAAGATCTGGTCACAGGTGGGGACAAACACAAAATTCCCCATGGCTAAAATTCAGAGAAGCTGAGCCATAGAATAGTTGGTTAATGTGGGGTGGGGGATGGAGGGATCTTTTACTTCCCCAATTTCAGTACAGCACCCTCCAGCTTGGCTCTAAAAATGAGATCCTTCATTAGTAAAACTACTTTCCCCATCTGCAAGGAATAGAATTTCCTTCCCCCTTCCCCTTAATTCTGTGAACTGGGATGGGGAGAGAAAAATGAACTCACTGTAAAAATACTTAAGTTCAGAAGCACATAATTGGTTTTCAAGAACCGACTGTAAAAGTAGAGGGTGAGCAGGTGTGATGGGGACGCTGGAGAGCAGAGATTCCAGGAGGAGGCTGCAGTCGCGTCTTTGGAGCCCAGGTGCTTTTGGAATCACTTCTCCAACCACCCCACCCCCCGCCCCGCCCACGCCCTAGAGGCCTCCGAGTACAAGGAGCCCCGCACCCTAGGAATCCTCTCCTCGCACAGACACTCCCTGTAACCAAGGAACCCCGCGTCCCCGCAGCGCCCACAGCGTGGGTGCCCCGCGCTCCGGGTGCGGATGACAGGGCCCGCCCAGCACCTTCTCCCAGTCGTGGCGCGTACCTGTCAGCCTCCAGAAGGTGATAGGGCAGGCAAGGCACTTGAACTGACCCTTCCATCCTCTGTTGCCTGTGTCTCTCTTAAAAATAAAGTTTGTGGCTATTACTCACCAAGGCTAAGAACTGACAAGTGAAAAACAAACAAACAAAAAACTAGATAATGTTATTGAACTAAGTTCATTTCAGAGTTTATTTGGCAGAGAAGTATATAGAGGCCATCAGTGCCGTTTCAAATGAGATTCCCCTGCCCTGGTAGGGAAGGTGAGGAACTCTGAGTTCTAGAGGTGGGGGCAGAGGAGAGCAAAGGCAGGGAACAATAAGGAAAATCTCCCCTTCTTTCAGGACCCCAGGAAGCACGGCACAGACCTTTTTCTTCCGGATCTCTGTCACCTCCAGGGCCAGCTCTCAGAGCCAGCAGACCCCTCCCCTGTGCTGCATCCACCCCCACCCCCACCACACCCAGTGTGCGTGGCCACGCCCACACCCCAGCTCACCTCACAGGCTCTCCTCCAACCGTGCGCAGGCTGCTTTCCACCACCAGTGATGGCTGATCCTAGCCTCATCTCCTCAGGAAGAGCTGCCCATCCGGGATACTCCTGGCATTAGGGAGTCAGCACACAGGCCAGCAGACGCCACGTCTCAAGAACAGAGAAGGCACTGCTGCCTGGTGTCAAACAGCTTATTCAGCCACGCCCCCAATAGTACCAGCCATGCCTCCAGGCTGTGGCTGAGAAGAGAGTGAGTTAGGAAAACAGGTATACTTTTCTCTTTACCTTCCCTGACTTTGTTCTCCACTTCAGCATAGCAAAAATGAATTCGAATAATTAGGACCCCTGAGGGGTCCCTCAGGGCTGTCCTGAAAGAAGATAAAAGATCCTAAGTAGTCAACAAGTGTAACAGAGAGAAGGCCAATTAGGAGATGGGAGACTTGGGGGTGTGGCTTGAATTAACTCTCCAAGCCTCACTTTGCTCATCTGCAAAATGGGCAAAGGCAATTTGGAGATGTGAACCACATGATCCCAATTTAATGGCTCTGTGATTTGTTTCCTGTGGGTCTTGCCTCCTCCACAACTCACTGCAGCCTTGAGGGCTGTCATGTGGAGAAGGACCTGGGCAGGATAAAAGGCCAGAGAAATTCTTTTCCAGTGAGGCCTCATCAAAGACTCTCTTTTGAAAGGGTTCAGAATGGTACCACTGGGAGAGGAAGAAATAAGCCCCTAGGGTGTTTGTACCTGTGGAAGTCCTCACATTCTCCTGGCTCCCACCCTGGGCCTTGGAGACCTCTGTAACAGGTCATGGTCTAGCTCATTTTGGGACACACAAGTTGCAGTTTTTACTTAAAAAACTGCCACCTGGAATCCAGACTTGGTCTCCGGTGACCAGCAGCAGAGCTGAGCCTGGGTTTCTCCACGATGCACATGTGGCAGCCCCAGCCATGGTGTTCTACAGACGGGGTCTTTTCTCTCCATCCTCTTCCGACTTGAAAGAGATGAAAAGAAACCACGATAAAAATGAACATCAATGGATTCTCTTGAAAAGAAAGCAAATATGCTTAAAGTATTAACACATTGGCTCTAAGTGCAGTTCATATTTATAACCCCATGAGGAATTTGTATGAGTTGTGGGAGGAAAGTTCCAAGACATCAGAACAGAGAGACTTGAGTGGTGGGATCTCGGGGCCACCTCACTTCTCCTGGGAGAAGCTGGGATTTTACAGTTGGCAAGTAAGAGCAGGAAGTTGGGTTACCTTCTGAAGAGGAAGCTTGAGGGGAAAACGGTGGCCTAGTTCTCTCCTGGTCACACAGAAAGGAAAATTCTGTTATGATGGATGAATCATACAAAATATCATACAGTGGAATTTGTTTCCCGGTGGGAAATTGTTTGGTGAGGCTTGTCATAGAGCTCAAATGAGGATCACACCTTTAATCCAGGCTTGAATTTCTCCTGTGAGGTCTGTGTCGGGAAACTCAGACAGCTAGTGCTACTGTGTTCATTTCACACTTGGAAACCGGAGGAGTCCTAGGGCTTATCTTGGACTGCACGTAGGTGACCATCTGTGCTGGTCTGCCAGGAGCAGCAATGGTTTCTGCATCTTCTCTTACTGTAATTATTAATAGTGCCTCCCTTCTCTGTCACCAGTCCTTTGGTTTACATTTAAGTTTAAGGTCACCCTAGCCAGCTGACACACTGCTGGCAAAAATAGGACTGAAGACCCTACATTTCATTCACCAGATCATCCATCTAGGCAAATATTGTCAAGTCCTTAGTTTCTGAATTATAGGGGGACATACAGCAGTGTGTCCCTTAGAAAGGAGACCTGCAACACATCAAACATGAGGCCCCTGGTTGAAAGATTTTTGTTTTGTTTTGTTTTACTGTATTTTGTTTTATTTTCCTTTCATAGTTATCAGTGCCTTTGAAAAATCACATTTTGTGTTGACAGCAAGCATTAATTATTTCTCTTGTGTCCTGATGTCAAATCATTTTAAGCTATCTTGTCCTTGGGACTTAGGATTTTTAAAAAATAGAAATGTAGGGTAATTCCATGTATGCTTGGTTCTAGCAATGATTTCTCTCTTTAAAAATTTACACAAAGGAGGTTGACATGCTTTTCACAGCCCTGTAATTAAATTGACCTGCTGAGACGTCATACGTAATAGTTTATGACTCGTGTGATGAATGTCCATCATGACAGATGCCCATTTAAGTTGTGTTATGAAAACCAACAATGACTTAGTCCTGTAATAGTTTTTAGGTCTGCCTGAAAAATCACCATTTTCACTAACAGCAGTCTTTTATCCCACCACTTGTCTTTCCATTTAAATGACACTTTTTTGTGTGTTACTTCATTTTGACTTGTGAATTACCAACATATGGAGCCATTAACCAAGAAATAGTCTTGCACCTTCCCTAGTTAACAGAAATGGAGTCGAAAATTTAGCCCCCGGTATCATTATTGCAGCTCTCTATGTAACTGGAGGAAAATCAGATTTCAGGTTCTTCCCGCTTCCCTTCTGCCTTTCACAGAAAATTTCAAAGGACAGCAGTAGGCAGATTGGTTTGCAATGGCAATTTTTAAACCCAGAAATTACATTAAACAGAAAACCATGGTACTTCAAATGGTATTTCTTCCAGAAACATCTCCACAGTAACAGCAATGACAATGATAGTATTTTCCATGAAGGTCTGAGTTATTGAGCTTATGTAGATTGCAGAATTCAGTTAGTGTTTCCCAGAGACCCTCCTCAGAGAAACTGACACTCAGCAAAAAGTTTTGAGTGAGGTCTGTGTGCTTTGGGGAGAGACTCACAGTATCAGTTTTAGAACAGCCTCACTACAGGGGCTTTTCAGACTGTTTCAGTTCCTGCTCTCAAGGAGGACAGACAAAGGGCCAGTAACTAGTCCAAAAGAAGCTTCCCCCCATAGAATGGGCAGGAAGTTGAACTATCCAAGAGAACATGTTGTGCTAGGTCTAAATTTCATGGTCTTTGATGAGAATTAGCTTCATTGGGAATGCCTTTCTGTTTTGTGCATTCCACATAGAGTTTTGCTTGAGGAATATCTATAGGGGCGGCAGTCTGCTTTGCCCGTAGGGGAGGGGAGAGTCCCAGCAGTCTGACCACGTGGTCCGCTGAAGGGGTACCTTGGGCCACCACGCTGTTTCAGAACTAGTGGGAGAGCTGCCCCATTTTGCCCAACTGGGGATCAACTGGGGATCAACTGGGGATCAACAGGACCCTAAAGGGCTGTTCTCACACTTTCCAAACAGCCTCAGGAAAGCATAATCCGCATCTACAAATGGATTATTTTTTCTGCATGATTGAGCTAGTTAGGAAGTCCTGCCCCTTCTTGAGGCAGGGCAGGCTGCTATCTGTTGTAGGTATGTTCTGGTCTATTTTATCCTGTTTGTTTTTTTTTTTCTCTGTACTATGTCAAGTGACAGGTAGGAGCTGCTGGGAGAAGTTGTTCACACACCAAAACAAGCCAAAGGTTCAAGGACATCTGGTTTAGACTGACACCCTAGGGTTGCAATCTCTCTCTCTCTTTCTTCTTCCTCAGCACCCTCCAACCCCCCCATCCTTTCTGACAATAATTCGAGGACAAATACACAATGTCTCTACAAGGTCAGGCTAATCTGGGCCTGGGGACCTGACACAGATCTCTCCTTTATGAACATTTTACACCTGAGGAGGTAGTAAGGTCAAATAAAACGAGATTCATCTGGCGTTTGCCTATGGGCTACCAGTACAGAAACTGTGTAAGATTAGTTCCTCCTTAAAGCAAGATTACCAGCCAATTCAGTTGCAAAAGCATGGAAGCCTTGAGTTATCTTCCCTATCAACCCAACTGCACCGCACACATTCTTGCTGCCAGGCATGACTTCAACGTTCTGGAAGATTCACCGCATCTTGGATTTCAAGGAGAATCCTGTTAGGAGTTGAGGGTCCTCCCCTTTTTTGTGAGTTAGCTCACTCCGTGGCATGCCCACTTTTATTTTGGTCTGTAACCTTTGTCCTTTAGGGGCTTCCACATCTTTCTGTCCTAAATGGCCAAAACATGTCCCCCACACTGCCAAACGCACAGGTGACTCAAGGTCAGAATTGGGAGGATGGGCCAGCCATTGTTCTGCACAAATTCTTGATCTAAATTAATCTAAAACCTTGCCCCGTTGGCCTGTAAATAGGTTCAGGGTATGGTCAACAATTGTCCTTTCCCCCCTCAAAAGCAAGGGCCCCCTAAAGATGAAAATATCACACTTTCCCTACTTTCTGCTACTTTCAGATAGCTGGAACAGAAGAGCTGATGTCACTTAGATGGCTTTCCCATCCTTTTTTTGGTGAACCTTGTGCCTATTTTCGCTTTCCGGGAAATTTGCCAGTTTTTCAAGGACTTGGTAAAGAATATAGTAAATATTTGTAGGTAGTTTAAAAGGAGAAAGAGTAAATTGGACATACCTCTCTGCCCATAGCATTTTAGTTGCCTTTCAGGTAGCTAAATTAACTTGAGAGATTAACTTGAGAGATTAACAAGTAATTAACTTGAGAGATTCAGAAGGTTGGTTTTACCAATTTACTTTTCCGATCTGTGTGTGTGTGTGTGTGTGTGTTTAGGGGAAGAAGAGGAGTCAAAGTGTAGGCAAATAAGTACAGACTTTCTAAAGCCTAGTTTAAGTGATTGAAATGGACTGTGTCAAAAGTAAACAACTTTTGTGTATGTTAATCAGGCTCCAAGCAGTGCCAGAAAGTGTTTACTTAACATTTAGCTTATACTCTTCCTAAATTTTTAAAATGGGATTTCACTGAAATTTGGTACTTCAGCAGTTGGCTGTTTGTTAATACGTGTATCAACTTGTTTGGGGGGCTGATTCTGTGTCTGAGATTAAAGAGACCAGAAGGTCCCTGCGGGTGATCTTGCGTGAAATGTTTCCCACCAGCTGGCTGCGAAGCCTCAGCAGTTTGCAGCGGTGGAGATAGGCAGTCTGGGTCCCGGGGAGGAAGGCCCATCACCTGTTGGGGCATCGGGAGCGCGCGGCGCGGGGCCGACACTTGGGCGGCAGGGGCGGCGGCGGCGGGAGCAAAGCCCCAGTCCTCGGGGACCGCTCGGGTGGGCGGGAGGACGGACGGGGCAGTCAGGCGCTAGAATGCACTTTTCTCCGGCCAGAGAGACTTTGCACGGGAGTGGAGAATAGTTTGGGGTGGGGTTTCGCACCGTTTTCTCCTCCCCACCACCGGACCCCAAGAGCTTTCTGAGAGCTTTCAGAACTACGCTGGGAAGTTTAAAGAGCAAAGAGGAGCTTGTGCTGTAGGCAGGGACAATGGAAGAAAATGAAAGCCAGAAATGTGAGCCGTGCCTTCCTTACTCTGCAGACAGCAGACACATGCGGGGTAAGTAACAGACTCATTCAAAGATGGAGTTACAGTTACGCGTGCCCCTCGCCGCTTGCTGCGTTTTATAACTGGAGATGGGGCGCAGGGCAAAGAAAAGGCGTATTTCTTGTGGTGGTGCGTTTTCAGAACTTAGTGGAGAGCTGTGATTTCTTGGGTTTGACTCTGGCAGGATTTTCTGAAGCAAAGCAGTGGCATGGTGATGTCCCATTTGTAGCACAGTAAGCAGTCAGTAGCTGCCGTATCTCTTGGCAATGACAAATACATCGCTAAAAGCAGCTTTCATACGCATTGCTCCAGCCGCGGGAGAAAGCCGTTGCTTCTTTGAAGCTCCGTCTGGGGCGGCAGCATTGCCATTCATTGGTTGGGGGAATCCATGAGGCAAATGCCTCGTGGATGCAAGTTTTGTAGCATGTTCAAGTTAAATCACGGAGTTGGGGGTGTTTCATTTTCCAGATCAGAACAGGAGGGGTGCAGTGTATATCTGGATGATAGATGGAACTCTGAGTCTTCTCTGTGTTTTAATTCAAAAGTTGAGAGTTGTGAGGCAATTCTGGTGAATTTTCCCTGGGCAGTTTCCCTCTCATTGTTTTTATAATAGACTTGTCTTTTCCGTAGGGAATTTCCAGAAGCTTATGTTATTCCAAAGAAATTTCACCAAGGGATTGGNTCCAGATCAGAACAGGAGGGGTGCAGTGTATATCTGGATGATAGATGGAACTCTGAGTCTCCTGTGTGTTTTAATTCAAAAGTTGAGAGTTGTGAGGCAATTCTGGTGAATTTTCCCTGGGCAGTTTCCCTCTCATTGTTTTTATAATAGACTTGTCTTTTCCGTAGGGAATTTCCAGAAGCTTATGTTATTCCAAAGAAATTTCACCAAGGGATTGGGTACAAAAAGGACTTATCTGCCCTCCAGTGTCTGACGTGTCTGATGTGTCTGATGCCAGAGCCTATCCGATGGCATCATACAGGCAGCAAGTTCATAAGCTACCCCCCTACCACCCCGCCCCGTGCCCCAGGTTGATCCAGGGCCCAGTTAGTACCTAAAGGACTTGCTTTTGGGATAATAGTGCTTGCGTAGGAGTAGGGATTATACACAGGGGAAAAGGTGTGTGTGTGTGTGTGTGTGTGTGTGTGTTAAAGACTAAAGGGAAATAACAAATGACTCATCCACAGTGAAAATGCAAAAGTAAGCCAGACAGAAGAAAATGCGGTTACAAGGGATGGACACCCCCCTTCCCCAACTGAGATACAGGGAACTTGAAGTTTAGTACACCCTGGAGAAGCAGAGACTTCACATTTATCGCCCTAGGCGTCTGTTTGCACTTCCAAAGCCGAGCATTCTGCTTTCAGGCGCCTGATTGGTGGGGTCCAGCAGGAGATAAGGCTCCCTCCTGTCCCTCCCCCCACCCCCCTTACTTGATAGGACAGACTCCTAAGGCAGGAATTCAGCCTTTGGACCTTTGCTGAAATAGATGACTCAGAATCTAGATGGGCAATTAGAACAAGACCGATTTAAGAAATAACTTTCAAACAAACACAGCAATTCAAAGATGCTTCCAAGACTGGAGATGGTCACAATGAGAGTATAATCACTTTATTCATTTGTTCAATGAATATCGAACACCTGTCATGTAGTTGTCACTGTTTTAGTTGCTGGGTTCCAGTGGGGAACAGACTCGCCTTCACTGAATTTATATTCTAAGGGCTCAGTGTGGGCGGATGGGGGCAGTAGAGACAGATAATGAGTGAAGAAGTACAAGATAGAGCGTGCTAGATGGCAAGGTCGCTATTTTGCAAATAAAATATAGGATGCCAAGTTAAATTTGAATTTCAGATAAACAACAAATGTTTTTTTTTAGTATTAAGTATATTCCATATATTTTGGACATACGTTAAAATGATTTATTATTTATTTGAAATTCAGATTTAGCTGGGCATCCTGTATTTTCTCTAGCAACCCTGTAAGTCTGTGGGGAAAAATAGGCAGGAAATAGGGAGTATATGGGTGGGGGGGTGGTGAAGCTACAGGTAAGGTTATTAAGGAGAACCTCATATTTGCTGAGGGGTTGGATGTGGGACATAAGCGAAACAGAGAAGTTGAAGATGACTTCAGAAATGTTTGCCAACACAGCTAGATGGAGGAAGTTGCCATTTTCTTAAACTGGAACGCATTTGAGGGGTGTAGATCAGAAGGTGTTTATGGTTGGGAAGTAGGTGATGTGCAGAAAATCTTTTGGATCCCTTAGGAATGACAAGTTTATCAGGCACCCAAGTGGAGATGTTGATTACAGTTTGGGTATTCCTGACTGGAACTGAGAGAGGACTGTGGGGACTCAGAGATACGCTGGGGTGGGGTGCGTGCGCAGAAGCAGACATCCAGAGGAGAGGAGACATGCAGAGGAGAGGTCCTCTGCCACGCTCCAGCAGTCAGAGGTCAGGGAGGTGGGAGGGGGTGGCTGGAGGCGTGCTCCGAGGGCCATAAGAATTCAGGTTAGATCTTTAAGATCCAGTTGAGTTCTGGGTCCCAGTGGTGTTGAAGGGAGTTCAGCTTCATCTTCAGTTGTTTGGGCAGCACCAGCACCCTACACTGAGGCCCACGTCGTCCGTCCATTCACTGCTGCCACTACACTGTCCATTCTATTCTTTATGTTTATGCTTCAACCAGTTCCAGCGTGGTATTGCATGTCTCCATCTTGGCCTTCCCAGAACCTAACAGAGCATCAGACATGCTGAAGGCACAAGGATAAATACTTGTTGAAGAAAGGATAATCATACTGCCCTAGGGCTTGGAGTTAATCAATTTGCTGTAGATAAGGACCTCTTGGGTGATCATGTAACTTATTGTCCAAACTGAGATGCTTTTGCGAGTGAAAGGGAACACTATAAATAATTTCTCTGGGACAACAGTTGTAACCCAGATCTGTTTTGGCAAACTGGGGCATATGGTTGCTTCAAGAACAGTTTTTAATCAATGAGATTTCCATGGCTGAATAGGCAGGCTACTATGTAAACAATAGGGTGTATGTGTACTGCCAAGTGCATTATGTAGAGCAGGCACTCAATAATTATTGGTTAAATTTGAATTTAACTGTATCCTGTTCCCCTTGGAGGCTATGGGCCTCTCAGGGTGGTCCTTGGGGGCTCCTTGGGATGCATATATCTGCCCACCAGCAGCCTAGATGTGTCTGCCTTTGCTCTGGCTTCTAAGGTCTTGAAAACCCTATGCAGATGAAATGCTGCCAGCCACTTGCTTGCCTCCGCCACCTCCTGATCTCCAGCATTTCCAAACACTTAGTATTGCCCGGACTGGTATAGCTCAGTGGGTTGGATGTTGTCCCGCAAACCAAGATGTCACCAGGTCAGGGCATGTGTCTGGGTTGTGGGGCCAGGCCCCCTGTTGAGGGTGGGCAAAAGGCAACTAATCGATGTTTTGCTCCCTCTCTTTCTTTCTCCCTCCCATTCCCCATCTCTAAAAATAAATAAATAAGACCTTTAAAAAAACCCGGTGAAACATTTTTTTAAAAAAGACAACTTAGTATACACGATGGTGGTAATCATTTTACAGTATGTAAGTGTAGAAAATTAATACATTGTGCACCTTCAACTTGGAAGATATTGTATCAATTACATCTCATGCTGGATAAAAAAAAATCACATTGGCAGCCCCACGGAATGCAAGCCTGGGGAGTCCAGATACTCAGGTCTTTGCTCAGACATCTCCTGTAAAATTTCCCTCCCACTCTCCGATCCTCATCCTGTTTTATTTTTCATAGCACTTATCATGACATGACATTTCTAGTACATATTATTTGTTTGTTATCTGTCTCTGTAATTATAATGTGGACTCCATTATGAGGGAAGGGAATTGAGTCTGTCTGGGTCACTACTTCACTGCATTTCCTAATTCCTTCCAGTGTACAGAGCAGCATTCACATATTTTTGAATGAATGAATGAATCAATCAATCAATCAACTAAGGAACACTTGGAGACAAAATGTTTTTCTGGGTGAGAAAGGAAGGGGCTCTACCTATTTTGCCTAAAATCTATACCAGATAGGCTCTTCTTGATTTACTTTTTTTTATTCCAAAGACAGAGGAAATGGGAGGGAGAAAGAGAGAGGCAGACCTTGATATATCCATATGAGAGAAACATTGATGTAGGGATGTGAGATCGGTTGCCTCCCATATGTGCCCTGACTGGGGAATCAGACCTTCAACCTTTAGATTGACAGGGTGACACTCCAACCAACCGAGCCACACTGACATCATTTTTAAAGGGTTTTTAGAGAAATGTAATGGCCTGGTTTTAGCTGCACCTTTTCTGCCCATGTGTGTATGGTGATCTTTGAGATTTTAACAAGGGGTCTGGAAAACTGGCGAATCCTGTGGGCCCCCAACAGAATATGTGATATATATTAATCCAAAAGACTGATTGCTATAATAGCAATCTTTGTGGCATCATGAAAGCTAATTTCTCAAACACAGTAGAATGTAGCTGTTCCTGGCCAGGTGGGTCTCCTGGATGGCCCACCTTCAGGCTGACTCTGGGACCCAGCCACCTTCTGAGTCATGACGTCCTTTCCCAAGGCCTAGAAGAGTCCCTGGAGGTTTTGCAGTCACCTGGCCAAGGAGGAGAGAGAAAGGGCACAGAAAATTACTCAGGAGGTCCAGGGTCCAGAACTACAGGTGGCCCCCATCACTCTGTCCACATCACACTAACTGGAATCAGTGCGAGGCCCTGGTTAGGTGAGGGGTCAGCAGTGCACGGTCTTCCTGTGTGTGTGGTAGAAGGATATCATGCTGAATACACAGACAGACAGAACACTGCCACGGTAGGCCTGGAAAGGTTGTCCAGCCCACAACACAGCAACTCCCCACGATGTTCTTGTGACACAATTTAAAAAGCTACATCTTAGAGACAGCTAACCAGAAGCCACTATAAAGAAGTGAGGGACCCCTTCCCTAAGAGGCTGTGGCCTACCTACTCTTGACTGGGGAATAACATCTCAGCCAAGCCACCGGTCCTGTCACTGGCTCTCAGGAAGAGAGCAGGAGTGTGAACCCTGACTGGCACAAGGTCCCAGTTCCTTGTTGCAGGCCAGCTGACACGGGCAAAGCAGCTTGAGTTGTGGCCAGGAAGCCTGCCTTGGCAGCTCCTGAGGTCACCTGCCTGCTGGCCAGCTAGCTGTGTGGATGACCCATCTTCCCTGATTCTCTGTTAGTACCCACCCTGTTCCCCACTTTCTCCTTTTGCCTTCCAGAATGTGTACACCCCAGACAAAAAGCCCTTTGAATCTCAGAACTGTGTCTCTCTAGCACTTCTGCCTTCCTCATCCCCACTTCTGCTCCAGGCAGTGTTGAGGGGGCTGTTTTCTGCCAAAGCTCCTGTTTTGCTGTTTGCCCGGCTTGAGTGGATCTACTGAGAGGAGTTGCTCTGGGCTGTGCAGAGGCTGGGAGGGGCAGGAAGGGGAAACTGGGAGCCTTGTCTTCCTACTACAGCCTCCTTATTTGTTTGACATGGATTCCCAGAATAGCAAACAAGTAGACACGCCCATATTTAAATGTTAGCACCAAAGCATCCTGGACAAGAAACAGAACTGTATTTCTGTTTTGATGGCTGGGATCATCTATTCATGTGGATAATGAAGAATTGGCAGGATGCAGAACTCTGACTCCATGGCTGTGGAATTGTGATGAAACAACCTCCGCCTACCCCCTTGCTTGTTTGTCTCTATCCGTTTAGCTTTCTCCTCAAAGACCACATTCTCCCCCAAGTCACTGGAATGGTAGAGTGATCACTTCTCTCTCAGGCATGGGATTGGCAAATGGTGTGGGGTTGCTGTGGGTGCTGGTGACAGTGGAGCAGGCCCTGGTTGTGGGTCAGAGGCTGACAGAGCTGAAGCACAGTGCGAGGCAGGAAGGTGGGACCAGAGGAAGGAGTGGTCTCCGAGGGCCATTAGACACAGACGTGGTGTGCCTTTAGCCATTGGTGCTTTACCCATTGATTACACTTGCTGCTTTCCTCCAAATCACATTAAACCTTGTTAAGTAAATGGAGACATTTCAGAGGAATCCACAAGAAAGAGAAAAAATGGAAAAGCACAGGAAGGTTGATGTAACCTTCCCAGTGCAAAGTGTTTGGAAAGATTGGGGTTTTAGAGAGTCAGTAATTTGGGGCTGCTCAGAGGTGAATGCTGACAAATGATTGACTGACTCAATGCGCCCCTCCACTCCACACTCCTTTCCCAGTTTACTTCAAAGGGGAAACTGGGAAACTCTTCAGTCTCTAAGGGGCTACTGTTCTGGCTGTCTGGATCTCTTCTGAGGGGCCTTGGATGAAACAGAATAGTTCTTGTGAGTCTATGTGACAAAGCAAGTCAGAAAAATACCTATGCTCCCGTTGGTATTTGAGGGGCTAGTGTTTATCCAGATGAGTCTATGTGGATATTTGCATATTATGCCCATGTAAGAAATCACCTTGCTAAAGATTCAATCCTGTGCATTAACTTAGCTGTACTGGATAATTTTTAAATATATTATTTTAATGAAGTTAAAAAGTAACCTTAAAACTCCCTTTAAAAGTTAACAGTGTTAGGCCCTGATGGTGGCTCAGCTGATTGGAGCATCATTCAATGTGCTAAAGTTATGGGTTCAATCCTTGGTCAGGCACATACAAGAATCAACCAATGAATGGTTAAATAAGTGGAATATCAAATTGACTTCTATCCTTCTCTCTCTTCTCTCACCCTCTTTCTCTTTCTCAAATCAATAAATAATTCTTTAAAGAAGTTAACAGTGTTAGGCCAGACATATAACTTTTGGCTAATACAAAACTCATGTTCACATGCACACTCCAAGTATGAAGCTAAATCTCTTCAGATTGCATACCTTTACCAGCCTGAGACATGGCATTTTCTGCATTTAGCTGTATTCCATAGTTTCTATTTCTTTTGTATTTTTAAGAAGAGATAACAAAAAAGGTAGCCATCATGTGAATCCGTGTAATAAGACAGTAAGCAAAATCAATAAAATTACAGTTTATATCCCAGTGTCTTTTTAACCAATAGTTCTATCGTCATCTTTTTCTTCTAAGAAGAAGACTATTGCTGAGACTATTGAAAAGTAGAAGAATTAACTCTCTGGCTGTTTTTTTTCCTCCCTCTTCTCATCAGTGTCTGATGGAGATGCAGTAATTAGCAATGTAATGAGAAGTGAAGGGTAAACAAGAAGAATTATTCCCAGAACATGCATTTAGGGGTGGAAGACTGGAACGGGAAAAGCAGCCTGAGATTACAATATTCTCTGTTCCTGACAGTCCTAGAGTTCTGTACACAGATGTTTCTAGTTTCTAGACAATGAAGGAGGAAACTGGCGGCGGCATGGCCCCCGGCAGGACTAGCA